>NC_061871.1:627500-1252500 GCF_905147765.1 Vanessa atalanta
AACAGAAGGTCGATACCATGCTTTAAAAATGGAAATAATTTTTTAATTATTTTTCTGTAAGAAGAACCTCCTTCATACTATACTGTATTGGATAGGATAATCAAAATGTTAGTGACATAAATTTTTCATGGTACAAATAAAACCAAATGTAATAAATTTTCACATTCATTTTCCCTTTATTCAAGTTTCTGCAATATCAAAAGCATAAATGAAGATGTAAGTTTTAAATCAAGAACGATGCTACAATAGAAAGTGGAAATGCAAACTATACACATTTATAAAGTTACGTTTCTCTAGTAGTCTGGCCTTCACCTATATTCTTAACAATCATAGCTCCGGTAAACTATCGTTAGAAGTGGCATGACGGAACCTACATTATGCTGTGATTACTGTAACCTGTTGGTTGTGGACTCAATTGTTTTTCTCATTTATATTTGTTTAATGTACTATCATTTGAAACTGCTTGAAGCGAGATGTTAAATGAAATAAATGGAATGTCTTGCAAGTTTAATTATTAAAAATAAATAGAAATTAATTTTTTTCTAAATTATATCATGGAAGGAATCTTCTTGATGTTGTTGATAAAATCAGTCACATTAAATCATTAAGTCTAATATTAGCATTTATTAGCACACAGATTGACTGACATAAGGTTAACCAGTGTGAGTTAATAAAGCAATTATATCCATATATATATATATATATATATATATATATATATTAAAATACTTAGTAATTAATGTGTGTACATGGTACTAATTAAAGAATAAAAATTTTATTTACCTACTAGTGCAATGAAAATGGGTTCCACCTAACAATTATTTTAGAGTTTTACCTGTTTTTTCTGTGTAGGTTACCTCTAAATTCAGAAACGGCTTACCTGATATGAATACAGTTTTAATGTACTAAAACAATTTACCTTTGAGTGATCTTGTTCATATATTATAAAGCACCCATAGAACCGCACTAAGAGTTATTGAGAGATACAATTATAAATTAAAATCTTAAATACTAGACTTTAACGCTACCTTATGGGATGGGATATCGGAACACAATACGGAAACCTTCCCTTTTTGTTTAAATATTGGAGTATTTTAGGAACCTGCATTGAACATACGATTATTTTAAATAATGACTAATATCCGTACAATATTTTATCTCGAATATTACCTTTTTAAGAGATTCATTTTCACAAGTGTTATAACGCTTAAGTATCAGATTTATATGGTTCAGATTATAATTTCAATTGATCATTATCCCAGTAGTTGCAACATTCCTTGATGTATGTTTCAGATCCGCACAGGCATGGTGCAAGTGTCAGACGGCAAGTCGCGGCCGCGGCTGGCGCGGCTCGTCCTCACCATGGAGTCGGTGACGGTGCAGAGGGAGGTCGTCATACCCCCGCAGCCGCCCCGAGACAAGAGTGTGCCTCATGCTAGGGTAAACACGTTATTTATTAACATAAAGGAATCCTTGGTTTTCATTACGATAACATTTGGTAGCTAGTGTCCATTGCTCCTTTTTCCGAATTTTCGCTCAGACTAAATTATTATGTGGTTATATATTTATTACTATTAAAAGATTTTACACATAGTCTTATTAACTTTAACGTTTGAATGCGTGACGATTTTATAATCTTTTTAAGCAGCTTATAATACATATGTATAGTGCGTTACGTTTCTTTTGCCGGTCATTCCCGAGCGTGACGTAGGTACTTAATGCTTCTATATTCGATGATGAATTTGATGTTGCTTACCTACTCTGATGCCACGCATCCCAATATGTGTGCCACGAAGGAAAACTTGTTGGCGCCAACCTAACCTATTGAACTTATTATTTTTTTTTCTAATATTGTCTTTCAATAACAAATATGACTTTGATTCAGTGGCATGGCTTCGATGAAACAACCCCTTTTTTGTGTGTCAGTTAACAATAAGTTAAAAAGTGTCTTATTAACAATCGCATGGGTTTTCAATTACTGCCTATGCAATAAATGTTATCCAATATTTTTCGGAGGAGAATTATTTAAAGGTGCAGTGTAAATTTTTCCAGGAGCGTATGGTCCAAATAACTAGACAGAAAGTTGGCGGATTGGGGCTCAGTATAAAGGGTGGGGCAGAACATAAGTTGCCCATACTAATCTCCAAGATATACAAAGACCAAGCAGCGGATCAAACGGGCCAGCTTTTTGTGGGTGACGCTGTTATTAAAGGTAACGCGTTATGTCTATTGCCTCTTTATGTATATTTTTTATTGCTTACGGGTAAGACGACAGGAAAATACCTGATATTAAATGTTTATCACTTCCTATAGAAACTGTTTCTTATACCCTTACGATGTTTTGTCTTACTATCTACGTCCCGGCTATACAGGTGTACAATAAGGGTATATTTACAACTTTTAGATTGAAGCAAAAATATTGTTTTTACCGACTAGGAAAGGCAAGATTGAAAGTTTTCGGCATTTCTCTACTTTAATAGGTATCTGTAATACATCTAAACCTTCCTCTCGAATAAAATCCGTTGCGTTGTTGAAAGTATCTAAGCGACTTTGTACTGTGTAGAGATTATACTGGCTTATTCGTGATTTAAATTCATTACAACATTTTATATCCTCACTAACTTAACCATTCATACCAAAATATCCAGTCCTATCTTAGGGGAGTGCATTTCAACTTTCTACTTGTCTTAGTTTTGGCTGTGCATAGATAGTCAGTTAAAACAAAGGATTTTACAAAATAATGTTCCAATTATGACATTTTCACATTGATGAATACGTTTTTTAGACATTTTACTTAGAATTCGGTTCACCGATAAAGCTATCATATCTTAGCGTACCTGCTACTGAATGCATCGTTGAATGTGATTATTATTGTTGTAAAAACTTTCACCTACTCGCCTACTCTTCCATTGTTGGAACTTTCCCAGAGTGAAATTAATCATTACAAAATACTAGAATATCCAACCATTCTTTGATACTCTATAATTTCACTTTTAATCGTACCGCAAGAGGAGGATACAATGAGTTTTTTCCCGGTCCTTCCGAACTGGTTTTTACCTCCGTGGTCGAGTAGTGTGTACACCGGTTTTCATGGGTACGCTACTCTGAGGTCCCGGGTTCGATTCCCGGCCGAGTCGACGTAGAAAAGTTCATTAGTTTTCTATGTTGTCTTGGGTCTGGATGTTTGTGGTACCGTCGTTACTTCTGATTTTTCATAACACAAGTGCTTTAACTACTTACATTG
The DNA here is from genome assembly GCF_905147765.1 of Vanessa atalanta. Lineage (NCBI taxonomy): Eukaryota > Metazoa > Arthropoda > Insecta > Lepidoptera > Nymphalidae > Vanessa > Vanessa atalanta. The sequence continues at coordinate 630,745 of NC_061871.1, forward strand.
GGATCAGAGTAATGTATGTGATGTTGTCCAATATTTATTTATTATTATAACTGGCGGTAGCTTTATAATAGTCTATTGCAATAAGTAAATTTTTATTTTTATTATTTAATAATGAATACGGATTCGCTTGAGATTCTCAACGGCTATGATACAGTCCATTCTAAAAAAAAAAGACGAGAATACTTGAGAAATAACGTGAATGAATGAGGATTATTAAATAATCCTCTAATTCGTTCTAGTAGTAAATATGGTTTTAATACTTTTATATGTTCTTAATGTAGCTCGTTACTCAATTGAGTGCAGTTAGTTGTAAAGTGTCCCTAATTAGAAGCAACATTCACAGCCGAGCCACCGCTGTAAAAGATAATTTAATTATTTGAAATGTCGGTCCCTAGAATTATTTATGTAATGAACATTTTTATTGCTCATGGCAGACAAGTGGCTCGCGGAAATTTTACTTTGAGATGAACGAAAATGTATTTTTTTTTTTTTATCTTTAACTTTTAATGAAATTTTTATTTCGTGTTCTTGAAATTGTGTATTTATTTTTTGACTTTTGAGAATTAATGTAATGTTTATGAGCTGTGTATTTAATGATTTTAAAATTTATGTGCGATTTGATGATGATGTTCTCCTAACCGGTTTTCACCATGAAGGTCATTCCAAAATAAGACTAGCACAGAACACAAGTACACTATCGTGAAATGTGTACGTGTTATAAGAAATACAACTTTAGTAAATTCTTGGATCGCTGTTTCTCTGAAATGTGAATGTCAGGGGCAAAATTGTTGGGGCAATTCTTGTTTATAACTCCTTTTCTAAAAAAATCCGAAAAACCCATTTCGCAAACTTTGATCTATCATAACATTTTTTGCATACATGGTATTGATGGATCCCAATTTTATGGTAATGTTATCCCACATAAAAGATCATGTAAATTTTTAGTTTCTTGTAATTTTATGCAATGCAAATGCGAAAACTCACAAATATCGAAAATTATGAGGTTATTCATATCAGAAGGAAACACTTCCTAGTTAAAATTCGTTTTCAGCATCCCAAAAATTTTTGTAACTCAAAAATTGAGTTGTAAAAAACTTTTGCACTATTTTCTTAGCCGAAAATAATTTGACTGGACTATCAATTTTACCTTGTGTACAGTACTAACCACCAACCACCACCACAAAACGTTGTGTCATTGTATGCTGAAAAAAACGACAAGCTCCGTTCTCATATTATTTGATGATAATACGGTTGAAACTTGGAAAAATATTATTTCCGTATGTGTAGAGAATGTTTAATAAACGCGCAGAACTAATTAAATGTATTGAATTTCCGCTGCTAGTAACTTGTATGAAAAGCCTATCCGAGTTACACTTGTAGGTTTTTATAAGCCTTTATAGTTTCATGATCTAGATAAAGTGTGGCACACCCTTTAATTGGATTGAATGAATTTATCTACGTACATTCTAGATGTATTGTCATTTTCTAGGATATAAGTAATTCATTTTAAATATGCGAAATTGTTACGAATCAGTAGTAAGTAGTAAGATATAGGTAGGAGGACGAGCAAATGGACCACTTGATAGTAAGTGGTCGCCACTACCCTCATACAATGGCGCTGTTAGAAATATTAGCCATTCCTTACATCGCCAATGTGCCACCAACCTTGGGAACTAAGATGTTATCACCCTTCAAACCGGAATACAACAATACGTATTATTGTTGCTTGGCGGTAGTGTATCTGATGACGACCTGCCCAGACGGGCTTGCACAAAGCCCTAACCACTGAACTATTAATACGTCATCCGTTAAGCCCATGATTGACGGTGTGAGGTGTGATTTAGACTTAAACCATTACAGAAATGAAAAGGCGAAGTAACATTTTAAAGGATTCGCCAATGGAAAGTCCATAAAGTCGTCGGACTTGCGCCTGAACTGTTTCTTGTCGGGTTGGATTTGCCGTTCCATCGTACAATGAAAGCTAGGTATTACATGTAGAGTTGTATTTTGTTCCTTGTGCACTATGTGCGCAGCTTGGTGGGTCGTGTGGGTGTATCGTGCGATGAGGAAGGCTGAGTATGAGTTTGCCCAAGAAGTGAACAGGAAGCGTGTTTCAGTGAACGGCGAGTACATAACGGCGTGCAAGCACGACGACGCCGTGAACATCCTGCGCAACGCGGGCGACATCGTCGTGCTCACCGTCAAGCACTACCGCGCCGCCACGCCCTTCCTGCAGAAGCAAGGTGCCGCGCCCCTCCCTTCCGAGGAGAAGGGTTTTCGATCTTATTTCACCACGCTGCTCCGATGTCGGTCGGTGGATACGGACGGCAGAATTTCATTGAAATTTGACACGTGCAGGTTTCATTACGATGTTTTCGTTCACCGTCAAGCTCGAGATAAGATATATTAATAATAAGATAAATTATACAAATTAAACGCATGGATTTTCGGTGGAGTTGGCTGGGTTCGAACCCGAATTCATCGGTCGGGATGTACGCGTTCTAACCACTGCGCGATATATTTTTCTTTTTCATAAGCAGCCGATGGCGCGTCCGATACGGACAGTAGTACGGGAGACGAGCACCCCTCTCTACATAACAAGGTCGATGCGAATTGTAACAACGAGCGTCACGGCGAAACGAACGGCGGATGGCAGGTAACCTATCGATTCGTCTACTACGATTCCCATTCTGAGCTACACATGTCATCGTTATTTCATTTGTTATTTTTCTTACAATTCCCGCGAATTGCTAATGCGCTGGAATGAACGTCGGGACATTATCCGTAACTTAGAAATACAGCTAGCACAAAAAGTATTCGTAATACGTAATTGAATTAATTTCAAAATAATTGGATGGATAGGGTCAGCAGCGTAATACGTGATCTGTCTATTCGTATGGGAATAAGTTGCGAGTATATATACGTATGAATGAAATCAAATATTTGTTATATGCCTTTGTATCTAAGGTGGAGGTCACGGCTCAGCCTGCGAATTTTTTTTTTTTCTAACTGTTGCCCGCAGCTTTGCTCACGTGGAATTTGGAAATTGGTGGAACAGGCTAATTAATAATTATTTAAGACCTCTTTGTAAACCACTCAGTGATAACTGTAGCAACTATGACATTACGATGGAGTACCGTATCTATTAGTCTAGTTACGTTACATAATTTTGGAGGTCTTAAATCCCCCAGTGTCATTATTGGCACGCCAATCTTTTAACCTCAAAAATTCACTCTTCGTCAAGACTAATCTATATATTTAAACATCTATATCCCCTTAGGGCTAGAATATCCAGAAACACTAAAATACGTATCTACTCATTTTTGATAAACATCCCAAAAATAAAGTTTCATTTTATATATCTAGCTTCAAAAAATTACTGATTTCCATACTAACTTTCAACCCTTATTTCATCCCTCAGAGGTAGAGTTTCCAAAATTCCTTCATTAGTGGGTGTCTCCTCAATAAAAAGATCCTACTCACCACCACCACTACTAGTTTACGCTCGGTGATGATCAGTCAGTCAGGTCCTATATAAATAAATTAAAATAATTAATATATAGATAGAAGATAAGGCAATCAAACCACGAACCAGCAGGAAATCAGCCTAAGCTGAACCCTATTTAATATGTCCGACTACATCAAAGAGAATTCAACTAAGATTGGAATATATTTGTATTTTCTAAATCTCTGAAATCTACATTTTTTTTTTAATTTTTACAACAAATATTTAGTTGTATATTTTTTTAAATTGTCCTTATCTTTTTTTTCGCAAAAACCGCATCTAAATCGGTAAAGCCGTTTCCGAGATTAGCGGTAACAAACACGGAACGGTACACATAGACAGACAAAGAAACAAAAATTCTAAAAATCAATTTTTTGTGGTCTATTGCGATAATAAATACCCGCAGTACAATTTTTTCTCAAATATCTTCCATGTACAGATTTCGTTCAGGTACGATTTTATTATATGTGTACTGGAAATTATGGATGTCGTGTGTTGATTAAAGAGATTGGCGATTACAATGAAGATTGCTATATAAGATTAGTAAAATAATTATTTTAATTTTTGAAACGCGAACGACTGTCACGAGATTACGTCATCACAGTAACGGCCGCGCGCATTAGCAATTTTCAGGGATTATGTCTTAAAACCATCAACATACAAACCTAACTCCTTCTGTAATGTGTAAAATTCATCGGTCCTCACTAGACGTCCATAGGAATCGTTTCTATGTGTCTATCCGAGGAGCCAGTAGTCCTAGTCGCGCGGTAGTAACTCTCTCACCAACCGTGGCGCGCAGAGCGCGTGGGGCGAGTGCGAGGAGGGCAGCCGGCCGGGCAGCGCGGCGGGCTCGGCGCGCGGCTCGCGTCCGCCCTCCGTCGCGTCCGACCGCCTGCCCGACGCCGCGCGCGAGTGGGTCGACGTCGTGTCCGGTGAGCCCCACACGCACGCACGCACACGCACACGCACACGCACGCACACACGCACACGCACACGCACGCACACACTGCATGCCGACACGCCGCTGGCTCCGGCACCCCGTAGGCGCTTGGTAAACACGGTTACACCGAAACCGTAAAGTTCACACACGACATTACGTGATGTAGAGCAAAATAACACAAAAATAATCAGAAGTGTATCTAATTTCGCATGTGGAAACAATGGTGTTTTCGGTAGTGAAAAATAAATAAATAAATTTAATAAAAATTAAAATGTATGTAAAGTATACTTGAATATTTTGATTTTGAGTCCAAACATTAAAATGAAATCATAATTTTTAGTCTGTATATCGAGTGACTTAAAACACGAGCCGCTATGGCGAGGCGTCAGATAGGTAAAAACTGTCATTTCAATATCATCTGGCACGTTGATAAACAATTTTTCTGGAGTTTTAATACTAGTATTTTTACATTACACTCAAACGATAGTGATTGTAATTCACTATTTCCCGTAGCTGTTAACATTGAATGAGTGCCAATCGTACATACACAACTGTTGTTTTTATCAATATGACGTCACTAAAATGACTGTAAACTGTTTTTTTGCAGGAATAAAATGGTTTGAAATTAAGTTTAATTTTATAGCAAAGAAGAAATTAATGCTTTATTTTCATTTTCACGTTCTGATTGATAAATTTGTCGTTATTAATTCTCAATTAATCACACCTATCGTAACATTTTGACAAATGTTTAATGGTATAATTGGATTGCACTAACTTCACGAAATATTTGTTCGCCACGTCTAAAAGCTTATTGTCCGTATGCGTCGCAACGAATCGTCTAACTGAACATAGTAGCTCAAGACTGATATCGTTCGCATCATACTTGTTTCAGTGCCTCTCATGATGGGCTACGTGACTCGGTACGTTTTTGGAACCGACAAGCTAAGGCCGGGTGCGTTTGAGGTATGTGAAACGATAAACACTTTTGTGCTCGAGTCCCCTCCCCCAAACGAGCTCGTCTAACGCTCGTGTAACGCTCGTCTGACGCTCCGTGCGCGCAGGTGCGCGGCGCGCGGCCGCAGCAGAGCTCGGGCGTGCTGCACGTGGACGACCCCGCCGCGCTGTCGCACTGGCTCAAGAGCATCTCCGACAACATCACCGGCCTCACCAACCTGCAGGTACGGCCCCTCCGACGCGAGCGTGACAGGGACCAGAACTTCGCTTTCACTTAGGGCGTCATCGCCGTAGCTGTCACGGATGTGTTTAGGTCGTTTTTCACACGTCAAGTAGTAATTCATCGCAGTAAACAGTTCGAGTAGACGATCTGACAGTGGTGTGGTCGCCGCCGCAGATGAAGCTGTTCAACCGGCACCTGGCGGGCGGCGAGCGCATCGAGTACATGGGCTGGGTGCACGAGGGGCTGGTGTCGGCGGCGCAGCCCTGGCAGAGCTACCGGCCGCGCTTCCTCGTGCTGAAGGGCACGGACGTGATGCTGTTCGACGTGCCGCCCGCCAACGTGGCCGAGCTGGCCAAGTGCCCCGAGAGCCTCAAGGTGTACCAGACGATGTTCCGCACGGTGAAGGAGAGCGAGACGGTGGACTGGCGCCAGCACTGCTTCCTGCTGCAGTCCAGCGCCGGCAGCCTGGCGGCGCCCGGCCCGCGGTACTTCAGCGCCGAGACGCGCCACGACCTGCTGCGCCTCGACGCCGCCTGGACCAACAACGTCGTCGCCTCCGTCGTGCGCCTCGGGGTGCGTACCCCGCCCCCCCACCCCCCCTACCCCCCGGCCGGACGAGTGCCGCGTGGACCTACTAAACGCAGATATTGTCTCACCTTACAGAAGAAGACGTTTACGGTGGTGCACATGGGCCGAGCGGCGGGGCTCACGCTGGACTGGTCGTCGGGCTTCTCTCTGAGCGAGGGCACGCCGGGCGCGACGCCCGTGTGGTCCTACAGGTGCCGTCGCTTGGCCTTACCGTTCGCTATAGCATATCTCTATAGAGGTTAAGAGTCTAATACGACTGTGTCCATGATTTTAGGTTTTCTCAGTTGAGAGGATCGAGCGACGATGGCAAATCGAAACTGAAATTACATTTCCAAGACACCGAAACAAAAGTGATCGAAACCAAGGTAAATAATTAGTGACTACTTTCTCATACACATATAAAAGCTTTAATTACATTTGCATTTTCTAACGATGTCTTTTTGCACTCGTTTAAAGACACAATTTTATCAAAATCTAAGTATACTTTATTCAAGTAGACTTTAACGAGCACTCTTGAAGCGTCATTTAACAAACTATTTAAAGTAAAGCTACCACCGGTTCGGAATGTAGATTCTACCGAGAAGAACCGGCAAGAAACTCAATAGTTACTCTTTTTCAATATCTAAAAATACAGTCATGTTAGTTGAATACAATTATATATGTATGTTATGTCTCCTGCCTGGAAGGCAACGAGCATTAACTCCACGCTTTTTTATCATCAATATATATCTCACTATGCCGTAGCTAACAAACTATTGCGATATATTCAAGGTCGTTTTTGGATATAAATGTTCTAAATAAAACGTCAGTGAAAAGTTTCTCATTCTCTTCCGTTTATTTCCACGTGTTTTATTCATTAAATCCTTAAGCTAGCGACGCGTCCGTTGCAGGAGTTAGAGTGTCAGATCCTGCAGAGCCTGCTGTTCTGCATGCACGCCTTCCTGACGGCCAAGGTGGCGTCCGTGGACCCCGCGTTCCTGGCCTCCATCCAGCACGCCCACTAGCGCCGCCCCTTGTACACTCTGTAACTAAACTCATTTCCGTACGTTACCGTTTTGTATTTGACTGGTGACAAATGTCGGCTTGTATTCTCTAAAGGTAACCGGTGTGTTTTGTTACACACTGTATTATCGTTTCCTCTGTATGATAGGAAATTTGCTGTAAGTTTCTTTTTTTTTATATTGTTTCGATATTATCGGAAAATGACTTGGAATCTAAAAGGCCTAAGTGTTTTAAAACAGCGAATATTTTTAAGACTATATCGACTCCTGTGAATCTCCAACGTTTCTTCCAATCTTTTAGGAATCCTATGTCCGTAGCGATAAGGTTTAAATTTGCACGTTTTTATTAACACTATGATACTGTATAAACTTTGTCAATTTATTCTTTAAAAGGGCGGTGGTCATTCTTCACAGTCGCCTCGATCTGATTACTATTTAATATATGTTTTTGTGTCGAATCTAAATCTGAACCATTTTAGATCGTTAACAATAATTTCGTTTAAAAACCAGTATTATATTATTAAGTTAACAAATACGTTCGGGACTTATAGGCAATACGCAAACCCGATCATGATATTACCATTGTAATTGTATCGTAGGTTGTATTTTTTTATAAGCGGTTACTACATTCAAAAACGGTTCGTTTTGCTCACGGATGTAAAAGCTAAACTGACTTTTCGTCATAATCTACTATCTGTTAGTCTTAGACTATTTTGTTATTATTGAATTACGCCTCGTAGGCGAAAAAAATCGTTTCGTGAATATGGTAGCCGGCGATTCAGTATCTTTTATAACGATGAATGTTTCTCTAAATACTAGTATTGGCTTACTCGTATGTGGCTCAAATTATTATTCTCATCCGTAATAAAGTTACACCAAAGATTTTTAATCGCTGTAATGATAGCTCGTGGTAAATTTTCCATTACGTATTTCATAGAGGCTATAATTTGACTGATATCATTGTAATTATTTTTCTAGTGTTAAATAATGATAGTATACATGAATATTATCGGTATGTCTCAATTCGGTATTTTATACTTCATTACTCGCGAACTACTGTACGGTGCAGTGCGTTTCTTAACGGTCGTCGGTACTTCTGTGTATCCGGCTCTTGCATTCCGTATGGTTGCTTCGACAGTAGTCCATCGTTCCGCGACATTTATCGAAATCGAATATTTGAATTCGACACGTATAACATTGCGCTTTCATCATATCATTAAATTTAAGTAAAATTATATTTAAAAATCTTATCGTATTTCGAAAATTCAACGCCGAATTTACTTTGTTGAGGATATTTTCATATTTTATATCGATCAGCCTGATGCAAAATGGCTAAATATATAATAGTGTTCGTATAATCGTAGTTTATATTCGTTTCTATATTAATATATATACAGTAGATAGTGTTGCTCTTTTAAAATTATATTTCGAGATCGGTGGTGCGAAATTTTATCGACTGCGTAACCGTCTTATAAATAAACGTAAATATACGACGTATTCCATTCGGATGTACAAAAAACGCGATACGATTATCATCATCGTCATCAGTACAAGTGAAGTCTGAAAACTCTATAATAATACAAATATCGATATTATTTAACTCGAATCAATCGAATATTTTATTCGTTCGTCCATCATTAGTACAAAAAATAAGTTAACGAAATCATAAACAAAATTAAGTACCAATTATTGTCTTAACGTGTTAATTACATGAAGTTTATAAATAAGACGGTTATCGGTTCTGTAGTTTGTAAGGACTTTTATATTCATGAATTATTTTAATTGAGGGATTGTATGTTTGGTTCCCATATATTTGATTGGATAGATTGCTATATTCCAAAATGTCGTATGTAAAAATTGTGTACATAAAAAGAAGTAAACGAATTCTGCTCCTAGGGGTATCTATATGGGTTGTGTCGTTACACCATTGTTAGTCGACTACCACGATTGTGAATATAATAATTTCACTGAATATTATCAAGCTTCTTCTGACGGTAATCGAATATTCTCCTAACAGATACATACTAGTATATGACTGAATATTTTGCCAAGAAAGATTTAAGGCAGTTTTAAATTAAACCTTACAGTTTCCTGACTATTTTGCACTAACGTTCGCTACTGTACGCTAATGGTATTGTGTGTGGTCGTGTACTTTACTTTTTTCTTATACTGTATTAGTATAATATCGATATGTTTTGAAGTATCTATGTAAACTTTAAAAGAACTTAACTGAATTTTATAAAAATGTCGTACACTTTTTACTGTCGTTACTTTTACATACGACCTTTTGCAGTTATAGTTGTAATTTATTCTTATAAAGGGCAATGTTTTATTTAGTGACGAGTTCTCTTTCTAGAATGTTCTTGCATTTTTTATCAATCTTGTTACGTATGTATTTACTAAATCTTTGATGTATCTTATTTAATTATTTATTATGTTAAACGATATATTAGAAGTAGGTTAGTTAAGTCAATTTTAAGGACCGCTCGCTGGACTTTAAACTTTCCGTATAAATTAGTTACCTCAGAATGTAATAGAATTCGTCCCCTGTTATAGGCAATTAATCGCATAGACTTTAGGCATAAACCGTATTTTAATAGATAATTTTCACTTTCCCTCTAAATCGATCGTTTATTTTTGAAAAGCTATTTCTCAGTCCCGCATTCTGTAAATTTCCATAGATCAGTGTTTATACCATAAATAGTCGCCTTTGATTTTACTTGATAACTTTAGGTGAATAAAAAAAATGTGTTTATGGAAATGGTTCGGGGCGGAATCATAGACACAGATAGATATTAATGGGTGTGCGATCTTTGTCGATATGTAAAAAGTCAACTTAGAAATTCATAATGTTGGTGCGATGAGAGTCAATTTCAAGGCGTGCGTTACGTAGGAAAAAAACATAATGTGACTGTTTTGTGATTGTCTCCTAAACGAACACATTGAAACTAAACTAGACTAAATCATACTAATTTCGTAGTGTCACAAATAATCGAAGTGTATAAGTGTATGCGTGTGTGCGTTAAGCTCTAACGCACGCACACGCACACGCACCCGGCGTAGGAGCGCGGTTCCGTTAAAAAGCCAATTGATAACCTTAGCTTAATGACATGTTAATATGACAATATTACCTATCCTCGTGTGTCGTGTAACTGAATCGAGTTTAATGAATTTACTCAGTATTAATCGTGTATTGATGTGAGAATAGTTATCTATAATACGTAGTTTCTTGTTAAAGGAATCTGTCAATTCGTTTTCAATTATATTACTGTGAATCAATTATTAGCATCAAATGAGTAGAGGGTAAACACAGGATAGTGACGCTGCGTGCGTGAAATTTATGGTAAAAAACTAAAATTATGTTTGATTCGAAATGTTTGTAAGGTACAAAAATGTTATATTATTAATTATTCTGGTTTCACTTACTTTAATGTCTATAAGTTAACCTGAACTGTGACGTTGTGTCCCTTCTGTCCATACTCACACGGGCTCATTCATCATTAAAACTGGAACACAAAAATACTAAGGAAAATTTGACGGTAAAATATATAGTGAGCGGTACCTAGCCAGACCGGCTTGGACAAAACCTTACCGCCAATTTATGAAGTTATTGAAACCAGAATATTTGATAATGATAATATTATTTTGAACCCTTGCAGTTCTTAAATAGTAACGATACAATCTGTTAACTAAAAGTAAGTTGCATATTATGAAAATAATGATTCTTAAACGTTCTTTAAGTGCAGCTTGTTGTGTAGTATTAAATTCCGTAAAGGGTGAATATGACAATCGATATATTGTGGCCTTTAACGGAATTAAGGGCCAATGTGTTAGTCAATTTAGAGAAAATACTCAAGACTGAACTAGAAAAGTGAATTCTCATTTGTTTTAATGTCTAATTTCAACGAAAATCTCTCTAAATTGAAATGTAGCGCGATATTAAACTATTAAATACAACGACCATCCAGTAATACAAAAAAAAAATTATAAAAAAAAATTACATTTAACATTAATAATATTCTTTAATAAGCTAATTTTAAAATTTATTAAAGGAAGTTTTTCGTAATATTTCATAATTATTTTGAACCATAATTCGATTCTGAAACTTACCTTGCGTGAGTAAAATTTTCTTGTTAATTTAGGTAACTTGAAAACGGAAGTATATTATCCTTTTAACAAACATATGCGACGGTTTATTTCATGATCTTCATTGAACATCAACGTATGCGTATGCTAAGTTCGTTACTAATTTGTAAGTGATTCCGGTTAAAATAAATGGGACCACTGTTATAATAGCATCGCAGCATCAAACAGTCTTAGTTCTTCAGTCTGTTCTCTAATATTGTAAGGTTTTAAACGTCTTTTAACTTTCCAATATGACGATAGAAATGTCGTTATTGATCTTATAGTACCGATTCTCTTGTACACAATATCTTAACAAAATATTGCAATACAAAATCAATAGCATTTTATTCGAGACAAATGAATCGATTGTGTACAGCAGAATTGATACCACTGTCCGTCATCAATGAACAATCCTGTGCTGTTAGTAGTAAAGTGTCTAAGCTACAGTTTGGTAAACGTCAGAGATGACGTCAGAGATGACGTCAGAACATCTCACCCGATTGTCTATTACAATGGATGGATCCGTTTTCATGTTAATTAATTTCTCATTTATTTCCGATGCAACTTGTGTGGTGTGAAATGATTGTATAAAACGATATTGTAACAATTCTTGTACTAGCTAGTTGTTAATGCCTAGTTATTTATGACTATTGTTGATTATGTAACTAAAATGTATCCATTAGTAAAATTTTAATCTGAATCTATGTGTTTGTTTTAATACCCCATATAATACCTTTTTCAGTTTTCACTGTTTTATCCGCTTCATGTTACGTTATAGCCAACTTCATGATTTGCAAGAATTACTTTTACATATTAAAATTGTCAAAAAGCAATGACTAAAACAATTTAAATAAACCGAAATACGTAACTAACAAACTCACTAATAATCATAGCAGAAGTTCATAACAGGTGTGTACCCTTTTTATCTGTACAATGTGCGACAGAGAGCAATAGTGTTCTGTACTGTCAATGCTTTATTGGCACGGGATTAGGAAGGTTTATTTCTTTTTAAAAAAACACTATTAAAGAAAGTCAATTAGTAATGAATAATTCTTGTAAACGTAAATAATCACCGGTTATATAAATAAAACACAATGTTTCTTATAGTACTTTTAATTCAAGCTTGAGGAACAAAGTAGAGCTACACAAACTATTAAGAGACATCCATACCGGTTTCCCGGCAGCTAACATTTACTCTATGGACTTCAGAAATCAACTAACACAATAGCGAGGAACACTTCTAAAATCCTTAAAAGAAAGCTAATAGTAGAAAAATATATCTTAATGTATTTAAATTGTGTATATTCTTACGCTGTGCCACGCGTTAACACAATACTAGCTACTAGAATAGCTTGCCAATTCGGTCAACTAGGTAAGCTGCAGAATAATTTACCTGTCAGTATAATCTGGTAAATTTTATATGATCTGGTTTAGAATATTAGAAATGTCCTAGTATGATTTTTTTACTTAATATTTTATCTAGTAATAGACTTTGGTAATTCGTAGAATATTTTTTACCTGTATTTGTTTTTAATTCTGTTTAATGTATAACTATTAATATAAAGGTTATATCCTCGTAAGTTACAAGTTTACAACCACACGTGACAAAGCGTAGGAATAATTTTGAGATTCTAAACGAAGTGTAAATATATTTATATGAAATGTAACAAACTACATACAAAAAGATTTTAATTGGATATTGAATGATATGTTACGTAGTTTTACATATTAATAGACAGTATTATAAAAGTTACTGATGTAAACTTGAAAAGGATTTTTTTTATTCTTAAATATGTTAGAGTTTCAATTATGAACGTTACCAAAAGCAAAGTCGAGGTAAGTTTTATAATAAATAGGGTTAAAAGATTATTACACAACTAAACACATATTACATTTTTGATTACAAAAGCAACATCCGCGGCTACAACACTTAACATCAATACGTAAATAGAATTTATCCATCAACAGAAAATGTTTATCAGAGCTTTGTACAGAATAATTTGTGCGTGTCTATTACATGACTACTATTATTATTTATAATCTACGTCGGAGTAGTAAAAATGGATATAGATATTCATTTTAGTATATTTTAGTTATAATTCAAAAATTTTAAATTTATTTCGTAACTTAACCTAGTAAATTTATTGCAAGAGGTAATACGTTCTCTGGATATATAAAACATATCGTATTATATTGGAATATTATTGTCAGTGACGATTATCCGATTGTGAAGGCTAGTCTTCCCATTTTTACTACTCGATGCAATATTTATAATTATGAAATAATTTTCTAAGTTACGAAGTTTGCTCTCAAGCCTTAGACGATGGAAAAATACAAACTTTCATATATCTATAGGATGTACAAATAATATATTTTATTTTATATAAAATTATTGTCCAATATTATTGTTCTGGCACATTGAAATCGTCCGTGGAACTAAGAAATAGGCAAACCCTTTCGGTACTGGCATTTACGATAACAGATTAAAAAGATATATTTTTAATTTATTTAATAACATGCCTGTAATAAAGTCTAATGAATCAGTCTATTTTGAATCTATATAAACATATATGTAATTTTCAGTAATTTAGTTAAAAAATGTTGCCAGTATCCTACATAAAATATATATGAATAAAACAGCGACGTATAAGATGGAGGGCTAAACTACTACAACGATCAACACTGAGAGGGGTCGGCAGAACACCACAATACTCTAGACGACAATAATGTCAAGCTACCTACGAGTACTTTAGTTTAATTCTAAACGTCTACAACACAACCTTTATTAATATTGTCCACCACGTGACTTTGAATAGGCTGTGAATCGATGGAGACATTTTGTATATGTTATGTTAGAAGTTTATTAATATGTGATATTAAAATAAGTATATAAGAAGAAAATTTATCAAAAATTATATATTTTATAATAAAGCGCTATGTACGTCGTAGAAGGATTTTACAAGATTTTTTTCAAACTTCACTTATTAATATGTGTAGCTTGCAACTCAATTATAAACCCGTATAATTCTACCAATTTCGCTTAAATATTGCACACACCTCTGGTACTAGTGTACACAAATTGAATTTAATATTGTAATTTGATATAAAGGCCACACGAATAAAATATTGTTATATAAAGCAATTTGTATATGCATATTATTTTTTATTTGCGAAAACAATATAAGGACTTTAAGAAAGTTTAACGATTTATCGGAGGGAAGAAGACCTCAATTTTTTTATTAGGTTCATGCGCACTCAGCGCCGGTGAGTCCCACATACCCCCTACTTCGCTCGGAGGAAACGCAACTAATGTATTGCGAGATCATATATATTTTTTTGAATTAGATAAACTTAAAGAAGAATTTTCGATGATGTGTTGAAAGTAAACGACCAAAAATCACGGTATGTGATTTAAAATTGAACGTGATATAATTTCGTAATTGTCTCCACCGTTCCACGTGTATATAAATACATTTATACAATATACTAACGAAATAAATATCTTAAACATCTTCAACGCTCACGTCGCCCAGACATCTCGACAAGGTATATAAAACATTTACCATCGCTAGATACCATAGCCTCTAAACTATACTTAAGTTACGAGTCGATACCGACACGGAAGGTGAACACGTAATATTACCTAATAATGAGATCAACAGCATTTAATCTACATACATTGATTGTATACGACATATAATCCCTTATATTACGTCTACTATATAAACGTTTAGAGCTGAACATTTCAAATGTTCCGTATAAAGCCAAATACCAATGCATCTCGTGTTATTTATAATCTTTATGTATTTAAGTGTTACCACTTAACTGTATCTAATATAAATAAAAGCAATACTAACAATTTCGACCTAAAGGCGTAGATTTAAAATTACAAGGACACTCGCGTTTTTGAAAAAGATTATCAAATAATCGACAGAGATTACTAAGTATATTTAAATTACCGTTTATATCAAAGTAAAGAGGGTTTTTTTAATTAAATGAAATGTATAATATAGAAGAAAAAATAAATGTAATCGTAAATAATAATAATGTTGAAAAATATCAAAATAAACAGTTAATAGAAGGAAAAACGCTAAAGCGAATCTATAATTAATTAGTATATTTCTACCTATACCTAAGCTACTTAATCTATTCTGAAAAAGTCAATCGAAATGGCAATAGACATTTTTTTTTTAATAGTCAACACTTTCTTAATATACCATTTAAATAATCTTACCTTTATAATGGGTTATGTTAATTTATTATTGTCAATTGCCAAACAATTGACATGGTTTTTATTTATAGTTTTTTATTCAGTCACTACGTTATTTATTAGAACAACCGAAGTAGGTACTTCTATAAGTTTAAATAAAATATTATATACACAACACATTTAAGAGAACAATTTTTTTTTTTTTAACCAAATTACATTTCGTATAAAGGGATATTTCAATTTATATTACTTGATGTATATCTTTTTTCTTTATTCTAATAGAAAGCTCGTGGAAAGAAGAGGACTCTTAATAAGTCAACAACCTTATCGATACGAACGACAACATAGCAACATTGTTTTATAAACTGTAATTTTTTATATATGCAACATTCTTAAAATCGATATATTTTGTAATGTATATTCGTCACTAAATTTGTTTTAAAAAAAATAATTCTTTTTTATATTCATTTGCTTTGGAATTGAGGGATTTCATAAAATTTTTTGACAAAATGTCACTATCTTGAAAAAATTGAATGACTGCTTTTGAGCAGTATGACTTTCAAAAATGGCGTCTATAAGTAATTTATATCTATAAGTGTCTCTCAGATCAGTGAACTTACAAGGGTAGCAATGAGGATAATATATGTTGTTAGAAACGAATTTAACTGTATCGTATTTATGCTCGGGAAAACAAATTAAGCAACTTGAATATATATTGGTCTAATTATAAATTAATTAAATTAATATTTTATTAATGAGGTTCGTTTAAATTTAATACGAAACATTTTCAAATGTCGTATGTGTATACAATTCATTGTTTAATAAATCTATGTTGTCGCTTGTATATAATGTATATCTAATATGTTATATAATATCTAAAACAGCAACTTTGAGCATACTCAACGCTATTCATCTAAAGTTATATAGTTATATATATATTTGAAAAAAAGGAAGTGAGTGGATCACTAAAAATACATAAATTCACCGATATATATCTGGATTTTTAAAAGAACGATAATAAATATTGTCACGTATTTGTAAAACAAAATTTAATTTACGATAAAATTAATTAATGGTAAGTGAAAAATAAAACCCGAATTAAAGACAAATAACACCTAAGTTTAAACGATCTAAGCCTAAGTTACACCTCTGTAGCTACTTAGTCTTACACGCTATTAAAGCTATTTTACTAATTTCCACAATAGATGTGTTATTGTCAATTTAACGTTAATTTCATTAGTAATAAAAGAAATAACACATCGACTTTTTACATTCATATAAAAACGATATCAAAAGAGTCATTCTCCGCGGGCGGTGACCTGCGTTTATTTATATAGTTGTAATATTTTATCAAGTATAATTCTTTGTTATTAGGAAGTACTAGTGTCCTATTTATGTTTGACGTGAAACTCACACCGACACAGTTAATTTAGATATTGTATAAGGTTCATTATCTAACTCTATTTAAGATTACACACAGCGACGTCTTTCAGCGAAGACATTATTGTCTCACGTTTAGTTAAAAGGAATACGTATATAATATAATCTATAAAAGCACTTCTCTCTAATACTACAACACCAAACATCAAATAAATATACGATATAGAAATAATAATGTATCGAGAAGTAATCGCGTCATATAAAAATTCTGAAAACGCTAAAGCTTAGTGACCCTACTCGATAATCATAAGCCTTTAGTCGTATATTACAATAAACACACCACACTGACGCATAACATCCCGAGAAAAAGTATCGAGAGACTCCGTGAAAACGTCCAAAGTTATATAAAAAGTTGAACTTTGCAACATCACTGGTATAATTTCTATCGATTTCATTATATATTATAGAGTTCCGTTTTATCACAGCATCAAATAATTTACCTCACGCAACACACGAGCGATATGTAAAAATATTTAGCCATTCTATTTTTTAGTTATCAATATATACATATAAGTAATTAGAATTTCAATCGTCAGTAGAATACGCTACAATATAATTTATTGTCAATATATTTTATTGTCAAATATATATTTTTTTATTGTCGTTAAAATAGTAACTTCATAGTCCATAAGCAATGAACACAACTCCATGTACATCTCCACCGACGCAGACGTAACCAATAATTGACATATTTAACGATATTACGTAATTGAATGCTGTCAAATTTGTTTTGTAAAATATATATAAAAAAAGATTATTTTCATTTTAATTAATTCAAATTAGGTCAAAACGAATGCGTCAAATTGATTCCTCTTTTAAAATAAATAGTTAAAAAATATATAACCGAATAAAAGAAATCATAAGAAAGAATTTGCGGCGTGGTTACGTCTACATCGGGTAGCACGCGGCGTGCGGCGGACCTCAGTCGTCGTCGGAGCGCGCGTTCTCGTCGTCGTAGAGGCGAATCTGTCGCGTGATCCACGGCACGTACCGCGGCACGTAGGCGTACACGCCGGGCAGACGCGGGTGCGCGCACTTGATGCCCCACGACACGATGCCGCCGACGTACCAGCGCGATGTGTCGTCAGGGTCCTTGCAGAGCAGCGGCCCGCCCGAGTCGCCCTGTAACATTACATTCTATTTTATACACCAAACAAATCCATCCTTTAAGTAATTCGGAGAATGAAGTATTAACCGCTCATGTTTTGTCATGAAATGGCATAAAAAAAGTTTTACTTCTTCTTCTTCTTGTACTAATTTGTTCGCGCGGTTTAATAATACTTAGACGTTTTTCAGAAAATTAAAAAAGAGGACAAATGATTAAAAATCCAATTGAAACTATTTCAGTGTAAGTTTCCAATTATTTAGAATTTTCCATCTAAAATTATTTTTGGTTTATTTTTGCACTGGAATTACAAGAGAGGGTGATTGTGATTATCATTCATGTAAATTCATGATAAATACGTGATTATTGTAAAAACTTTATGTAGTGTTACGTCATATCTATCAGCATTTATCTGCTTCATAATACTCCCATAATAACTAATATGCAAGTAAAATCGACCTCAACCCCGCAGTGTAATAGCTGACGAAATATAAATTAATTAAATGCAACACAGTTATAAAAAAAATAAAAAAAATTTGGTGGTAGGGCTTTGTACAAACCCGTCTGGGTATCATTGACTCATGAAATATTGCACGTCAATTAATTGTCAAGAAGCAATACTTAGTATTGTTGTGATCCGGTAAATTGAATGAGCTAATTAACCACAGACATTCTTCTTAAAAATAGTTTTTCAACTTCCTGTACAACTCGCATTCCCTATAATAACTGCCAAGATTAAACAAAGAAATAATATCTCTAGACGATATTTCTTTAAATAATTCGTCCGGATACGAAATGAAACCTTAGTAATACAAATATGGAACACAATGCAACCGATGCATTGAAAACAAATATAATAGCAGGCTGTATTAAAACCATACTATTGACTTCGTTCCGTTTAGCTCAATACAAGAACTATCACAGCAGATATTATATCTTGAAAACTGTAATTTTTCTTTTTCCATTCTTAAAATAAACTTGCAGTGATAAAACCAGCCCCATCTCCTCTCTCAACAATTTTAAGTGACCTTCTGAGACGGAAATGGTATACTATATAAATAAACCATCATTACCATGACCATCGCGAGGCACTCTGCTATTTTATATATCGTCGTCTTTCACACAATCCATCCATCGTTTCTTTGGTCGTCACCTACTTCTATATTATATCCATCCACATTCATGCTCAAGACCTTCCTCAAAACATGGTCCTCATTCCTCCGCATAACATGCCCATACCATGACAGTCGGTTTCCACATAGCTTCTCAGTTAGCGGTTACCTCATACCTTTATACAATACTAATAATAATAATATTGATTTATAGAGCTGGAAATTGTTGGATTTTATCCTGATTATAAATACGAAAGTGAATTTGTTTCCTTTTTAGGCATGCATGTTTAAACTTAATAACTAATGTATTCTAATATCATAAATGCAAAAGTAACTCTGTCTTTCTGTTTCCCTTTCTTGCTCTTCACGACTAAATCACTGAACCGAATTTGATGAAATTTGGTATGAAGCAGATCTGAACTCCGCGTTGCCTATGCAACGACGACGACCCTGATGGCGTTGTAGGAGACAATGCGGGCGAAACAGCGGGCGACAACTATTCAGGAATATTTCTTCAAGATTATCCTTAATGTAATATTAAGCCACACCCATAGAGCGGATCAATTACCATAAAACTAAATCAATCTGATATCTAAATATATTTCCTTCGATTATACTTATTCTTTAATTGTAGTTACACAGGCTCACTAAACCTTTTAACCAGAACAAAACAATACTACGTAGTACTGTTTGGCGGTAGAATATCTGATGAGGGGTACCTACTACTACCGGGTACTACCAGACACACTTCCACAAAGCCATATTGCCCCGTAAATATAAATATAAATTAGTGATTCGAAAAACGTAAAAGTACAGTAACATGGGAATGTCTAACTGCTGTTCTAGGCCCTCTTCTCTAAAGGAAATGGTTGGTTGGAAGGAAGGTTGGTGCACATGTAGCAGAACTTCATTCGAAAAATGCAGGCTTTCACGCGAGGATTTGTATGCGCAATCTTTGATTAATACTCAGTTGTTCTAACCACTGCTCCAGCTCGACAAACGTGATTTGAATGTTATAATATCACAATACAAATAGCGTTCACGAGAAACTAAATTTAATATAATATTATGAATGCAGCGCGCAAATACAGCACATTATTAATACAGAAGATTCGACGAATATTTCATGTGATAATTTTATCGGTTCATTCATTATTATTATTCAATATATTACTATAATTTCAAAATGTAACGCAATTTAGCTTGAAATATGACGAATTATACATTTAGCAGAATTCTGATCATTCGGAGCGTTATGAGCGGAATTTAAAATATATTATTGAAATAATTTTATTTGAAACAACTATTAAATCAGCTTTCGAAATATGATAGTCGAGGTGTTTTTATTCAAATTTTTATCCATATTTATAAATTTATAATTAAAACATTGCGGGTATAATTTCTCGTTGGTGTAGTAGTATGACAGTGTTCGAGTCGAGTCACAGGTCATAAGTGAGTCGATTTTTCTCAAACAAACTCTCAGCAAATCAGAATAAGGAATTTGGCAGTGTTATAATTGTTAGCATAAATATTTATTTAAAGATTAATGTAATTAATCTATTGTTTATTGTTAATTAAAAGCTCTTTACTCATTTAAATTATTGTTGACTTGATTATTTAATTTCCTTTGTAAACGTGTACTTTACGTTGTGGTTGTTGACTAAAAACAAAGTATATTAGAACTTAAGCTCGCAGTAATGATCCATTCTCTTCGGGTTCGTCGTGAAGTACACTTGGATAAACAAGATACAATAGTGTAAAGAGTCAGAAGTCATAGTCAGAAGCAATATATATTTTTTGGAGTAGCGTAAATAGTTTATATCTCCGTAAACATCCTGCACCACCTGGATAGCTTTTACAACGATACCAATAATCCTGTACCTCGGGAAGCACGTAAGGGTCTATCGCCTATTATCCATGGTCGTATGAAATTACTATCCTATCAATTCTGATACACTCTCTGTTCCCTCACTCTTATATGTGCTTAGATATACTCAAGTTTATAAACTTGAGTATATCTAAGCACATACGCTTATCCACTCAAATATTGCCTTACTGGTCTTAACTTGGTCCGTATGATAATGACATTAAATTAAACTGTATTATATAAATGAACATGTAAAGAAGAAGGTTTGAGGTTCTGCTCCAATGCGGACTGATGGATACACATATAGCAGAATTGTTTGATGTATGCAGGTTTTCTCGTGAGGATTTTTTCACCGCCGAGAACGAGGCGAATTACAAGCACAAATTAAGCACATGGAAAATTCAAGTTCAAAATTCCGCTCACCTGACAGGCATCTTTGCCGCCTTCTGGGTAACCCGCGCAGATCATACCCTCGGTGACGTTGAGGTCGCGGTGTTCAAGCCACTGGTTGCAGAGGTCGCGGTTTAACACAGGCACCTCGACCTCGTTCACCGCTGGTTCATATTCTGACACTAAACACGAATTTAAATTAATTATTCCACATAAAATATTACAGTAAAAATTATATATATTTAATTATAAACATCGATACTATAATTCTGAAAAATTCACGTTTTCGGGGCAGAATTCAGAATTATTTTGTTGGTGTTGTTTTTTTTGTCTTCGGCTACATAAAGTGCACTTGTGTGTATCTGAATATACTGAAGCACTTACTTCAGTATATTCAGGATGACGACGGTAGACACTTATCTACCATCAGTATTAATTAAATAAATAAGTCAAAGTCAAAATTAATATAGAATTATAATATTAATTAGAGTTCAATATAGAATCTACAATCGGCTCATTTATGAATATTATAACATAATATATTTAAATGTAATGTGAAGCGTGACGTAACGTCATTCGTTGCAACAGAAGCCTAGTGTGTCTTCAATTCACATATGACATAGAACAGTAAAAAACTTGAGTGGTAACCTAACCAAACCATATCACAACAGTATTTAAAGAAGTACGCACTGTCCTTGTCGTCCCGCTTGCCCCAGCCGATGACGGTACACAGGGTGCCGGGGGCAAGTGCACGCTGTGCCGGCGGCAGGCACACCGGGGACAGTTGCTCGTGATAGCGTACGCGAACCGCCAACTGGTACAAAACGTAACTGTGATAACCTTACCTAATAAATAATAGGACATAAACATAGAATCTCAATGTTTTATCTCCATCTTTTGATGATAAATACGATGATAGGAAGAAATAAATCGGTCTGTACTAACTTTTCTAGTATGCAAAGTTATTACCAATTATTTTTAAGTGATTTTTGCCTTCGAGTACATTTTGTACATAGTTATCAAGGCCATTGTATTGTTGACAAAAAAATATTAAAGGAACTATTTTCAAAATGAAATTCAAGTTAAAAATGATTTTAAAATAATCCACTATTCAACCATTAATTATGGTAATGAATTTACAACTTCGCAAGAATCTGTAGAAGTATGCTGTGAGAACAAAGTTGGAACTCGCCGTGGAACATGATTGTGAGTTGTCTGAAAGCTATATAAGCGACATTGACTATAATTCTTACAGCATTTATAGGAAATATACTTCAAAATAGCGTATCACTATAATTCAGTTTTCTATATCAAACGACTGAGGTACAAAGTCAGTTTTTAGGGAATATACTCGTATATTTGAGTAAAATTTGTATCATCACTTGATACAAATTTTAATAATTTACATTTATTTATCCGCCAGCAGTAACGATAGCTATAATATGGAAATATAAAAAACATGTTAAAATAAAAAAAAATAAGTTAAAAGCACTTTTCACTTATGTATCATTTATCTCTGTTAGTTATATCATATTTTTGGTGTGCAAAGAAGCACATTTATATCTTAACAAAATACATGCTAAGTGAATTGGATAATTACTAATCTTACTCGTCAACGAATGTTTTTGACGGGTCAAAGAACTGATTGATGGTATTGCATTTAAAGACCTTTCTTGATTTATCTGTGATTCTGTGAGGTGATTCTCCTTACTAAATTTTGTGATACTACTATCAGGATATGTAATTTTATACAGAAAAATAATTCAAAAGTTATTTCCTACGTGAAATATGGAGAAGTTTTAGATTCTTGCAAGAATACCTGGAATAATGCGATGTCATTGTCATGCGCGACGCCCACATTGTAGAGAGGGTGTGGTACCACTCGACGGACCTTCACCTTCTGTCCGTAGTACGCGTGAGATCGTCTTCGAGTGATACCCAGTTGGATAGTCCAGCCATTAACATCCGAGTGACTGGTACAAGGAAAAAAAATATGTAAATGGAAATAGCAAAATATCCTTAACAAGTTTTTTTATCTAGTCAATAATAAATTAGATTACAGATCCCGGGAACCTGAACATAAATTTCAAATTGGGGCAGCAGATCGCATTTTTCTACAGTTTTGGTATCGTTGAGAAAATTTTAAAATTTGTTTTGAAATCTAAACTAAAACTAGGTCGTTAAAATATATTTTAACACAGGTTTTGTTTAATGCAACTGACTTACTTGCCAACACAATGCGATGCAGTCAGTACCCACTGATCGGCGACGAGAACTCCAGCGCAGTAGAACACCTCCTCAGGCCCTCCTAGAATTGCAGCCAAGAAGGGCCAGTCTCCAGGAGAAGCCTCCACACCGCCAACTATCCGCTTCCTTCCAGCTCCGATAGTACGACGCTTGCCGCACTCTGGAGTAAATATATTTGTTATATTTTCTGTTCTCTGATAACTCTTAAAATAAAAGTTTTATAAGTTTACGAGCTCAAATAAAGGTTTGTATTCCTTGATTTTCATTTTGAATTTTCAATTGTCATCTTGACTAAATATTTATATATTTAAAAATAATGTAATATTTAATCATC
Organism: Vanessa atalanta; assembly: GCF_905147765.1. Classification (NCBI taxonomy): domain Eukaryota; kingdom Metazoa; phylum Arthropoda; class Insecta; order Lepidoptera; family Nymphalidae; genus Vanessa; species Vanessa atalanta. The sequence continues at coordinate 654,786 of NC_061871.1, forward strand.
GGTAGACCTTGTTGGACATATACTGATTGTTAGAGTCTAAATTTAGATTCCTATGAGAGGATTCATTACACTCCATTCAGACCCATTTGTCGGTCCGCCTACCAATGACATGAAAGAAAAACTAACTGGTGAACATGAAAAGACACTTATTGGTGGTACGACTCCGTGCAGACTTCCCTGAACAGATAACAATCATTTGTGTATTATTCTTCCTCCAAATAGCAATCATACTTTAATACTTTACGAAATAAAAATGTTAAAGATACCAATAAAGTTTCCACAACTTGCTTAGACATTCATTTAAAGAAAACAGAATGAAATGCTAAAAAGCAAATTACTTTGTTCCATAATAATTCAAACATGCTTCTTGAATTATCTGAAAGCAAATCTATTTCAGTGAGGCGCATATTTTCAACTCGGGCTTAAGTACTTAAACATTTTACATTACAGAAAAAACAATTCAAAGGATTGTCAAAAATTTGACAACGGAGTCTGTTATAAGGGACTTTAGGACTAGTGACTGTTTTAAAGATCCAAAAGTATTTTTCAGTCGGTCATTTTCACGAGATTTAAAATTAACACCTCCCGTGATCATTTCTTTGTTCGACTTGTTGGCGGCCGGTTTCGAAATTGAAATTTACGTAAACCCCTTTCGGTAAACGTTTGGGTAAACCAACAAAAGCGACGTCAAACAATATTCGAGAATAATCTATTGATAATATTTTTATTATCAATAGATTATTCTCGAATATTGCTAATATCGAGCCGAGATGGCCCAGTGGTTCGAACGCGTGCATCTTAACCGATGATTTCGGGTTCTAATCCAGGCAGGCACCACTGAAATTTCATGTGCTTAATTTGTGTTTATAATTCATCTCGTGCTCGGCGGTGAAGGAAAACATCGTGAGGAAACCTGCATGTGTCTAAATTCTGCCACATGTGTATTCCGCCAACCCGCATTGGAGCAGCGTGGTGGAATATGCTCCAAACCATCTCCTCAAAGGGAGAGGAGGCCTTTATCCCAGCAGTGGGACATTTACGGGCTGCTAATGCTAATGCTAAAAATATTTTTATTATTTATTTTGTTTACTAAGATTTGTTTCGACTTTGAGACCTTAGAAATTGTAATGTGCTATTTATATCTTGCTTAATATAGATACTTTATTTATAATCACAGGATAGACCCGGCTATTCGGGATAAAGCTCGGGGCGATTATCGAGCGAACGATGTGAATATTATACTTCACACACAAAAAGTTTGCATGAAGGAATTGTAGATCTCCTAAATGACTTCAGATAAATTCAGTCGGAGGCTATGAGAAGTATAAATATCACTTATTTTACAACGAAAAGACATTTCTTTTACAAGACTTCAATGAACACCTGACGCGCGGCTTTACGGAGATATAATTAAAGTTTCAGAAATACCAGCGGGTCCAGACAACAATTAAGTATAACAGATTATACTGCGGGAACTCAAATTCGCCCTCAGTCGCTACAGGCAGTGAGGGCGGTTTAAACACGCCTTAAACGAGATTAAATTAAGAACTTATAATTCGATAAAAGTTATTCTGTTCCTTAAATTAAAACGAATGGTTTAATATATCCGTTGATTCATTTAATTTTATATCTGAGTTGATGTTTAAGTTGGCGATTTTTATTTTACGGTCAAAAGCAATAATTTACTGTCATCGCTGCAAATTAAAAAATTTTGCAAGTTCTTATATTATTATTTTATTGAACTATAAATATAAAACGATAAATATTCATTATTAATAAAAATAATAGAATATTTTTATATCTTCTAAAAAATATAAATTTTGTTTTGTATGGGATGGGACAACAAAGTTTTTATGAGTTCCAAAATTACAATTATCTTTGTGTAGTAAATGCGGAATAAAAAGCTGACAAACTTACGGACACGACGAGTTATCCTAAGAGGGTTTCCTTTTTAGAAACGAAAGAGGAATACCTAAAAATAAAGGCGTAGGCAACTCAGTACACGTGACGGGAATGAAAATTAAAGCTTTCTCACTCTTTTTCTTTCTCGGGTTAATTACGTATTTTCCTTCCTTGTTATATCAGAAATAATTGCACTCAAATTATACTTCAATAACCGTTTCCACGTGGTTAACGTTCATATAATATCATGAATGGAAAATACTTTATTCAAATGTATTAATAAAAACCATTTGTATGTAGTTATTGATTATTGACGTAAATAGTGATGCCAAGAGTAATACTGAAATTATGTAAACAGCCGCAGACTCAGGTGTTCGGCCGACGGATTAATTAGTATAAATAGATCCACCTAAGCCTCGCCTTGCGTTCCTTTGTATGTATAATTAGCATTTGCCTTGTTACAATAGGAATGTTGAAGGCTATTTTCATTTGTTTTTATTATCTTTTGCAGCAACCTGTTCTTGTAACTACACACTGCTTCGTCGTCGTAAAGATTTAGAAGATCAGTATTTAGTTTAAATTTATGCGAAATCGTTTTTAATACGATGCGAAGTAATCCTCGCAATTTAAAATATTTCTTTCTTGTAATTTATACTTTAAATTTATGCTTTCTTGTAACGGGCGTAATGTGCAGAAAATATTATAACAAGATTTCTCTTAATTTCATAGTAGAATAAAATGTTGGAGGATAATTTGAAATTATAGGAGAATGTATGATGAGCTTATGGTATCTCCAGACAGGTATGAGGTATATCCACGCAGACGGATCCCAACAAAATTTTCTTATATACACTGCTAGAAAATAATTTTCTAATAATTTCTTTTTTTTTAATTTATAATATAAATTCTGACTTCATATAAATTCTGTTCCGAAAGTGCTGATGTCAATAACTACAATATTATAGAAAGAAAATTGTTAGCAATACTATCGCTAGTAATTAAATACGCCTTTTCGTCGTTGACGTAGTTTATTGATTGTGTATTAAAGCTTGTATGCGGTATGCATTTCAAGCGCTACAAGCTGCTCTACAAGTGCCTCGAGCCCTCAGACAATAGTCTCTGATGTATACCTGGTATTAATATGGTAGATGCTGACATTAAGCCGTTGAGAAAACGCTATAAAGTATACCGATAACAAAGGCGGTTTAACGTGTATCCTCTATCTGAACTTCTCAGGTGGACAATAAAAGATTACCTACAATGCTGACGCGATATATTTACTAAACCCCTGGAAAATAAATTTACAGGGTACGATACGATATCGTTACAATATCCCCTTCTGGATTTTACTAGAATCTTCTAACAAACACAAAGCTTGAGATAGGCTGAGGTGTCAGTGGGTATAACTCGTGGACTTTAATCAAGGATCGCAGGTTCATATTACCAATGAGTTTCTATTTGTTTTGGTGGTATTTCTAATGCGCCTGGTGTTTTATAATAATGAAAAACATTGTGATGAGACCCGAATATACCCAATTAAATAATAAAACCCAAAGAGAGCTTTTGCCTAGCATGGACAATTATCACGTTTATTATTTTTAAAATTGTGATATTGTTCTTTGAAAGTCCGTCTAGGTAGGTAGCACCCACTTAACATGCGACCTTGAGTGAGTTAATGTAATAACAAGAAAGAAAATAACAGATTAGTTCCCATGGTTCTCGGAAAATTGGTGGCTTAGGCTATGGTTAGTATTTCTGTGTCCATATCACATCTTAGTGGCGACCATATCCTATATGGTGACCCAGTTAACCTACTTTCTAGTTATTAAAATATCTTGGAGCAATTTAAAATGCCCAATGTTCAAAATTAAGTATAAAGAGAAATGTTTCATTGTAATCTGTAAGGCTGTATCGATTTATCATTAGGGCAATAGCGTGACTTACTTCTAAAGTAATTTACAACGAACGTTTTAATTTTCAACTCGTTATTTACTTAGAGTAAATATTTTAACAAAAAAACGTTGTTTTTAAAGATTAAAATATTTAGTTGGACGACAACAAATTGATTATTTAAATTAGGAATTTATAACCGCAATGTTGTTATTCTAAATTGAAGGGTAACCTTTATAGGTCAGAGATTCCGTGATGGGTCTGAGTTAGGAATTTTATTTCGTTTTAATTAGTTTGAGGTTAGTTCGTTGTCTTTCTTTGAATAAATATGTTTTTGTTTATCGTTTGGAAATAATTTCTACGTATTCGGATATAGTTTAAGCTTCTGGCTATTCAAATAAAACTTTTATATTTAATAGAATAATTGCAAAATTATTATATAAGAAACCTCAAATTTGCAGTCACACTTGGATTTAATTAAATTGTTTAGTGTTAACCTCTTATTATTTCTTTAATTATTATTAATAGAAATGAATACTAGCAAATTGGCCTAATGGATAGTGAGTGGTCACCACCGCCACTAGACATTGACCCTTGAGAATTAATATGTTATATACCTACCCAGACTTGCACTAAGATCACTTAGTTAACAGAGATACAAGGGTATTCTCAGTTGTATTTTTTAGGTCTGAACCACAACATCCAGCTGTAAGTCAGTGAGTAAGTTAAATGTTAAATATGATTACAAAAGATATAAAAACTTTGCTCCAGGTGAGGCTCGAACTCACAACCCCGGCATGTCTCGCACGCACTGCGCTATAAGTACCGTGCGCTGACCGATTGCGCCACTGGAGCTGATAGCTTTGTCGTCAAAAAAACAATGGGTAGAGCTATATAAGATTTAAAATTTACATGGTTATTTTTATTACTAACAGTACTTAAAACGGGATATTTACCATGTTTTATATTTTTATTTGGTGGAGCTCGATATTTCGACATTATCTACGAATGTCCTGTTCACGAGACTCTGGGTAGAGCTATTCTTGAATGGCTTTATTTGGGTACGGTGAGATTATTCTTTCAAATAGTTTGTATTTAAAGTCTCAAATAAAAGGCTTACCACTAATATTTCACTCCATGTATGTTAAGTCGGATTTACTACCTACTGGATGTGATGATGATAATGTCCTTGTGACAGAATTCGATTATTCAAAACGGAGTAAAATCATCAAAGTAGGAGATATTTTAGTACACAAGTAAATGCATCATTATCTTTGGATTTTCTTTTTCCTCGCAATCCGTTGAGAAAGTGATATGACATGACCGGAGAGGTGCAGGAGCTATGAGTCATCTTGCTTTTTGATAACCAAATTTGAAGAACACCGAAAACTTCCTAACTCCATTTCTATTATTGAGAATTTACTGACAGAAACAAGTCAATTAATTTTGTATCTAACCTAGTATTCTCTTTAATACAATAATCATTACTAATATCGTTTTGATGGAAGTCGAATAAAAACAAATGTAGCAACATGTAAAACTGCTCTATCGTAACGAGTCTCGCAGTCTTCGGGTCGAGTAATGTATACGCTGTCAAAGCTAGCCCTCCCAGGAATTTAATAAAAGTGTATATTAATCACTTCAAAATGGAGGACATAATTTTGAATTTGGCTTTTAAGATGATAGATTAAAATTTTTACTTAGTGATCTGGAACGGGGTTAGAAAATAACTTACTTGGTGGTAGAGCTTTGTGCATGCCCGTGTGTTGGTACCAACTACTCATCTCATATTGTTATGTTCCAGTTTGAAGGCTAATTGGGACATACAATTATAGTTTCCAAGGTTGGCGGCGCATTAGTTTGTAAGCATGTCTACGAGCAATGGTAACCACATGCTTTATTTTTTACATCAACAGCCTGTAAATTTCCCACTGCTGGGCTAAGGCCTCCTCTCCCTTTGAGGAGAAGGTTTGGAGCATATTACTAGTTACTCGACAGTGTGAATATCTAAAGCAGTAACTTCAATGATAACAAAATGGATCCGATGGAGTTACTCTATATAATTACTTTTAGGATGGTTTTGATATCGTAAAATGAGTTTTCGTGAAGTTACAGATGGCGCCACGATCGATAAAACAGATTAGATGCAACATATTGAGAATTTTGATCAGCAACGCTCGGGTATGGCTTATTTGCCAAAGCGTACCTTTAATGGAAGATACGTTAGGGGCAAGGGTTCAAAGCTATAATCATTGTTGCTATGATATGAAAAAAAAATTAGTTTTCATGTTGCATTTGCAGGCTTTGCTGATACTGCTTTAATACGTAATATCAGTTGATCATGATATGATTATCATCACGATGGCTCCAATGTGGTTAGTGAGTTACTTGTCGACTTAACAGCTATTTGCCATTCACGAGGATCGACGCTCGAATATTATTCGCCGTGTCCGCTTCCGCCCGGCTGGTGATCTTATCTCTTAGTCTTCCTTCGCCTCTGTTGTGCCTGTGGCTACTATGTCTTCTTTTATATTCAAGTTGCGCATGATCCAATTTATTTTTCCGTAACCTGGTTTATTTTCTCACGTTTATCTTTGAGGATCGTTTTCAGTCACCGATTGGTCCCTTGCGATTGCGAGGACGGAGTCTTTCAGCCTTATATCTATGCCTTCTGTTGTGACTATGGTGAGATCATTTTTTGTGATGTGGAATATTATTTTTCCCGAGTGCCTTATTTCATCTTCGTCCAGGGAGCTTCTAGTAGCACTAAATGTTACGGCGAATGTTCTGTTTATACTATAAGTGTTGTTATGTTTCGGTTTGGAGGGTGTGTGAGCCAGTGTATATTCTAAGCGACATTAGTTATTTGGCAGTGGTGACCACTTAACGTCAGATGTTCCATTTTTCGGTCCACCTACCAGGATATTCAAAAAACTTAATCTTATATGTTATCAATCAAGATCATTCTAATCTAGATAATCAAGAGAATTTATAAAAAAATAACAACGAATAAATGTATCGATAAAAAACAATAACCCTTAGATAACAACAGATTACATGCTATAACCCCTTTTTAATACCACGGAATAAGTAACTCTGGCTAAGAATAATCCCTTAAAAGGATTTATACTTAACTATTCACTTACTTAAAGTAAATCTGTTTAAGTGTAGACATAATATGTGTTGAGCTCAATGTACTTATAAACTAGCTGGCTTTTGCTATAATATTAACAATTGTAGCATTATTCGTGACATAACGTGGTATTTATATTTAGGCGCCCTACAAGCGTGCATATTATGCATTTGCTATTTACATAGTTCTGAATATATGTATATACGCGGGACTATGCTAGTAATACTAAAAACATTTCATCTTTTGGCCAAAAATAATGTTACGACTTTTTGGTGGAGGGTGTCGATTTGTTGTTATGACTTTTTACAACACCTAATATATATTTACAAATTTATGATATTAGGTTCTCTTAAGGTCCGTATATAGTGAGTGGTTATGTAACGATTTCCTTGCGTAGCGATCATAGCCGGATGTAGAGGTCCGAAAGCCCTGGGGCAACAAAGAACACCCCTAATTATTTGAGATTTTGAAATATGAGAATTTTTCAGTTCGATGATTGAATAATTAAATTCTTTTAATATCTTTTGTTTCTTTTATATTCTGTATTAAAAAAAAAAAAAAACATTTTTTGAATATATTAGACAAATATTACAAAATACAAGAATTTTATACCCTTTTTTATTATGTCTACGACATTTTATGTGTTTACTCGACAGAATACCCTATTCTGACGAGTAAACACTTTTCAGTTTTAGAAATGTCTATTGTTTTGGCCCCATTTCTTATAGAGACCCCGGAATTATTACCCCAGAATCCATAGAATAGATCCCATAACTCCTTAAATCTGACACTAATTCTGAATCAAAATAATAATTGAGGATTATCAATTATTAGCATGCAAAGACAGGAATCTCTCACGTACCGTGGAATAAAAACAATCTCAGACATTTCTTGTAAAAGTAAACTTATAAAGCCCTAGATTGTCTGTGCGGAGTATAATTGGGTCGCCGGTTACAAAATAAAATAACAATATTGAGGCTAACGGAAAATATTTTAAGGTACAAATCATCTCAAGTATTTGCCTTAATGTAAAAATCTGAGACGTTCTCGTTAAAAGTTATTAACAACTTTTTTAATGGCTACAATAATTAACAAGTTGTAAGCCGCAAAATTTTGGAGTTTCATTAGAACCTACTTACGTATTTAACTCGCTACAAGAGTACTATTTACTGAAAGGTTTTACGTTTAATGTTAGAATATACTTTTTTATTTAATAATGATGAAATATTATAGCACACGAACACACACATAAACACATATGTACACACACTCTGTAAGACTTAAATAATATGTTTTAAGGATAAGAAAAAATGGATAATAATACAGCTATATTAATTTATATATTTGAATCTTTAACCAAAAAAAAACAGATATCAAATATTTTTTTCAAATTTAAACGAATCGTTTATTTTATTTTATTTTATTTTTGGCTATCTGATTATAATTGGGTACCATCACCCATAAACTCCACCGTAAGAAAAGAAAAAGGCAACGTAAGAAATATTACCAGTACGACACCAACCACGGGAAATAAGATTGTATGCCACTTGTGCGTGTAGTTGCACTAACTATTAACAATAGCAAGAATGGCAGTTCGAATAACTGATGAATGATGGGCATCTGGCCAGTCGGATCTGTATAAAGGCCTATCACCAAGTAAATTGTTATAATAGTGTTGTCAAACTCAACAGCCGTATTACGTTTTACGCAACATTTCAGCGTTCAAAAATCTATTAAAAGAATAATGGCTATAAAAAAAACTGTATCTGTAAATCATCTGTCACGTTACAGGCGCCAGGCGACAGGTGAACGTTTCGGAATAGATTTTTGCGACGTTTTTGGTACGTTTTTTATTTGATGCCGTAAAAAATACGAGCGCCCGCATGACCGATGCGATCGAATACAATCGCTGCTTCTTATGACCGTCATTACAGGTAATGGAATGTAAATTGTAAAGGAAATCATGTCGTATCACTTTAATATAAGGTCGTTTTTTGTTCGCACCCACCTATCAGTTATAGCCTGTTAAGAAATTTTAGAGACGCTTGAAGTTTGAACGGAATGGCTAATTAGGTTCCTTTGTTCAAGGGTTTCTGTCAGAGAAATGGTAGTTTTTAATTAAAGTTTACGATGGTGATAATTATTAAAATTCCATGATTTCAATAAGGTAATTCAAAATACTTTACTGTAATAATATTTCAAATTAACATTCTAAAGGATCTTCTTGATAAATTTTCCCACCACTGTTTTATCATATTTGGAAAAAACCAGCATTCTTATATAAGCTATTTTGTATAATGCATTTGGTAATATAAAAGTAGCTGTCTGTTTATGTACCAGGACTGCAAAGGCCTCTACGCTTTTACAGGAGTGCTGATATAAATGTGGATTAATTTCCTCCAACCTATACAGGTTTCCTCATTATGTTTTCTTTCACTGTCAAGAATGAGATGAATGAGAGACATTTTATTTAAGCTATAGGTAAGTGGCAATCACTTCCCATGGACATCTGCAATAAGAGGGGAGAGAATCTGTGAAATATGTAGGTTCCAGTCGTAGCGGTTCGCAAAAACTGAGATTGAGAGATTGTGAGGGGCACAGAGTGCCTTAAAAGACGCGCTGTTGTCAGATTTTCAGATATCTAGATGGTGGGGATGAAAATTCGGAGTCCGATGCAATGTCCAAAAGTGAAATTTAGCAACCGAAATTAATCCAAACCGTTCCTCGGAACATTCCCATTGAAAAATGCGGTAGAAATTACAGAATGATTTAACACCTTAACGCAAAGCCAAGAGATTAAGCAGGTCGGAAATGACCAGATCGTCGATAATTGGAGCTCATATGTTACTTTTTGTTCCGGAAATATTTAAAATCACCGACTTTACCTCCGAAACACGCGAGCGAAGCCGCGGATGAATACTTGTATATGACTCTCATAAGAGATTTGCGAAAAAATTACGTTCTGAATGTCGACGAAGCTATTATCAGAACTTTGAAAGTAAAATTAAAGTGGATATATGAAGTTAAGGGGAACAGAATAGAAACTTGGAACAAGCATATACTTGTTACTCCAAGCACCCGAGTACACAGGAGTAGTGACGTTTTGGTGGAGAAATGTATACGTTTTTACAACAGGATCCCAGTAAACCATTAAAGAACATTTGTGTGCTAGGATATTACAACACTAAGGACTTCTTAGTTGAGTGCACACCTTGGAAATGATACAATCCAGGCTGTATCAAATAACGACAATAAACTTATTGTTATGGTATAAAAACAATAATTGTAAAAAATGATATGTAAAAAATAGTATGGTACTAATTGTATCAAAATTAGTTGTCTCACTTTTCTAACCAAGTATGCGTCGAAGCTGAGTCTTACCGTGTCAGGGACGTTGTATAAAGATTCCACTGAAATTTCGAGGCTAAAGAGATTTTTTTAAAACACTGCAGCATCGATTACTTTAAGATTACTATAATTTAACCTTATTTTATTTGTAAAATAATGCGATGAATAGTCTTTTATAAATAAAGCCTGAATAAATTTAAATTTTGCGTAAACGCATTTCGTTTCCATTCAAATAGGTATAATCCGATTATGGTAACTTGACAGAGGATTTTCTGATCAATAATTTGTTATGTCCTTTTGCTATTAAATCATCGTTTCGGTCCACAGTTTAAAGTATTTGAAATATTAATAACAGATAAAATTATTTAATTTATTTTTTAAATGTTTCGACTCCGTTCACGTGGCAGGTGACTTTATTAACCGTCGCAGTAGTCTAATTATATGTGTAGTTGGCTAGCTTGTAAGTCCTTACAGACTGATTACCTCTTTGGTTAGAAATATTCTAAATAGCAGCTAAGAGTTTTTACCGCGTTTTTACCGCCTTAATAGATAAATAGCTGTACTTAGTATTGCTGTGTTCCGGTGTAACCACAGAAACCAGGGACATAACATCTTAGCTCCTAAAGTTGGTGCTGCATTGATGTCTATGAGTGTTGATAACTTTGTAGCTTTGGCCGTGTTGCTCGCCTGCCTACTTTTATTATAAAAAGTCTGAAAGTGGGAATTCTGTCGTTCCATGTCTCGGAAAGCACGAAGGAGGACCAATCCTGTGGCTGCACTAGTTCTTGATCTCAATTTAAGGCCGAAACCAAAAAATGCTTTTAGGCGAGGGGTTAAAGAGTTTAAATCTATACGCTCACAATTGCCCGGTTTAATATATCCTATGAAGGTGGATAATCTCCGCCAAGTGTCGAAATGTGAGGACATTATGACGATTTCATCACCATCTCCTTAATAACTCAATTATATCCAGGTACACTTTAAAACAGTGTATTTAGAAACCAGGAGTAGACTTAGAAAATAAATATTTATTCTTGTAACATTACTCTACCGAAACCGAGATGCAAGTGAATAACGCACACTGTAAGACTGGTACTAATGAGTTTATCAAGTGTTAAATTTATCTTTGCAACACGTGTTTTGCGGTGTAGTAATTCTAAGAACGTTGTCGAGATATAACTATGTATCCGAGAACCACACGAATGTATTAAGTGGAACAGCTCGTCGATGATATTTATGATCCAGTTTCTTTCAATGTTTGTAAAAACTGATTTAAAAGAATTTATATAATTTATATATTCCTCGCAAGACTGTCTGCGTCAAATTTATCTTTCCAGTTAAGCCTGTAAGTTATTTATCTTTACTTCTATTTCAGTCTAAGGCTATTTCTATCTTATACCTCATTCATCAGTTCAGAGTCTTAGACAAACAGAGTTCAGACAGAGTTACTTGTGAATTGTGTTTAAAATAATGTAATTGAAATAAATTACAATTGAAAGAAAATTCTGTTTTTATTAAATGTAAAATAATAATTATTTGACGACAAGTTCAGGACAATTTTCATCTTAATTTCTGTTTATAATTCATCTCGTACTAAGCGGTGAAAGCAAACATCATGAGGAAACCTGCATGTATCTAATTTCAACGAAATTCTGCCACATGTGTATTCCACTAACCCGCATTGGAGCAGAATGGTGGAATGTGCTCCAAACCTTCTCCTCGAAGGGAGAGGAGGCCTTAAACCATCAGTGGGAAATTTACAGGCTGTTAATGTAAGTATATATAAGTGGAAATGACGATTTTTTATGATAAACAGCGTCTTTGCTGGAATCCGCTCAAACATCTCTGGTTATTTGTTTAAGAGAACTCCACAAGAAAAATACTCTGAGAAAGTATTCTCAGAGTATTTTTCTTGTGGAGTCAACGAGCTTCACGCTCTACAGATGAAATGTGAAAGGTTTTATTTAAAGGATAGAAGCTCGAGCAACCGCGAGTTTTAAGCTGTGGCCATACTTGTGCGAACAAGCGAGACGGAGAGATAATTAATTGCAAAAAAAAATTGTTATAGTCATTTTGATGCAACTCCAGATACTTTCGCAATTTTGAGTTTTGTTTTTATTTGTTACTTTTCATGGCTCCATTAGAATAAATAGTAAAGCATTCTCCGTTCATAATGTCCACTATGGCTATTAAATCAGTAAATTATTCTTTATCACCATCAAAACCAATCTAAATGATATATATCACTTTATCATAATCATTAAAATTACTAATACTCATTTGCGCTAAAAATAATCCGCACTTATGATGGGTATATTAACGTAAATGGAATTAATAGCTGCAACCATCTGTGTTATTCAGCTCATCGAACAGGAGTGTCTCTAAAATTTAAGCCTATTTTCATTTTGTAATCCTTTATCGCTTTATTTGGTGCAATTTCGGCTTTCCGATTAGGACGATTGCATCGTTGCAGGTTTCTGTGTCTCTTCTAACTGAGCTGATTACTCTAAAATTTGTTAGTCTTTCGAATAAAATTATCTTAATTTATACTATTATTAAATAAAATACACTACAACAATAGTGCAATTTAATACGATGGTTTATGATACAATATGCTATGGGCCAGGACTCCGTCCAGCGTACACTGGAGTCCGCGAAATTGGCCAAGATTTCTTCTTGCGAATTCTTATAATTGCGAGAAAATAAAGATTTGACGAAGACCGTGATTTCAGAACTGGGCAAGTATTAATCACCTGCTAAATTTATGGTTACAATGTATTCATCGTTCGACATTGTAAAGTAAATTACATGCCTGTGATATACGATATTGTTTACTTAAACTAGATTCAGACTGGCTAATTTCTGTCTTTCCTTAAACTCAAATATTATCAACATCTATTTGAATTTTCTTTTATATATATTTATTATTATTATCTCTATGTCATTTCTGGTTGTAATATTATTAACTAATTAATAACGTATAATACAAATGATTTTAATAAACATCAACCCAAACTCGATAACGAAATGAATTGGGCACTGTCGTTTCAATTAAAAGATAAATTATGCAAGTTTATACTTCTACACACCCACGCTCCTCCCATCCCTTGGCGAAATCTGACTTATTGCCGAACTTTGACAAATTTCTGTGAGAAATACAAAGAATGTAATAAGATCCCTTCATTAATTAAGGTTACTTGATCGAAATTAATATTTCTTACATTTTTTTACATTTGGGAACGTTTTTCGATTACAGTATTAATGAATTAAGGAATCAGCTAATAAGATTAATTAAACGAGAACAAAGATATTACTAATCTTCTTTCTTGGAATTTACTAATTAATATTTACATTATTTTATAGTATCAACAAAATCTGTTACAATGATGATGATATGAAGGTAAAGTCGTTTTCTGGAAATATTGGAAAACGTGTAACGAAACATATTTGGGCATATTTGTTTCAAAGCAGTAAGATTTTTATATCATCTTCCAAATTAAAGAGAAAGGACTCATAAGGCATCAGACAATCGTTTCCTAAATTGAATTTGTATTGTTACGTTTATTATCGTCTTTAATCTTACTAATACATTCAAAGTTACTAATATAATATTACATCATACGTCACGACCAATCAGAGCCGAGGATAGTCCTTGAGCGGGGTCGAGGCGCCATCTTAACATTTTGGAGGGACATACGTAATGGTTGTGTAGTCTGTGACGGGAATTTGAGTAATATGAAATAAGAATGTTGGGAAGCTGGAATGAGATGGATGATTGGAAGTTAAGATAAAATAACTTTTACTTGGCGGTAGGGCTTTGTGCGAGTCCATCTAGATAGGTACCACTCACTCGTCAGATATTCTATTGCAAAACAACAGTACTCAGTATTGTTGTGTTCCGGTTTGAAGGGTAAGTGAGCCAGAGTAACTACAGGCACAAGGGACATAACATCTTAGTGCTTAAGGTTGGTGGCCCATTGGCGATGTAAGGAATAATTAATATTTCTTACAGTTCCATTGTCTATGGGCGATAGTGACTACTTACTTAGGTCTGCCAAATTATACCATAAAAAACAAAAAATATATAAATTAAATAATAATGTTTTTGAGTGGAGTTAGATCGGTTTCGCGAACCCGCAACTGCAACTTGTAACTGTTCGTGTTTTATAATAGTATATAAAAGTGAAATAATAATTGTGAATGAAAAAACATTGTTAAGCTTTAAACGAAACAATTTACTTTTATAATTTATTTTGTGTTCGCATTCAATCCCGATGACGTCTACAAAACAGGAGGATAGTGGTGTTTTTCTTTTTTTTCCGATAGCAGGGTCAATGAAAAATAAAACCAATTATACTTTTTATAAGAAATCCCCGACGACTTGTTATGATTCTTTTTATTTTTAGATTTTGTCTACCACGCCCACATCGAATACTTTTTTGTGTAGGTTGATCCAAGTAAAAAAAAATAGTATCTTTTTAAAAATAAAAGCAAAAGTAAAAACAATTTAATAAAATATTATCTTTTGGATATTGATCTAACATAAATCATGAATTATTATGAACATTGCTGTATTAAATATGTCGTTAGGATAAACCCTTTAAAAGTCTACTTATAAGATATTCATTGAAACAGATTTACATGTAATTTTTTTGTACGACGGGATTATAAGGAATATTATCCAATCCCTGTATCACCATTGCGTCACCAGCCTTGGGAGCTGAGATGTTTTGTACCTTGTATAAAGTTACACAGGCTCACACACTCTTCAAAACGAAACACAACATTATTAAATATTGCTGCTAAGCGGGAGAACCTGGGCCCTTACTATAAGAAGGCCTTACCGTGCCTTGCCCAACATTAGCCGCGATGGTCAGAACGACGGCAGAACGAACAATCCTTATATTATGTATAAGACTAGCTGGTGCCCGCGACTCCGTTCGCGTGATTTTAAGCCTCAAAAGTGGGAGTATTATATGGTTGACATATCTGTGTATCTTTGAGTCTGTCGTGGCATTGTAGTTTCCGATAAGTCTTTGTCTAACTGCATAATGTACATTACACGATATTACACGTAGTGCCATCTCGGATTAAAGCATAGATTTTTTTGCAGTTGCGAACACGCGGCGGAGCCATATAAAGCTAGCCGTGTGCACTGGACTCGCTTAAAAGTAAACGATTTTTTTTTCTGGAATGAGAAGGAACCGGACATAAACATAAAATAATCTCTGCCGCACCCATATATAGTATATTTAATTTCAAACGCAAATTGTTGATGTAACACCACATGAACTCTTTAAAAAGGTTTTAACCTCATCAACCCTGGTTCTATAACATCTCGATTTTAACAAAACAATACTACAGTATATTAGTGACAACCGAATGTAAATCGGTAAAGCCGTTTCCGAGATTAGCGGTAACGAACGGACAGATAAATAGAGAAAAATTGTAAAAATCACATTTTTGTGGTCTATTGCGTTAATTACAATACAATTTTTTCTCAAATATCTTCTATGTACAGAATTTAATCAGTTACGATTTTATTATATGTATAGATTATACATTATATAAATTTATTTAAGATAATTTTATGCTAGAATTGATTGTATATAGAAATAACTTAGTTGATATAGCAACAGTACATGAGGCAGCTTACCCGAAACACGGGAATAAATAGGCAACGTTTGCTCGTTTTGTTTATTTGATAAAGCGTTGATTGACTGTTGTCGGCAGTGTTGTCGAGTCGGCCTGTTTTCCTAAGGGATCCGGAATTAATTATGGCTTATTGTGTTTAGCTTTCTCTCATAAAATATCAATTCGGGACACGCGTGTGTTATTATTCTTTAATTTATATGTATTTTGTTATGCTTTTGTTTTTTGGTTAATTTAGAATATTATAAATCAGTTAGCGCCCGTGGCTTCGCTCGCGGTTTAGGGGTTGGTTGTCATGTGTTAGGCAAAAAAGTAGCCTATGTCCTTCCGTAGAGTACAAGTTAGCTTCATACCGAATTTCGACAAATTCGGTTCATGGGTTTAACAGTGAAAGAGCGACGGACAGATAGAGTTACTTTCACATTTATAATATTAGTATAGAAGTACAGATTATATCCTAACGAATCTTATACATGCGATCATCGACCTTATGTTAGTTAAGCCTAAACATCTCAAGTAATCAAACATCATGATTTATTTACATAGCGTACGTAAGACTTCATCGCCCCGCATACATAATCGCAGCCACCGGTGGATACAAGTATTTAATATACATATATAATTGTAGATAACGCGATCTATATGAGTTCTGACCGATAACAAACAGTTTCTGTTGAAAAGGATATAATGCGCTTACAGCCCGATTATTATAAATCAGCTGTAGCATGAAATTACTGGTATATCCTTTAATAAACACATTTTTCTAAAAGCTTAAAGTTATTTTTCCCGTCGATACAAATCCCAACGATAGAGCATTTCCACTAACTTTCTGACATTTTTTCAGTCCGCAATAAAACGAGAAGAATGTGCACAGTTTAAAATAAAACCGAATGTAAACAGAGGTTGTGCTTCGCTTACATAATTTGTAAACATTCCAGCGTGTTTCGCTCAGTGTTTTAAAAAAAAAAAACTACGATCCAGGAATGGCGGGGTCATTGATCTCGACTTTTCCGAGAGTTTCATAGATATGTCGACTCTATAAAATAAGATTGCAATTCTCAATGGGTTATACAAACGAAACAGAATATAATTTCTCGTATGTAAAACAGAATATCAGCTACATACTTCGTTCACGATAATCAATATCGTAACTTATTTATATGACACACTTGTACGTAACTGTATTAATTTGTGGCTACTCGTAATTGGGACTGTCGTACGGGCCGTTGCGTGCGGCGGTCGTTGAATTGTTTAACATATTTATGCAAGTGTTATATGTATATGCAGTGATAAAATAAAACTTCAAACTTAATTTATTATTATTTATTTCACCGTATTTCACTAGCGAAACAATAAGTGCAAAAATTTACAAGTGATCTAATGTAATAACTTTAAAACGGTAAAAAAGTGTAAAAAAAAAAAAAAAAACAATTACCTTATATTCCAAAATAGATTACATCTCTGATTTATACATACTGCATAACAATTTAATATATACGTATAAACACGATATAAAATACAACTATTCGTAGTATTTGGTTATTTACACGTGCATAACCATAACGAAAATGGCAAATAAATGCAGTAGCTGCGGAAAGTTTTTAGCTGCGGCCGATAGTGTGAAATGTGTACGGTGCTCCTGTTTATTCCACCGAGCTTGTGTAATGAACTCCAGCCCAGATGCAAGGGTACCAAAGTGGATTTGTAAGGGCTGTAAGCCGAAGCCGTGTTCTCCTGCTTTAGTCACCGACACAGCTTCCACGCAAGGGGAACTTGTATCACACACCGAACTTCCCCCATCTCTGTCAGGAATTGAAGATCCACTTATCGTGAGCTCACTTTTAGACCAAATGAAGCTCCTTCGGGTTGAATTGGCCGCAGTGACGCATGAGGTGTCTTCGTTTAGGCAGGAGCTCGCGTTATTAAAAGGTACGTTAAGCGAAGTAGGTAAAAGGGTCGACAGCGTAGAAGCACGATTGACTCAACTTGAGAATAAAGCACCGTGCACCATTTCAGAGAGCCATTTACTGGAAGATTTTGCCAAGTTGAAGTCGGATCTTAATGAGCGCGAACAGTCGTGTCTATTAAACGACATCGAGATTACAGGTATCACAGAACGGAATGAGGAAAATCTGCATCATGTCACAGGCCTTATTGCAAGTAAAATCGGAGTCACCTTGGACGAGCGCGACGTTGTTTACGTTGAACGATCAGGACCGCGGCCGGCTTATAATGAAACCGGTGAACGATCTCGCCCGCGCCCTATCGTAGTGCGACTAGCGCGCCGCTCGATTCGCGATCAACTACTGCGAGCGGCGCGCGTGCGACGCGGGGCTGATACAACGGGCCTTGAAATAGACAAGGAACCCAAGCGGTTTTATATAAATGAGCGTCTGACAAAAACAAACCGTGTCTTGTTCTATCATGCACGAGAGGAAGGCCGTCGCAATGGGTGGCGTTATATTTGGACCCGCGAGGGGCGAATATATGCGCGGCGGAGTAAAGATACTGCGGCTCAAAGGATAAAAACACAAAATGATATTTCTAAGGTTTTTGTATCAACACGGGTTTGAGCTCTGATTTAATCTCGATGATTGTAAAAATATATATAGCATATTTAATGAAATTAATAGGTAGGAAGATTTATTTTATAGTTTGTTTTTTAAAATTATATTCTATTAATGTTAGTTGGATTATTTTTTCACTTAAGGTCTTAAAAATAAGTTCTCGCAGCAGTGTAATATACAACAACCAGACATTATACATACTGAGCCCATATAACTATAAAATACAAGGAGGTATTGTTTACATTGTGTGTTACTTGGTATTATTAATTGAATATTTTAAAATCATTAATTTATTTTTACTATTTCAACAGGTAACATTAGTTAGCAATTTTATTTATAAATGATTAGACCGCGCAATTTAAAAGTTGGTTTCCTGAATCCGTGTTCTCTAGGAACTAATCATGAGGAATTCATAGTCGCAGTAGAAAGGCATAATGTGGACGTTCTGGGCCTAAATGAGACTTGGCTGAAGGCTGGAGAAGATGGCCGTGCTCCTATTATACCGGGTTACAAATTACAGCATATACCTCGCCCACAAAACATACGCGCACGCGGTGGCGGCGTAGGATTTTATGTCAGAAAAGGCCTGAATGTTCGCACCCTCAGTCACCCTCCCTCCCCTTGCGTTGAGCAGATGTGGATATGCTATAAAAGTCGAGGTAAAAACTTAGTAATAGGAACGGCATATAGGCCACCATGGTTAAGTGTACAAACATTTTTTGATGCTTTGTACGAGACTTTATCCTTGTTTACGTGGCGGGATCAGCTCATCATCATTGGAGATTTTAATATTAATTATTTTGATAAAAATAACAAAAACAGTAAATTACTCACTGACTTCTTAAATAGTTTAAATTTGACGCAACACATTAATGAGCCAACGCATTTCACAAATCGCAGTGAAACTCTCTTAGATTTGTTTTGTACCGATGCAGATATTTGTCAGGTCTGGGTTGATTATGTATGCACTTTAAGCAGTCACTCATTTATATCTTGTGACGTCACTATAACTAGAGATAAATTTACACCAAAAAAATTTTTTTACAGGGACATTACATCTATAGATCCAAGTGAATTAGACAAATGTCTGGCACTTGTGAACTGGGACTGCATTGCCGGACTTCAATGCGTAGATGATATGGTAGGGCAATTTAATACAGAGATTCGACGCATTTATGACACACTTGCACCTCTAAAATCCTTGCACTCTAAGTTCCGTCATTATCCCTGGATCACATCTATTATTAAGTTTATGATGAGACTACGGGATATTGCGCATATAAGAGCACGTAAAAGTAAAATAGACGCGCACATTAATTATTATAAAGATTTGAAAAATATAGTTCGTGTTTCAATTAAAAATGAAAAAAAGGCTTATTTCGAAACTTTTATTAATCAAAATTTAAAAAATGCAAAAATTCTTTGGAAACACATTAAATATAATGTTAACATCAATAGAAAAGGTGATCTGATTCTACCAGAACAGTTACGTGACCCAAATGAAGTTAATAATTTTTTCCTTGCAATTCCCGGTAGTCTAAATGCGGATCGATTAGTTATTGAATATTTTCAACGCAATAAATTTAGTGACGCAAGCTTTTACTTGAAAACAGTTACAGAATCCGAAATTTTTAAAATTATTAAAACATTAACTTCTAATGCAATCGGGGCAGATGGGATCTCTCTGGACATGATATTACCAACCCTGCAATACACAATAAAGGTTATTACTGCAATCGTCAACTCCTCCATATTAACATCCAAATTCCCAGATCTTTGGTGCAAAGCTATTGTAAGACCTATACCTAAGATCGACACGCCCTTAGAATTTAAAGATTTACGTCCAATAAGCATTCTACCATGTTTGTCCAAGATTCTTGAAAAAGTTGTATGCAATCAACTAAGAGACTTTTTGGAGTTAAATAAAATTTTGCCAGATAAACAATCAGGATTTAGGAAAAATCGAGGGACTACGACTGCTTTAGCAGACGTTGTCGATGATATCCTATCTGCTCGAGACAGGGGCGAGGGTACTATACTAGTACTCCTAGACTACTCTCGTGCGTTTGACACCATAAACATTCCATTGTTGATATCAAAGCTGTCATATTATGGGTTCGACGACAAAACTGTACAATGGTTTGCGAGTTATATGAGTTGCCGCAGCCAATACGTAGAGATTAAGTCAGAAGATGGGAGTGTTGCTAAATCTGACATAAGGCATGTAACTAGAGGAGTACCACAAGGCTCTATTTTAGGACCAATTTTATTTACGATTTATACAACTGATATTGTAAAACAAATTAATCACTGCAACTATCACTTGTATGCTGATGATCTGCAGTTGTATATTTCTTTTAAGCCATGTAAGGTACAAGCAGCTTTGCAACAACTCAACCAAGATTTGGATCGTATAGCCCGTTGGTCAATTTCAAACACGCTAGAAATGAACCCTAACAAAACTAAATACATGATACTTGGTACAGAGCGGCAAATTCAAATTATTAGTAATTGTGATCCAAATATTGATATAAAAGGTGTACGTATACAAAGGGTGACTGAAGCGCGCAACCTAGGTGTTCTATTTGACGAGGAACTTCGTTTTGAAAAGCATGTAAATAATATTGCCAAAAACTGTTTTTATAGGTTAAAAATTCTTTATAATATTAGAGACTCCATTTCTACCAAAGTACGCATTAGACTTTGTGAGGCGTTAGTTCTTTCTAAATTTAATTATGCAGATGTAGTTATAGGGCCCCGTTTACTTGAACGTACAAAAAAAATCATCCAACGAGTCCAGAACGCCTGCGCTCGCTACTGCTTTAAAATACCGCCACGTACACATATCACACCATATTTAAATAATGCTAACATCTTAAAAATGAATTATCGTATGCAATTACATTTCGCTACGTTACTTTTTGGCACTATAAAATACCAGGTTCCACCTTACCTCTATCATAAATTACAGTGGTTAGGAAATAATGATAGTGAGCATGTCACTAGAGCGTCATTGATAAAACTTAGAATGCCAATACATAGAACGGTGAGTTTCCGAGGAAGCTTTAGGTTCTGCGCCACTAGGTGCTGGAATGACCTGCCTCCTCCTCTTCGTAACCTGAAAACAATAACAAATTTCAGACATAAATATAAATTATTTTTATTAGAAAAACAAAAAGATTGTAGTTAATTATTGCCTATTATTATTAATCAAAATGTTATATAATTCATATATGTATTTGTTAATTTATTTAATTTGGTTCTCTAACAATGAGTATGTGTAACAATAACGTATGTATTTGTATCTATATATGTGTGTATGTATATATACATATATAATTATTACATATTTTTAAAGATCTAATTACGCGAACCTGTCTGTTTGCGGCACGAAAGCAATAGGCTAGGTCTGGTCAGCGCTTGGGGAACTCATCCCTTGACCTTGGCTTCCTCGTACACTTCCACTGTTTTAACCGCCCGTTTTTTACTGTAACCGTCTATCCTCCTTTGCTTGTATGTAACTTTTAAATCCCTAACCTAAAAAAAAGAAGGCAAGATAAATGTCTAGAATATTAATCATTGGCCAAGTCAATATGTGTGTAAACACAACAATGAATACTATATATACAATTACTTACCTGATATTGTTCTGTCCAATTTTAACCTTGAATCAATATGTTAATTGTGTCACTATTTGCATTTGTTGTAATGTTCGTGAATGTGGGACAAGCGAGCGGCGCGCGGGAAATACGGTGTTTGCTGTCAGACGCTGCATTCATACTTAATAAAACCCAATATCGCTTATGCCGTCCTCCCGCGCGCCCCGATACGCCCCGCGCCGCTGAGCGCTGGCGCGACAATTAAACATAATTTTTTTGTCCTTAGTTCTTTATATTATATAAATTTACTTTCTATGTTTTGGTTCCTTCATGTTCAATTTTTATAAATTTATATTGTTTTTTTTCCTTTTAAATTATATCTTTTATCTGCAACGGCTGTCAGTAACGACATTAGGAGGCCACTGAAAATCAGTGTAGAAGCTAACATGTTTCTACGTATACTGAGTGGTCTCCTTTTGGCTGAATTACACTGCTGCGCACTTATACATACCTACTACTATTTCTTTTCTAAGTAATTTTTGTTTATTTGTTATTTTTTTTCTATTTTTTTTTTCTCTTTTGTTTTTCATTTTTTGTTTTGTGTATAATTTTTGTATTACATAGAATAAGTGTCTTTTTGTTCTGTTTTAATTACTATACATTTTGTGTCTGTAGTAGTGTAATTTATTCAGCCAATAAAGATTATTATTATTTTCGGAAATTTTATTTTTCTCAGCCTTTAAGTTGGTGTAAACTACATTCACGGATATAAATCAAGTGAATGCAGTATGTGGTGTGTGTTATTTATGTGTAGTAATTATGTTGTGTCAGTCTCTTCCAATTGCATGAACTTTCTTACTATTCTACATGTGTTCAAGATAGCAGCCTTCTGTATTGGGATATAAAGGGACTCATTTAGATCTAATAATTTTAGACTATGGAGGAGATGGTTTGGGACGACACCAGTTGTTGAGATAACTATAGGGATGATGTACACTTTTTCTTGTTTCCAGATTCTTGTAACTTCTTCCTTGAGCTCATTATATTTATTTATTTTTTCAGCGATAGTTTTCTGTAGATTGTGCGTATTGGGTACTGCTATGTCTATAAGGTAAGTGACTTTATTTATTTTGTCTTGTAGAGTTATATCTGGTCTGTTATAGTGAATGGTCTTATCGGTAAGAATGCCTCGATCGTAATACATTTTGTGTGTGGCATTTTCTAAGATTGTTTGTGGTGTGTATTTGTAATATGGCGTTTTTGTGTTTTGTATAAGTTTGTGTTTGAGTGCTAGTTTTTGATGAACGATATTGCTTACTTGGTTATGTCTATGAGTGTAGTCTGTCTGTGTAAGGGTTATGCACGCTCCTGTTATGTGTTGTATAGTCTCTGGTTGGATATGACATTTACGGCATTTATCATTTGTGATAGAGGGATCTTTGATAATATATTTTCTGTAGTTTTTCGTGTTAATGATTTGGTCTTGGATTGCTATAATGAAACCTTCGGTTTCTGGGAAAAGGTTTCCTATTTTGAGCCATTTGTTTGATGCTATTGTATTAATGTGGGGCTGTTCTAAGTCATGTGGGTGGCGTCCGTGTAGTACCTTCTTTTTCCAGTTTTCTAGTTTTTGCTTTTGAGGATCATCAATACAGTCATTCATATGATATCCTTGCTCATTTAAATTTAATGGGGTGTAGTTAATGTCATTTACAACTATTGCTTTATGTATATCACTAGTGCGAGATTTTAAATGAAAGAATGTTTTTAGTGTATTAATTTGTTTTTGCCAGAGATTATAAATATCTATCAATCCCCTTCCTCCATTTTGTCTTTTGAGTGTTAGGCGCTCTATTGCAGATTTAGGGTGGAGATTATTGTGTTTTGTTAGAATTGTGCGTGTATTTCGTTCTATTTGTTCTATGTCAGTTTTAGTCCATTTTATAATTCCAAATGAGTATGTCAGTATAGGTATAGCATATGTATTAATGGCTTTTATAAGATTTTTCCCAGAGAGTTGAGTTTTACATATAACGTTTATTCGTCTTTTATATTTTATTGTAAGTGTATGTTTGATTGATGTATGATCGAGTCCTTTAAGTTGATTATAGCCTAAGTATTTATATAAATCTGTTGGTTCCATAGCTGTTATTGTATCAGAAGAAGTTATTGCGTAGTTACCCGGTTTTATTTTGCCTTTTATTATATGTATTGTTTTGCACTTATCTAATCCAAATTGCATGTTGATATCGGTGCTAAACTCTTTTGTTACTTCTATTAGTTTTTTCATGTCTTTATCGCTCTTTGCATATAATTTTATGTCGTCCATATAAATCAGATGTGATATAATGGTTTCCTCTATACTTTTAAGAGGATATCCTACTCGACAACGGTGTAATAGATGCGATAAGGGGTTAAGGGCGAGGCAGAACCATAGGGGACTCAAGGAATCACCTTGATAGATCCCTTTCTTAATCTGTATCTGTCGTGTAACGATAGTATTTTGGCCATAGTTAAGATGTAGTGTTGTTTTCCAGTATGACATTATTTTACGCAAGAAGTCTATTATTTTTGGGTTTATCTTATATATTTCTAATATTTGAATTAACCAAGAGTGTGGAATACTATCAAAAGCTTTCTGATAATCTATATAAGTGCAATGGAGATTTCTATTTTTTGTGGCAGCATGTTTGTGAATTGTGGAATCAATAACTAATTGTTCCTTGCATCCCATATGGGCCCGCCTGCACCCCTTTTGTTCTTCTGCTATTATATTGTGTTGTTCTATGTGTGTGTTAATTTTGTTTGTAATGGCTGATGTTAAGATTTTGTATATTGTAGGTAGGCATGTGATTGGTCTGTATTGGGAAGGTTGTGGTGAGTGTTTGGTTTTTGGTAGCATGTAAGTTATTCCTATTGTCATGAATTCGGGTATTTTCTGTTGTCCTAATACGACATGTGTTAGATTTTTCGCTATGCATTTATGTAATGATGTTAATTTTTTATACCAGAAGTTGTGTATCTTGTCAATGCCTGGTGATTTCCAGTTGTGTAATTTTGCTGTTATGTTTTTTATATCTGTTTCGGTTACCTCTACAAATTCCATCTCTTTTATTATACTAAATTCTATTTTTTCGTCATTTATCCATAATGCTTTTGAATTATGGCTTACCTGTTCTTCCCATATACCAGACCAAAATACTTCTAGATCTTGTTTAGTAGGTACGTCTGTGTTCCTGTCAGTTACTGTGTTAGTGGGAGTATGTGGTTTTTGTAAATTTCTATAGAAGAGTTTTTCATTCGTTGTAAAGATGGCGTTATCATTTCTTCGCTGTTGTGCTTTTTTGTATCTTCGGAGTCTATTAACTTTAAGAGCGAGTTTTTGTTTTAACGTGTCCAAATATTCTTCTGGCTTTCTATTATTTTTGTCATGTTTAGTGTGTATAATACAATTTTGGAATATTTCTTCTACTCTTTTTACTACTTTATTTGATCTATTATTATTGTAAATATACTGAGTTAGTCTACCGCAGTCCGCTCTGAGTTTTTCGATATCTTTTTCGAGTCTTTGTTGCCACGGTGGTTTATTAGTTTGCTTAGTTTTTGTGCGTTGCATATTTTCTATTTGTTTAGGATTTACTTCTTCTGTTATTACTAATGCTGTACAGTATATGAGGGTATGTATGTCTATTAGCTGTGTATCTTCTGAAATAAATCTATTTAATATGTTTTGGTTAAATATTTGAATTAAATTGTAGAGTTGTGGGCTATATTTTATTTTAGGAAGTCGAGGACGTATTAGTGGATCCGTTCCTGAGTATTGCAATAAAGTTGTACTAAATTTATCATATATTTCTTGTATGTACGTTTCAGTAATCGGATTTTGTGCGTTTAAAGTATTAACTTCGTTTTCTAATATTATCGTTACAGATTCAGTTTGTGTTGACATATCTGATGTGTGTGTGTTTTGTGTGTTTGGTATTGTAAAAGATTCTGTTTGAGAGTGAAATTCTGAATGAGACGGATTTCGGGGTAATGGTGTAGTAACGTCGTGTTGTTGTAGCTGTATACGTGCTTCTTCTTTTAATCGGTTCAATTCGTCTTCGGTTAGTAGTTTGTTTTTTACTATAGTTCTTCTCTGATCGGAAATTCGCTGTTCTGTAACCGTAATCCCTGGGTATTCTTGTGTAAAAAGTTCATGCATCTTCTGTCTATATGTGGTCATGTCAGTCTCTAAATTGGTAATATAGTAATATGTTCGCATGATAAATGAGTTTACCTCTTTGCTCCATCTCATGCGAACTCTCGGTTTTCCAGCCTTGGTGGACGCGGGCAAAAAGGCATTCGCCTCCCGCGCAACATTCAAAGCTGGTAAGTGTGATTCTGTATTTAAGCTAATAGTGGAAGGTGATGACTGGACGGAGGGTGTGTATGATGAAGTGCTAGGACTATTATAAGGCTCTATTGGGCTACTTGTTCTGTCTGTCAGTCTGTTAGTTTCATCATCGGTAGCGGCTGTAGCATTAACGCCGTGAGCCCGCCTGTTCAACTCACGACGACCGGCTGTAGTGTGGAATTTATCGGGAGAAGCCCGCCTGCTCAACTCCTCACCGCTGACGGTCCGCATGCTGTCACACCCAGCGCCAGCTCCAGGTGTGCCCCGGCGATCGCCCCCGGGTAGCGGCCCTATACGTTTCTTCTTACTACGCGTCTCCATACTAAATGGGTTACCATTGCCACGTTTGCCACGCCAGTAATTTAATTATCGTGTGTCCGCCCCCCACGTGATTAGATGGTCAATCAGGACGTGTGGTTGGGTTTCGGGGGGCTTATTATTATTATTATTATTATTATTATTAATTATAAACGTAGATGTATATACATTGCCCCTTGGTAAACTTGCGCCAAGGTGGCCCAGTGGTTAGAACACGTGTATTTCAACCGATGATTGCGGGTTCCAATCCAGAAAAGCACCACTATTTTCATGCATGTGTCTAATTTCAACGAAGTTCTTCCAATTGTGTGTCCACCAATCCGAATTGGAGCAGCGTGGTGAAAGCCAATCCTTCTCCTAAAAGGAGAGGCCTTATCCCTACTGTGGTAATTTTACAGGCTGTTACTTTTGACAGTAAAATACCTGATTCGAATTTCATTTCCTGCATTCGTGTTTATAGTTCATCTTGTTCCCAGCGGTGAAGAAATCTTGATGATACAGACATGACGTGTCGAATGTGATATTAAATTTGCTACCACTAAGAATGTAAAGTTTTCTTAAAGGGATTTTTTTTCTATTTATTAAAATTATTTTTATTTTTAAATAAACACTGTATAAGTCTCTAAATAAAGCTATATATTCTTATCTTTTTTTCCTTTCAATACGCTTTAGAGCAACGTAGGGAAATAATTTTCAAGCTCTCTCCTTTTATTATATGCTATATTACCTTATACAGTTAAAAATGTAGTTTATCCAAAAGCGGGACATTTACTGATTGTAACTTTTTATTTATTTGATAACCTTTTCATAGATAAATAATTAAATATAATGGTAATCATAGCGAGTGCAACGCTGTGCGCCGGCTTAGCCGAGAGCTATAAAGAGTGGGATTAAACTGTTACAGAATAATGACCTCGTTTAGTTTTATTAGTTTTTACAAGTAAATTGTGCTAGTATGTTTGATTTTATTTTTTAGCAACTGCATTTGTTTTTGTGTGTGATCATGTTTCAATTGGTAGTAAATGGTCACCACCGTTATTAATACCATACGTTTTGGCGGTAGAATATATGTGTAGTGTACCTTCCCAGACGGGCTTGTGCAAACCCATAACACCAAGTTTCCCCGACGTTAAATTTACTCTCATGAGGTGTTAAATAACCTTTTTTAATAAACGTGCTTCTAAAAATAGGATTCTTTTTTAAAACCCGACATATATAGTCATTAGGAGTACAAATTAAAAAAAAAAAAAAAAACAATTCTGCTAATTTTACAAGAATGAAAAATGAAAAGAAATCGATTTAAATTTTCTTATGTTACTAAAATGTTATTTGAGTTAAATGTAGACGATACGTAAGCTTGGGTGACGCGAAGTGTGAAATCACGCTGCTGTTAAAGGAACAGCTGGTTCATTCCTCGTTACGGAGTAGGAATTGCGACTAAACGGGCACTCCTCTTGCCACCAATCCATTTAAATTGTACATAAGTTAGTCTCCAATTTATAAACGGTTTGGCATTTTAGATATCGGTATATTACTAGTATTTGCAACATACAAGCTAGTGGCCCTGCATTAGCAGCCCGTAAATGTCCCACTGCTGGGATAAAGGCCTCCTCTCCCTTTGAGGAGAAGGTTTGGAGCATATTCCACCACGCTGCTCCAATGCGGGTTGGCGGAATACACATGTGGCAGAATTTAGTGGCCCTGGCTTCGCGTAAAATAAGGGTATATATATCGTCATGGTATGCTATGTTAATCATATTATGTAAGGACAAAATATAGGAAAAAATATTGTTTGTTGAGAAAGGATCCTTCGGGGGCCCCATATAGAGAATATTTAATAAAAGTTTCGGATAGTTGGTTTAGGAAAGCATTGAGAACAAACATACGAACTTGTATATTTTTTTTATAAAGAAGAGACGATTTATATTATATAGACGAGATATCTTGTATTCTATCCAATAAAATAAAATATCAAAAATTATGAAAGCACGTACTCATAGATGCATTACCATTGGGGTACTATTTTGCCCAGCGTTTGGACATTTATGAACTAATACTGTTATATCTAAACACGTTATTTACATCAATAAAATTTGTTCAAATATAAGTATTTGCTGAGTTTTTTGCGTCAGATTCAGGACATGATATTCTCTTATCTGAACCTGTAGAAGTTGCTTCTCTATAAATTAGTAAGTATAATGTTTCGATACTGAATAAAGATATTTGAATTATAAATTGACATATTATATTTGATTCATATTTTATATTACTCTTAAAATATTTCCGCGCGAAGTCATATGTGTGAATCAAAACAGTTGCGGTCGGCTGAGCGCGCGCTTGTAGTCCGATTAAGCCAGCGTCGCATGCATAATGGTCGGCCATTTAATCTTCCCTATGTTATACTGTTATGTGACAAATTTGTTTAATATTACTGAAATAAATCGAGTTTGTTCAATAAAAAGGATAATTAAGGATAATTCCATAGTCTTCACCGCATTGCACACGTTTTTTTATGTGGTTTTCATACAGTAATTAAGAGTAGAAGTTTTAAGATAAAGTCAAAGTCGTTTCTAAATAAGCAGTCAATTACAAGGATACTGACCGTAGTTGTTGCAGACGAGATGCACGCGGCTGGTGTCGTGTCGGCAGTCCTTCAGCTCGCGTAAGAGGCCGCCTTCGCTGCGCTGGAAAGCGCGGTACGACTGCGCCACACCATGCACGTGTGCATGACCGCGACCCGCGCGCGCTCCTGCACCTCCCACCGCAGAACTCCTGTTCACCCATCTGGGACCATCGATGACCGTTAGGCTTACATTTATTCTAAGGGCATTTTGATACCATCAAGTATCAGTTAAAAACAAATGCGACTGCATTCTTATTAATGAAACGAATGTAATAAACTAAATTTATCACCTCTAGGCCATATGCATAGAATATTTAGCAATAATCACAAGTCTTGAAGTTTTTTTCATGAAGTATAACCACACGAATATTTACAGGGGTGAAACTATTAAGAACACATAAGTACGCTACTCACGAGTATCCGAGCATGGAGCAAAGTTTGACTGCAGTGGGTTCGTCCAGCGTGCTGATGCAAGCGGGGAACCACGACTGGTTAGCGGCGCGGTACACTTGCAGCTCACCGCTACCGATGTCACCGTTCGCGTCACTCAATCGTACTGTGGAAGTTCCTTACATATATTTTGTTCTTGAATATTGTAAGAGAAATCCGATTAAATTTATTATTTAAAACGTTAAAAGAAACGTCTATGACATTAATCGATTTATTCGCACCGTCTAAGGATATAATTTGATCGTAACAAGTTTTCTTACAACAGTTCCTCTCGTCCTGTCCCCAGGGGCAGTCAATCTTGCCATCGCACAGATGAGCCTGTGATATGCATCGCTGGTTTCCGCAGTGTACGTCACCGCTGCGCTTACACACTCGACAGTTGAGCTCATCAGAGCGATCCGCACAGTCCACGTGACCGTCACAGCGCCAATCATGAGGAATGCACCGGTTCATGTCACATTGGAAGCCCGTTGGGCAAACTGTTCGGCAAAAACGGAATTTTCATAATTTAATTGACAAACGGCTTAATAAACATAATATTATAGGTGAGCAGTTATAACTTTTTCAAATTATCCCGATAGAAAAAATATTCGTTGACAATATAAGAAATAGAATGACTTTACCTGGCTTAGCGGCTCGGAAACGGGCATCTTTAACTTCTCGGTTGCCGAGACAGACGTCCGTGTCAGTAGATTCTGGGAATATCTCGCATTGCAAGTAATCCGGCATCGATAAGCCGAATACCTCCAGGAAGAAACCGCAACGACGCATTGTTTCTGTATTATTCCATCAAATTGAACAAAAGCAAATCCAACACAACATACCAAATACACAGTTAGGTAGTTGGTAAAATATTCAGAATAAAATGTTATTATTGGTGGTTATCCGCTTCACCGATATTGACAAGATCAGGAAATCAAAATCGAGGATAGCAGGCGAAAAAATCCGTAATATCATATTTATGGAATAACGTTACCTTGACAAAGGCTTCTGCACGGTCTGACCATATGACCCAAAGGGCCACACTTGGGCACGAAGAGTGAACATAGAAAGAGAGCTGTGAGCTCGTAGCATCGCACATCCACGACAGCGTCATAAATTTCCAAATCCTGTTAAAGATATTTTTAATTTAGACACCTTATAATTATCAATTTTTTCCCTTGATGTTTAATGATTACCAAAAAATTTGCACTGCAACCATAATATTAAAAGCCCAGATAGCCCAGTGATTAGAACGCGTGCATCTTAACCAATGATTACGGGTAAAAACCCAGGCAAGCACCACTGATTTTTTATGTGCTTAATTTGTGTTTATAATTCATTTCGAGTTCGGCGATGAAGGAAAACTTTGTGAGAAAACCTACATGGGTCTAATTTCAACGAAATACCAACCCGTATTTGAGTAGCGTGGTAGAAAATGCCCCAAACCTTCTCCTCGAAGAGGAGCCCTTAGCCCAGCAGTGGGAAATTGACAGGCTGTTAATGTAACCATGATATTTAAGATAAATCAATCATGTTAAATCAATCTCTCATCAAACTGAAACACAGAGTATTGATATCTGGGGGTAGAAAAATAAACGTGTAGATAGTACCCATTCTTCCAAGTACAAAAACCTGCCACCATGATTCTTTTTGCATAATATTTAAACAAGTAATCCGAAACCATTACTTTTCTCAAAAATAAAACGTCTATTGAGGTTTAATAATCGACCTAAAATACATATATGCCATACATCGCATGATTCCAATTAATGTGATATTAATTAGTATTTTCCGTCCAGTCCTGTCAATTTATAAAACATTTTGGCGTAAATGGAATAGATTACTCGATTCGTTCACACGTGTTCACTCTGAAACATAGTTGGGGCACGTGTAAGGCTATTAGGCTAAGTGTTCAGATTTATGTTTTCTCTACCATACATTGTATTTTATTATCAAAAAGGAATTGCGACTGGAATGGAAATAATTCCAGATTATTTCTTTATAATTGTATTTCATGTAGCAGAAGAGCCGAGGAGCACCAGTGGTTAGAACGCATGCCTCTTAACCGAAGATTGCGGGTTCAAACCCAGGCAAGTACCTAGTGTATACCATTCATCGCGCACTCGGTGGTGAAGGAAAATCTCATGACGAAAGCTTCATGTGTCAAAATTCACTGAAATTCTACACAACCAGTATTGGACCAGCGTGGTGAAAAAAGCTACATCTCGCATCAAAAGTAGAGAAGTACTTTACTCAGCATTTAAATTTGTCATTTGAATACTATAGTATACTGTACTAGTATTTTATACCTATAAAAAAATCATTTATATTCGATGACGAGACGTACGTATTAACCTATACTGATATATTTGTACATATTAGACATCCAAGTAAGATTTAACTTACGACTCGTGGAAATGAAAGACATAAGTCTGATCCTACTTTAATATGATTGTCTTTAACCAATATTATAATTCAGCTATTCAATTTAAATTCAAAGGAATATATAAATACTGTAGAAATATATCCACATTTATATTACTAAGAAGAAGTGATATTCATAGCAGTGCACTAAGTAAGGCATTATTTAATTAAATGTCTCCATCCGCTTAGTATCAGATCGTAAGATCGCATCGCAGGAAGTAGTTCTACATGACACAATACATTTCCTTAGTTCATTAACGGAATTAATTTTCCTGCGCCGGTGCTAATAAATAACCCTTTGTTGCGAGACACGGCGCAGGCATCACGGAGTCGAGATCTAAATGTCTTTGACAATGATTGATTTCACTGAAACCTTAATTATCGAATGACGTCGATATTGAAATCGAAGACTTACACGCCATTAAGTTCGCTTTTTGCCATTCAGCGAACACAAAGACGATCTAATTTCTGTGGACCCATTCGGAGTAAGAGATAAAT
Source organism: Vanessa atalanta (assembly GCF_905147765.1). Lineage (NCBI taxonomy): Eukaryota > Metazoa > Arthropoda > Insecta > Lepidoptera > Nymphalidae > Vanessa > Vanessa atalanta. Next base: position 687,568 of record NC_061871.1, read on the forward strand.
ATTTTATGACCGATATTAACTCTTACACTCAATTATTTTAAAATTAGTTCGTTAGTAAATAAAGTCTAAGGTATTTATTATTCTCAACCGATATTAGTTTGAAAACGAATATCACTTTCAAGTGCCTCGTTGGTCTAGTGGCTCGATATAAGGCCACAAATCCCCAGGTCCTGCTTTCAAACCCAAGGTCGGGCCGATAAAAAATTATCTGATTTTTCAGTCGTATATTTCTCACTATCAGCACAGAGTATGGAAGTTGGAAGTGTGTGCATTTCCGTGCCCTAGAAAGGGCGTAAAACTTTCGGTAATCATTCAGGTCGTGTCAGATTGGTCATTCCAATGGATTATGATTATGAAAGTGAGGAATTAGTGTGTGCACATGTATCTGCACATACACTTTAATATGACCTGTGTTGGCTGGTCTCCCTTGAGATAAATCGCCTTGACCGAATTCGATAAGGAAAAAATTATTAGTTTTATAAATTATAAATGGAAGTGTTGCTTCTATATTTGAAAGATAATAGTGAAGATTTTGACTGTAACTGTGGTTGGAGATTAGGACAATACAATTTTAAATCAGCAAGAAAATCATATGTATAGGTAGATGAAATAATCGTGAAAAGAAATTAATATTAAAATTTGTGTGCCCAAATTTGGCCTATAGATTTTTATACAGCAACAATATCACCCAAATTTATTAAGAATGCACCGAAAAGGCTTCGGCCTTCGAGCAATTAGGCGGTAGTCAAGTGTGCTCTAATCCGTCCTTACAATGTGAGGTCACGCTCTTTAGTAATACCGTCATTAAAATATAAGAGCATTTTTGGGTGTTCCTAAGGTCTGTAATATATCTTAGGCGTTTGAATTATTAAGTATCGGTTTTTCGAGGGTTAGAATTCATTGATTTAGGTACATAAATATGTAGGATATATTTATAAACACAGTATATCTTTTTTTGTAACAATCGTTGATAAACCCTAAAATAAACAAAAAAAAATCAATTTGCGTTTTCTTACTTCAGTGCCATCTCGGCTGAACTACGATAATATTAAAAATTAAATATTATAGCCGACTATTCGAATATATGTATAAATTATTCTATATGACAACGAAGTGTTTTGTCGGTTCACTTCGGAAGATACGTACATATTTAAGTGGCAATAGATTCAAGTAGAACTGACAGATTTTAAAAATGACGACGTAGAAGTGCTCTCTCTCGGAAGCCTACTTGAATAAAGAGTTCAACTTGAATATTTTGCGTACAAAAACTAGAACTTGAAATATTATATCGCTTGAAAAAGACTTCTTATATGAAACATCTATTGGTGCGCTTTGGGGATAAGATTGGGGGGAGACTCGTATGCCGTAACGGCAAACGGCATGAGTCTCGTATATGCCGTCTTTCTTGTCTTTGCATGTATACAATATATTAAATTAGTTGCTACTCGTACATATTATTAAAACAATAAACAAAATATTTTTATTTTTTTTATTTTTTGCTATATTTATTTATGATTTTCTTCAATTATAAATTATTTCGATAAGCAATTTGACACCCAACGTGGGACTTTTCGGTACTTGCAATCTTGTATGGGTCTATTCATTCGCACAAGCGCGCCTAGTCAAATTGTTACAAAGTACTCACTTATCGCGGAAGGGCGCGGCTTATTAAGTAGACACTTAAATAAATAGGTTTAGATATCACCACATACCTGCTGCGCATCTCGTTGACCAAAATGACCAATATAATTTGGAAATACGGTGAAGTTGTATGATATTCGATGCTGCTGACAGAATGTGACTATAACTGGCAAACAGACTCCAGGCGCAGGGTTGCGAGCGCCCGGCGGTTCCGTCGGAGCTGGCCACGTGACAACTGAAGACCGGTTGACGACTTGAGACACGTACTAGAACAAATATCACATAAATTAAAACACAAAATCTCGGAAAGTTAATTAAATCGCTTGATATGACTTAAGATGTGAAATACAATTTTTCACCAATACGACCAATTTTTTGAAGAAATGTTATGTACTATTTGTCATTATTTTAAAACCAAGTTATTTCCTTACAACGGTATATTACAAACAAAGAGAGTATTTAAAGATATTTCCTTTGTCTGAGCGCAGAACGCTTTACTATCGTAATATTTCACGTAAGAACAGCTGAGATGAGGTTCTATTTCGAGCTCAATTGCTTATACTATCCTATATAGTTATTTTATAATTTCATCCAAAACATTCGTTTCCTCACGATATTTTACTCCAGTATAGAATGAAAAATTAATTAACTTATTCAAGAAAGTAGATATAGACAAGGGAGAACCTACATTTTTTTATTACTTAAAGACGTAACACACTTCCAAATTTCAGACTTTGGACGTTCACTGTGAATTTTTGGACAGTAATACCGAATATTATTTTATCGGCCCAAAAGTGAATATAATCTCGATGAAAAAATAAATATCTGTACCAACGTTCACGTTGATCGATTAAACAGTCTAGAAGTCTATTAATTTCCAACAGATTTCCAAACATCAATTTATGTTATATAGATAGCTTTATGTCCGACGCCCTAACATGTTGTTGGTTGTGAACATGTTCTATTTAACACTGGTTCGGACAATAGTCTATTATTGAATAGCCGAGGCAATTGTCAGCATATCGAATATAGATACGTATATATGATGAACAATATGTACCTAAATATCCAAAGCATTTAAATGATATACTGAAATTTCTACTCCTAGATGCACGGACAGCCTTTATTAATTTAAATTGCTTAAACAATATATATTGCTGTGATGTGAACGACGTGTTTATGGAGATAACATGACGATTTCAAGGATTAATTCCACATTTGAAATACAATTTGCTAAAGTGATAGAACAGACTAAATTTATAAATAATTCTAGTGTTGTTTTGTTGGTCTAGTGATTCCACTGAGAACGGTTGTCTTGTCTGAAATCGACTTGGACGTACCCAATATCAGTTATTTATGCCCAAACATTTAAACGAAGGTAATAAATGCTGGCATTATTTTAAAACTGATTTGCAAATTTGTACAGACATTTTGATGAAAACCAAAATGTAAAATATTTATCTATATTTACATATTTTAAAATTGCATCGTTATTAAAGAGCGCGGAGTTAATATGCGGTGAATTTCATGAGAAATATTATCGGTATTTTTTTTGTGATTTAATTGGCAGGCGAAATATTAACCTAACATCGCCAATGTCCAACAAATCCTGGAAACTAAGAATTCGGTGCCTTTTTCCTGTACGCTTGCTCACTCACCCTTCAATCCGGAACATTACTAAGAATATCTGATGAGTAGATGGTACCTAACAAGACGGGCACAAAGCTCTATCGCCAATTAAATATAGATGAAAACAACAATACTATGAATTACTGTTTGGCGGTAGAACATCTGATGAGTGAGTAGTACCTAACACCCACACACCGGTATATAAATTCAATTGTATATGATTATTACTTGTATTCGTATATGATCGATGAGAAAGTATACCAACCAAAGTATATTTTGCTTTAATAAAAGAAAACACTTTTGCAAAAATGATTAGTGATAATATTAAATATTTCAAGAGATAACTTTTTTATAAATCGGTAAGAAAAAATACATAGTCACTAGAACCTTTTCAGATTAGATTTATTCATCTTCGAGCAGCTTGCTACATCAAAATGTGAAGTTACCCTTGCCAACTTGGAGACACTAACTTGATTCTATTCGAGAAAACGTTTTGTGTAATATAAATGACCCAGTTGACATATTTGACATATTTTACAAAACAACTTGTTTTTTAAATCTGCTTACAAAATACGTATTTAATAGCATACAGGTTAAATGTTAAGTTTTTATTTAAAATGTATATTTTAGATCCAAAGGGAGAAGTTTATGATTTATATACTAAATCTGAGGTAAATAAATGATCAATATAATTTATGTAATATAAATAAATGTTATACATAATACACAAAATTTTAAGAATTTCCCAGTTTTAGATCGCTTAAAAATAGGTGAATACATGAATTTACTTGGAAATAACATTTTTAAATTCACGTCCTGATAAGTACCTTCAGTAAGAACAGAAAAAGCCTAAATCGCCAATATAGTGATTTTGGGAAATGAGGCTTAAAGTATTTACTTTAAATCTCATTTTTCTAAAGTGCCATTTTGCGCTTAAGCTTTTCTTTTAGTCCAGTGACGATATGAGAATAAAAAGATTTCAAATTCCATTATTGAATTAACACGAAAAGATTTACCGAAATTCAAACCAGTTAGCGCTGATCTAGATAAAAAAAAGCCTTTATACTCGTACATGAGACTCTAATCAGATGGGAATATAAAGCCTCTGACTTTATGTTAAAGATTAATGAATAAGAAATAATGTAACCTATTTAGAAGTAACAAAACCAGACTCTAGAGATATTCTTAAAGGCCAATCTCGAAACTCACCTTAGAAAAAATCATGAAATATCAGAAGGTGATAAGCGTCATTGCCTATGATTATTAATTATAAATTTAAAGTTTACACACAACGAAATAGTATAAGTCGTAAGTCGATTTACAACATTTCACGAATGACAATAAATACATTTTCTATGCAAACAAAATGGACTAAAACAAATAAATTATGTTTCCAAATATGATTACAAGAGTTACAATTACTTGTATCGTTTTATTTTATAGAGAAATCAACAACTGGATACACGTATTATTCTTAGTTTTAACAATTTATTTTGTCCATAAACGAGGGCACCGGCGCTCGTTTTCGCAAACAATATGACGTTTTACAGACATTATGGATTGGGAATAAATTTGGATGTCTAGCCCATTATTTCTGTAAAGGACAATTAGCAACTGGTTGTATGCCTGGTACTAGTTAATCATACAATAACATACTATTTAGAATAATATTCACAGTCTTTCTGTTGGTGGAAAAAATATTATGGCGATGTATGCACTGTATTGTCACACATACACGATTGGTTTAGTTTTGAATGCTAAAATACAAAGCGTTGACCCTATCTGATGCGAGAAAGCAAAATTTAATATATCAATATAACCGATGCTAAAGTATTTATATACAGTACATTACATAAGATCCGTAAATCCTATTGAAACCTTACTTATCGTCCCTAACATACGAACTTATCTCCGCAGCATACGTGGTTTGAAAAGTTACACAACTAATTCACATTATTGATACTCGATTAGTATAGTAGTAGTATATTTTAGTTGTTTTCATAGTAGTTTTATTAGTCCTATTACATTGGAATAAAGCTACATGTTGAATATGTTTTCCTTTTACAAAAGGAAGAGGGATATTTTTAAACACATACTTACAATATAAAGTTTAAAACAATCTCATGTCAAATAAAATTCACAATAACATTGATCATGCTGATAAAATCAGTGATAATCATTAACCATTGTATAAACACGAGAAGTATGGATAAGTTTGTGACGCCATTTTTCCGACTCTAAAAAGTCAATTGATCTTACTTGAGACAACATTATCATTTCTTTAATAAAATTCTGCATATAATCAAGCAAGCACTTTTGAATCGTCATTTAACAAACTATATGAGTATAAGTGAAGCTACCACCGGTTCGGAATGCAGATTCTACCGAGAAGAACCGGCAAGAAACTAAACCTTTTTGAACATTTAAAAATACAAAGTCACTTTTTATTACAATTATACTTATATGTATGTAATATTTATAATAATAATTGAATTTGGTACAAAAATAATGAATATGATAAGTGTGAATTGAAATTTTTCAAAGAATGATCGTTCTGATATATTACCAATAAAAAGGATGTCATTTTTAAATAACTAAAATAAACAATTATACCAGTTTTGATATCATTCAATTGTGCAACATTCCGCATAGCATAAGCCACGGAGCCGAGCTTACCCGCTAGAGATGACAAATGGGGGCTCCGCTGAAGCTATCAATCCCAATTTATACCCAAGATTTTGGTTGAGTTAACAGTTTCAAGATCAATATTATCCATTTTCAAAGGTGAGCAATTACTTTAACATTAGGTGTCGTAAATGTTAAACTTAAATCGACGGTATACTTTTGAAAGCAATAATTTATTATAGTTAAATATGTCATAGTTATGATGCATTTTAATTTTAAAGATGGATGCTTCGAAAATCATACAATACGTTTTTTTTTTAATTCATGCCGATTTAGGAAAAATCCCCAGACGGTTCTAATAAAATAAAAATATCTCAAAGGCCTAAAATAGAATAATCAATACATTTAAAATAATGTGGGCGCGATAAAAACATAGATACGGTCCAAAAGAGCTCGCAAACTTTACCCAAGCCTTAATAAAATGTATATAGCCAGGTAGCCCCTAAAATTAACTTTTTCCCTCGCATTCTCGGACGAGATTGCTCCCGAAAATTCCTGACACACTGTAATTAAAATGAGCCCTGTTGTTTTGAGAGCTATACAGAAATTTTCACCCCACGTTGATAGATCATCTTGCTTTGTTAAACGATTAGATTTTGTGCTAATTTTAATGATACAGCTTGGTTAACGATTTATGATATTCATCATAATTTTGACCTTAATTATTTAAGATGATTGTCACTTTCAACAATAATTCTGCTTTTGATTTAAAACATTTATTACTCGTATGACGTCGCCATGTTAAATGTCGGCTACGGCCACTCAAAGGAGACCAACCTAGTCATAGGACATATTATAGTACTCAAGTGTGTACCCTTACTCTCATAATCCGATAGAATGGCAAATCACGACTGAAAGAGTTCAGGCCTGGATCAAAGGCGTTACGTGCTTTCGAGGCACTTTTTATCGGCCCGATGTTTGAACCCAGGACCCAGGGACCTGCGATCTTATATCTAGCAACTACATTAACTGGGTAGCCGGTTAACGTGTATATCGTAACGGCAAACAGCATGATGCTCTTTCTCCTCCGCCGTTCTCTACTGCCATGTGTGTGCACGACGCCTGTGTCTTACATAAATTTCTTTGCTATATTTCATATAATAATGAAATAATAATAATTATTATAATTATAATTATAATTATAATTATAATTATAATTATAATTATAATAATTATAATTATTATTATAATTATAATAATTATAATTATTATTATAATTATAATAATTATAATTATTATTTCATTTACGAAACTTAATATTTTCGTAGTTTAGTCTATATTTTATTTAATCAACTTTGTTTCAGTATATCTATTCTCATCGGACGGTCACGTCTTTTTATCATTTTAACAATATATTTATCATATTTTGTTAAAACGAAACGTTAAAATACATTTTTAAGCCAAACCAAATAGCTCATGACAAGCCCGTATTTTAGAAATGAAATAAAAAAAATTGTTCAATATTTTGTCAAAGCGCGATAAATACAATTATCGGGTTGTATTGTCAAAGGAACCGCAGAAAATCTCGACGTGTCTAATTTCCAGACACAAACGTTTCGACAAAGTATTTTAATAAAATAACTGAAATAATGAGACTGTTTATTTCTGTTATTCACCCTTTATGAAACTTATCGTGTCGCGGCGCAGGACAAAACCATTTCAAAGATAAAATAACTTAGTCGAAATATTTTTATTATTATGATTTAATGTATTTATATAAATACTATTTTAGATGGTAGCTTTACATTACTTGAATAAAGAACATTTTGATTTTGATTGATTTTGAGTTTTAAGTTGTCTCCACTTATGTTTTAGGGGTTGGTCTAAGTCCTTCCTTGGAGTTCAAGCTTAGTTCATATCAATTTCATCAAATTCGTTTCAGTGGTTTGGCCGTGAAAGAGCAAGAGACATAAACAGGCCGACAGAGTTACTTTCGCGTTTATAATACTAATATAGATAAATTCATTAGGCAGGTTAATGATGGTCAGTAATTACTGTGCACAGACATTGATGCCGTAAGAATACAATCGCCCATACGATGTGAGGTTCACATACAATTGGGCGATGTTATCGTTATATATATCTTCGTAACATAACCACAATGCTTCTACGTAGAATATTTCAAACAACAATCTAAATGAAATTATATCTGGAATAGAAAATCAAAAGGGAATTTTGGTTTTATATAAATTATATGAAATTTATATGCAATATTTTCTGAAAATCGTAAGGTTACATGTGTACGAGGTATAATACACTCAGTTAATATCTACCATTTTTATAACATAATTTAAAGTCTAGCACAGCTGACCATATATACAGTTACATTTTGCTCATGGTGCAGGACTTGCTAATCGGTTGCATGTTTTAAGTGGTCATAGAAACACAACATTGGCATCGCAAGAAATATTAAACATTCCTTGCACCGCCAATGCGTCAATAAACTTGGGAACTAAGATGCTACGTCCCTTATTCCTGTTGTTACGCTGGCTGCCCTTCCAACTTGAATATGATATAATATACATATCTTTATTATATGTAAACAAGGCACTAAACACAATTCACCTTTAGTCACAAAGCAAATACAACAAATTAGCACTCGTTAAGAATTTTCCCTGGAATATGACGCATAAAATCTTTTACAATAAACACTTGTAACAACCTTCGTAAGAAAACTTGGAATTCTTTTCATTTGATTGTTTACACCGCCTCTATAGGCTTCTTTTGATTGTTAGCGGGCGGCGTGCCGTAATAATTATTTCAATCAGCTTTGTACGTCTCAAATTATAAGGCCCATTGTCCCGCCCTTGGATGAAGAGAGAAATGTTGAAAAAAAAAACAACAGAGTGTTAACTGACACTAAGGCTTCTTTGGTTTGCCCTAATTTATAGCTGTAAAAATACTTGCACTATATAATGCTTTATTAAAATAAACCCACTGAAATATGGATTGACATGTTTTCTAACCGACTTTTCAAAAAGTATTTTTTTGAATACGAAAAATTACAAGAACCTTCTTCTTTTTATTAGGTTGATTTTTTATGTTTGTGTTTGTTAGAAATCCGTAATCTATTAAATAACTTTGCGTTTTGTCCCGTTTCAATTTTAAGAAACAATACTGTACTATGTAAGTGTAACTGTAATAATAATAGAAATTAAGGTAAAAAAATACAGAATATATATTTTTATGGGCTCGAAATTTATGTATATTTTTTCCATTTGATGTCGGTTAAAAAAATAATGATACTTATCTTGGTTTGAACCCACGGCGATACTGCTCTGAGATTCATTTGTAACGTCTGAATTGTCTCGGATTTGATTGTATGCTTAATAAATATATATTAAAACTTAAAAATGTTATTACCAATTATGACGTGGTTGAATTTAAGCCTACGGTTAAAATGATAACAGAGGAGGCATTCCAGCGACTACAAAATTCACATTCTTAAAATATACGGCATAGCTTATGTGTCAAAGCCCGTTATATGCCAAAGGGAGTCCGAGTCTGTTGTGACGTAATTTGTAATATGAATTTTAAATTAAAATATTAAACCGGCCATTGAAACCGGTTGAAGGGTTTCTTGCAGGCAGTTTCATATTCTTTTGACGTAAAACAATACCTTGCTTTGTATTACGGTTTGAATAGCGAGTGAAGAAGTGTATTTACAAGCTCAAGGCGTATGAGATCATATTGGCAGAAACACACGTTTGCGGTACGTTGACTATATAAGAAATAGCTCCTATTCATTACAGAGCCACTATCAAAATTAAAACTGGTGTGGGTTTAATTTTTATAGGAGTAATATCATTTATTATAGTAACTTATAAAATGATGATTGAGCATCATCATTTTATAAGACTATATTAAGATAAATCATCAAGAACAACCGACATCTGTATTGAAGATGAGAAAAATTAATTTCAAAATCATCTTTCTACAAAAATCATGTGATTCTTTGAACATCAAGTTATATTTTATTTATTATTATATGTTAAGTTATATGAACGTAGACACTGTTTAATGTGGTTTTAAATGACATGTCATAACGTTGTCTTACCTGAACAGCGGGGTTTGCCCGAAAGTAAGCGAAGAGCGCGCCGGTGATAGCCAGTAAAGCAACCGCGTTCAACGCGAGTTGCATAAGACGAAATTTATGCGCTGAACTCTCGGTACTGGAGCTGCGCATGTCTCGAAGCATCTAAAAGAAAAATATAAAAAAATTACAAACGGATAATAAATAGTGCTATGATATTTCTCGTTTTAAAGTTTTGACAAACGTATTTCAACCGTCTCTTTTTTCTCCACTTTTGTTCACAAAAAATGCTAAATATTTGTGTTGTTTGATATTTGAAGGTTTTCATAAACAAATTCATTAATCGAATGAAATGACTGAGACTACATCTTCATAATAAATAAATCAACCGTCCCATTAATCATCATTTTCATTTGAGAGGGTTATCTTGTAAAATAATATTGGCCATAATATTATCTATTATAATAAAAGAAGAAATAAAACTTCTTTTAAGATGTTTGTAATAGCGATAAGGATATAGAGGCTTACTTGGGAGTATAAGTTGAGCTACTAAGGCACTATTAAGTTTCACCATAGCTCTTTCAGATATTGGTGAAATACCAAAATGTAGAAACATTTTCAAAATAAAATAGATCATAGAACTGATACCACGGGTTGATTTATGTGTGTCGTGAAACGCTCAACAGCTGATGTGAAAAATAAAATATAGATAAATTTAGAGCTTAATAAATAAATATAATATATAATTATAATAATAAATGATAACGTAGGACTGGTCCATGACGCATAAATGAGCGTCATACCGAATTTAATCGTCACGGCATACGGCCGACGTCATACTCTCACATCAATCATTAAGAAGCCAAATAAGAAACTACAACCCAAATAACACAATAGGTATATCCTCATAGTAGTTAAGAGTGCGAATCGCAAGATCATTTTTCTGTTGAAGTTCACCGTACCAAGAACAAATCAAGATACAGAACCGCACGACACAGTCTTCAAATCGAAAATGTATGCACTCCTCATAGAAATCAAAATGGTCAAGAAATCGAAGCAACGCTCTACCAACATCTTGAGCGAGTCGCTTGACCTACTAAGGTGTCCATCGGTAATTCATCCTTTGGCCCTTGAGATGAAGAAGTGCATACGAGAAATCCAAAAGGAGGAACAACTGTGCAGTTTTTCTGGTTACCAGCCCACGTAGGAACGCTGGGCAGTAAAAATGGCGGATGAGCTAGCCAAAAAAGCGCCTCTCACAAAAAAGACGGCACTTGATAACGATAAAGTCCCAATATCGTATGTCAGGAAGTAGATACGAGAGGAAACTGTCAAGAGCTGGCAGTATCGCTACGACTCCTCACAAACCGAATCAGTCACTAAATTATTCTTACCAGACATACAAAAAAAACCTTTCGAAATTAGGTACTGCCGCCCAAGGCTGACAACAAACATCACTCCTGAGTTATCCTGTATGCACGGAAACCCCCTGAACGTCGCATACGTCATTAGCGAGGTCTATTGTAGCATCTACTCCGCCAGCCTCACTCCGTCAAAATGGAGAGATTCACTGACGCCAACATACCATCCGACCAAATCAAAATCCTATCACTGGTCCATACGCAGGAGGAAAAGAAACTCCTGATGGACCATAGATACGGAAAAGGGTCAGGCGTCATAACCATCCACGAATCTCAGGGATAGACCTACGGTAACGTTATCATAGTCCAGTCGAAGAATGTGAGGCTCCGTATACACGAAAGTGTTCCTCACTAGACACACTAACAAATGTGTCTATTACACGGACGATGGTAAGGATGCTATCGGCAGCTTCATTGGCCGAGCGGCGGGTGCTTCAGAAAGGACAATCCTAGAGCACAGCCTCAAGACATCTATACATAAACGTGACATCAGAGTCGCCGAGACTTTACTTTCTCTGATTGAGCGCAAAGCAGGGCAAGCTGGATTACAGTAAAGCTTTAATAGGATTAAAAGGATTACTAAAAGGAGACCAAATGTATGTATATATTATTTTAAAATGAAAAAAAGCTGACTCAACCCTTGAGAACCTGCCTAACGCAATTGCTGCTATTAACAGAGATCTAGTGGCAATTTCTAAATGGAGCAATCAGTATGGTCTTAAAATAAATCCTACCAAGTCACAAGTCATTGTTATTGGCAGCCCAGCTATGACTGCAAGAATTGATTGGGCGAACATTCCCCAAGTTGTATACAACGGCACTAATTTATCTTACTGCTCAACAGCTAAAGACCTTGGCATACATCTAGACCGAACACTTTCCTGGTCAGAACATCTAACTGAAATTAGTAAGAAAACATACGCGTCATTGAACTCCTTGCGACGTCTACAAAACGTATTACCAATTCCTACCAAAACTATGATAGCAAACTCCCTTCTACTATCTATTCTCGATTACGCGCAAGCTATCTTAATTTAACCGAGGACCAGCTTAATAAACTTGAGCGATTACAAAATCTAGCTATTCGGTTTATTTTCGGTCTCCGAAAGTATGACCATGTTTCAGAATTTCGTTCAAAGCTCAAGTGGCGAAACTTGCATACTCTCTCTCTTCTGTATTGTATGTTGTTTAATCCGACCGCTCCTTGTTATTTGAAGGAGAAATTCGAATTTCTTGGAGATCAGTCTAGTATACGATCATCACGAAGCCTCATCCTAAAACTGCCCGCCTATAGCAGTAAATATTATAAGCAGTCCTTCACTGTGCAGGCAATAACACTTTGAAACAACTTACCGCTAAGCATAAGACAATCTAAATCGCTACAAATATTTAAAAATTCTCTGAAGAAATTCTATTTGGACACTAATAATGATGACATTTGAGATACAGTTATTTAATATCCTATTATACTTTTTATTATATTTATTAATAATATTATATATTTTTTTTATTACATATACTATATAGATGTATGTATGTATATATGATTTATTTATAAATATCTATAATCTGTTTTATATTTTATTTATTAGTATTTTTTGTATTTATGTATCTGCTATATTTATTGAGTTGTATTTGTTATTATTCCATAATGTAAGTTTTTACTGCACCACCATATTGCCGTCTTCCATACACATTATTCCTCTAACCCAAAGGTTGTCTGGAAGAAATGGCTTATAAGCCATAAGACCGCCTTTTGCTTGGCCAACTTTGTTTTAAAGAATATATATTTTTTTATCTTTATGTATATTTGGTGTGCAATAAAGAGTAAAATAAAAATAAAAAAATACACGTCTTCCAAGAAAACAACAAGCTTGAAGTCCAGTGAAGATCTGCTGATATTCAGTAAAAATAAAATATAAAACGCCAAAAAGGTACAAAAGTAGATTTAAAATGCCTTTAAAATGACTTAACAACATTCAAGATGTTGTAAAATTAAATAAAAAAAAAAAACTAAGATACAGAACCGAATGTGTATACTAAAACGATCAATCAAGTAGGCTTTTACAAGCACTTTTGAATCGTCCTTCAACAAACTACATTAAGTGAAGCTACCATCGGTTCGGAATGCAGATTCTACCGAGAAGAACCGGCAAGAAACTCAGTAGTTACTCTTTTTCAACATTTAAAAATGTCATAAGTCATGTCATTAAATCATATATTTAACTAAAATACATATGTATATAATACATCCTGCCTGGAAGCCAACAAGTATTACAACTTCAATCCGTATCAAGGATATCCATATTTTTTGTGAATGAGTAAATCCCATCAAAAACATAAATGTAAAAATGAGAGCCAAGTTAAATATTATGATATATACCTTGGTTGTTGTCTTCAACGACAAAAGAAGTGAGATCTAAATTTGTACCAAGTTAAATAGTCCTTTCTGAAATTTATTTATAACTACATAAAATATCATTTCTTCTTATAACTTGGGGTAATATATTGTTGCCTAAGGTCTGACTTGGCTAGTTCTTATATGTTTATAAACACAAATTGTAGTTTTTGTTTAGAATAACAAATTATAACTCAGAACATCTAAGAAGAATGGAGGATAGCTCAGTATTGCTTAGTTAGTATTAACGTACATTAAGAGCTGCGATGGTCCAGTCACTAGAAAACATGAATCTCAACCAGATATTGCGAGTTCATATCCAGACAAGTACCATTGAATATTTGCGTGCTTAATTTGTGTTTATAATTCATTTGTAACAGGCTTAGAACTTACGAAGGCTAAAATATAATTTGTATATGAGAACTAGCCAAGTCAGACCTTAGGCAACAATATATTACCCCAAGTTATAAGAAGAAATGATATTTTATGTAGTTATAAATAAATTTCAGAAAGGACTATTTAACTTGGTACAAATTTAGATCTCACTTCTTTTGTCGTTGAAGACAACAACCAAGGTATATATCATAATATTTAACTTGGCTCTCATTTTTACATTTATGTTTTTGATGGGATATCACTACTTTTTGTATATAAATTATTAGTAGGTACTTATTAATAACAAAATTAATACCAAATGGTTTTTGTTAAGCTATTCTATTTTCTTATGTTTACGGGGTATAATTGTCTTTTTTTTGATACGTTCTTATTTTTCTTGTAGGTACCTCTTAAATGTTCGATTGAATTGCCTATTCAGTGTCCGGATATTTTTTACGCGTTTTCTGTTTATACTTAATTTGCCCATGTAGGGGTGGTATAATGTGCGCAGACGGTTGTACTCTACAATAGAGCTCTCTTGTGTATTGATTTGACTTGGACCTAAATTGATAAGATGTACTCCATCTAAGTTTTTAACTCTAGAGAGGCCGACGTAAGCCTGCTCTTTACTTAATATAGAGGAGCCTATGTCGAAAAGAGCACAGTCAAGGCGAAGGCCTTGTGATTTGTGTATAGTAGTAGAATATGCTAAGCAAATAGAGAATTGTTTCCTTTGAACATATATGTAAATTACTTAATATCTGTAACTTGGTTTGGCTTCTAGTTCGCAAATTAAATTATGTTTTAATTGAATTGTTATTTTACGTGCGCTATTGCTGTTGTCGACGTCCTCAATGTACTTTCTCTATTTTTCCATTGGACCCATTCACCAGTCCTTTGCTGACATCAGCATGCTCGCTCGATACTGTTCTTCCAAGCAATAAGGATCCCCGTTTGTAGCGCTAGAGTACAAACTTAAAACATTCCTGTTACGATATACATACTCTACTATAGTCTCACGAAACCTATTTTATTGTTGTATACTAGTATACTCAAACAAAAAATATGCAGTCGAATAGACTAGGCAGCTTCCATCGGAAGGCATTAAAATAATTCTTAAGAGCGCGGTTGCCACTCGCTCAGACACGTCCGCGTTAAGGTTTAATCACAACGCTTCTATCCCGCTGCTTCGGCGTCACGTTGCGCGCCATGTACCGAAATGCCTATTTATTTTTTTTTAAAGTATATATATAGATTTTGCACCATTGATGTGCGCTAAATGCTAGTTAATAACGTAATAAATACCAAAGTCGGCTATACTAATAAGTAATAAAACATAATATTTGGATTTAAAAAACTTAAGGGTGGTATTCAACTTGTTATATATTCACGTGAAGACCTTAAAATCCACATTAAGACCGGCTGTCATAAGTTTTGATTGCTGGTTCTTACATCATTTTTTTATTACAGTTATTACAGGAACTAAGTATATAAGTGTTCCTATAGACCCAATAAAATGAAAAATTATAATAAAATGATAAAAAATTACCAGTTTCAGATTTTTTCCTTTATATTGGCCTAATTATCTACCTGCATGCCAAATTTCAACTTTCTAGGTCACCTGGAAGTAGGTTATAGTTTTGATCTATAGGTCAGTCAGTGATAAAAATGACGATTTTTAGACGTTAATATCTAAATAACCATTTGAGATGCGTTTATGAAATTTGGAACACATATGTATCTCGCGAGTCTCAATATATGAGCCAAATTTGACACATTTATGTCAAATAGTTTTTGAGTTATGAGGAGGTCAAAAGTGGCTCCAAATGGTTCGTGTAATATTACACACGGTGCTGCACGCCAGTTCTGTTACTAGAACTTGGCTGACACGCTACCGCGTGTCTAGATCTAGCGAAAACAGACACAATAAGTGCCCATAAATTAAAAAAAAAAAACAAGGTGAGATTTAAATTTTAATAAAACGCAAGAATATATTTCATCTCCACGCAAGCCAATTTGGCTTAATTCGACGGAACGTTTTAAGGCAATTATGTTTAAATATGATTTTGGGTATGTAGCCGCTGTTGGCAGTGCGTACATGCCGTAATTTTTTCATTACACATACATACTTGATAAGATTATCGTATTCTGTATTACAATCACAAACGTTTTCTAGGGAAGCCTTTCAGGGATTCCTTGCGGTCATATTGTAATTTTATTTCCAGACGACTGATTGTATTATTACAATCACTTGATTTAGTTTACTCAATTAAAATCTAAAATATTTTTACATTTTATCTCCGTAATAACTACGAGTATCTCCACGAGGAAAATCCAAGCTATCCATAAAAGCATTTCACTGTCACGATCTTAAAGTGGAAATTCTATTCGAGATAAATGCGTCCATTCGCTTGAATACGTCTTCAATATACCTGATACCTGAGTTTTCGCCAGTTTAAAAGATCAGTTATATTCGAACTTCCCTTACATTTCTCTCAAACTTGAAACACTTACTAAGCTTTTTGAAATTTTGAAATTTTTTAACAAACACTTTTCAACTTTTACGTGACATTGTTATAATATTTACTTGGTGGTAGGGCTTTGTGCAATCCCGTCTGGGTAGGTACCACCCACTCATCAGATATTCTACCGCCAAATAACAGTACACTGTATTGTTGTGTTCCGGTTAGAAGGGTGAGTGAGCCAGTGTAATTACAGGCACAAGGGACATAACATCTTAGTGCCCAAGGTTGGTGGCGCATAGGTGATGTAAGGAATGGTTAACATTTCTTACAGCGCCTTTGTCTATGGGCGATGGTGACCACTTACCATCATGGCCCATATGCTCGTCCACCAACCAATGCCATAAAAAAAAAATCTTAATATATACTTCATCATATAAAATAAACAAAAAAACCATGTTGAAATAATATTTAATTTAAATGTTCTAGCCGTCGATAGGTTATTAAAACTAAAGTACGGACAAAAGAACAGATTTGCCTATCTTTAATTACTCAAGCCAGGGATGGATAAATTATTGAAAATGGCTGTTAGTTATTATGTCTTACATCGGCCTGTCATAATTGATGCGTATACCTACTTAATTACTTGTTCACTGTTGCACAGTTCCCTTGTCAGAAGCATACACTGAGTGCAGTAGATTTATCATAAAATGAGTTAGCATACCAAATTATTTACACAAAATTTAATGTTTACTCTGTTTATCGTTTGAGGAGTTCCTTGAAAATGCATTCTCATTCGAACGCTGGAAGTTAAATAAAATCTACTTAATAAAATTATTTAATAACAGACTGATACACAACGCACGCCTGAAGCCGATGGATTTTGAATTAATTTAAGTCAATATCTTGTGTGCGCTACGAACGTAATTTCAAAATTAATCTCCTACAGGAGTTAAACAAGGGATGAAAGTCATTGAAATTAATTATTTTTTATGCTTTAAATATGGAAATAAGTGTTTGGGCTTCTGTTAATGAGATAACGACCATTGTTAAACTTTTTGACAATTAATCACCGAAATTATTGAAAGTTAGAAATAAGGAATGCGTCATGTATGCCTCAGCTTATGAATAAAATTCAGTTATCATGCGTTTTTGAAATCGGTGGATTTGTCAATAATGTAATCGGAGGTATATCCCATCGGGACTCGGATGCACCGGGTGCGGGGTGATATACCATCTTCTTTTAATAATTAGTAATACGTTTTTCTATATTGCATAATTCTTTAATATCATGTCCATATCAGGTATAAGGAAGTGCAAATGGGCCACCTGATGGTAACTGACCGCTGTAAGAAATGTTAACGATTCCTTACTTCGCAGATGTGCTACCAATCTTAGAAGCTAATATCATGTCCCTTGTGCCTACAATTAAACTGGATTCCTTGTAATTTGGAACACAACAATATTGTTGTGTCCTTGTTCGGCGGTACAATATGCAGATTTTTGAATCAATTTTAATTATAGATTTTTATAAACAACAAATTGTTGTCAGTTGTGAAGAATTCTTATAAATTGTGTACATTTAGAGTCTGTTCAATGTAAGGAATTAAAGGAGTTGGAAATTAAGATGGTCTGGTGAACAGACTTGGTTCGTAATTGAATATGATCGCACAAATTGACATCATAATTGTTTTACATAACATAAATAAATACGACGTGACACCAATTGATGTCATGAACATAATTTTATTGACGCTCGTTTCGTTAAAGAAAATTATAAAAAATCGTGTATCCGTTAACACATTATCTTTGTACATGTAAATTATTTGTACGTGTGTGTGTATGTCTCTGAGCTCCTAAAGGGATGGAATGTTTTGTTCTATATAGTAATTTGAAGTTTTTAGGCAAAACGTATTATCAACTATTTTCTGTACCTTTGGACCTTAAAATTGACACATAAAAAAAGAATGGTTCTAACAGTAACATTTATTTAATCAGTTAATTTAATTTAATTTAATTTCAGACTAAGATAAGAGGTGTGTTCAAATACTTAAAATTCCAATGTAATTTTACACATGTGATTATAGATGGGTCTTTCACTAGAAATATAGGAATCTACAAAGCTTATTCTAATTGAATTTCGTGTAGCCGTCGAACAGTTGAATATCCTAATAGGCTTTATTACTATATTGGAAATCCTTTCATACACGGCGCTGAGTTCGCTAACCAAGGTGTCACTCAGCGTTAAGTGTTAAATGTTTCATCCGTTTTAGGTTTAAAATTAGCGTTAGTTGCTCGTTCAATTTGTATTGAATTTCTTCGAACTGCTTAAATTTCTGAATCATGTAAGTTTTCTGTAATCATTCTTGGATGCGTCTAAAGGTGAAGAAATTTCACTGGTGCTTGGAAGCGAGAAAGGCTGATGAAGGTAGCCTCTCACGACACTATACAATAAGGTTAAGATGGAGACTCTTCATTTACCGTCTGCTTGGTATTAGACTCTGTGTAATGTTCTCAGGATCATAAGATGAAGGCAATAAATCCTACAAAGGTTGCCTTCAATTTTTATGTATTTTTATAAAATTTTATCAATAATGGAGATATGAATGAAAGAACTATGTGAACAAGGCATTTGTGAAGAAATATGATTACATGATAGTAAAAAAAAGCACCCTCACCGTTTCCTTGTCTGTATTTCTAAGCACGATACACTCAAAAACTACTGAACGGATTTTCATACGGTTGTTATGAATAGATGGATTAATTCCCGAGGAAGATATAAGTGAATCATTCATAAAGGTAGGGTGTTAATTCGATGAAATATGACGTTGAAGATGTTGGAAAAAAATATGCCGAATATCTACGGTTTTTTTAGACTCTGGGTAGAATATAATCGAAGCTGAAACGGGAAGCCTTCTTGGCAGAACGGGAACTTCCCGAATGGACGGACAGATTATTATATATTTTTTGATAGACTTATCTGAGTGCTTTGCCATCGATAAAAAACAAACCACAAACAACCGAACGTTTTAAATTTATAATTTAATCTAGCAATATTAAAAAGTTACGATGTATTTGTGTATGTAATGTATATTACACGATATTACACGTAGTGCCGTCGGGGATTAAAGCATAGTTTTTTTGCAGTTGCCAACACGCGACAGAACCTTATGAAGCTAGCCGTGTGCACTCGAAACTGGACTCGCCTAACTGAAAGTTTTCTGCAAAGAGAAAGACTCGGGATATACACATAACATCATCTGCGCCGTACCTATATATATTTATAGTATATTTATTTTCAATTACACGGCTATATATAAAAATATATATATTAAGTATTATAATATATTAAGAGCCGAGATGGCCCAGTGGCTAGAACGCGTGCATCTTAACCGATGATTTCGGGTTCAAACCCAGGCAGGCACCACTGAAATTTCATGTGCCTTATTTGTGTTTATAATTCATCTCGTGCTCGGCGGTGAAGGAAAACATCGTGAGGAAACCTGCATGTGTCTAATTTCATCGAAATTCTGCCACATGTGTATTCCGCCAACCCGCATTGGAGCAGAGTGGTGGAATATGCTCCAAAACCTTCTCCTCAAAGGGAGAGGAGGCCTTTATCCCAGCAGTGGGACATTTACGGGCTGCTAATGCTAATGCTAATATATTAAGTGCCGTATTTGTTTTGATGGGTGATTGAACTAGTGTAACTAACAAGCGACATACCTTACCTCCCAACACTGGTTACGCATTGGCATTAGGAATGGTTAACATTTTTTATCGCTCCAATGTCTGTCAAATGACCAGTTGAACATTTACCATCAGGTGACCCCTTTGACCGTCCAATTATATATTATTATTATAAAAAAGCCCACAGAATGTAATAAGAATATAAGCATATTACTTTTTTAAATTCCTGAAATATCCCAATTGACATTGGGAATTATCGTTACAATTATGAAAAGGTTAAATTATTCAGCGTGTTTCAATTTTTTTTATACTTTATTAAAATTTAAGTTAAGGCCAAAATCGAGTGTTAAGTAAAAGGGGTCATGGTTTATCCACAGCTTTAAAACTTGCACGGTCTGTCAATTGCAATGATCTTTTACGTTCAAATTTTTGGTTGTTTGGACTAAATTTTATATGGAAAAGGATCATTTTAAACCAAATTAATTGTAATTTAAGACCCTCCCTAGATCATTCTTATTTCCATTATTCAAAAAAAAAAAACACAATTTACATTCAAATAACAAAGAATTCAAAGTCTAATCCGTGACCATTCATTCTCGGTCGACCTCATTCTTACTCGGTCTAATCAACGTAGTACCATTAAAACCCCTGAAGAACATGCATACTGTATAGCAATGTGGCCCTTAATGACAAGATAATATGTACGATATTCGTACTGTATAATTAGAATATACCTATAAAATTTGTATAACGTACAAAGTACTAACATGGTAAAAGAGCCCTTATCTGAGAAGCAATAAGAGTGGAATTCAAATAAACATTTTATTATAAATCATAAGTATTATTTGTTACGTTAAAATTTATTTTCGATCGTCCATAATGAACCACAATACACATGGCTTCGTTTACATTCGACATTATTATCATTCACCCCCGTAATTAGTAAATTCCACGATAAGTATGTAAGCGTATTAATAACTGCAATTGAAAATGAAGCGAAATAATAAATATATCCATAAATTAAATATTTTTGCCACGAATTTATCGAATGTGTAATGTTATTGAGTATGAATTATTGTATAAATTTTCATTAAGGTTTTCTATAGAGATATATTAAGATCATCCAAGTTTAGAATATCAAACTGGTTTGAGATTAGAGCAAAATTATTTATTTCCATATTATGTATTTTTTGACTTTGGTACAGTTTTATAAACGATGCATAAAGCAAATGCTGTAGCAAAGTCTCGGCTTCCTTAGATTCAGATTCGCAAGAAGGCTTTGAACGTTATTAGCCCATTAGAGTATAATGGTTAATTATTTCTTAATAAATGTCTCCCTTTAGTTTTTATATGATCTTTTTATGTTAAATATTGCTTTTCTGGATATAATGAGCCCTTTAGATTAGATAAATTTTACATTTACATCGTAGTATATATTTTTGGTACCAAGTTGTCGAATCTTGAACCAACTGAAGTTGATTTACAAAGGAGTCGGCTTCGTACACAATTTTCGGAAAAAAAATATATCTTCTAAGTACTAAGCCTTAATATGAAGAAACAGGTAATTACAGAAAATACAATCTAGTCGTAAAAATATAAAATGTTTTGCATGAAACAAAAATAAAATCTGAATCACACTAACGTTTTGTTCATTAATTTTTTATAGGCTCTCGATAATTTAAATAAGTTCGTTCCCTGCGTAGGGATAGGTAGGTATTACACACTTTCACCTTCACTGATTCCGCCGACGGAAACAAGAACCCCGGCTAGTAAAGTCAACGGACGCAACGATAAACCAAGTGCTAATAGCAGAAGCCCCGACTTGCTATGTCCTGACTCGAGGTACTAGAAGTTGAGAAACAAATTTCAAATTTGGTGATCGCTCCTTGCGCAATAACCCTGTAAAGTTTAGAAGTAACACAATAATTACAGCTGTCATTTAAACGGTCGACTAATTTAACCGATTTTGGTTAGCATCATACATTAAGCCGTTTCTAGTTAGCGGCAAAAATAAGTGAATAGATCAGCAAGTAATATCCCAACCTAACAAACTTAAAGCTAATTATTTTTATGCCAACCCATTGTATAATTTTTCGGCCCAGATAATAGTTACGTATTATTCTACATATAACATATTTATATAATATAATTATCAAGCTGTCCAAATATTTACTTATTTTCTAAGAATCCTTGATTTAGTTCCTGACCAGGAATATCTGGTTAAACTTTTAAACGGCCCACAAAAACATATTATGCTGTAAATATAATTTTGAGCAGATTTTTTTACCTAATTTAGAAAGAATACAGTTTAATTACTTGCCAATAAATATTTAAATAGGAAAAATAAATTATAAGAAAAATGTATTTCAGTAGAGGTAACAAGTGTGAACCAGAAGCAGTGTAATCTAGTTCTCGTTGCATACATTTTCAGCCATTAGGCGTAATATGTCCAATACCAAACATTAATCACACATAAATAAAAACTAAATAATGGATTCAAATGTTTAGTTGAAGTCGGAGCATAAAGTCGAAACTAATGGATAGCCATTAATAAGGAAAATGGGGAAAATCTAATTCCAAGATCAATCGATGACGATAACAAAAACGACCGAGCCTTATATAGTCGCATATACAACAAATGTTTCATATATATTTATATACGATAATGTTAAGCATTGAACATTTTTGGAGAAATTGTGACGTACACACTGTTAACATTAGGAACAAGCACGACTACTATCCATCGTTAAGGAACGCTCGTATGCGAAAATATATTAAAACCTAATGAATTTGATTTGATGGCCCAGTGGTTAGAACGCGTGCATCTTAACCGATGATTTCGGATTCAAACCCAGGCAGGCACCACTGAAATTTCATGTGCTTAATTTGTGTTTATAATTCATCTCGTGCTCGGCGGTGAAGGAAAACATCGTGAGGAAACCTGCATGTGCCTAATTTCAACGAAATTCTGCCACATGTGTATTCCGCCAACCCGCATTGGAGCAGTGTGGTGGAATATGCTCCAAACCTTCTCCTCAAAGGGAGAGGAGACCTTTATCCCAGCAGTGGGACATTTACGGGCTGCTAATGCTAAATTAATTTTTAGACGATTGAGACCTAGAGAATAAAATGAAAGAATCCGAACAAATTTAAGTATAATTAATTTTGTTATTCTAATTCAAAAGTGTTAAAATTAATTTAAAATTTACGCCGCTTGTCTTTTCAGATACGAGGTGTTTATTTCCGAACCGGATTTTTTTTGACAATCAATATACAAGTGTAACGCTTCTTTATTTAATTAACTTTATTAAACTTATTTTTGACTTTGAATATAATCGTTATATCAGAGCCAAAATCTTTATTCTATAGGGTTCCATTTGACAACCAACTCTAGCACTGAGCGCGTACATAGATCAAATCCAAAGCTTTCCCGATTTCGAGGCTTTTACACACTTCTGTCCCTTTAAAAGAAATCTCACAGATTGCAGGAAAGTGAAAGAAAAGATATTGCATGTCAATAAGAAAAAAAAACCACAGTAGTACACAGGACAAAACAGAATATATAAAAAATAAAGTCAATGAAAACAACTCACAAGTTCCGAACGAAATAAAACTCATTCAGTTTCATTCTGGTCATTCCAATCGTTTAATCTTTCATTCTTTACATATTCATGAAAGAATGACAATTTTAATAATAAAGTTGAATGCGAATGAAATGTATAAAAACAACCGATAAATCCACAATTCAATTTGGTGCTGGTTGAAATCGCGGCTCGTGATCAAATTAAGTGCAATTCACAGGAAACGCTTTCCGTGTGAAATAAAATGTTTTGCGCGGCGCGAGTGACGAGCAACGGCGTTTATTTAGCATATCCAAAGTGAGAGGACAAACATTAACGCCATTTTAGTTCGTGTATACATCTTAAAAATAATTAATTACCTGTCTTACAATTTTCGGCATTAATTCAAAGCTGACAATAGTTCACTCCGCAGTGTGCAACAACTACCATAGAGTTATAGTATTTTTATTTACGTCCCACAGTTGAGTAATGCCAGTGTTCCGCAGGTTCATTTTCATCAGAAAACTATGAGCTTATTCAGAAGCAAGATTGGCTAAGACGAATTTCCGGTTTGTTCATTTAAAAATGTAGAATTGATGCTTCTTGAAATAATTAAGAATTGAAGAAAAAGTAAAAATAAATGTGGAGTAAAATTAAAAAAAATATAGAGTTATACTAATAAAATAAATATATTTTTGCTGCGTGTGCAGTAAACAAACTCAAACTGAGATACAACGAAAAACACAGTATATAACTTGAAATTGGATTAATAAAAATGCAACAAAATATATTAGATAAAATAATGTTTTAAAAAACAAACGAAAGTATAACATTTACCGACACACGGAGGACGGTACGTATGCAACTTGTAAACCAGGATTTCTTATTGTATCCTGGTAATCATGGCCAGTATACTAGGACGATGAAATTCAGGAAAGTGAAAATCACTTTGAAATATTCCATTACATTCATACGTCCCGGTTAAGCTAATAAAAGCGTGTTAAGAAGTCCTACGAAGTTCCACCATTACTGTAAAGAAGCTTTTTTTTTTAAATTTTAACTGCTTGCTTTAACTGCTGCTTGGTTTCGTGGATAGACAATAAGACTGTTGATCTGGAAGTCCTAAGTTCAAATAGTGTAACAATTGTTACAGTGTTGCTCTCGCATTCATGGTAAGAAAATAAAACCGTGTATCCAACTGTATGTGTATCTACTACTATACAATAGTACCTTCTGCACTAAAAATGTATGAAAATAACACCATTATAATGTTATTCCTTTCTTCGAAATTCGAACGTTAGCCTTCGAGTTTGTAAATCTCGTTTCTTTAGTCAAACGTACCACGATTTAGCCTCGTGCCGCTAAATATCCTACTACGAGTATATTTTAATTGCAGGCACTACACTGCGTGTGACAGCAGAATGTACGCTGGCGAGCACTTAGCTCTATGAAAATACTTTCCGGCGATGTTTCTAATCAAAATCAAATAATCCTTTTTTAAGTAGGGTCTTTCAAGAACTTATCAAACGTCATAATACAGTACCTAATTAAATATATTTGGTGTTTTGATAAAACTAGTAATACGTTATTGACGTGTTGAATAATTTGACCGAAAGTTACCTAAATCCTTTTAAACGTAATAATGTTCCGAGTTAGCCCTGTAGTTAACACACGTGAATTTCAACAGAAGATTGTGCGTTCAATTTCAGGCTTGTGTTCTTGTATATTCTTATGTTTTATATGTGTTTATAATACATGGCGTGCTCGATAGTGAAGAAAAATGTCGTGAAGAATGCCATATGTATTTTCTACCAATCAAGAAATTTCTTACCAATTCAAGAGAGTAATAAGCTCCAAAAACCTAGTATTTAAAACGAGAGGAGGCCTAAGCCCAGCAGTGAAATATAAACAGACTGCTACTTCTCTCGTAACTGATTTATAAACATGTTTATTTCCGTTTTCCGACTAACTAAACTGATTTACTTTAATGGAAGAATATTAAAAGCATCCAAATCGTTGTAGCTAACACCTTTCTATGAAGTCGTTTAGAAATAGTAATTGTTATAATAACAAAGAGTTTTATCGCTCATTGAAATTTCATATTTATTTTTATAGGATCAGGGTTTATAACAAAAACGCGTATTGTTTTTAAGTCCATTTGCCTGGTCATGTGTGGGTGAGCCTACTATTGTGAAAATAGGTCGGTGATTTGTAAGCGCTATAGAGTGAAATAAATTCAATTCGAAATAACTTTATTGAGTATGATTTTTTAAGCCTTTTTGAATTAAAATTGTTGCTCCATAAAAAATATCCATATAATAAATATGACACAGAACACTGCTTGTACATAATAAATTTAAAAGAATAATCGCCGCGGCCAGTTTTATATAGTCGCAGAACATTAACAGCCGCACTTATAAACGTTGTATTGTGGAGAGTATATAGTTACACACTGATTTTCTCGTCCTATCTTCATCAATATTAAACTGACCTTTGAATAAGAAAAAGCACTATGCAATACTAATTAGTTTAATAACTATTACACAAGGCGAGGTATAAGTTGGTGAGGACAAAGTCGCTTAGAGTGCTAATGTTTTAATAAATGTAACCTGGATACAACGTATTCTTGGTACAAATTTTGAACCATTTGATAAGTGTTCGATAAGATATATGTATCGTGCATCTTTTTAGTATAAAATATATTCTGATTATATATAATACCGACAAAGATAGGCACAAATCTCTACCACGAAGTAATTACTCAGGCTCACTCAGGAAAGAACCCGTTGCATATAAATAACATGAAAGTATTCTTGAATGACGTAAATAAATCAAATCAAATCAATGTTATTCAAGTAAACTTCACAACGAAGCGTTTTTGAATCGTCAATATTAAAATACTACTCCCGTTTCGGTAAGTTATGTATATGTATAAATGATGTCCTAGAGCAAATATTATAAATAGTTTGGATAGCTCTTTTTTTTCTAATAGGAGAATGAAATAAAACTGGTGTAAATCTTTTTGAAATCTCGCTAAAATAACACGCTAATAAAATTAGACTCACCGTCCAAGCTAAGTGTTTAAATTTTCAAAAACGGCTTACATGGTTTTATAAAGATTATCTCAGTTGTACCGAAGTTGTTCATTTTTAATCATGTAATGAGTAAATATAACATTGATTCCAAAGAAAAAGAAAGCCAGAACGAAAATCGAGAATTACTTTTGCCCGCCAATTAACTACCACTGGTATATTACATATTACAATTAAAACAATTAAAACTCCAAACTCGGCTCAGAAGCCGAGGTGCGATCTCACAGGAGACATCCTCAGGACAAACGTCAGTCTAGAGCTCGAAAGGGTTCAATTTCAAGGCTGAGTCTTGCTCTCGCCCTAACGTAAGGTGACGCTTTAAAGGCCAGTAGAGCCAACAGCACTAATTCATTCAGGAAAAAAAAACTACGCCTTATTTATTAATGTTTTTTTTTTATAATAAAAGATTTTTATTTATCAATTAAAAAGATTAAAATAAACACAATTATTTTCTACGTATTTTAAAAAATGCCACTCGAGTATAGAAATTAATTCAACCTATCTTTCTCTATGAGTGTATATAGTGAGTTCTTTCATATCGAGGTGCTAAGGCAGTCATGCGGTGAATAATGTTTTCAGTATTTTATCCGTAAAAGTGAAAAGTACAAATCCATTCGCCGGTTATCCGGCTCCGAGCGCACGTGTATCGTGAACCTAGGAAAGCTGTCGCGAATAAAACTTTCATGAATCGTGCACTGTTTAACTTTTGCCCAACTAATTTCACTGGTTTTAAATAGCTTTATGAAAATAATTTAGTTCCGCCTTTCATATTTAATTTACTTTTAAAAATAACTGCACGTTCCGACTCCGCACGGGTAGAATAAGGGTCAGACGTAAAACGTTTATAATGAAAGATAAACATTCGAAGCGAAAGAGAACCTCGTGACCGCAAAACATACGAATAATTATTATTTAAATAGATTTAAATTTACATTTATAACGCGTCGTAATATGACAGAATAAATTAACTATCGAAGGAATAACATTCGCTTAGCATATTCGTTTTCAATTTTGTTACCAACCGGTCTAAGCAGTCACGATGCACTATTAATTTAAATCAATTCAATTTTGAACATAGTTATCAATTCTTGAAAATTATTATACCTGAAAAAATAAAACTTCATTCTATAGCGATTTCCAGGTAGCACTATAAAATTTTGTTTTATGCAATGTAGTTTCGTTCAAAAAAAATTTTTTTTAATTCTTTAAAATATTTTAACTGGCTGTAGTTGAATTCGGTTTAAATTTTTTTTTTAATTTTTTTTTGTACAGGTCAAACAAACTCGTAGCTCACATACGCGGCTACGAGCTGCTACGAGCCACTACGTGCCGCTACGAGCCGCTCGGTTGCGAGGAAAACTGGCTGACGTTGTTTAGACGAACTAGACAACAACTATGCTTTATGTATCATTCGGTTCAAAAGTCATATATTCCACAAACCATGTTCTTGGATACTTAATGTTATTGTTCTTGGATCGTTAATGTTAATATGGAAAGGAGTTGTATATCTCTAAAATTGTACATACACAACCAGTTATGAATGTTTTTATGCCGCACCTATAACATTTCATTACTTCAATATTTCATATAAACTGGACTAATTTTTAACGTACCCTATAATTGCCTACTCACATAAACGTCTCAGAGATCGTAAATGGCCTGATGTATGTATGCAATATATAATGTATGTATATTATAATATAATATGTGAATGTAATTTTATATTCAACAAATTTTAAAAAGAGAGGATGAAATTAAAATATAATCTAAAAATAAATGTAATATGCTTAAGCCTCTCGGGATCGCAACCCATGATTTTACAATTAAGCCTTTAAATATGTCTGGCAAAATAACCCTAAGAAAATATATTATGATATATATTGTAAGATAATTAATTATAATCAGATTATATTAAGTCACTTACCCTGTGATGTAGGGACATGTTACTCCCATTCTGGAATCTAACTATTGTCTGTAAAGAGGCTGGCGTTGACATGCTCTTCGTTATAGAAGAGTTGCCAGACTCCTTCTCTTGCTGTTCTTTAAGCAGGAGCCCTCTCGCTATCTTTGCATTGAGGCTTTTGTTAACATGCTGGTGGGGAAGCAATGGCGCTTCCATGGTCTTCGTCGTATACGATGGAGAGGACGTCTGACTGAATGAATCAGATGACACATTCGAGTCTTGCCGCACACTTATATTTGATCCAGAACTTGGTGATCGCTTCACGGGATTATTCTGAGGTAAAGTTGCCGGAGGGTACGGAGTATCAGGTATCTTTTGGGGTGGCCGTCTAGGGACGGGTGGTTGAGGATTTCGATTGCAGTCAAGTCTTGATTGAACAGGTATTTGCTGTAGCGGTGCTGGCGGTGGGCGCTTGTTTCCATTGGGATCAGTTACTATAGGAGGTGTTGTTGTTGGTATAGGCCGGGGAGGCGTCGGAGGTGGTACTCGACGTGGAGGCTGTGGCGAAGATCGCCGTGGAGGTGCTGGCGGTGGCACGGGTAAAGGCGCCACTACCGGAGCAGTCCGCTGTGGTACTGGTGGAGGTTGAGGCGGCTGTTGTATTTGTGGGGGCGGCAACTATAACAAACAGAATAGATACATTTTTATTTATTCAACATTCACGTATTCTAACTCCAAAGGGATTTTCGCACCAGTGATCTTCAAAGCAAGGTAAAGTAACTGTTTAAACGCTTAGTAAATTGAATTATTTACGTAATTAGAATACTGTTTCTTAATTCAAAGATAAACATTAATCAACAAAGTAACTAGGGAATTTAATATTGGTCGTATTGATTACCTCTCCGAGAACGAGCACAATAAACATCGTTGTACAAACAATTGGGCTTATTCTTTAGCAATTATGTCGAGAGAAGTACTCATCGATCCATCAAACTTTCACGGCGGCTCAAGTAAACATATTTGATGCGAATAAAGAACTCAAACATAATATAATGTATATGAAATTTAATTACAGTACTTCTTGTCAGTAAAAAAGGGACTTTTCAGTAAGTGGTAGAGTTGAAATAGAAAAATGAAGCCAATGTAGCTTGATCTTTTAAGAACTGGCTGACTGGTATTTAGAGTATTTATGTATACAACTCTATATTCCATTGCCTTATTTATTTGGTGGCAGGGCTTTGTGCACGCCCGTCTGGGTAGGTACCATCCACTTCATCTACCGCCACGCAGCAATACTTATTATTATTGAGTGCCAGTGTAACTACAGGCAAATGGACATAAAATCTTTATTCCCAAAGTTAGTGGCGCATTGACGATGTAAAGAATGGTTTTTCGGGGCTAATACCTAAGAAAAGTGGTGACCACATACCATCAGGTAGTTCATTTATGGTAAAGGCGTTTCTTTCTTATTTCCTTATTTGAGATGATTTTATGTATATTTTTCATAACTATATACAAGAATACTTGTGTATTTTACAAATTCAAATACAATTAACGCATCTAGATAACTTTTTTGTCAGATAATCGATATTGTAGTGATATGTAACCACAGGTACAAGGGATATAACATCTTAGTTTCCAAGGTTTGTGGCGCATAGGTGATGTAAGGAATGGTTAATATTTCTTACAGCGCCTTTGTCTATGGGTGTTGGTGACCACTTACCATCAGGTAGCCCAATACTCGTCCGCCAAATTATGCCATTAAAAAAATATTTAAAAGACTTATTTCTTTCCCAAGGAGTGCTGTCATCTATGAAGTCGGTAATGTTATAATAAAGCACATTCTTTTTATCAGTTTTTTTAAATCTTACAATAGAAAAGTTTCGAACCTCTTGTGGGAACCCCGTTGTAAAAGCGCATTATAAAAATATTAAAGATAATTGCACATGGGACGTACATTAACAGCCTGTAAATTTCCCACTGCTGGGCTAAGGCCTTCTCTCCCTTTGAGGAAAAGGTTTGGAGCATATTCTACCAAGCTGCTCCAATGCGGGTTGGTGGATATACGTGTAGCAGAATTGAAATTGGATACATGCAGATTTCCTCACAATATTTTTCTTCATCGCCGAGCACAAGTTGAATTATAAACACGCACCAATCATCGGCTTCAACCCGCAATCATCGGTTAAGATGCACGCGTTCTAACCACTGGGCCATCTCGGCTGCTTAGTCTCATGAGAATTAATAGTAATTTAATTTCTATGTTCTCCTTTTCTTTCTATGTTCTTTTTAAAAACGGTGATACGATATTTCGACACGTGTACAGTTAAAATTTTATATTCATTACAACAATGTAACTCATCTTTCTAAGAGCGATGCTTCAACGAATGCGTCCGCTTATATTGTAACAGGTCTGATTCAAGCATTATATAAGTGAGTGAGAATAACTGAGCATTAAAGTGAGCAACATGCAATGATATAATTTGTAAGATTATATCTGTAAGAGAGAAGAATCGGACAAATACTACAAATTAAATCTTAGATTGTTACATTACAGGCGAATGCTGCTAGTGAGGAACCGCCTTTATATATCATTGCGTTCTGTAAGTGTGAGTGTTACCGTATACTTCAAATGTAGAAAATAAATACCCACAATATCATAACAAAATAAATAAATGCTAACTCACCTTATTAACTGTTCTGGGCGGAGCGAATCTCGACGGAGGGCAATAAGGAAGCGCGTCAGAAGGGCAGTATACGAAGCCAGAGGGCCTCGGTTGTGCCGGAGCGCAGGCGGCAGTCGAATGGCGACGAGGTGTGCCGACGCTCGGACGAAGTAGTTCCATTAATTTTTCTCCTGGAGTTACGGCTAAACTGCCAGCTCTCCCATAACTGTTGACAAAAAAAAAAAACATATATAAAAGGCAAGTGAAATAATCGAAAATTAATAACATAATCTGGTCCTCACTACACTTCGTAATTCGACCGTAATGATAGTTTAAGTTTTTTGTTTTTAAGATTTATTACAGAAGATCGAGCGAAGTCTCAAAATTTTAAAATCCTATTTTTTTTATTATATGTTAAAAAAACAAATACTATTGTTAGCTATGGAAATGCCACTTCTCCTCTTAAGGGGAAGTTTTGGATCTTTTTTCTCCACGCGTCAGATTCGTGTAGGTGTTCTCGCATTTCTAGATTTCAAACCTCGTTCTTTAATCACGTACCACATTTTCTACCCTCTAAACCATCATGGCTAATGTTTATTTTTGAGCCTTTGAAGATATTCAGTGAAATGTAACAAGACATTCGTTGAACCTTTGACAAAGTTACCGTCACAATGATCGATAATACTTCCATCATTGTTGTCGACACGCAGCCGACATTTTCCATTTCAGAGACATCCATCTTAATAGTGATGCCAGCTTCGTGAATACCGTCTTTTCATTCCGCCGACAACTAATTACCGCCAGTGATTAGTTACATCTCGTTTGACGTGTACCTTTACAGTGAACGCTTCATCTATTTTCATGATTCACATCAATGACTTTGATGTTTTCTTCACTACCGGACCCAATACTAATAATATTCACGCTGTCTGTTATAACGACTGGTCTGGTCTTTATTTATGATATCCGATCTTGTATGAAAAGTGGAATGCATTAATGGGGGTCAATAAACTTCATGAAAAACAAAATTTATATTCAAGTTTTTTTTTTTAATATTTAATTCGATATCTAAAAATTTAAAGGCAAAAAGATATATAAAAAATATATACAGTTATGTAAATGTGCATATAGTTACGAAATATCCGTTATTATTGTATTCTTCTTCATCTGTTAAAAGCCTTGAAATAAAACTAGTTTTTAACGGATTTAATCGCGTATATTAATTATTTTAACATCCCGACGTTTCGAGCACTTTGCAGTGTTCGTGGTCACGGGCAGACTGACCACGAACACTGCAAAGTGCTCGAAACGTCGGGATGTTAAAATAATTAATATACGCGATTAAATCCGTTAAAAACTAGTTTTATTTCAATGTGTAATAATCGCGAAAATCTAAGACAACATTATGTTAAAAGCCTGTCACAGTAAAGCACTCGTAGAGGAGCTCAAAGGCTCAAATTGATTAATAATGTCAGTCTGTCGGCTTATTGCGTAGTCTCACCAATGTGAGTCCCTGACGAACGTACATTCTGTGATAAGTACATTCTGTTTTGACAAGTGAACTGAGGGAATTATTTCTCAGGTGAATTCTTAGAAATTTCATAAAACTCTTTAATGGTAATAATCTGAAGACGAGGAGAAAACATTTATTTGACGTCCAAAAATGTTATCGAAATTTAAAATTTGGTAAATACAGGCATTGCTGCAAGCCACGTAAACCTACACACAGTACACGCACAGTACTTGCACAAAGCTTAACCTCTAGTAGAACAGAATTCGTCCCGTAATACGAAAATCAGATATATCGATCTACGAGTAATCGCTTAAGAATTCCCAGAAAAGTTAATTAAAATCTTGCATGGAATGTTTTAGTCAAAGAATTCCTTTATAAGATGTCCGCCTATGAAGTCATTTTCCTCGTTTTATTGATGTAATCCTTTTTATGTCCGACGTTCACATCAGGACTCCGTATTCATGCATGATGTCATTAAAAGATTTGATAGCATCCTTGACGTATCCATACCCTTCTCAACGGATTGATGCGTACCAACTCAATGGCGAAACAAATCAACGTTTTATTCCGTGACCCATCTAAAACAGCTGGTAATAATCGATAGTATCAGTTAGTCAGTCAGTCAGTTAGTCAAAGTTTTGTACTAAATAATTAAAAACATATCCTAATAAACTAAACTGTAGAGTTTATCGGTAATATAAAAATCTAGAAGTCCGATTTAAAAATGTATATTTTCCTAGGCATATTCTATCTCTGTAATGGTATAAAGAACGTACATAGTTTATGCGGCTTAGTATTTGATGTTTTGTTTCTAATATAATAAAGTTACTACAAGATAAAATAAAAAATTAAAATATGTCAAAATACCCAGAATGATGAACGAAAATTAAAAAAATATATATGACTTCCGTCGTCACAAAAATATGTTCACAGCACGAGGCTGTTAATTGCTTTCGCGATCAAGTAGACATTGTTTATGCCTTAAGTTGCATAACTCGGAAATAATTTAGCTAACTTAGTAACCATTTAGTAATAAGTGAGGAAACTTATGGAACGTGGAACACATAATGTTGAGAACACTAAGGCTTAAAATACGACGAATAAGTACGTGATCTAAACATTTCTTATCGAAAACCATTGAAGTAAAGTCAAACTATCCTGTTATAGTATGGAGACCAATGAATGACAACCCTTCGAGATAAAATTGCCTTACATTTCGTATCAACAAAGAAGTCATCATAGAGTTCAAACAAAATTTGTGCAGACATCAGTAATACTCAGTATTTAAGGTGTGATGTCGCTTTTCATTTTGGTACAAGCAGACATATTATATAATGAATGAAGTTTATAAGTCGCAGCCGACTAATCAAATTAGTCATTCTAAAAATTCAGCCGATCCTGTAAAAAGGTTGTTTATTAACAACTTCATATGTCAGTGGCTTTTTAAAAAATACATTCAAATACTGGTCATCGTATTAAAAAAAAAAACAAAGGAATACCAATTAATCATAGAATGAGTTACATTATATGATTAATTGACTAATATCATTCAGACAGCATTTTGCAGCGCTGTTTCGTGAAGTGGCTAGGTATTTCATTGAATAGCTAATTTAACCAGTTGGCTGCTACATAGATAAAGGTATATGACAAAATATAAATCAAATATACGGAAATATTAAAATAGAATTACGATAATATGAAAAAAAAAATTGATTGGGATTAAAAGTGTTGTCAAAACATAATAATCGATCTAAAGCTACGACAATAGAGCTGTAACAATACTGAATCAATTTGGAATAGCAATTCGTTTAGTGATTCGACGTAATTCGGTACAAGTCATCCAATCTGATTCGTTTTACTGATTGTATCTTCGTAGAATTTTCTAAAAACTTCCACGAACACAATAAACAATATTCCAGGAACGACAAACTGACTACTACGAGATAAGTCATCTTCTATTGCCACTCAAAAAATATTGAAATAGTTCAACCTTTCTGAAACAACAATAACAAATACGATCATAAAATTAGTGACATGAGATATATATTATTGGTCATTACTGATATTGATATCCTAATTCACATTATTACTTGATGGTAGGGCTTTGTACAAACCTTTCTGGGTAGGTAGCACCGTTATACCGCCAAACAGCAATACTTTTTGTTATGGTGTTCCGGTTTGAAGAGGGATTGTATTTGAAGCCAATGTAACTACAGGTACAAGGGACATAATAGCTTAGTTCCCAAGGCGATGTAAAGAATGATGAATATTTCTTACAGCACCTGAGCCTATAGATGATGGTTGGTGATCATCAGGTAGCCTATTTGTCCATCAATTGAACGATACTATATATATATGTTTTTCTCAATAATTACAACGGTCAAATTTGGCCAAAAAATGAACACTACAAACGCTATAATCACAAATGAAACTAAATTACGACTCTATATTAAATCACATGTATATGTATATCTATGCTGGCGATATTAATAGTTTTATTTATATTGATTTAACAATTAAATTAGTCATTACAAATGCACTTTGTTCTGAGGTTGTAATTAATCACTCTTACGTACTAAGTTTTAGAGAAAAAAACTCGTGATACATTTATATTAGCTTTCACCCTGATAATACGTAATTCTTGGGACAAGATATTCCTTTCCTTTAATAAAATTCCACAGATATCTTGAATGTTGCCTATGAATAAATTAAAATGTTAATAATATATATACATATAAGATTTATTAAACAATACAAGTACAATTATATACCTATGACTAGTTGTCGCTCGCGGCTCCTCTCGAATTTTATCATGGAAGTTCGGTGAGGTATTAAGAATAAAAAATAGTCTATGAGTCCTTGGAATTCAAGTTTGCTTTATATATATTTTCATGAAATATGTTTCAGGGGTTTTAGTCGTGAAACAAACAGATAGACAGAGTTACTTTCACATTAATAATATTAGTATAGGTTGAGATTATATCAATCAATTTCGAAAAAGATTGAGTACATTTCCCGAACCAGTAGTAGCTTTAGATTCAATTTAATCCAAAAAACCCCACTTGATTCGAGCAGATTTAGATTTTTGGTAGTTAAAAAAATATTTTTATTGGTTTATTGCTCGTTTGAAGGCTGAGTAAGCCAATTTAATACTTTACAAACTAGGGACATAGCGTTTTCGAATGCGTTTTAGACGTTGATGTTATTTATCAGTTATTAACTAAGAAGACAGTTAGCATCATATATCGTTATGTGACCTATTCGAGAACCTTCTGATTAAAATATGTTTTTAATCTTACATTGAAATCTAAAAGATTGATTTGAAGATATTATTATTCAATTAATTCGTTCTGTTAAGTTATTCTGTAATATCAAGTTCGATAATCTTCAATTAATTTAATAAATTTAACATTTAGAAGACATACGAATCAAAAAATGTATTAACGTAAGAAATTTTCCAGCACTTACGAGTACAAAAACACAACTGTGTCTTTTCAAAAAAAGCTTACTTCCTTCCTTGTGAAATGTACAAGCCCGTTAGTCTTGCGCTACACAGGTTTCGGTTGTCTCTTATTTGCCATTACATTATGAGAGTCCTATGTAGATGACTTGTCTCCATCGAGATTGCTAACCGTGACCGAAATCAGTCGGAGGTGATCAGCATATCAATTTGCTCTTATCTCATTTAATTCTTTTTGGCGCAATATTTTTTAGAATTTATCGGCCCAGCCTGTCCGAATAAATCTCCAACCTCCCTTCTTGGTAATACTTTTGATGGTAGGTTGGTCTCCCACTTCTATATACTTTATTGCCATAAGTGTTGAGATAATAAAACACTTATGATACCCACAAATTAAAACTGAATTCTTACTCTTTTCTTTAAAAAATTTAAAGCTTTTGTCGAAGCGTGGATATATATTGTTTTCTAGGCAGGATATAATATAAAAAAGAATTGTACTTTACTGACATGCTCTGTAATTAAAATGATGGAAAAGAGTAACTACTGAGTTTCTTTCAGGTTTTTCTCGGTAGAATCTAATTTCCGAACCTAATTGAATAAAGAATTAATTGATTGATTTTTTTGGATTTCATTATACATTTATAAAGTAATTTTACACGATTAAAATAAAATTATTACGAGCTGTCATTTATGAAAATGCTATGGTTCAGCCGCACTAATGTCTATCCGTCGAAAACGGTCGATGCGGGTTCCATTAGCGTTTAGGGTTGTATATGTATTGGAAAATGTTCACTTCAAATTGTCCTCATGACTTTATTTTATTAGATATACCAAGATCAAAATTAAATTCTTATACTCGAATTTTAATTCTACCGAAAATAACTAGTAGGACAGTTAGTTACTCTTATTCTATAGCAAAGTAACATAATCAATCCTAAAAATATTCATGTATAATATGAATGTTTGTTTGTTTGTTGATCTTTTGTTTGTTTCTTTCTATACTTTTCTAAACTATTCATATAATTGCGATGAGTGTGTTCTTCTTACGCCAGCTAAGCCCAAAAAAGCCAAATCCCAGGTCAAAAAAAAAATATTTTTTTTTCTTTTGTTTATTCTTTTATCTAAAAAGAAAACAGCAAATACTAAATCCAAGCATGTATTATCAAGTTTAACTTATTAATTTTTCTTGGTAGCAGTTTAACTATCGGCATAAAACGATATATTTCCTTAAGTTTAATGGTGCAACAGGAAAATTTATTTTAAATTATTTTAAAATCGTTTAAATTATAATGGATGTCCTCTTGTCCCAATTAAATAGGAACATTAATTAATGTTTTTTTTTTTTAATTTATTAAGTCGTGAATTAGGAAACAAATAATAATAATAATTTACGTATTTCTTATGCACGTAATGAGAAATGTATCGTTTGTATTACGCAGCGTCTATAATTGTTCAGGACAAAAATGATATAGGTATAATACGAAGTGAACTAAGGGACTTACACAATCCTAAGATGTCACACGATTACAAAGATGGCGCAGGGTTGACGTATTAATATTGATGTTATTGTTTGTTTTAAATTAAAAGATAAAAAAAATTAAAATTTTATGATGTCATACGATATTGAAGATGACAATTTAAGACAAAATGAATTAATCTTATTTATTAAAAGTACTACTAACATAATTCAGTGCACTTTTGTTTAACAAGATTCTATGAGAGTTTCTGGCAGTTTCTTCTCGATGGAGACTGCTTTCCGAAATGGTAGTGGTAAAAAAAAAAGATGAACTTGACGTCAGACGATATTAAAGATGGCGGACTGTTTACGTATATTACGTATGTTATCATCATTGTTAGTTTTTAAATTAAATTTATTAGAAGTCTATCCTTAAGCATTGAATTCTCTAAACAAATAATTTAAAAATACAACAGTAAAAAAACGCGGGATCATTGGTATTCGTTGAAGTTCGTGCACAGGATATAATTGCGGTTATTAATATTTCTTATGATTTTCTTCTATACGGAATAGACATGCCGCACCGTTGTAGCGTTGTTAAATTAATGTAATCCCAATGTTAGATAATCCTTAAACGTATTTGGTTTCATTTCAATTTCATAACCATCCAACGAACAAATATTGTAATTCAGTTTCCCTTCGCTAGTATCTTAATAGTGTAAATAATACCTCTTGCTTGCTACGTTATTGCTACTTAATCACTGTTCGAAACTTGGCAGCAGGGTTTCGAGCAAGCCCGGCTGGGTATGTACTACCTGTTCATCAAATATTCTACCGCCAAACAGCAGTGCTTAGTATAGCTGAGTTTCGGTTTGAAGAGTGAGTGAGCCATTGTAACTGCAGGCACGGAGGATATAACATCTTAGCTTCCATGGTTGGTGGTGCATTGGCGATGCATTGGAATGATTAATGTTTTTTACAACACCAATGTCCATAGGGTAGGTGGCGACGTCTTACCTTCAGACGTATAATATAAAAAATAATAATATTGTTCAAACTATACGATACTAGTTGCTAAACGGTGCTTGTCTTTACAGAATAATCGTAGAACTTACATTTTCTTTCCTCCTATATACACGTCAATGGCACCCCTAATCTGTCCATTAAACTCGAATGAACCGCGGCACTTTCATTTTATCAAAGGGCAAGGTGTTGTCGAGCGCCTGTCTCGACTAAATTCTGATAAATTTCGTAATAAGAACTTTATGAAACATCACAAATTGTGGAATAATACCTAACCTATATGACTTACAATTCTCGTGGGATTGGTGATAGTAACCGTGATCTTATTGTTAGGTATTATTTATATGGACCACCTTATCGTAAATAGTCATATAATCATCCAATAGACATTGGCATTGGATGCTGATAACATGAATACACCGTCAAACCTTGGGAACTAAGAAGTTACGTCCAGCTAGTAGCTACTATTTGGCGGTTGAATATGTGATAAGATTGGGTTGTATCTACCAACATAGGCAAGCACAACACCCTACCATCAAGTTAAAGTGATAAATAATACAGTAAAATTGACCTATTAGTAATTTCAAATTGATTACATTCATTAGTTATCTGCTCGATCTGTTCGAAGCTACAGTCGCGCAAGGTTGACAGACAGATGTATCAAATTATATTTTTATAACTGATAATAATTATTGTTTAAATTGTGTAACATTTGCTGTCGTCGGAAGCAATATTTAAAATTTTACAACTGAGCGGTTCTTTTAAAGCGCGAGAATTGGTTTACTCCTCAAACGCTTCAGATGGAGGTGACCTTCGGATTTCCCATTTATCTATATCCCTGTCTAATGAACGACAAACCGTTTTTGTTTTAGAAACGGTTAACGTAATGTTTTCAGTTTAAGTAAGAATATTCTTTATAACGATTTTAACAGGTAGCGAGGGTAGGCTCAACTGTTTAAGAATACATTTAAAATAACATTTAAATACATACCGGTATACAGGTATACTTCAACCGTCCGTTATATTCTGGACACAAAAGTGAATGTGTGTAGAGTTGCAAGGAAAACAGAATCATAATAAAATAAAATATTGCGCTTAGACGAATTAACGTCAATGTCGGATTCTGCGTTTTGTTGGCAAAACAGTGTGTTCGACGGAGATTGATGGATTTCATGTTGGAAGTGACATGTTTAGAAGCATTAAAATATATTGTTGATTCATCCTATAGTATATATACTATACTATACTATAATAGATAGTATAAAATATCGATGTATTTTTTAATACAATGTGTTTTATTTTTAATATAATATACACTCATTTTAAACAAATTGATTACATCGCGACTAAGTTCATTATGGTTATATTTTACAGGTTTAACGAATAAAAAACGACTCAAAATATTAAAAACTTATTTTATTATTACTGACTAACTAAAGTATTTAGGTTATAAGAATAGTTAAAAAATGTTTTTTTTGACAAAAAAACTAAACCGATATTGCGAAAGAATCTTTAATAAATTCTTAGAAAACACTAACAATTTCAAATAAAAATTAATTCACGTTATTTTACTTGCAATTCTTTCTATTTTTATTTTAATATTACAACCAATTCTTGTTTCCGACGAATCGCTAATAATTCCTTTATCCTCTCCAATTAAGCGTAAAGCATGAGATAGGAGTGTTTACGAGTACTGTTTAGGAGAACTACACAACAGCTTGTTTGTCTAGAGGCTAGATTATAAGACTGCAAGTCGCAGGGTTCCGAGTTCAAACCCTGGGTTAGATCAAGAAAAAGTGAGTAAGTCTTTTTTTGAAAATTATCACGAGGGCAAATTAGAAAGGTTGCAGTGTCAATACCCGTGCCTCAGACAGAACGTAATTATATTTTCCAGTCAAGTCTGATGACCGTCTTACCCAATTATTATCAGTTGGCAATTTTCCATTCAGAATCGCTGACCGTGACCAAAATTTGTCAGAAAAACATAATCATACCATTGAGCTTCTTTATGTCACATAAGTCGGCTGTCTGGCAAATAACCTTAAGTAAGTGGTCACCACTACCCAAAGACATTCGTACTGTAAGAAATTTTATACTTTTTTTCACTCTTCATATCACCGACACGCATACGACTTTGGGAAGATAGAATATGATCCTACCTATTTATTTTTATGATGTCTTGTCAGTTGAGTCTGTGCGCCCCAGATAGATATGTGTGGGGGAGACGTCGACCGTCATTGCTGGCGATACCCAACGAGCGAACCAAGTTGCTCAAGGAGGCGACACTGACGCGCACATTATGTACTCTCAACGTGATACAGCACGACAGGGTGGATTTGATTTGTTGCAGCCTGAGTGAGCTCATAAAGGTTATATAACCTATATAACCTAGTAACTTATTTGAAATATTGTTATTAAATGGGCTGTATTATCGAATTAGGGCAACCATGTACTGTAATGGTATGTGTACAGTTTTGTTAAATAAATAAATAAATGTATTTACTTTATTATTCTATAACTATTCACTTATAAAGTACTTATGTACCTGGAACTGAATAGTCCAGAAGCCTAACACACAGAATGTTAATTAAATTGTATACCATAAAGCTATAGAATTTTAGTACGTTAATAAAATTATGTTTTCTTGTCACTTGTTCATGTAGATTTTTAATGTAATGTGTACTCAAAACTCACCGTCCTCGTACAGAGTCTGTGTCGTCTTCGTTGCCGGCTTCCGGCTGAAGGTGCATCCCGCTTTGCGCCCACGTCACTGTAAGCCAGTCTGTAACAAAAATGACAAATTTTAATCTGAATAATAGTAATGGATTGTAAGAAATGTAAACAAAAAAATAAACTGATTTCTAATAATACTCCGAGAAGAATGAAATGTTACGTATTTTTCACACTCATAGGCGTAGTTTTTTTTTCAATTAATCAATCAAATTAAATGAGGACAAATGAATATCCGCTAAAGAAAAAACAAGTTTTTCAATATCGGAATTCCGAGGTAAAAAAAATTAATACAACCGACCTCATAATTCTCTTTTTGACGTCAGTTAAAAATACAGCTGAAAACATTAAGCGGCCTCATTTTAACCAACTTCGAGAAAATGATGATGTAATTTCTATATATAATAAAATTTATGTTCGGCTATAAATTCTTGTTTATGAACAATCATTGCATTAGGTATAATGTGTATATATCGTAGCCAACTAATTTAAATAGCCTTTTATAATAATTAATATCCTAGCCATTTTACTAAAAAGGGACGTTCAACGAGAGCCTTAATGATATTCAGACATGTATTATAATAGGGTAATTTGCTTTAACTCTCCTTAAAACTTCTATTGGTTAGATCAGTGTAGGTTACAACCTACTTTCCTCAGTTATTAAGAGTTCCGTTGGATGAGAGCCCAAAAGAACGGCATTACCCCTGCAGAGATGGGCAGGAGGGTAGACAGACATTGTCTGAGACAGCTTTAGCGAATGACAGAAGTACAAATGCTCCTTAAGAAAGACGTATTCGCCTTAAAAGGACCTAGAGGCAGACCTTTTTATGTTTTAGATACGTTGTTATTTACATTGGCATTGAGCATTGGCAGAATCCTCGCTATCAACGTGACGCCGTTTTGCAGAAGAGACCAAACCAAGCCTGATTCTATTGTTACTGTAGAACACGGAATAAAAAGTTCCATACCCTGGCGCACCACACCATATATCGTGTGATTTTTTTTTTTCATAAATAAAAGTATTTCAAAGAAGCAAATTATTTCTTGAATATAAAAATTTTGCTCCAGGTGAGGCTCGAACTCACAACCCCGGCATGTCTCGCACGCACTGCGCTATAAGTACCGTGCGCTGACCGATTGCGCCACTGGAGCTGTAGGCGTATTTGCCAAAAATCCAACAAGTTGAAGAATTCTATAATAAAAATAATTTTGATGAATACTAGTCCCTTGTAATCTATTTCTATTAATATCCTAACCATTTAGGGACATTGATAAATATAATATAAGCCCGATCAATATCTCGGTATTAAATTTCGCTTAATTTCCAATATTGTTTCTATGAAGTCTAGACTAGACTTAGCATTCGAAATTTAAATGAATGTCAGTTCATATTTTAATGTTTCTAACGTTTGTTTTCCTTTTAATATCGTTGTATTCGTCTTTTAGAATTTGAAATTGATTCAATCTGTTCCAATTTAGACGACATTCAACAACAATGACGTAGTAGATACAGATACCGAAGATTAACGCACGATGTGTGTATAATTCAATAGCTTTCGTTCTGGAAAATTCCATCACAAAAATGAACATCGTGGATGGTTTAAGACTAAATTTGAAAATGAAAGATAATTAAATGGATGTATCTCATAACTCACTTTGTGCACGCCCGTCTGGGGAGGTATGTACCACCATCGTCATATATTCTAAAACCGAATACTAAGTATTGCTGTGTTCCTGTTTGGAGAGTGAAGTCTGTATAATAATAGGCACAAGGGACCGCACGTGTCTCACATAACATTGAATAATAAATGCATTTATAATTAATAGTCTGACATTATAAATATTTCATTTCGGTAATTTTTAACAAGCGACTTCCTGAACTTCCTTGTTGCTTCCCAACCAGCCCAAGCAGATTGCCAACACATCACAAGCCAATGTACCTTATACTGGCGCACTCAACCTTCAAACCGGAAGGGTTT
The DNA here is from genome assembly GCF_905147765.1 of Vanessa atalanta. Lineage (NCBI taxonomy): Eukaryota > Metazoa > Arthropoda > Insecta > Lepidoptera > Nymphalidae > Vanessa > Vanessa atalanta. The sequence goes on from NC_061871.1 coordinate 731,284, forward strand.
TTGTTCAAGCCCAGACTAGAAAGTGGAGTCGAGTTGAGTGCCTCCGCGGACTTGCTCCGCCGAAGATTACCGGGGAGAAGGCCGCTATGCGTTGCAGCTTTGCCAGGAGTAGAGGGGTTCTCTGAACCCCGTGAACTCCTCTTGCTTGGAGGCCCATAACGGTGAACCAACGCCAGCGAGCCCAACATACCCCCCATAAAAATCTAAGAGCATTTTTCCAGCGAGAAAAAAAAAAGATGAGAGTAGAGTTAAATAATCTGCATCTCGTAGAAATGGAAATAATAACAATACCTTTTGAGGTATTAATATTGCAAAAAATATTAAACTAAATCACAAAATGTCAATCACCTATGTTGTCTACGTATTATTACATGTACGTGTTATAGTTCTACTAGTTGTTTTACGTACTTTAATTAAATTAACTACCTAGTTTTAGTACCTACCCTTTAATTTTAAATAGGCATAGATACATAGAGCATAATAATAAGTAAGATCGTTGCAATATAAACCTGAGGAATATAATAAATTTATTATAATACTTTTAATTTACACACTTGTTTAAGTAAATGAGAAAATCACCTTGTTCAAAGTCAGTTGAAAACAAATTATCACTTAGACCGGCGCTCGTAATTTCAAGTTGAATCGGTTTAGTTCCCGTTGCCATGGCTACGCAGACAATACGCTAAGATAAATATGATTTTCATCCAAGACACTGATATAATTCCTCTCGAATGTCGCTAACCTTATTGTCGAGGTTTCTTTACAAGTAATATTAATGTCTCTTTTAGATTATTATATTATTTATTTAGAATGTAATAAATACATTTTGTAGCTTTTTTTTTTTGCGTAATAGCCAAAGCGAAGTGAGAGAAATCTTTGTTTAAGTTTCAGATTATAAAAGAAAAGGCAAATGAAGCGCTGGAAACATTGTAATAATAATATAATAATAAATAATAAATATTGGGCAACATCACATACATTACTCTGATCCCAATGTAAGTAGCTAAAGCACTTGTGTTATGGAAAATCAGAAGTAACGACGGTACCACAAACACCCAGACTCAATAATGAATGGAATCGAACCCGGGACCTCGGAGTGGTGTACCCATGAAAACCGGTGTACACAGTACTCGACCACGGAGGTCGTCATAGTAGTAAAGCGATAAAAGCGAATACAAAATCAAAAGCGAATACAATCAATCCGAAACGGAACGACGTCTTTTTGTTAAAGCGTCAAAAATTAATTGTTTTAGGTGGGGTAAAGTGTTTTTTCCATAAATAGATAGGCAGACGGGTAACGGGGCTACTTGACGGTAAGTTGTCACCACATAGACAATACATAGACAATGTGCTGTAACCTTGAGAACTAAGATGTTATGAGCCTTGCGCTTGTACTTATTTACTTGGTGGTAGGGCTTTGTGCAAGCCCGTCAGGATAGGTACCACTTACTCACCAAATAATCTGCCGACAAGCAACAATACTTGGTATTGTTGTGTTCCGATTTGAAAGATGAGTGAGCCCACGGGCTAAGGGCCCAAGGGCTACCAACTACAGGCACAAGGGACAACATCTTAATTTCTAAGGTTGGTGGCGCATTGACGAAGTAAAGGATGGTTAATATTTCTAACAGCGCCGATGTCTATGGGCGGTGGTGACCATTTAACATCAGGTGTTACTTAAATAAACATAAAAAAGTTAGTCTGGCTCCCTTAAAACCAAAATACAACAATACTAAATATTCCTCATAGAATGTGTAATGGGTATTACCCATCAACACATATTTGTATAAAGCCCTACCTACAAGGTGAAGTTCGAAAGAGATCGCCGCATTGCTCATTCCAAAAAAAATGGTATCTACCAATATATTAGGGCAAGATATCAATAAATGTATTCCTCTTCGTCTGTTCAATATTCTCCACGAGAACTTAGTTCAGAGTACGAAATATTCGATAAGAAAGGTCTAGTTCGGTTATTTACAATCCTTTTTCGTATTCACGTCATATGTGATTAAATTATGCAAAACTCCCTGGGCGTCGCTGTTTGACGAGGGTCGACTGGGTGGACCCGCCGCGAAGACGGACCCGGCATTACTTTTATTAATTACATAATTTGTCGCGTCATACTCTGTTACGATATTTTATTACATTAAAGTCATGTTTTCTTATAATTCAATTAAATTATAATTGACCTACATTTCAATATTAACGTATTAAATATAATTATGATTTAGTTTAAAAAAAATCGTATCAGTAACAAATTCAAGCAAATTGTTATACTTTGGTTAATACGTCTATTTAAGTTAGAAGATCATAGTTTAAAAAAATACAATTTTAGAGCTTTTAAGCTTTTACCTATGCCTGCGCAAATTCCACTCCAGGCCTACATATATTGGTAATGTATAAAATAAGTAATCATCCCTCATATAGTTAATTATGTTAATTCAATTGTGCGTATAGTTACCCTGTCTCAATCACACTTTAAGCCGTAGGGACAATACTAAGTATTTCTGGTTGATAGTAGGATTTATGATGATATGTGTAATACTTACCCAGGCTGGTAAAAGTCCTACCACTAAGTTAACGTATTTTCCAACATAAAGGAGTTTCTTGCCCAAACCCCAATAACTTTTTAATGGCCTGACCAGGGGCTTGAACCTAGCTGTGTATATTAAACACTAAAACAAGGAGACAGTTTATATCCAAACGAGAATTAGGAAATTGTCATTTTTGGCATGAATCTTAAAATTTCCGGATTATAGGAGTATTTAGATATATATGTGTATAACAGTTGTATACTATAGTTTATTATAAAGACAACACATTGCCTTACGTTACGTGTTTAATTATTATGCTCTGTCTATCTATAATGCCTATTTAAAATTAAAGGGTAGGTATTAAAACTAGGTAGTTAATTTAATTAAAGTGTGTAAAACAGCTAGTGGAACTATAACACAAACATGTAATAAAACGTAGACAACATAGGTGATTGACATTTTGTGATGTAGTTTAATACTTTTTGTAATATTTAAGATGTCTTGATATACTATACAGATAACTTATTAATTTCATAATAACCTCACTATTTATTTATTATTATAAATGTTAAAATAATAACAAAATCGAGATAAACTCTTTTAAGTCGAGTAGATTCTGAATATAATTTAGATTTTTAGCAACAAAATATTTTATTTTTTTCACTACTTTTACTGAATTCATATGCACCCTAGCGCGCCCGAATAAGATTAATGAAGAGGTGTTATCTACGAGAGGCTGACGATTCTCATTGCTAGGCACAGACTGAGACTAACTCAACTTCTTAGTAACAATCCAGATTAAAGAACATTTGTTTTTAATCTAGTAGATGACGAAAATGTTTAGATTTTACTCAAATATATAATATTAAGTACATACAAGTCAATATAAAAAGAGAGTTACTGTACAAATCGTGACCGCTTGGAATGGTGGCAAGAATGCTAAAAGCATTTCCCCGTTGAATCGCAATTTTCGCCCAGCGAAAAATTATCCATTCCTCCTCTGACAACAGTGGAGGCAATAATATATATTGCTATATATTTAATAAAGGTTTTTCCTACTAATCTAAAGAATTTCAAAGACATTATTTTCAAATATTATATAATCTAATGTTGGATCCGAAATATTTTTAAACAATAATTGTTGTAATGTAGGAATGTGAACTCGTTGCTCAGTACTGGATATTTTATCCTCATCTTCTGTTTAGAAGATAATAACGGAACTGCTCTAATACAGCTTGCAATACATAGTAGGCACATATTGTTTAATTCATGAAAAACTAAATCAATAACATTATATAGATGACTAGTTTAGCCACCGTGGCTTCGGAGGAGGGGGGGGCGAGTGGCTACATATCCATTCGCACATTTTGAACTTCAATTCTGAAGAACATGGATTTAGAGCCCTTCAACTCTAACTGTACCCAATTGATTGGATAATTTAAAAAACATCTATGTTTTTCCTTAAATTCATAGCTTGCTTCATAACAAATTTCATCAAAATCGGTTACTCTTATTCAACATTTTAATTACAGAGTTTATATCAATAACTTGTAATAAAATTTATATATTATATCCTGTCTGATCAAAAATAACTCCACGCTTATATTGAGAAACTAGCTATTGCCCGCTTAGAAGTTGAATATATTTACAGATTAGCTTAAAAACTTCTTTTTTTTTTCGTTATTTATTTACTATACAAAATCATCTGTTTAAGTGCCTAATAATCGTAGTAGACAAACAGCTGTTCAGCTGTTAAAAACAAAGATTTTCTTCAAAAACTCTTTCTAAAAAATATTGGTATATATTATTGTCTTATTTAAATATAAAAAAAAAGATTACTAAGAACTATAACCTAACAATTACATACATTTATAATTTAATTTGTTTAATGAATACACTGGACTATATAATAAAATGCGTAATCATTTTTAAGCTAACATACGATTTTTTTAATAAATCGCACCCAGATATCATGATATATTTAAAAAATATCGAAAATATAATGTTAAAAAAAAAATAACTAAATTATTCATTGGCAATTTAACACCATCGGATATCAAGTACTATTAAAATTGAAAAACATGTGAACGGTGAACCCGCGCTGACCACGTAATATCCTGAATTAGATCACATTGAATATTCTATTAACATTATTAAGTGAATAAATCAAAATATTTCTATAGATAAGCCTTTTATTATATTTCTATGTAATTATTATTACATACACACGTACATAATTATTTTCAACTATACATGTTGTTGTGTTGTTCATAAAATTTGTTTTTTATGACAGAGGTGACCTTAAAACTCAGTCATGATTACCAGACATAAATCCACATTTTTCGGTTGAGAGCCTCCAATATTGGGGACTAAGAAGCTTACTTACGCCCCGTGTCCCCATACATCTTAAACCCTACCTTCCAGCCGTAACACAACAATGCTATTGCTCTTTGACGTTATAATATGTGAGTGATTGATACTTCTGTCCAGAGATTCAGAAATAGTTCAATATTTGCAAAAATTTTAACGTCATAAATGAATAGTAGTAGCTACAAAATGACTGTCAGCCAAAGGATTTCTCTCCTCTTGAAAAATAGTTTTGTCGCTTATTCCATCACACTGTTCCAACGAAAGTTGGTCGATAAAACATCTGGCAGAATTTCATACGTGAATATTTTTTCACGACAATTTCCCTCACTTTTGAACATGATATAAATTACGCACACAAGTTGACCGCATGGAAAGTCAATGGTAGTTGATCGGATTTGAACCAGCGATATTCTATTCAAACGGTAACGGTCTCCTAAATACTAGTTAAACCCATTAAGTCGCAGGTGTAGCTAATTCTGGGCAAATTTAATGTCTTTGAATATTCTTTAAGTATTTTAAAAGTGTATATGTTATGAAACGACCGCTCGTCCTTTAAAACGCACGTAAAGGTTGGATGATTTAGTTAACCACACTATATCCTATCCCTGATCGAGACAATCAGTCCGCCTTGTGATATCTGTAGTTTCCTATCATTTATATTTCATCAATATTAGAGTAAAAAGTAATTAACGTTAATAAAATAAACATTCATTTAAAAGACTGAATCCTAAAATAGATTTTTAGTATTTTTGCGGAACAATTTATACACTTTTGTAACAGAATACTATAATAATTATTAGAAGTTTTCAGTAGTAATTTGAAAAAGGAAGCGGTGTTGATTATTATTTTAGTGTAACATACAATTTATGTCCAACAATGATAATCTTTATAGAAGATGTAGATCTAGCAGATAGTCTAGCTTGTCTCTTTTGAGAATACAACTCTACCAACCAAGAGCCGAACCCAATGTACAACGATTTCACATCATTTCTCGGACACGAGAATCTATACTCCAGGCTTAAACTAAGAATTTTTCGACAGAAAAAAACTTAATTGCCCGACTCAGATTAAAACTAGGACCTAGAGATCTGGAGTTTAATAGAGCTAGCCACTCCACAATAAAATGGATTTACATTTAACGTAAATCACCAGCTGTATACATTAAACGATAAATGTCTTAAATCATTGTAATTCGCCCATTGTAAAGTTTCTAAACTAATAACGTAGACAATACAGAACCAGAGGGTTGGTAATGACGATTGAATGGGTAGGTAATGACTCCGAGTCAGGAACGTAATTGAACTAATCGAATTCAGTATCACTAGTTCGGACGACGATAAATCTTTTCAACTCCAACTCCCGATGAATCCACTCACAATGTATCACGGCCGATACGTTAGAAGTTTATGCAAAGGTTTATGTTTTATTGCAAAAACTTTTATATTAATTCGGGATGTTTTAGCTTTAGCTGTTGATATACATTTAAAATACTATTTGTTAAATATGTGTTTATTATTAAAACTATAATGTTAAATATGATCATATGTTTAAATGATTTACAACCTAGTTTTCAAGATTTTAGAATAATTTATAATTAACAGCACTTCAGTCGAAACGATAATACGAGTCGTTTCATATTCCGCGTGCTCTTGCCTTTTGCTCTATAAACTACTACATTCAACAAACGATTCGTTCGTTTTACCGGTGTTAAAAAACTCAAATTCACCTTTAATTTATATTGAAGCATCTGTTATACATTTACTCAACTATCGGTTATTCGTTGCCTTATTTATATATTTAAAACAGAAAGTAAATCATAGCTTCTGAAAACCCACATAGCAATTCTGCTAAATAAATAAATTGATTTTGATAGTAGTAACTGGACATTTATATTACATTTATATAAATAAAGCATTATTTACAATCGAAAGGTATGTCAAGAAAATATTAATAATACCGACGCAAACATTTTTTTGTCATTAAAATACAAAATTGAAACCGAATCAAACACCATTCGAACAAAGTAGGTTTTGATATCGATTTCAATTAACATTTAAGCTGATTTAGTAATTCAACCTGAAATATATTATACATTTCAGCGATTATTTATAGAAATATATTTAAGTCCTATGTTGAAACTTTTATAATGAGGTGCATATATTGTGGAGTTAATATTCGTTGATTTGCATAGAGATTATGTAAATGTTATTGCATGTCATTTTATTTTTTATACAAAATTGGAAACCGTCCATATAGTGAAGTACATATTAAAACTGTTTATTTTGTATATTTGTAATACGTCTGATAGCAAATGGTCGCCCATAGACAGCAGAACTTGAAACGTATTATTAATTATAAATTACGCGTCAACAAATTTAATAACTAAGAACTTATGCCCCTTGTGCTTCTAATATCATTGGTTTACTAGAACTTCAAGTATGATACAATACTAATTAGAGGTAAAATATACTGTTTAGAGGTAAAATAAGTGGTGAGTGGATGATATATATACATATATTTAGATAGATAGAAAGCAGTGGACCGAAGTATTATAGATATATTTTTATTAATTATTATTCGATGTTCGTTTTTTTATACGTCAAACGGATGGGCAAATAACTGGTGGATAGTGGTCACTATCTCCTAGAAACATTGGCAATGTACAAAATGTTAACCATTATTCACGTCGCCAATGCGCCCAATAATGGTAGCTGAGATGTTATGTCCCTGTAGTTACAATGGCTCATTCAGTTTTCAAGCCAGAACAGAACAATATAATATTGCTGTTTTGGTTATAGAATATATAATGAGTGCTTACAAAGTCCTATCGCCAAATAAAATTGTATATACCACAAAGTTATATGTACGTGTAAAGATATTAAAAATTTCTAAATGTTCCATCAAATCTATCGCTAACTGTTCTCACACGGTATATAGTTGTAAATGAACCAAATAAACTATCAACCTACAAAATCTGACAGATCGAATTCGGTATTACAACAAGCATAGTTAATAGCTTGGACTTTGAACTCTCGCTACATTTGAATACATTATTTGGACTGCGTGTAATGAAACGTAATCCAACGGCGAATGTATTTCTGATTTTCTAATGTACTTTGGCCAAAGGGAAATTAGGTTAAAACGTCAAATGATAGGAATCAAAATGGTAGTGATGATAACAGCTTTGGTATACATTAGCAAATACGATTTAATTGATAGATAAATATTTCATAACAGGAAATTGCTTTAGCAGTCTGTAAATTTCCCACTTCTGGGCTGAGAAGGTTTGGAGCATATTCGACCACGCTGCTCCAATGCGGGTTGGTGGATATACATGTAGCAGAATTGAAATTGGATACATTCAGATGTCATCACGATGTTTTCCTTCACCGTCGAGCACGAGATGAATTATAAACACGAATTAAGCAAATGAAAATTCAGTGGTGCTTGCCTGGGTTTGAATCCGAAATCATCGGTTAAGATTCACTCGTTCTATGCACTGGGTCATCTCGGCTTATAACAAGATTATATTATATAAAAAGTACATACAAGTTCAATGTATATATGAAAATAAGAATACATTACCCGATGTCACTTAGAAATTACAAAGATATTTGACAAGCCATCGCCCATTAGAGCTACTCGGTAAGAACAAACTTGAAAATCACCGCAGAATAATCGTGAAACGTCAGAAAGTAATAAACGACATTGACTATACTAATCAATGTAACATTTTAACAATTATCTGCAATTTATTTTATAGCAGAATTTCATTACTGTAAGAAGATTCTCAACATTTCACATGAGATGCGAAATTTAAATCTCTACGAATCTATCCATTTGGGAAAGTTAATTTTACGAGTTTATGACTTGTTCGTTTACAAACGGTATCTTAAGTAATAAATTAAACATTTGATTACTATTAATAAACATGTAATCATTGTCTTTCCAAATCAAATGATGCCCAAAGAAATCTAGGAGAAAGCCAAATGAAACTCATAAATCTATACTAATATATATATATTTACTTTACTAATAAATGTATACTTAGTGGTAGGACTTTGTGCAAGCACTGGGTAGGTACCACCCACTCATGATATATTCGACTGCCTAGCAGTAATACTTTGTATTGCTGTATTCCGGTTTGAAGGGATGAAACTTACAAGCACAGGGGACATAACATCTTAGTTCCAAAGGTCGGCGCTGCAAGGAATGATTTTTTTTAAGCCACCTATGTATATGGGTACTATGGAGATCATTCAGCAAAACTACTAAACTAATATACACAAAACCGTTATCATAAAATGCAGCGTGTTTTAGAGAAGGTTTTAGTATTTATGTTGCACGTCGTAGTATCAACTGATTTAAGTTTAGACTGTTGACATGGCGACATCATGTTCCCCGAGCTTGAAGATCGTATTATTGTTATGAATATATGCGTATTCTGTCGAATATAACAATTGAGCTTAGATTTGAGTCTGGATATTAAATGAAATAGGTTCAAAGGCCTCTCACTAACATCGAGCTGACACGGGAATTTATTGAAGTTTCGGCTGTTAGTGCTCTAACGAGAGACGATAAAGGACTTTGAGATGAAGTTAATAACATAGTGAAAGCGACTGAAGATTGCATTTATATTTATAGTTTGTAAATAGTGGAGAAAATTAATAAATTAATAAACCAATATAAGCGCTAAAGAGACAAATCTGGTACACTAATATTCAAAGGGGAGTATTTAACCACAGAGCAGTGTTTTCCTGTTTTCCCCAATAAAACTTTGCGATTAAACAGCCCTTTTTCACTTAAACCAAAATCATGGCACTTTTGATAAAACCAGCAAAATTGTTTCGGTTTGAATGTGATATAATTTGAGTCGAATTCAAGCAAACATTTTTGTGTGTAAAATTTTAGAACAATAAGTTTATAACGCTTCTTTTTTGGCACGTATGAGTTGCACGTGCTGGTTTTAATGGTTGTCCCAATAGTTAGGTTACACTTACAAAGGGTATATTCTACCAAGATAGAGTACTAGGAAACTATAGCTTTCCAGCTAGTCATAAGATCAAACATGTTAATAAATATTAGCCAAAAAGGCGAATATATGCCTTTAATATAAAACGTAGTTAATTATTTTGAAATAAGCGAAAGTAGTCTGAAAAACGTATATTATACTCATACTTGACAAAGAAACTACTTAAAATATATGAAATAAAATCACGAAAATTGTATAAATATTTAACGCAAAACGATTTAAAAGATTCAAACTTCATAGAGCCTCTTTGCTATGTATTATTATATGATATCGTAATCTTAACAGCTGCCTCCTACATGTGTTGGACACTATCCAAAATACTGGTTTCAAACGTGGCCGAGGGGTATACACTGGATAGCTGATGAGGAAACGAAATTCAATTATTTTAATCTTGTTATGAAAATACTGCTGACTATCTAGACTTTGCAAAATCTATGCATACATATAAGAAAATGGCACGCGCGTGTAAGTGTGTAGTACGTGTCTGAGTGTGAGTACGTGTATGTGTGTATTGTATATATAAAATAATTTATTTCATGTCTCGCTGCTTTTGTTTAAATTCGCTTTAATTTCGTGTCTATATTACATTTTATCCTAAATAAATCTATTATTATTATTTTTATTTATTAAATTGAATCCAGAGACTTTTTTACTCTAAATACTTTTTTTCCTATTATAATACCATGTACCATATAAGGGAGCAGAAAAGCCGCGACATTAGATAAAGTAATGTATAAGCCTTCACACCCCCAAGGCGCGCCAATATATGTTACATGTTAAAAAACTTGTCATTCGGTAAAATAAATTAGAACAACACCTACAAATAGATAAATCACTTGAATTAATCTTGATTTTATAATAATATTTACTAATATCTCATGATGGTACTATTGGGGGAAAGCCAGAAGACGTGAGGCAAGATATCCTTACTTTGATTCCCCTCTTTAAAGACTTAGGGTTGGAGATTAACTCAGATAAGTGCGAGTTTTTTCAATGTGGAGCCAGCCCGTTTAATAAATTCTCTCTTTTCTCTTCCATTCTACCTGGCCTAAAGGAGCTGTCTCGTGATACCTTTAATCTTCTGGGTTCACCTATTTTTCCGGAAGCAGTTCCCGAGGCTATTGAAGTCGGGAGACGTCTTCTTTTACTTGCTCAGAACCGTCTCACTAAGATCTCTGCGCATGTAGCCTTGGTTCTGCTGAGAATGTGTTTTGCGGTACCACAGATTACCTATCTTTTAAGGACGTCTCCTGTCTGGTTGTTCCCTCAAGATATATCTTCCTTTGACAGCTCCTTAAAGTGTACGGTGGAAAACATCTTGAATGTGTCTTTGAATGATACCCAGTGGAGCCAAGCCTCTTTGCCTGTACGGTTTGGGGGTCTAGGTGTGCGACGAGTGAGGGATGTGTGTCTGCCTGCCTTTCTCGCATCGGCGCATGGGGCTGTTAGTCTGGTCTCTAAAATTTTATCGTACGATGGAGACAGGACTATCATACCTTTTGCTGCTGAGGGAGTAGCGGAGTGGAAGACGCTCTTCCCGAATGCACCTCTTCCTGAATTTCCAGAAAGGCAGCGTGCTTGGGACGATATGGGGTACAAGTCTGAGCTCGGCCGACTTGTCAGTGCTGCTAGTGGAGTGGATCTGGCCAGACTCAGAGCGGTGTCGAGGGCGGAGTCTGGAGCTTGGTTGCAGGCTTTGCCTTCACTTCTAACTTTGGGACTCTTCTCGACAGTGACTCTTTGCGTGTGGCTGTGGCTCTCCGCCTGGGCTGCGATGTTTGTCAACCACACCGATGCATCTGCGGGTCCATGGTGGGTGCCAACGGGCATCACGCATTGAGTTGCGGACGATGCTCGGGGAGATTTCCCCGACACCACGCTCTCAACGACATTGTCCGGAGAGCCTTGGTTTCGGCGAATGTCCCATGCGTCCTGGAACCACCGGGTCTCTGTCGCTCCGATGGCAAGAGACCAGATGGTTTGACACTGGTCCCATGGCAAAGGGGGAGGAGTTTGTTGTGGGATGCTACCTGTGTCAATACCTTTGCAGTATCTCACCTAGCTCATACAACACGGACGGCTGGGGCGGCTGCTGAGAGTGCGGCAGCGAAAAAGCGGGAGAAATATGCCCCCTTGTGTAAAAGATTTTTATTTGTGCCACTAGCGTTCGAGACGTCAGGATGTTGGGGGTCGGATGCCCTTGCTTTAATCAGGGAGATTGGCTATCGCCTTAGAGAGAGGGGATTTGACAGTCGCTCCGGGTCCTACCTGGCGCAGAGGTTGTCCATTGCCGTACAGCGTGGAAATGCAGCCTGCATTATGGGCAGCTTTGCGTCGGGTGGGAACCAGGAGAGACTATTTTAAATATGATTTTGTATAACAATTTTATATTATATTCATTTGATTTGATTACAAACATTATGTACGAATTTATTATATCATTCGATAAAAGCAATGTCGTTCTAATAAAAAAAAAAATCGTTTGTAAGTTGTAATTGTACTACTAATAAATTAAATTTGAATTTAATTCATAATATAATAAAACGCATCTCATATCTCATTATTTAATAAAATATAATGAATACATTTATTTTTCCGTTTAAAGTGGAAGAGGTTATATTATCCATCTAATAGCAATTTTCACACGTATCTAGCCTGTCTATCCTTTCCTAATACATCTTACCACACGTCATAAAATATCTTATAAAACTTATAAAAATCCTAGTTTAATTTAAAAGCCGAGATACCCAGTGAATTGAACACGTATTTTAAGTAATCTCACCAAATCAAATCAAATGAATTTTATTCAAGTAAACTTCACAATGAAGCGTTTTTGAATCGTCGATGTTTAAATACTACCACCGTTTCGGAAAGCAGCCTCCAGCAAGAAGAAACGGCCAGAAACTCGAATAGTTGCTCTTTTCAAAGAAACAGATTGCTGCACCGCCAATGCGCCACCAACCTTGTGAACTAAGATGTCCCTAGTGTCTGTAGTTACACTGGCTCACTCACCCTTCAAACCGGAATACAACAATACTAGATATTGCTGTTTAGCGGTAGAATATCTGATGTTTGGTGGTACCAACCCAGACGGGCTAACACAAAACCATACCAAGTGAATTTTACGTTTGAGAATAATTCAAAAGATGATAAGAAATAAATTAATTATTAAAATCCCGTCTGAATTAAAACAATATAAACAAATAAATTAAATAAAACCGTATAAAATAGAAAGAAACAGAGAGAAAGAGAAAGAGAGGGAAAGATCGGCTGATGAGGGCATAACGCGTAAAAGAAATTATTGACAAAAATTATCAAATCATATAAAATTCTATAATTTGTAAATCTGTTCATTATTATTCCTACATCAGTCACCTCAAGCACACTAAGACATTTTGTTAACACGAGTGATTTAAGAAAATACACGATCTATTGAATATCGTTTTCCAGCGGCAACGTTTTCCTACTCCGTTTGAATTTTTCAAAGTTTAATGAATCATTGTATTATACTATGCTGAAAGTATTGCCCGCCGATAATTTAGCGTGAAGCGCGCCTTCGTGATGGAATAGATCTATAACAAAATGAAGGGTTCGATTTAATTAGAAGTTTATTTCTCATTTTCAGAACATTAAATTTTTATACAATCTCTTCACAGACATATAGATTCACGAACGAAACGACTCGAATCAAATAATAAAACATATCTGTTTTGCCAATTGTAATACCTGTTTATAATTTGTTCCGAATATTCGTATCAAATATTATAGAAGATAGATTATATACAGGACACTGTTAATTATCCAATTAATCATTTAACATTCGATATTAATGACCAAATATTTCATAGATAGCTAATAATTTCTAAACAAAGCGTGGATACATTATTCAGATTCAACGCAATTAATAAAATTATTAATTACGTACGTTATGGCATTACGGAAATTACACTAATTGTGAGCTTAAAATGAAAATAAAAATTAAATTTATTATTCGTCAAATCTGGTGTTCCATACAGCTACTATCGCCTACTCTGTTTCTTCTGCATATCAATGACTTGATGTAAATTAGCAACATTAACTGCTATGCAGACGACAATGTGTTAATCACTTTCCATCAGGTGAGCCTCCTGCTCTTTTGCCACCTATATCATAAAAAATCAGCTTTTGCCGGCGGTTTTTCCGAACCGATATGACTTGGGAACCTTCAAGAAAAGAGCGTACACATTTCTTAAAGGCACGCATGTGCCCTGGTGTTGCAGATTTCCATGGGCCGTGGTTATCACTTTACATCAGGTGAACCTCCTGCTCGTTTGCCACCTATGTATATCATAAAAAAAACATATCCATATCCTTGTTGATGTAAACAAATATTGGCGTGACTCGGAGGTAAGAGCGACTCACGGCACAAAGCTCTCTAGTTATGCTACCGTTCATGCGTCGCGCGTATGTGATATACTTCGTGGCTATATGTTATTATAAAGTGTACTGCGTGAAATAAAATACTAAAAAACGCAATTACAAATCCGGAGTGGTGATTGAGAATTCGACACGTGTTGAACAAAATATTGATCTTATAGTATAAACAAAAAAGAAGTAAGCAGTAAGCGCTTAGAGGATTCCTTATGATTTTTTATTTCAACTTTGACACAAGAAAGACTAAATACAAAGCAAGCACGTAAAAATCGTTGCTATATTCGACAAAGATGACCTCTTCTGTATCTCTCGATGCTACAAATAAGATATAAAATAATATGTTTTCCATGAGTTATGCTAAAATGTTTTCTGTGGTTAAACTTTTGCTCCGAGCTTTTATGAGATTAACAATTAATTTAGCATATAAGATTATAACATTTTTTAAATGTTTTACTTTTCATACACGAAACACGTGTACGGGTTTAACGGTCGCAGAATTTTTTTAAAAATTAAAAGTTTTATTCTCTATATAGTATTCCCTCATGCGAATTCAAATTTCATTAACATGAGTATTTCAGCCTTTTAGCATATTATGGGATACACGAGTAAGGACAGATTAGCGTTAGGTGATGAACACACGAACCGATTATACAAATTTTAAATATATGTCGGAAAATCTCCAAGCCTCGAGGGGACAGGAGGCCTCAGCTCAGCCGTGGGAAATTTACAGGCTGTTTCTTTTTGACTTGAAATAAGTAAAGATTATGTCACATTTTGATTTTTATGGGACTTAACATCGACCATAGTAGAAATAAGACTTATGAGTTATTTGCGGCTTAACGGGACATTTACGAACTTTATTATAATGTATTTGATATGCTGTTTTGTGTAATCTACGATTAAATTAACTATTTATTGTTTCTATTTGAAAATAAAACAATCAACACTGCTTGTATTGTTATTATTATTCAAGAGCGAATATCATACATATGAATTAACAAAGACAAAACGGTTAAGTAACTTTTTCTCCTCTGCTTGACAACTTTTTTTTATTGGGTGTTGTCTCTTCTGACAGTAGATACGTTGGCTCACTCAACCTTCGATCCGGAACACAATACAAAGTATTGCTGCTTGGCGATATAATATGTGATGAAAGGGTGATACTTTCCTAGAAAGGCTTGCACGAGGCCGAACAGATTTTTTTTTAATTTAGCTTAGCTTATGATATCCTCAATTTTTACAAAATGAATATATTCGAATCCTTCGCAATGGCCGATAACTTTATATACAAATATATACTGAAATATCTCCAATTCTCTAAATGTAACTAAAATTCGAACTGATTGAAAAACAAAATATGTTAAACGTCATGCAGTATACCGTTCTTTGCGATATTTCACGCTCTGGGCACGTTTCCAAGTGTTCCGATACACGAGTGTTTAAAACCTACGCTTCTGAATAAGATCCAAGTGAACACGGTCTTTAATCTGTCTTTTGTAGGACAGTTTATGTATAGTATTGTATTTTAAAGGAAGCATTAGTTTTTTGAATCTTTTTAACGTTTTAACAAGTTTTTTATCGTAAAAATATTATACGATTTTTTTTCCGTGAAAAAACACAACAACTTCTTTAATGATAGTTTACTGCTTTACAGTAAAAAATATGTATCTGTATTATTCACTGTTAGGGGTGGATTTTTTTTAATTTAAATAAGACTAAACGGGACATATACCCTCTCGAACAAACAAATAATATAAATGACGAAGTTCTGAGGTAACAAACATAAAAAATACAACCGAATTGAAAACCTCCTTCTTTATTTTTTGTCGTTAAAAAGTTTATAATAAGAAAATAAATACGGAAATAAGATATGATTGAACCTTATGTCGGATGATATTATATACAATAAAGAAGGGGAGCATATAGCCAAATATAATCGATGGAATGGAAAAATACATAGGGCTAACGACAGATAACCATTTATTAATAAGTATAATAAACGAGAATAATACGTATCTCATCATTATAATCATATCTTGAAATATATATCTAAGTTACATGCCAAATTTTATTTGAGCGGACGTATAAAAAAGACAAATAGCCGAATTATACTCGACACTCTCGATATTCTTTACTTCATGTATTTAAACGCTGAGTTATCATTTCAGTTCTATTAAAAACTATAACAATTCAAAATTTTAAAACTGCACTCAGAGGTTTTACGTTTTAAAGATGATCGCGTTTAAGCGAACATTTCCCTCACCGGAAACGACTTCTGGCTGCAGCGTTGTCAGCTTGTTAGGAAAGTTTTAATATAAAACAAACTCACTCCGCCTTATCATTTTTAATTTGTTTAACCGGTTCGTTTTTAATCCTTACTTGTACTATAGATATGAAAGTGAGTTTGGTTGTTTGTTACGCTTTCACGTCTTGACTACTTAACCGATCATTATGAAATTTTTTTATATAGTAAAAGTTACGTATCTATTTACATATTTTGACATCTATACCAATATATTAGGCTTAAAGTGTGTTTTTTCGTTTGAATGCGCTAATTTCAAGATCTATCAGATAAAATATTTTTGTATTAAATAGTTTTTTTTTTTTGAAAAATTTTAAAGTTTATTCAGAATTACACTACGACCCACAGTGGCTCTCCTACGTAATTTTTGAACATCAACCTTTACCGAGGATGAAACCCGCGGGGCAGTTAGTCATTAAACTATATTCATAAGCGAATACTACCCGTCATAAGATCTCTGAAACTAAAGGTACTCCTTTCAGAGATTTTTTGGAAAATTAAATTTAAAGGTATGATTAATTTTAACCATACAAAGTCGGGACACTAGTCTTAGATAAATTTATACACTGAATAAAAAAATATGTCGATTTGTATAAATTAAATAGAAGCCATTATAGTAGAGTTTAAAGGATAAATAAAATATTATTACACTTTATATACTGCTTCTAGATAAAAATGGTTCTCGGAAAAGTCGATGTACAGTATCGCAACCAACGCTTCAACCCCGTCGTATCTGCTGTCAATCGTTACGACTTATCTCAAAAACTCTTAATTTAATGCTTACTTTTATTTTTCCAAGTCCAGATGGCCCAATGGATAGTACTTAAATAGTAGTATATTTTTTTAGTAAATTCATTAAAAGTAGAGATATTTTTTAAGGTCTTTAAATTTGTCCAAGCCATTTTAATCGTTAACACCGAACAGTAAAGCTGAAATTATTTGTGAAAAAATGAATATATACATGAAATAAATCAAAATTCCTGTTACTCCCAGGCCAAGTAGGTCAAGTTCGAAGGGATTGGCAAGGGAAGTAGAGATATCTTAAAAATGCTCTAATTTTGTAACGTTAAGGTTTATTTTGCCTTGCATTAATAAAACAGTATGTAGTCTAAATACTTTATCGCGTCACACGAAAGACTTAACATTTTACACCGACCCCATCGAATGATGATAATGGTGACAAATGGCGACCACTAAGGAGATTCTGGATAACAATCTAAAAATGGCGAAGGATAAAACCCAATTATAAAAATAAAATGAAATTTTATTGAAATAACTAGTAATTACAATATTATGTTGGTCCTGAATTCCAAACTAGCGTCAGCTGTCAGTTCCTTCCCAAAACTTTACGACATAGTTATATCATTTAATCAACTATGTAACTGACTTAATACTGTCCAGATCAGCTGAGGAAAAAGTCGTAGTCGTAGATTTCATTCATATCCCAAAAATTTTGATTTAGATTACAGGCACATCAAAATCTTAAATCGGATTAGGATAACGATACAAAAACGATATACGGACACACAACAAAATAGAAGAAAAATACTTCTACCGTAATAATATTCTCTTTTTTTCTATCTGTCAGCTGCGACTACGAGGTTCCACAGAAAATCTATGTCGGGTTGTCTAAAACTCGAGTCATGCTGAGGTTTACCTTTTTGAAGCAAACCACTGTTGTAGACGTTAAATTAAATTTTCTATTGCTTGTATTTTTATTTAAGAAAAGGAGATGTGTCTTTTGACACCCGGTCAGAACGAATTCGTTACAAAATATATATTAAACAATAGACGCGATGGAATAAATTAACAATGTTTGAAAATATATAAATGACAATCAATAAAATTGTAATCAAAAAATAAAAGTATGTGAATTACAACAATAACAAAAAAAAATATTTTATATTAACTGTATAAAATAGAAGGAAAAATAGAGGGAACGGAGGGAAGAACTTCTTTCCAAAAAATTATTGGATTTTCACGCCTCAATGTTCTCTGTTACTACTCTACTATTTTGATATATGTATGTTAAATACAGGTTTATTTTAAATTTAATTTTTACTCGTTGAAACGAAAGGCATGGTACAGTACTCTGTTACCGAGACAGTAGTGGAATTTATCCTGCCTTGAGAGCGATAAAAATAAAACTTCATCATTAAAATGCGTCTGCACGAGCATAAGCCCTTTTTGCGTGACCGTATTATTTAAATAAATAAACGCACAATTTCGCGCAATAGCGCACTTGCGTGTACGCGCGCAAATCTTGCATGATCTATGCAACAATTTGTTAAACGTTAAATGTGTTTACTCCGCATAATAACAATTAAATCCATAAAGTTGTATAATCTCCAACAACCGTAGCATATAAATGTACAATTGTAAGAGATTATCACAAAGCTTATTATACCAATACCACGAAGGCTGTATAGGTATTAACGTCAATTAAGAAGACTTGGTAACGACGTGTCTTCAATCACAATCAATACTTGCTTATTTGTAACTAGCGACACGCCCCAGCTTCGCACGCGTGCTAATAAACAAAATAAACACGTAGCAAGAAAAAAATAAATAGTTATATTTTCATTTTATAAAGATTATTTGTTTATTCGTTTATGTATTGTATGTATGTGTATGTCATAAATGAGAAGTATGAATAATATCAAAACTGGTTTGTTTGTAATTTCATTCATAATCAAAATCAAACCAAAATATACTTTATTCAATTAGACTTTTACAACCACTTATGAAACGTCATTTTAGAGAACTATATGAAACAAGTTTGTACGCGGCTTCAAGTTTAGGCAATTTTAATTGGCAAGATCAAAATTTTATTGTTATAGTCAGTCAACCGACCATTTCGCAGCTGTTCTCCTGGTTTCAAGTTATTTGGAGTCGGTGATTGACTCTAAAGTAAATTAGCCTTTTTACTAGCTCGTATAACACATAGTAAGGAAAACTGCATGTGTAAAAATATTGTTACACGTGTATCTCCAAACTACATTGGAACACGATGAAGAACATTTTATCCGTATCCATATCGTAAAATATATCATTTAGATACTATAAAACTAGCTTTCGTCTACAATCCCGTTCGTGTTTAGAGGGGGGAGAAGTCTTAGTGTATTTGTTTTTAGTCAGAATATAAGCTATATACCATATTCAACCAAAATCCTCCAGTTTTTGCGTGATGAGCAAAAGATGTGCAAACTTACACATTTATAATATTATATTGTGAGATAATAACATTAGTTCAATCAGAATTCAGAATGTATTTCATTATCTAACATGAACGTGTTGTATTCTTAATATTACATGTAGACGAAGCGTATGTATTAAAGATTCATGCTTCGTTCAGTCGTAACACTGTTCCGGTGATACTTATTTCCATACGTATACGATTTCATACGACGCCGTCTGTCTCTTTCATGCTAGTCGTTTTAATACACCTGTGATGCCCTGTCACTGTCTCGTTTCAACCTCTTCGAATTTTGTATATCTGTCTCTCTTTTAAAAGTTTTTACTGAGAGAAAGTAAGGAGTCTTTACACAAAAATATTGTATGTGCGTAGAGCTTTCATCTTGAGTGGGAGTTTTCCTCTTGAATTTTTTAACTGTAAGTCTTATCGTGTAAATATTATCTTTGAAATATGTAACAAACAAACATGCTGATTTTCAATATATTTACAAATATTGGATTTAATTATGATATCGTTTTAGTATATTTAGTGAACTCTTCTGTTGGATCATTTCCTTTAATGCAATAAGATTTCAATAGTAGGTATTTGCGTAGTATAAATTTAACATGAGATTACAATTTATGAATAGGTTAATGTATAGAATCAAATATAATGTCCCGGGAAGGATTTGCTGTGACGAATTCAACACAATATTCCTGTACATTTTTGATCATGAAATTGAATTGAATTTATGCTTCTATCCCGCAAAAATGTTTAAAAGAATTAATCAAAATCTACGATCTACATTTCTAAAGACCGTCGAATGAAAAAGCAACTTAGATTTATATAAATGTCCTACTCATGATATCAATTTCATTACACAGCCTTTCTGGTCTTATTTGTAATCTGAAGCCGAACACACGAGTATGTACGACGAACGTTACGAAAGATACGCAAAATGTATATTAGTAACAAATTAAACGTCCGTGAAATCGACTTTGATTTCGATAATCTTAACTAATATGTTAATAATGCTCTTTTACTTTTATTACCGAAGAACTCTGACTGAAAAGTTAACTCTACTTAATTTCGTATCATTATGTAAATAATCGATTTATAAATTGAAACTGAAAACTTTCCACAGAATAAATAAAATCTGATTTCATGAATGCCTAAAAAATATTAAAAAAAATAGTTTACATATTTGTGTACAGATCTATTCACCTACGAAGGCGTATCACTCCCTTATTACCCGTATCACTCCCTTATTAGATTATTATCAGCGTTTATAAAATAAACTTGAGAATTATACTTTGATTTGTACTTTATTACCGTATTTACAATAATTAGACGTCTCACGAACACTAAGATAAATTCTAAATAAGAGCGTCACTCATATATATATATATATTTGGATGATTTTTTTGTTCGATTTACAGTTATATTATTTTTTGTACTATATTTGTATAAGGATTTGTTGCTATCCCGAATTTAGCATAAAGTTTGACTGGCAAGAAAAGACTGAGTGGCATTCGTCTTTTGTGATATATGTTCTCAAACAAAAAATCCTAAAAACATAGTGTTTAATTACAGAAGGTCTAGGACCTAGGGTCTAGGTCTTTTAAATGCACTGTTCATGTGAGACAACACTAAAAAAAACTACGGACATAATGAGTGTAATCAAATCATTAAAACAAAAACAAAGGGTTCGATTTATGGACTTCCACAATATTAGCACCATTATAGGTATACATTAAAAGAAACAATCTAACTTCTCATTACGATAACGAAACAAGAAGCTTGTAAAACGCAAAAACAATTACGCGAGAGATAGTCAATAACATTAACATTTTATTACACTAAACTTAGTTCAGTACTTTATAAAAGTTAATGTTAGATACAAAGCTAAGCTAACTCAAGTAGGATAGGTCTAAGCCGTGCGGCAACAAAACTTCGGAGTCGTCCGCGCGACTCTAATTGCTGCTGTTTGCAACTCAAACGTTCTACTTAATGCACGCGAAACTCAACAAACTTAAGCTCAGTCAATCGTCTGTACAATTATTTATATTAAGATGTATAATAGGACGTTAATATAGTATACAGCTCGGGAGCTATGTTGTTCGGTGATACAATAAAATCATACCAAGAGTACATACAATTACAGATATTTATAGGTAGAATAAAATGAAATTAAGAATTAATTTAATATATATTTATTTAAGCCTCTTTAATTCCTTAGTATTAATAGTAATAATAAAGTTTTTTTTAATCTAATTTTAACTAAGGACCTCTCGAAGAGTATAGGCCTCGTACATCTCACTCCATGTTTTTCTGTCTTGAGTCAGTTAATCAATCCAGTATTTGTTTAGGAATTTCAAAAGTTCGTCTTCCAATCTTTCAAGGAGCGACCCCTTTTCCTATTTCCGGAAGGATATAAATATATATATTTAATAATTAATTAAATTACCGCCATTGGAAGACGAATCCTACTATATATTATAGTTTTTTTAACCAACTAGTCGTCCGCAGCGTCTCTCGCGTTTTAGGGTTTGGTTTTCAGGTGTTAAGCATAAATAAGTAGCATAGGCTCTTCCTTGGGGTTCAATCTTGCTTCATAAGCTTGTCCTTTAATATTTTTTTATTATATATTTATAGGTAAATTGGTCATATGATGTTAAGTAATCACCACCGCCGATAGAAATTTGGGTCTGTAAGAAATAATAACCATTCCTTTCATAACACCAATACACCTCCAACCTTGGGAACTGAGATTTTATATCCCTCGTGTCTGTTACACTGACTGACTCAGTCTTCAAACCAGAACACAGCAATACTAAGTATTGCTGTTTTGAATTATAAGGGGAGGGAGGTATTTACCTAGAAGTACATGCAAAGTCCTTCACTTAGTAAACTAAAAATATATAACATTTCTCAACAAATTTGTTATCCAATTTATCTATTCAAATAGAACTGTTAGACCTTAAGATATGTCTGTTTGAATAAACAAACAACTTATCAGCTTAACATTACTCTAGATTCGAGCAACTTCAATAACGCTAAATATCTATGTTATATAGACTCCGGTCCCGTGTCGTACAGATTGATCTTATATTATAACCTTGGTTGATAGTACAGTCAATATCTACATTTGCAAATACAAATGAACTGAGAAAGCTAAATTTTGGATATTACGCGGAGGGGCCTAGAAAAGCTTACCCTAAATTGTTGACCAAAAGAGCCTTGTGCAATTTTCACCATCTTGAAAAAAGGATTAAATTTCCATTTTTCATAATACTCCGTTGAGATACGTCAATTTTTGTAAAATACTTTTTTGTTGCTTTTGTTACGATCTACAATTGTGGTCGTTTGCATTTTCCACGTATCGTTCACCGTTATTAAGATATCGAGGGAGAAAGCCAAAAATTCGGGGAGAGAAATCTCGTGACAGATTTAGCCGCTCGCACGACACAAAGGATGGAAGGGTGCTTGGGGAATTATTCCAGTACAAAATAAATTATTAAGCCAGACAAATTATAAATCAAACACATATTCGTTGAACAAATATATTTTTTGTTGTGAAAAATAATAATTAAAGACGGTCATTTTGACGGCGGAAATTGCACAAGGCTTTTTTACGACAAATCAAAGTTAAGTTTTTTAGGAAAACCCCTCCACGAAATGTGCAAAATTTGGCTTTCTCGGTACATTTTCATTTCTCACCCGTTTTTCCCGACATGACATTATTAAGTAACATAAATAGATACAATGAATTATAATATTTTTAAACGTGTAGATAGAAGTTCACTAAATTGGATAGATATATTTGAGAGTTACTAAAAGAAATAACCAGAAACTTACACATGACCAAGTTGAGTAAACTCACAAATTCAAATCTCGATGGGTCTAAGTTGTATGGCAACAAACGTGGTACTCGTCCACCCGACTCTAATTACTGCTGTTTGCAACTCAAACATTCTACTTAATGTACTCGGAACTCGACAAACTTAAGACCAGTAACTTAGTCAGGATATGTTCGATAAAATTATACAGTATATTCGATACGTAAACTTGTTTTATTTGATCATTTGGAACATGTGTAACTTACTTGTAACTTTGTTTCGGTTCGTATTGTAGTTAAGACTTGGAGTTTTATTAATGAAATTTCAACCAAAATTTGTATTGGTACGAAAAAATATAGGCAAGAAATGAATGCGCCGTGTATATATTAGTAGGTGTGACTCCTGATCCCGAGTTATTTTGGTATTATGTTATATGCGCGGAATATTGAAAACGTTTAGCTTATTTACAAATTATAACAAAAAATATATTTATAAACCTATTAACATAACTGTAAGCTACTTTTAAAACGTACATGTATGTAATCAATGACAATTGCTTAATCATTAAGATTATTAAAAAAAATTACCTATGAAAGTTATCCTGGTATAACATTAGTCACTCAGTTTCTTACTACGTCTTTTACCTGTCATTTCCATTTTATTTATATTTTTCCACATTGATTGCTTATTTTTACATTTTAAATTGCTCCCATGCAAAGCAGGGGCGGGTCGTTAGTTCTCAAATTACGCAGACATTCAAAATAAAGCAACGAGACTGTGCTTTATCAAAAATCACAAATCTCATTTAAACAGAACTTAACCCCGAGATACAATTCTAAATATTGTGTTCGTAAGTAATAACTGAAATACTGTCTCACAGTAAACAGAAGCCCCGCGGGCTTCGATTGTCTTCGTCGGGCCAAAATAACGAAACCCCACACAGCTGTAACAGTTCTAATTCCCACAAATACTATGATTAATATAATTTAGTCTGCTTTTATTGGCTTCGAGTTTATTTATATCTACGTTAAAGATTGAAAAGAATATTAAAATGTATTTGTCCAAATACTTGTTATATATAGTATATTGTTATAATTATATATATTATACTAATTATATAAATGGGAAAGTATTTCTGTTACGAAATTTGATGACATGTTTACCTACCTCACACGACGACCTATAAGGGCGCAAAGCAAAGGCACGGGCGACAAATAGTATTTATATAAATATGGATATGTCTAAAATTAAATTCCATATACATTTTTAGTGCTTTCAACATATATATATATCATTCCTCCCTTCTTCCGGTTCCTTTGTTGATCTATATTACATATATATATGATAACACACATACATAAAAGAGGAGTACGAAGTCAGTAGGAGTTAATGGATAGAATTGTTTAAAATATAATTTAAATATGGAGTTGTTGTTGTACGGTGTTGAATGGAGTTTGTGGGTTTATATATCACTATATAGTAGAAAACAAAGTCGCTGTCTATCTGTCCTTGTATATGCTTAGATCTTTAAAACTATGCAACAGATTTTGATCCATTTTTTTTAATAAATAGAATGATTCAAGAAGACGGTTTATATTTTTTTCACTTACATTGCAAACGCTGGCTGAACCCTAAGTGATAGAACAAAATGATGTACAACAACATCTGCGACGGTATATGACATAAGCAGCCCGTAAATGTCCCACTGCTGGGATAAAGGCCTCCTCTCCCTTTGAGGAGAAGGTTTGGAGCATATTCCACCACGCTGCTCCAATGCGGGTTGGCGGAATACACATGTGGCTGAATTTCGTTGAAATTAGACACATGCAGGTTTCCTCACGATGTTTTCCTTCACCGCCGAGCACGAGATGAATTATAAACACAAATTAAGCACTTGAAATTTCAGTGGTGCCTGCCTGGGTTTTAACCCACAAAGACCATTTTTTATCCTTTACTTTTTCACGATGCGATTATAAGTAATACAGTATTAATCCTTATCGAATTAAGAACCTTAAATACATTGTACATTTAATATAGACCAATACGGCCGTTTACTGCTTGTAATTTAAATTGTAATTCAAATTTTCGAAGACATTACAGATTTAAAATGCAGGGACGTAGCGATTTGTATTATTTAATGGTACAAATTTATGGACGATGATATTATATTTAAAGACATTCTATAGTATATTTTAGTATCAGCATTTATTTATTTAATTTTAATTTAATCGATACACCACAGTATTTGAAATATAGCACTTAAAACAAGAATACGATAAAATGACAGATACAATTTCAAACACTTAATAGGTATATACAGCATTAATAGTTACGTTAGCCTCCAATAACAATTTTTTTAACAATACTTTATTAAATAAATACTACAGACTGCAATATAACACGCTTATTAATCACTTAACATTTAAACAATTAGCAAAATAAATGAAGTAAAAAAAATAACTAACAATAATTACAAACAATTATAGTATAAATTTTTTAGAGGTAATACCATAATTTACAAAGTTCTAATATTAAGCAGAAAATAACAAACTAAATATAACAGTAAAGATATCACAATCACAGTAAAGCTCCCAGCGTTAATTTTTTGCGAAAAAGAGGTAGTGAGTCGTGAAAAATGTCAATGCCATCACTGTTGACTTTATTATATAAGTTTATGAGGTGGTTGAGTGGAGAGTATTTACCTATATTTGTTTTGGAAGTTCGAGAGGAGAAAATTTTTTTAAGAGGTTGTCTAGGTGCAGTACGTGGCACTGCTATGTCAATATCTTGTAGTAGATCTGTTGCATCCAAGCGGTTATTCAATAATTTATAAAGAGTAATTAGAGAGGCAATTTCGCGGCGTTTTTCTAGAGTGCACAGTCCAAAATATTTTAAACGTGATTCATAGTCGGCCTTATAAGGGCAACTGTTACTTCTACTAGCTAGTAATTTTGTAAATTTGTGTTGTATGCGTTCCAACCTTTCAATGTAAATCTTATAATGCGGATTCCATACTACAACCGCATATTCTAAAGCGCTACGTATAAACGAATTGTATAAGGTTATAATAGTTGCCGGTCTCTTAAAATCATTGCAGTTACGTCTGACAAAACCGAAGTTTTTCCAGGCCTTCGTGGCAATATGATTTATGTGAGTGTTAAATTTAAGTTTGGCGTCGATCATAACACCTAAATCACGAACTACCGAAACTTCCCCGAGCGGTTTGCCCTGTAAGCTATACTGATGTCTTATTATGTTTTTGTTTCGCGTAAACTTAATAAACTGGCACTTATCGACATTAAGTTCCATTCCATTCAAATCACACCATTTTTGTATGGAGTTTAGATCGTCTTGGAGCAATTTGCAATCATTCGTGGATGTTATAGAGCGGTAAATCTTTAAATCGTCAGCAAAGATAGAAAATTTGCTGTTCTTGATACAGTGTGCAATGTCATTGATAAAGATGATAAATAATATTGGGCCTAGGTGTGATCCCTGTGGAACACCAGAGGTTGCAATAAACTCGTGAGATTTGCAACCACCGAGTGTAACTCTTTGTACTCGATCAGATAAATACGATCGGAACCAAGATAGCAGGGGGTCATGAATGCCGTATAACCTAAGCTTGTAAATTAAGATTTTATGATTAACTTTGTCAAACGCGCTACTGAAGTCGGTATAGACCGAGTCAACCTGTTGTTTATTATCCATGCACCTGGAAATGTAATGTATGTAAGTTGTGAGATTTGTAGTGGTTGACTTACGCTGGCAAAATCCATGCTGATCACTTGTAATCATGGTTTTGATATATTGGGACAAAATTGGGGTAATTATACTTTCAAAGGTTTTGGACAATACGTTTAACATTGAAATCGGTCGGTAGTTTCTTACATCGCTCTTTGATTTCTTTTTATGAATTGGTAAAATATTAGCTTTTTTCCACTTTGTAGGAAAAGTTGAAGTCTGAAGAGATGTGTTATAAATAATTTTTAATGGGAGTGCAAGTAATTTACACGTTTTTCTGAAAAAAAGAGGAGGAATGCCATCAGGACCAGCTGATTTGCTTGGATTTATTGAGCGTAATGCCTTCGATATAGTACGTTCATTTAGTGTGACGTGAGCGAGAGACATTTGAGAATAAAAGTCCGGACTTTCCTCTACGAGTTCTACACAAGGCTGCAAAGAAGAATATGAGGACGCAAAGTTCTGTGCGAAAAGAAAGCATTGCACCGGTGCGAAGCTGGGCGAGTCGCTAGTATACTATAAACTGGATATAATTTTGGATTATATATATTTTAGACAAATTAAAAATATTTAATTAAGAACTAACTACTCATATGTGTTTAATCAAGGAATAACTTAAGCCCCGTGCCTGGAAATTAAGAATGCAAATATAAGTTCACCTCATTAGTTCGAAGTTCTAACGCTGTACGTTCGTGGCAATAAGGTGATCCAGCTATCGCTTCAGTTCAGACGTCGTTTAATGTTTCCGTTTGTGAAACATTTATTTATATATTAGGAACCAAGACCAAATAATGTACATGGATGTATCATAACTTACAACATTACAATTTGTATGAATTTCATTTGTGCTCAATTCTAATCATATGGTTTATCTTATTAATTATTATTTATTATATAATAGTTTAAAAAATGTATTGTATTTCTTATTTTTAATTATTATGCTTATGTTTAATTCATATTTTCAATAAGTACATTGTGTAATATGATAATGCACGGTGAGACTACCTGTAAGTAGTAGAACTTTTGCCTTGATAATTTTAAAAAGTTATTTTAAATTTTTTATTTTGGATGTGATATTGTATCTACTGTTGGTTGTCCTAATGAAAATAAAATAAAATAAAGTGCAAGCGTCTGAACTAGGCCGAGCCTGTGTCTTAGACGCTAGTCTGTTCCGATGACGTCATACAATTATTATACGAATATACAGTGTAATACTTATACGTATGTGGCAACAGTGACACTTTAATATAAGAAGAGTAAGAACATAAAACGGTAAGTCTTACCACAACAAACTGACTGGAAATGAAAGGCAGATACAAGCATTAAATTAATTAATTTTCTTAAAATATTCATCTCAACTGTGATTCGTCGATGACAGCTGATGTCAAAAATTTAATTTTGATTTTATTACAAGTAACTTCATACAGTTTGACAGATTTTTAGACGTTGATTCTCACAAGACATTGACAATACATCCTCTACCCTATTGCGATAAATATAAAAAAGACGTTGTACTTGCTGCTCCAGTGTGATACGACACAAACTTTACGATATGACCGTAATCATATCGTAAAGTTTATTAAATAGACTACTAGTAAAAAATCTCGGCACACTGTCCTGCCTGCAATGCCATCTTGTGGCGAATTACAATAAAAAAGTAAAGGTTATAAAAAAACAAAATGTACCTACTTTTATAATAATTGGTCAAACTATTCAAACAAATATATCCATATTTATATTAAATACCTTGATCAATAAACAGGATCTAGAGCCAACACAATAGTTAGATTTTACCAACTCTCTAATGTCATAAAATGTGTTAAATTTATTTAAACACATGCTTGTTATCAATCCTTAAACCTAGAGGGTAGAAATAAAAAACTTTTCCAACCATCGTGCAACATGTCGGGTCGGGTACATGCTCCCTTCGATAAATTATGGTTAAAGTATAAATGTCAAGTGAACTAATGAAATATCTCCGTTACCGTTTATCCTGACGTGATAGTGAACTTTAAACTAATTAATTAATAACCTTTTTTTTGGCCAAAAAATACAATTACATACAAGATCAAAAATTCAACAGAAAGATCGTAGACTTCGCATTTTTTTTAGGATCCTATAAAGAAACTATTCCAAATCTCTCAGAGTTAGTCAAAGTCAAAGTCAAAAATCTTTATTCAATATAGAAGTGTTTACACTTGCTTATTGACTGTCAAAAATCTACCACCGGTTCGGAATTTAGCACCTCGGACCTGAGAAGAGACGGCGAAAGAAACTCAGCGGGATTTTTTTTTTTTAACCATTTTCCATGTACAATGATAATTATATTTTAGTTATTTGAAACAGTTATCAGGTTTATGTATATATGTTCGGGTAGAATTGACTAAAATATGATTTTAATTTAGTGCGATAAAATGTGAAATAAAACAAAATATTGGATCGACATAAGTAACATTTTTAAAATAAATTAATTTATAAGAAAATAAAATAATATTGAAAATGTAATAACAACGGAAAAGAACATAACGAACGCAAAAATGTAAAGAAATTGAACATGACGAACGTCCTAAAAAAATTGAGGTCGTCGTGTAAAAAGGATAGGATTGATCCTAGAAGCTTGTTTAGTTAAACTAAACTACTATTCATATTAATTTGACCAAGGGTTCACTGCAGCTTCATGTAATAACCGTAACAACTTACCTTATAAGGATATTAGGTACAATTGACCCTCTGAAAGATAAGAACTGTTCGCAGGGTTTCATTTTTTTTTATGTTATAGGTGGCAAACAGACAGGAGGCTCAACTGATGGAAAGTGACTATCACCGCCCGTGGACATCTGCAACACCGGGTGCTTGCAAATGCGTCGGCAATCATTTAAACCAAATAATCTAGTTGGACTTTTCGGTACCTTTTATTTTTACACGACATCAATATTAAGACTTCTGTTTCAAAGGTAAGGTTTTAATTGATTTTTTAATAGTCACCCTTTTTTAATTAATTGGAGTCGTAAAAATTAACATTAGTACTTCTATATTATGGGTCTTTGCTTTAATTTTTTAAGTGTGCATACTTAGGCTTAACTAGCAGCAATATGTGAAATTTGTATTCAAATATATTTAAATTATTGTAAATAATGTTTCAGTAGTGTTACATGTAAGCTTCTGTTTTGGTTAAACATTTTACAATAGAAGGTATTGTGGCAGTTTTCGTAAAAAACTATGTAGATTCCTAAAACTGCATCTCAAAGACATGTTTCCTACCCATAGTATGCCGTGAGTGACCTAGGTCTTAACGGGAAAAGCAATGTAATCTGAATGCTCCAAGAAACTCTAATCTTCTATAAGATAATTCGGTGGATTTCTGAGAACGGAACGATAGTTACACAGCTAGTAATAAGATTATTATACGTACATGTGTAGATGCAGATATAAATTCATAGACCGCCTGAGTCTGAGAATAAATCTAATAATACTGATACTTCTGTCAAAGGTCCACGATATTAATTCTTAACATATTGTGGGCAATAAACTTTAACTTTAGGTTAATGAGTGTATTAAATATAATTAAAGGTAACCTTCATTAGTTGATTCCCAGACGAGAAAGAAATGAAGCTAATTAAATTAAAAATACCTAATGATACAACTATAAGCCTGCTATCTGTGGCTCGCAGACCTTGCCGAGTCTTACCCCAAGGGTAATTATAATTTCTTATTAAGATCCTAGCTACAGAAAATATAAAAACCTCTAATTATTTTAATCAAAATCAAAATATACTTTATTCAAGTAGGCTCACGAGTATTTATTATTATTATTAATTTTTAATTTAATTTCATATAATACTTAGAATTTTAAGTATAGATCTACCTTTTTCCCCCCTTGAATAATAAACCATATTATGGGGTCTCCTGCAAAACTACGTTTATTTAAAAGATTTTTTATGAATTTCGTAACCCATGACAGGTTTTGTTTTGATTTCATTGTAAGCTGCAAGAAAGTCGTCTCCATTTGGCGCAAAAATTATGAAACCTTATTTAAATTAAATTTTAATGACAAATAGTATACATTAGTTAAGTTAGAATCGAAATTTGTCAAAAACAATTAACTTTAGTTTTGTTTACGTTTTTCTTTTTTTTTTTTCTTATATGCCGTAGCTCTCTAACCGGCCAGTAACTTTATTCCGCTCTCTAAAATTAATTATTTGTTAAATCGTAATAATTACAAATAGCTCCGCCTGCGTCGCTACTAGTGCTAGGTTCGTTAAAACCTAACGAACCATTAGTTTACATATAAAACATTTTAAATAAGAGTTCACCTAATAATGGTTATTCTGAGTTGTAAGCAATGCGATTTATTTTTTATCTCCAGTTTTCTTCATTGTAAAGTAAGGTAATGTCCTACTGCTGGGGTTGGATATATTTGAGCGAAAGATTTTTAGAATTTATTTCACCACAGTACTCTAATACGGTTTGATAGATATCATGTTTTTATACAGCAATAACAAGTTTCCTCAAGTTGTTTTATTTCACCACCAAGTAAGATAAAAATTATAAACATATAATAAACACATAAAAATTCAACGGCCTGGGTTTGAAAACCCACAATCATCTGTAAATTTTCGCTAGTTCTAACCACTGGGCCATGTAAGCTTCTTCGTCATACAAAAACCAGATTCTAATTCTAATAATATATTTTTAAACGCAAAAAGTTTATACTCAAATAGGCGATACGTCTATCATCGACACTTTCATGGAAAATTCAATAATTAAATCAAATCGAATAACTCTATTACGACTGGCTGATACTAATCCCATTCGATTATTGAAGGACGAGTCAGCTTATCAAATTAGTTTACAACTAAAGACTGCTTTTAATAGTTCGTGAATAAAAGTGCATGGGACTCGCGGAAGTATCCAAATATAACTATAATTGATTTAACTATAAATCAAATGATGCAAAACTATACATTAATTTGAACTTCGATTAAATGAAAAAACTATAGAGTTTTCATTTATAGAAAACTAAAGAGTTGTCTTTTTTAACACATAACTTAATTGTTGTTCTTAATTTAATTCCCAAAACTTAACATGCGTGTTACGAGGATACTCATACGCGTTCATGTACCATTGGATCAACTACAGATGGAAATTACTGGAGACAGTTTCAACTAACGTTGTAATACAAAGTAACACCCCGTAGATATCCCACACTCGAGCAAAGGTCTCCCTCTTGAAGAAATAGTTTGAACGTGACATGAATTATAAGTACAAACTTAGCACATGAAATATCAATCAATGTTCGGTGAAGATTGACGAATTCAATTCACTTTGTCTTTTAAATAACGTGCAATGTAATAGCAGTTGTATTTTATTATCCGCTCTGGTTTAGAAACAACTATTATTAACTTCAATCTCAAATAAAAGATTAATATAATCTCGTGGAGTCGTAGAAATAACGGTAATTGCATATTTTTTTAGCACACACACAAAACAAACGTCTCTTATTAAAATTTCATACAATGAAAGACATGAATACTATCGTACATATTAACCAGGGCAAAATTCGCATTACGCTCTAACTTCCTACACGAGACGATACGTTTCTTGGAAAGTGAGTTCTATAATAAAAGCTATAAGGTTTAAAATTGTACATACCTTTGAAGGAGGCCATCTTGTCCGGGAGGCCTGGAAACTCTCATTTATCAGAGACTTCAGCGTCTAATTATACGGTGAACATCGCGAGACGTGTGCTTTTACCTGCAGGGTAAATTATTTGGTTAATAATACATGTCAAATTATAAGGCATGAGACAATGCGTGTGATTAACAAATTAATTAGACGAATATATATATATATATATGTCTGATGATGAAACTATCAGAGACCGGTGTTTGTTAAATAATGGTTGAAAAATAATTGGACAGAAAATATTATGTAAATTATGATGTTCTTTTGTCAGTTAGGCAGCACCGAACGCAGATTTGTTCAATACTTGCACATCGAATCGCAAACATATTATATTTTTCCTCCATTAATAAATAAGGCATATTATTCAACATAAAACTACATACACGATAATAAGCGTGGAGAACTTGTTGACTTCAGACACGATGTGTTATATAAAATTAATTGTATTTGATTCACATATTTTTTTATTTCAAAGGTTGGAAAAATAACTACTGAGTTTGTAACCGGTATTGATTGATAGAATCTATTATCTGAACCGCTGATCAGAATTAAGATTCAACAATACGATTTACATTCACAAAAAATTTAAAAATCGAGAGGCTGCTTGTATAAAATATATTTTTATTTGTTTATCATGCTGTGGTTATTATCGTTCAATTTGATATGTGAAGCATTTTTATTGGCGCGTCATGGGGTTAAAAATCACCGTGACGGCTAACAGCGCGACGCTTTTTATTCTCCTTTTAATTAACTAAATTCTATGTTTTTATTTATTTTGCTATTTATTGATTATTTTTTTCAATTATAAATTCTTTAAGCATCTATAAATTTTCAGCGTCTGCCGGCGTCTTGTGTCGATCACTTTGTATATAAGTTTTCTTTTAATTAACTCGAAGTAGTTTTTATCTTGTAACAACAACTTGAAACAAATTTAATTGAACGTACATTTTAACATGAAAACCGCAACAGAACTTACGAAACAAAGGCCCTTTCTGATATAAAAGACTTGCTTACAGACTGTGGCTAGTACAAATAGTTTTGACGTTTCCTCTTTTAACAACGTCGTATTTCGGTTCGCAAACATTATATTTAAGACGTATTCTTATTAGCTCTTACCAGTATTTATATAAATTCGTTTATTTTGAAATGTACGTTTAAATTCAAAGAGATTTCAGCCTTAGCTTCAAATGACTCCAAAAATAACTTAGTAGGTATTGCTCTCGAGTCTCGTAAACATCATATTCATTTTAAGTTAATTTAATCGTAAAAATGACCTAATTTTTAAAGACTTTTTTAGTTATTCTTACTTTTAATAAAATAAATACGAGCTGTTACTTTAAAAATAATATCGGTAGGTTCTTCTTAAAACACTACTCAAATGAGACCGTCAGTGTCTGTTACCAAGCAACGATAAAGACAAGTCAATCAAATGACTTTTATAATTTACTTCCATAGACTAAATTTACTACTCCCAATATACATAATAAATACTGCCTCGTCGGTTTGGTAACTAGATATAAATAACCCTTGGGCCTTGGATGCGTGAGGTGGGGGTCTTGCTCTCGTTTTTTTCTTTAAGTTGGTCCTGAGGAGAAGGAAAGCCGGATTGGCCTCATGCTGTCGTACACACAAGTTACGACTGCAGGCGGTAAGATCACCTATGCTTCGTCAAGCCACGTCTTCGTCACGTGCTGTGGATGCGTCATATCAAACACGATTCCTTGACCTCTTCAATCCGTGACAAAGACAGACATTGCAGCCATTTAGCTGGTAAGAATTCCGCATAACCCAGGGACTTGGGCCCTGCGCAACTGGCTGGTTGTCCTCGAAGCTTTCGAAGAATTGAGAAGATGATTAATCAACAATTGAAATTGTTAAACAATATTGTATCTAGCGATTTTGTAGAAAATAGGGGCACTGATCTCCTGTAGTTGCCTGTAGTAATTTGATTCTATGTCTGAAATATCTCCGATCTGGTCATACCATCCCAAACGAATATGAAAGTCAGGGATTAGAGAGTACACATACATATATATGCGCATACACTTGTGAACTACAATACCTCCCGTTGAGAATGCCTCCCCGAATCGAATTTGGAAGACATGACTACATTCCGTAAACAGCACGTCCCACGGTATATAAAGTTAAATGTCAGAAGCGTTTTATTTCTTGCAAAACATTAACTTGAGACTAACTCCATATAACAATATTATCGCCTGCAAAGAAAGCACTTCAACAATAGCTCTACCCATTGATTTTTTGACAACAAAGCTATCAGCTCCAGTGGCGCAATCGGTCAGCGCACGGTACTTATAGCGCAGTGCGTGCGAGACATGCCGGGGTTGTGAGTTCGAGCCTCACCTGGAGCAAAATTTTTATATTCAAACTATTTAATTTATATTCTATTCTAAATTTAACTCTCTCATTGACCTAGGGGCTAACTAACACCTGAATACTATGGTTCAGGGCTGACACTACGATTAAGAGTGAGGCAAGACTGTGTACTATACGAATGTCATGTGCAGCTGGCTGATCTCCGTCGTAGTCAGAATCAAAATCACCCACATATCTTCATAACAGCTGATTCTAAAGCTTGCTATTCTCCATATTAATTTTCTTATATCTATAATTTACCGAGATAGTTTTACAACCTAAAGTCATACCCGCTGTTTGCAACTTATTAAGCCTCGTGAACAATACACTAATACTGTCTCGTAGGCAAAAGACTAATCATAGCAGTTGCACTCAGCTACTTTGAATGAGCTGTCTCGTAACGCTAAAACAAATTGCATTGCAATTTAGCCTTTATACTATACCATATAAGATATATACTTCTTTAATGGTTCGTACCTTGCCCTTCTTACAAGCGACGTGTTTTGAGGCTTTCAACTGGAACGCGCCTAAGATAATGAACTCTTTTGTCAAGAATAAACATTTTTACCAGACGGTAAACAATTTCACGTTTGTATTTTATCTCGTGTACTTTAGACGTTTCTGTGACTCCTCTCTCATATTTATTATCTATGTTCAGAATTCAGCAACAATGGCCTAGTTTTGATGTAACTATTCATCTTTATAATTCATATTTTACACTGGATTTGGCGCTGCTAGCTGACATATAAGTTTCCTAGTTTGACTTCAGAAGCTTTATTCATTTAATGACAATATTGATTTTCGGCTTAAATTTTTATAATATAAAATTTTAACAACAACCTGACGACGTC
The DNA here is from genome assembly GCF_905147765.1 of Vanessa atalanta. Classification (NCBI taxonomy): domain Eukaryota; kingdom Metazoa; phylum Arthropoda; class Insecta; order Lepidoptera; family Nymphalidae; genus Vanessa; species Vanessa atalanta. Next base: position 767,602 of record NC_061871.1, read on the forward strand.
AAATACTCAGAGAAAACGAGTTATAAAAAAAATTCGAGCATATTATAAATATTTCGCGTATTTTTTCTTACATAAGTATTGGTAATGTTTCTTTAAATTTAACTAGGAAATACCCTTCCAAACAAAAAACAAACCAATACGATTCATATATGACGGAGTTCTGAGGTAACAAACATTAATTGCTTAAAAAAGGCTTATAACACATGTCATGTATAATGTTCAAAATATTAATTGAAATGCGTTAATTAAATATCTGTAGATGACTGCCGGCGAGATGAATTCATTACAGAATATGGCGGGCGAATAGGACACGCCAAAAATGATAGATGCTGTTTCACCACAGACTACATACGTAGCGAATGATGAATGGAATTTTAAAATAGGATTTCACAACAACATGAAAACTGAAAGTATCCATTCGAACTAGGTCAGTATTTTTTCGAGATAAAAAACAACTAAAAGAGTGTTCTTTTATTTTGTACCTAGGTGGGGGTGGTACTTGATTAACCACTTTAGCTTTTAATTTTGCCTGCCTTCTTTCTGTAAATGTCCCACTGCTGGGCTAAGGCCAACTTCGAGGAGAGAAGGCTTCTAGCTAAACCACGCTGCTCGGTTTAATATACACAATTGTCATTTCTTGAATTTCATTGAAATTAGACACTTATAGGATCCTCACGGTGTTTTCCTTCACCACTGAGTACTAGATAAATTATAAACACAGATTAAACACATGAAAATTCAGTGATGCTTCCTTTAGTTTGTCGAAATCATCGAGTTCGAAACAGTGCTAGTTCTATAGCTGCTATAAAATAAATAAATATTTATCATAAATCCTAATGATGTTATACTTGCGTTAGTTTCAGTAGTCTTGCAAGCTTTAGTCTAAATAATCAAAGCGGTAAAATCGACCTCTTTTTTCATATGAGAAAGATTGTTATCGCTTCATCAAACATGCCTTTGGCTAGAACCTTCGATATAAAAGCAATGGACTCCAATGGACCAGAGAAACTCGTTCGCAGTATTAGCTATTTGCTGTTTATTCTACTACGATACAAGCGAAGAGGACTGTGCTTAACTTTACGTAAATTTATATTATTATTTTTTGTATGTTTTAAGCTTTAAAATAGTACTTAGACTCAACACATCAATGTTTTAAAAGAGCCATCGAGTTCGTTCGTCTGTTTGTTTTAACGCTCTTATCTATCATATGATAGACCATTTATTAAGAAAGATAAAAGAAAAAGAGTTGAGGGGGAGTGAGTCAAGCCTAGTTCATGACTAGTGAAACCGCACGGAAAATTAAGTCTAGTACAATTTGTGCTAAAGACAATGTACTGTTTAATAATTATTTTTTTATTTCATTAACGTTACACTAATCAACATCAACTTAACTAAAAAATCCCATTTTTGGAGATTATAAAATCTCATAATCTCATATCACAAAGATAGACATAATCTCATTTAACTGATTTATTTATCGAAATTTAATTAAATGATTGCTTTAATAGAGACATTGATTATTCTAAACATTCTATGCAGGCTTCAATTTCGAGTTGAACGAGTTAAGCACGGCACCAGTAGTTTGCACAATATGCTACCTATCAAATAATGCGGTGAGGGGCTGTGCAACCCTGTTTGAATAGCCAACCGATTTCATTTCCTGAGGCAACGGCTCCACCGCAAAATTCGTTTTTTACCACGCAACGTTCTCGCTCATATTTCAGAAAAAAAAATGATTCCCATCAAAAAATTCATTTTGTTTTCTAGGTTTCACTCAAACCGTTTATAGCTGGCATTTTCGTGTAAAATTTTAAGTCAATCTGCATGAAATTTTGCGAGTTAATATTTCAGAGAGCGAGGTATTTGCCAATCTATCCGTCCTGTATCCGATACATAGTGATTGCAAGTGAAGAATTTACAGTCCCATTTTTTTTAACGCATTTATCTTCTAGAATAATTTAATTATCCGTTGATTTAGGTTAACCAACTTTTCCGAATTTCATTAATCTATCAGTCCAAAAGTTAAAAATCTATTATTTCGAATAAACAAAATAAATTTTCCAATAGTTGTCCATGGCTTGACATTCGATTCATGTCCCTCTTTAAATACGTTTCCAATTTCATTTCCGTAAATGAAGGCCTTCACAGGCAACGAAAAAGTTGAAAAACGCCGCGTCTGATATTTCTACTTGTCAACTTTATTTCAGACACGTTTAATATATAAATAAATAAAATAGGAAATTGTTCAGAGATTCACTAGCTCTACAAATTGGACTTTAATAAAAGTGTATAATAATACTACTTTGTTCTATATTGATAGAACAAAGTAGCATTATATACTTTTGTTAAAATCGTACTTGACAAACTGTTCTCTCTGGTTCCAGACTAACGTATAAAATACTGAATATGGCCAGTGTAAATACCAGTACATAACCGAAACTTGAAATGTATGATCAAGTGAACGATGGAAGTGCATTGTAGACTGTCGAGTCACCACTTTTCGGGCTTTATTGACTTTGAAAACTTTGATAACTCCATGCGTTTAATAGATTACATTACTCCGACGTTAAATTTGACAACGAAACCACATTGTAACGGAGTAATTACAACTACTTCGTTTGGAACAGTTTTAACACGTATTTAATAAAAATCTAAAAATATGATAATACGCTTAATATACAATGATTTGTGTAGCACCGAACGCTACGCCACTAGTGCTACGAACGCTACGAAAAGTTTTTGAGTGAGACACCGATCCACAATACGACGAATACGTGGACATTATAAAGAATAGTGACTTATTCATATCTCAAAATTCATGCTATCATTACATATAATTTTTCAAATTATATGAAACACACAATTTGCATTTCAATAAGTTAAACGTTTAAATAAAAAAAAAAAAAAACGAATATAAACTAATAATCCTTATATATATAATTGTAATTAATATAAAATAACTTTGTTAAAAAGACCACTTAAATAAAATACATTTTCATTTCGTATTATATACTTTTATACGATAAACTGTTATATCAATTGTTATGAAACGTAATAAGTTCACTACCAGGTGTGGAATTTTATACACTTTATAAGTAATGGGCCTGTCGAAGGTAAGTAGCGAATCGCGAAACTGCTAGAGATTTAATGCTACTTTTCCTTGACCACTATTCTCAGAATTGGTAAACTCAATCTGACTTTTTATATGCGGGTCGAGAGAAATTGAAAATGCTATCTATCATAATAGTTGTCATTTTAAATAAGTAAATAGAAACGATATAAATTTTATCAAGAAATAATAAGAATTGTGTTTTAAGATAGGCTGAGAATACATTAGAAATAAATCAAGGCGCCAAATACAAAGCCATGTTGGGAGTTTTCGTTAGCCGCCATCTTGAAATTAGCGTTAACAAATAATAGGTACACAAAAAAAGGTTATAGAAAAAATATTTTTAAAAAAAAGGATTTTTAAGATCTTTTTACTTTTTCACTTGATACAATACTGATTGATCAGGAATTCATCATAATGGTGAAAAAATGTCGAAAATATAGCGCGTCTAACTTACTATATGTCAAATGGAGTAAAAACGTGAAACGAAGTTTTACTGCAAATTTTTAGTAGCCACTTTCTTAATGTATATAACAATCCTATTACGTACAAAAGAGAACTTCAAGATAATCTCTAACTATCAAATTTTTGGCATTCGAACATATAGCTCCAGTGGCGCAATCGGTCAGCGCACGGTACTTATAGCGCAGTGCGTGCGAGACATGCCGGGGTTGTGAGTTCGAGCCTCACCTGGAGCAACGTTTTTGTATCTTTTCTTATCACATTTAACAGTAAATTAGTTGACGTTGCACTTGGACTACGTGTCTCTGATGAATTGCCATGTAAATGAGAGAAGGGTTTACGTTAGTGTACGTCTAATCTGAAGTATGATCACATCTCTTGCCCAATTATCTACTCTCTGACGAGTATAGTCGCCACGACTAAGGTCGGTAGTGAGGACATAAATACATTTATAATAACGCGTTGTTCCAGGACATATGGGATCCAATGTTAACGAGGTGACAGCTTACAATGTCGTAACCCAAAATGTCGACATAATATACTTATTTTTTTTTATTTTATTTAGTTTATTGTATGACGTTTTTTTATGCTATCGGTAGGTGGATGAGCAAATTGGCCACCTGATGGTAAATGGTCACCACCGCCCATAGACTATAGCGTTGTAAGAAATATTTACCATTCCGTGCATCACCAATGCGTTAACAACCTTGGGAACTAAGATGTTACGGCCCTTGTACCTGTAGCTGCACTGACTCACTTACCCTTCAAACCGGAACACATCAATACTGAGTTTACTGCTGTTTGGCGGTAGAATATCTGATGAGTGGGTGGACGTTCAATAAATAAATACATTTGTTTGTTTTTTTTCACGTATTTCACGAGTCACGTATCGCGCTTATGAATGAACGATTTTATAATCCTTTAGTACTATCAAGATTTCGAAACTCGGTGGCCTTCGACGCTACGGAATATTCAGCTTGTCCTTCGCGTCTTCGGTTTCTTATAAATAACTTTAAGCCCTAGGTTTTATGTTTCCTAGTATCATCTTGGAATTTCATACAATTAATAGGAAATACATACACTTTACAGGAAATGTGTTTATTAAATAATCTATGAGAGATTATTCTAAACATTACGTAGACTAGAAATCGTATTTGTTCTATACGTCAGGATTCATACATATCCACTACCTATTTATATGTTTATAGGAATATCGAATTAAAAAATAAATTAACCACTAGTTTCCTATCCGTGAATAGCTTAAAACTTATTCCACAACTCTACTTCAGAGTGGGTTTATGGGTGCAAATAAATAACAGTTTCATTTGACACATGATGTTTTAATTTCAATTATCTACCTGGATTATATCTAAAAAAAATTACAACATTCAATATGTTCTAATTTTTTGCGCCAAAGCCTTTATTCGACCTGAAACTTTAAACTAAAATAATATGAAAGTTCCATATTGATCACAAGTTCAAAATCAAACAAAAAAAAATCTTAACATTTTGAAACTATAGGTATAAATATGTTTGAAAGGTTCACAGAAAATTATTTAATCTAAAAATATAATCCGTTACACGGGAATAGCGATACCAGGAAATACTCTTTGACATTTTATAATGTTTATTAAAACTAAAAACGATTCATGCTTTAAGAATTACATTAAACCCTGGATTGAATTGGTAGCGTTTATTTGTTATTTTATATTGCATTTCGTAGTATTTCGATGAACTGAAACGAACCCATGAAAATTACTTATAATAAAATTGCAAAATGACTGACTGATATAAAAGGCACTCAAGGTTAAACTAGTGGGTATAACAAGTTGAAGTCTTATGGAATATGACCTATATAAAATCAAATAAAAAATAAAAATTATAATAGTTCTACCTCTGAAACTAACTTTGTACATAAATTATATGTATTGCTCATTGTAAAGTGAACTTTAAGGTAAAAGTGTAAGGTTCTTTATGAGTAATAAAGTTCTATAACCTGAATAAATACTAATTAAATTGATGGAACTTTAACGTATTCATAAAAAGACGCGTCCTATTGCACTATCCGGATTTTGTATGTGTGATCCGAGCAATTGTGTTTTTGTAATACCGTTCGCCGAAGAAGCTAACACTGATTCTAAAAACGTTCCACTTCAAGTGAGAAAAAGGTACTAAGCTGATTTGTCTTTATTTATTACTAAAATGTATTCAATAATAACACACATTGACTTATTTGCCTCCACAGTCTAGCTAACTTCAAAAAATGTACGCGAAGACTCTTTGGTCGGATTTATCTTTACACAAACATCTTTGCATTATTATAACCTGCCCAGTAAGTTCATCCACATTTAAATTTGGCGCTACGACTGATATCGGACATACGTTTTTACGTTTTTGTGACATTTTATTAAACAATAAATCTAGGCAATTATTCAGGTTATTTTTATGGATAAAAATCGCACGCTCGTAGACATGGGCGCAGTTAGAATAATTAACCATTCGTTAGATTGCCGATGCAACGCTACACTAAGATATTATGCCCCTTGTTGCCAGTGTAACTACAGATACACTGGCTTAGATTGGATGGCTTCGGTTTGGCTGTAGATTATGTGATTAGTTGCTGATTTTCGAATAATGTTATTGTTGTTGAATGTTTTTATGTTTAATTTTACTATTTATTTATTTTTTTAGCATTAGCAGCCCGTAAATGTCCCACTGCTGGGATAAAGGCCTCCTCTCCCTTTGAGGAGAAGGTTTGGAGCATATTCCACCACGCTGCTCCAATGCGGGTTGGCGGAATACACATGTGGCAGAATTTCGTTGAAATTAGACACATGCAGGTTTCCTCACGATGTTTTCCTTCACCGCCGAGCACGAGATGAATTATAAACACAAATTAAGCACATGAAATTTCAGTGGTGCCTGCCTGGGTTTGAACCCGAAATCATCGGTTAAGATGCACACGTTCTAGCCACTGGGCCATCTCGGCAATTTTACTATATCAGAAGCGAATATGATAACGAAACAACAATCTCAATATCAGCAAAAGTATATTTGACAAATAGCAATCAAGGGTGATCGATTCTATTTACTCTTGTCGAGAGTTTAACAATAATCTTGAAGATATATTAATGCATGAGGATAATTTGAACACTTATTTATTTATTTATTATTGACCCAACGATTAGTTGCGGGTTTAAACCCGGGCAAACATCACTAAATTTTCTCATTCGTAGTTTTTGTTTTAATTTATCTCGCTTCCTACGTATTTAAATTCTTTGACATGTATCATAACGGTACATAACATTAACAGCCTGTAAATTTCACACTACTGAACTAAGGCCTTCTCCTTTTAAGGAGAAGGTTTGGAGTATATTTCATCACACTGCTCCAGTGCGGGTTGGTGGAATACATATGTGGCAGAATTTCGTAGAAATTCCTCCACCGCCGAGCACGAGATGAATTATAAACACAAATCAAGCACACGAAAATTCAGTGGTGCTTTCCTGGGTCTGAACTCGAAACCACTGTTCTAAACACTGGGCCATCTCGGCTCTATCAATAATTTGACCCCAATAGCTTTCGATAAATCAAAATGATCGGGCCTGTAGAACCTGAGATTAAAGCATTAAAATGAACTGTTGAGATTTGTTATCTTAGTGTTGATTTATTCACTTTCAAGAAATCAGGTAATATTCTTAATGTATTAAAGAAAAATATATTTATACATTTCTATAAAAACTTATATTCCATACTGAACAAAAATGAATTTGGAACCAATTTAATTTGATTTATTGTGAAACTTAAGAATACCAATTTGCCCTCCAGATGTCTTCTGAACTTGACCCGCATTTAGAGTCAGGGTAAGACGTCCTATTTCACCCTCTCTATTAGACATCCGCATAAGTGAGAAAGAGAAAGATATATCCCGCCAGTAACGTGATATAGACGCAATCTAAAATGTTCAAATATCGAACATCGATATGTGACGTATATTTTGTTCGTTTTTATTATGTTATCTTATTTTAAAGGTGAGGAATGAAACTTATATTACTCAATTTCCAGTAATACAACTAATTTTTTTTTATAGAACATACTCTACTACTACAACAGGTATACTGTTAAGCGATGAATAATAATAATTAATAATCTTTACTTGGTGGTAGGGCCTTGTGCAAGGTTAGTAGATACCACCCACTCATTACATATTCTACCACCAAACTGCATTACTTGGTATTGTCGTGTTCCGGTTCGAAGGATGTGTGAGCCAGTACAGGCAATAGGGACATAACATCTAGGCTCCCGAAATTGGTGGCGCATTGGTGCTATTTAAGGAATGGTTATTAATTCTTACAGCCAAAGTCTATGGGCGATGGTGACCACTCACTATCAGGTCGCCTATTTTCCCATCCATTTCTCTATAATATAAATAGACCCTTAATAATTTTGATCAAAATAAAAAGGCACGACGATAAATAAAGTTACGTGGACGGATTTTATTTCATTTGTCAAAGTAGTAGAATTAATGTGTCATGTCAACTTTTATTTATAGTTGTATTAATGGTCGGTCCAGTGGCTATGGTATAATAGTGCCGTTTCGGAGAATACGAGGATTAAAGATAATGGTTGTTAGTGTAAAATGAAAGATGACTGTTATAATGTGTGCCTCGCAAAGCGCGTGAAATCATTGGTCAATGTTTGTATACACTTGTGCGCACTTGTGCACAGTCACATTTTCCACACTGGTGTTTATGGATATGTATCCCTGAGATTGGAAAAAGTCAGAAATTAATTAATTATATAAAATACTCATAAAATTACATAAGCAACTATTATCGGCAAGCAAAATTTCAGTTTACATTACAAAGATTTTTCCTTTGATTTATACTCACTTTTTACAATCGATTAACGTGTGCCATGTTTTATTAAAGTAAACTGTCCAGAAATTGTACAAGGGACGAAACACACCTGGGTGAGTTAAGGAGATAAGTGAAGACCGCGACGCGGATTCAAGGTAACAAAGGCACTTCACACAAGTATGGCCATTGGCTTTACGGATAATTTCACACCACAGCGTCTTATTGGTTAGTTATAGTCTTATACATGGATATAATATAAGAATAATATACAATTTTGTTTGTAACTATAACTATAGTAATAAAGTGTACGTTCCACGCAGGGTGCAGACACCACTGGTGGAAAGAGGCAAGACGGGATAAGAGAGCGTTACAGTTTGCCGTCACGGCATACGAACCGATTTTACTCCCGAGACGCGCCAATACAAAACACATCAAAATTAAACATTTGTCATTTATTGAGTTAATATTCAATGATTTTCATAATGTATAAATAATTATTTACTTGTCATACCGAATACATATGTAATAATAATGTTCATCGAATTAAAGCAACTACTGAGTTTCTCGCAGATTCTTCTTGGTGGAATCTGTAGATGTAATGTAATTTATATCGTAGTAATATGAATATCAATCTTTTTACGATCTCTAATATGATTAAATATATCCTACATACCGACGTTGAATCGAAACTTCAACCCCATACATTTTATAAAATAAAATATTAATGAATGAAATGCAACCTAAAATAACCTTTATTTTATTTCTAGTAAACAGAACTGATTTCGATATAACCGTATTTCAATCCAATTACATGTTGATACGGATAATAAAAAATCGATAACTCGTCTCGGCATTAACAGCGACACAATACGTGAATATAAAAATAAGTACCGTAATGTAATTTATTATTACACACAACATACCTACTTTTTTATTACGAAATAATATACTTTAATTCGAACGGATTTTCATACAAACAATATAAGAACAAGTATATACATACATATATACCAGAACTGATACTAACATCCATCTAATACTTCGTTGATCTTTTGGCTACGGTTCTATAAACTGCCGAGGAGAAAAGAACCGCACGTCTGCGTTGATGACTCAAAGGTCCAAGTAAAGCCTCAAAGGCCAAATACGTGAAATACACAGGCTCACTTTTGACCGTATTCGCTGCTCCGAAGAGCACTTAAAACGCCTTGGATTGAAAATATAGCGGGTGCTATGAATAGACAGCTAAAAAATATATTTCTAAGCCATGCAATCGTTGCCACATTCAAGTCAAGCGTCTCCTACTGCAGAACCTCAGCTTCAGGGTTTGCGACAAAGAGTACCTATCGTGACAGCAATCCTAGTCCGTTTAAATCTCTTGGAAAAATGGCGAATATCGACATGAAATATTACATGCAGACTCGCCTTCGCCTGAACGCCCAAAAGGGCGCCCTCTTCTAGTGTACATCGATGCGGCGGGAACACTGGGTGTTAGCGTCGTGGCGCGACCGTCATGCGTTTAAACTATACAATAGCAAGTAAAACTGAAATATGAGTAGAGAAATGCAAATGTCAAACATAACGTCTCTGCAACCTGTGTCGATTTTCTAACTCGTTTAGTCACTGCTACAGCATTTTTCAGTAGTCTTTCTTTTAAATGAGTTTGTCTGTTAGCTCGGCTCGATAACACTGTCACTGGGCGAATAGTAGGACTCAAACCAGGTGGGGTGAAATAAATGTGGAGTATCCGAGTATCATGACTAGCGTTATATACCTCAAGTCCATTTTTCAGTCAAATTAGTCGTGTTGTAAGTGAGCGCAAGGTGACGTGTGACCGTATTCATAAGTATTTTTTTAGGTTTTCGCATTTAATTTGCATATATCAATTGTGATTGATTTTTATAAATGTATTATAAAAGATTCACTATTTTTGTGCCTTAGAACGCTGAAAAGAAAATACTTAAAAAAAAGATTATAAAATTAATAATGAAAAAGACATACATAACTTTTTATTTCTTGTGACGTAATGACAATACAGTTAAATAGTATTGATGTTTTGTCTTTCTATATACCATGAGGACATTAGGAGTATTTACGGTTACGGTATACGATTTCATAAAAAGATATTTAAGCTTATTTATTTAATTAGATTTTTAATAACTCCCTTTGGCATTGTCGTTTGATTGCTCTCAAACGTTGTTAATTATTTTATTGTGTCTGTTAAATAACGCTTTATATATAGCGAAAGCAACTTCGATCCAACCGGGTGAGGAGGTTACGTTTCTCTCGAGGTCTCGTTTTTTTAAACTATCTTCTAAACTATTCCAATAATAAGTACTACATTCAAGTAGAGATCATTTTACCGAGACTTTAATACCGAGTCTCTCAAACTTGCTCTACTCAAATTTACTCCACTAGTTGGAGGCGTGTGTCGAGCGATGGCAAGGATGGCGTGTCTCGTTAGCAACAGAATACTTTGCATTTACAAGTATGCATTCAACTCGACTATATGATACGCGATACGTTCTTATGAAAAGCAACTGTAACATAATGTTAAAAGGAAAAATATATGAAATTATTTACTCAATTGCACTCTTATATGAAAATACAGATTCGTTGTTCCCAGGTCCCGAAGTCTTGAGTTCAAAACCTAGATCGGACCGATAAAAAAATATTGGGGATTTCAGTCGAAAAATTCTCAGTATAAGCCCTGAGTATAAGTAAGAAGTGTGTACAATCCCGTGCCTCATAAAGCACGCAAAGCCTTTGGTACTGCGCTTGGAGTCGATCACGACATCATCGTCATTATCAACAACATGATAACATACAACTTTCTCTCTGCTTGGATAAGACCTCCCCTATTTTAAAGGAGAAGAGTTAGATTTTATTCAACAAATGCTGGTTGGTGGATACACGAATGCAATTTTTCATCCAAACCGTCCAAGTTTTCTCAGTTCTGTCATAACAGACAGGTTCAGAAGATAAACGCCAATTCTAATACTTCGAATCTCAAAAATGTCATTCTAATTGAGCTCATTAGCAGAAGACGAAATATCGATTTATATATTTTTAACATCGAATATAACATATAGCCATACAAACTCTCATCCCCTATTTAACTTCGTATGAAGACAATTTTTTGGAATTTCTTCCTTAATGCTACTTTACGTTCCATAAGAAATTCCTGTGCAAAATATCATCCAATCAAACCTGACTTAGGCTGTACAATGTTTGTCAGTCAGTCAAACTTGTTTAAAGGAGGCAAATGACCTATTTAAAAAACGTCACATGACACATTTAATTCACTTACCTGAAAAAAGAATGTGAATGGAAAACTTATCCAATATAATGTAATTATCTGGCTTTTCCGAAAGGCTTACAAATTAGTGAAACTGCGAGTGTATTTCAAGTTTCGCTTAACAATAGGTTAAACGTCAACTTCAAATGGGTTCCGTAAACTTGTACGTTTAATATTGTTTCCAACTTTGTTTTGCATTCCATATATACCTCATACCGGTTCGTACCGGTTAACGGCGGATAAACTAAGTCATTACTTTATCCACAGTTATTCACTTTGTACGTTTACTATTTATAGACTGAATTGTTTTAGTGGTCTAATAGCTAGCTCATAGGAGTGCTGATAACGCGGTCTCGAGTTCAAATATCTAGATGAGCCGACAAAAAGCTCTAGTATTACTAGTACACAAACTTGAATTGGACAATATCTGACAATATCACATACATTACTCTGATCCCAATGTAAGTAGCTAAAGCACTTGTGTTATGGAAAATTAGAAGTAACGACGGTAGCACAACACCCAGACCCAAGACAACATAGAAAATCAATGAGCTTTTTCTACATCGACTCGGCCGGGAATCGAACCCGGGACCTCGGAGTGGCGTACCCATGAAAACCGGTGTACATACTACTCGACCACGGAGGTCGTCGTAATTAAAATAGTAAATAGTCGCCTCCACCTCCACGGGGCTTAAATTATCTCGATACAAAATTTTATCGAAATTGATACAGCTATTTATACCCCGAAGAAGTAACAGACAGATTTATTTTCGCATTTGTAACATTAGTATAGATTGTCAGATTAATATATTAATATTTGTGCTAGAAACGGCTTGGAGATCATTACATGCCCAAAATGTGTTAGAAACTAATTAGTTTTATAATATTCTACACACAAACGTTCCTTAACATATTTATTTAACAATTAAACATTTCTGAACGTTCTCTGAGTTATTTTTGTAAAAGCGTACACTTTATCCCGTAAAAGAATTATCAACCCCGTGTTGTCAGGAAACAGACGTAACTTGCTTGTTGTTCTTAGTAATAGAATGTATGTCTTACAAAAATCTCTTATGGTTTTACGAACATAATTATATAACATATGTAAGAATATATTTAGAAGCAATTGTTAATATATTAATTTTAATTTATTTCGTTAATAAAGTGGGATATGTCAAATACAAAAACTAAATGTATCTTTAAAATATTATACGTCTCGCGTAAATATTATACGTCATCAACATCGTCGTATAACATTTTTTTTTAAATAGTTTCATCGAACGTCTTTACGTTTATATTTAACATTGAAAGTTAAATGTTAATATTCTTCAGTTCGCATCAAAATAAAATATTCTTAATAATTATCTGTATGTCCCTGACGTAAGAGTATAATTTTATTTTGATTTCAGTGTTAATGATGAATGTTCGTATGTTTTCGGCAAAACTATGTTTCTTACGGAGAATTAAACTCGACGAAATATGCCGACATTTTTGATACTTGAATTAGTTTTCTAGATATCAATACTCTAATCTTTATTTTTATTCCTACTATTCGTCTTATCTTGTCGAAATCTATGCAAGTGTCGTAGGAACCTTAGAATGAAAAGTTTGTCCTCTATGCGTTCCTTAACTATTCATCTGATAGTGATAAAATATTAATGTAAAAATCTATACAATAGCAAAAGCCCTTTGTTTGAAATATCTTTGTTTGTCCTTCGAAATCAACGTTATACTCTTATTCGATCCGCTCACAGCCGGGTAGCCCAAAGGGGAGCCAAAACTTTTTTTGGCTTGCAGACATTTATTTTATTTTATATATTGTATTTAATTTTTATTTTTTTTAATTAATTTTACTTGACTCACGCCACTTTACATACGTTTCGCAAAAATCTTCAAAATTTTAAATCAATCAAATGTTGAGTAGCTTAATTAAAATTTTAATTATTAATTTACAAAAAAAATCGTTAAAAATTGACAAATTCAATTATTGCCGTATCATCACGGAATACGAGTCGTTCCAACCGGATTCCTGATAGATGTTTTAATTAAAAAAATGCTAATAATCTCATTAAATATTGGTAAGGTATGCCTATTAAAAAATACGTTTATTACTTAATATCGACTTAAATGTTATCCGGCACCTCAAAAAGATTCCCCAAGATACTTGATCAAAAGTTAATTATGTTGAACTTGAATTGTTACCATTTTCCTCATTACCCACCTAATTCATTTAAAAAAACAAACAAGTAAAGAAACATTCTAAAAAAATTAAATCCGACCGAGAATATCCAAGTACATAAATTGATTCTGAGCTAATTTAAAATTGATTTAAAAGTTTCATTTAATCAATACGGACTCTACGTTGACCTATCAGAAATTAATCACGGATATCTATAGTTAGCTCTTGACTTTGCTTTGAGAACAAAATTGAGTTCGGGAGACAACTTAGGCGAGCAATACAAATACGCGTATTGAACGATTATCTATTATCTTCTTAATAAATAAAAATGAATATTAGTCCTTTGCGGGTTCCTAAATTAATCATAAGATTAAGATTAAATTTTGTTAAGATGCGTACGCAAGAATAGGCCTTGGTCCAGAATAAAAATATTTTTTTGTGTTTTTATATATTTGTCTCCCAATGTAAACCTTATTTATGTAGACCCTTTATTCGAGCCGTGCGAAGTTGGGACGCGCTAAAATATAAAATTCCGGGCCATATCAAAATGCACTAAATACATGCATAATTATCATTTTATTGTAATAAATGTTTTGTCACCATCTAATGTTCTTTTGTTACTTTTTAAAAATCGAATATACATAAATTCCAAGCCAATTCATTTCAGAAACGTACCATAAAGTAACTCAAGCTGTAGAGGCATCCCATTTACATTAATTTAAACAATGATATAAACAACAAATCCATCGACCTATTGGTCTTATTCGATGCAAATGTAAAGTAAATAGTACTAATCGAGATAATGGAACAATGATCTCAAACAAGCATATGTTTATCTAGTAATTAAGAGAATTGAATTATTGATCAGCTCTTATTTCTGAACTCATATAACTTGGGTAAAAACATTTTCATGTATATAGCCCGCACTTGGCCATTAAATTTCAGAATGTGATAAACGACATTGACTTTAATAATTACAACAATTATAAGACACATGTATCGATTATGGATATTGGCCAACACTACCATTTTCAATATGGCAAACATGACACATATACAAAGAGAGATACAAAGCTTTAGAGGATTGTGTAAGAAAGTAATTCAACGAGCATCATTTTTGAAAATAGAACCATCGTATTTGTAATAAGAACAACGCAGTAACGTATTTTTTTTATTTGTAAAATAAAATAACTAAATGATTATGTTCTTAAATTCATTGAAACTTCTAAGAATATTTTTCTTTTGTATTCAACATATTATAATAGACTGAGTTCTGGTAAGATAAAGTGAACGTTAGTAGAACTTGGAAGAAAAATGAGATATTTAAATCATATGACTTATAGCAAAACAAAATGAATAATTATTCTCGAAAAGGTATATAAAGATTAACAAGTTTTATTGGCTATTTAAATTATGTAAAAGTCAAAACATTCGAAATTTAAAAACTGCTCAATATTTTACAATTAAATAAAACTGTTTTCAAATAAAAATAGTTATATACATTATAATACTTTCCCACGCCTAAATAAACAAACCGAACTAAAATATTAAGCCGAACAACCAATACGAAATAAAAACAACTGACACCAACTGACCAGCAAATTCAATATATACATACAAGTTGTGGTTTATCATTTGAAATATACAATAAACTGCTCAATGATTTGAAATTTAACTAAAACTCGCCTTTTACACTTTGCAATCGCACAACAAAATATGTACATACATATATATAAAAAATATAAAAATAATAAGGATTTTATGACATGGGCCGTGTAAATATAACGCAGAAAAAAACCTACATAAAGAAGATAACGGCGGCGTAGCAACGCACTAATAGCACCCAAAATATTATTATCTCAAATATTTCGTAGATAAACAGTCACCAATGTTAAATCGACCGTAGCCGATAACGCGTCCCGTAGCGCATAACGCGCTTATACGTATGACACACAAATATTATTAATATCGTAGTTAATAAATATTTCGTAGCAAAACTTACCCGAAATGTAGCGATCGTAGCGCTCACACCGTAGGTGCGGGCGCGGCGGGCGCCGGGCCCGGCCGCTGTGGCAGACGTCCGCTGGCTCGCGCGTAGGCGGCCGTCTGACGCGCCCCCCTGCCTCTGCCACCGGCGTGGTGCAGCGCACACTACTAGTGAAGCTTCGCTTTCGCTTTCTTTCACTTTTCTAGATTTTTTCCTACAGCCAGAAGAGATGCCTGGACTCCTGAAAAATTTATATCATTTTAAATAAGAAAAACTCCCTTTTGTATTCATATTCCTACACGTCTTGGGAAATAAAGAGGAAATTAAAAAAACATCTCTTGGTTTGCTAATACAATGCAAACTATAAACGGTAAATGCCTAATGAATTGGAATTAATTATAACCCTACAAAATAAATTGAAATAATGATATGTAAGCACATATATCTACCAATTATTTATAAAAGCAAATTATTCATTTATAACCTGAAAGCGAGAAATATACTTTCGCTGTGTAAAAATCCTTAAAAGAGCTCGCGGCTTTCATCGAGCACGTAGAAAGCGACCGAAGGCTTTCCAGTCTGATGGAGACGACGCGATTTTGTTATACATTAATCGTTAAACACGACTATGTTAAAAAAAAACCATCAAAAACAATCAATGTACTAAAAAAATATTATGCTAACATAATTTTTTCGTCGTTTTACAAAATGTTGTCTTTTCCTAATTATGTTGTGATGCTTTTAAATAAGCGATATCGTCTCCCTTTTAATGTCTTTTCATAGATTCTATCTTGAAATACTAAATTGAATTTACTTAAACGTAAATTAAAGCGACAGCTACGTAATGTCTCCTTGGCAAATGGTTTTGATGTTAATTTAAAATGTCGCAGAGAATTGAAACTGTCATTTCTATGAAATATTTGGAATGGCATACCAGATAACTAAAACTTTATAACATAACAGTAATTGTATATGTTATTTGAATTAGATTAAGTAAATATATTCATGTAATATTTTGTATTACACACTAACACTAATACACCCAGCCAGACGTTGATGTGGCTACGTTATACCTTGAATTATATTCTATGACATGACAAAACCTTATCTGAAACACGCTGAATATAATAATACAAATTACGTGTAAAAATATTAAGCGTTTTTCGTGTGATGCGCGTTAAGATATTTTATATAAATAGATTAGGAACTAAATGTTTCTTAATGTATGAGTACGATGCTAATAATAAAAATACATAAACATTATTTGTTTAGATAGGCAAATATTTTTTCACTTAGATGTTACATAAAATATATTCTAGAGGTCGAGGATCGCAAGAGCAATCGATCGAATGCTCTACCGCTATTTCCCCAACTTCCCCTCGCGTAAAGCGATGTTTTGTTGACGAAATATTTACCTGCCTTTGAATTCATTTAAAGTGTTTCTTACCAACGATGTAGATATCTAAGCGTATTAAAGACCAAGGCTTTTTGTGAAGCATTTAGTTACTATTTATTTGTTAATATACATTAGTACAATGCAATACATTATTAAAGATATTTAAATTTTTCTTTCAGTATATTCTCTGTGCGTTTAGTTTGAATACAAACTAGTGATGTCAAAATGCAAGCTCAATTGAATCTTCTTGGACGTGTCATACGGACTACTAACGCAAGCTTACCGATTAACATATTACGAACATTCATAATTTCTAAACAGTAGGTATCGCTGAAAAACAAAACTCAGGTATTTTTTAAGATTTTAATGAAGTTATTATATGGCGAATAATCTCTAAATCGATCGATATTAAAATATCATTGGACAACCCTATTGTTAAATTTTTAAACATTAATTCAAACCTTCATTATTTCAGAATTAAAAATAATCGTAAATTGACATATCTTTGTTTTGATTGTATGTATCTATAATTTTTACATAACAATTTTACAAAAATATTAATAATATTTCTATGGAAAGGCTTGAGCGCCCTATCACCAAGTAAATCGTTTATTTCTTTTTACTTTATGCTTAATATGAAAATAATTTAATTGATATTGTTATTATATACATAACATACAAGAACGAGTGTTTATCTCTCGCGCTCCAGTGACAAGCAAAGCGGGTTATAATAGGTAGGGGTGTGTTTACACGTTGCTTTTAATCTGAAAACGCTAAATTTTTTAAAGTGAAAATAAAACCCTGTAGCAAAATATGAAGCGGCGCATAAGTGGAGTATAAAAACAGCTTGACTAACTGAATTATTATTGATTAAATTGTAATCGCAATTACATACCAATCGTAAACGATGGTAAGGTTTTTTTGATCACACACACATACACACATCATATAACATCTTACTTCAGATAATTGGGGGCGTATAAATTGATGGTACAAGAAATAGTAAAAATTTTACAGTTTCAATGTCTACACCTCTTGCCATTAAGTCGACGGCGGATAAAAAAACGTCATAACTTGCAGGATGGAACGATAATATTTTATAAGTATAACAACAGCGTCTTTAGTTATATCTTTATAACAAATATTTTATAAAGAGAAACTTCGAGGGAAGGCCCTGTTATAGTTTTATACTTAAAGACAGTACTTAAAGCTTTATTTATTAAATAAGTTTGTTGCTATTGCATCTCGTACCAATATTAAATATATTTTTTTTTTGAAAATCTCTATCACAATAAAATTTGTTAAGTGATTTTTTTTAACACATCTCCGTAAAACTGAAAAAAATAATATAAAACTGTTGTTTACAGACGAAACAAATATCTTTGCTTGAGATTAAATAAACATAAATTTAAATATTTTAACATATATTATATATTTCAGCTAAAACGAAGCAACGAATCAATTTTATTATTCACTGGTCATGTATAAATTTGAGTTAGATATATAAAGTGCTATTCAAATAAGTTATTCATTTGAAAAAAAATCATAAAGCAAGAAAAAATATTATAACAAATGAGAGATCGCAAATACACAGACAAGCACAACAACAATTCCCGTCAAAACAACAACAGAACTCCACCCTCTACTACGTGCGTAGCTTTGCTACGGCGTAGTAACGCCCACGCGCTACCAGGCTACGCTTTATAGATTGTCTACTCGCTCATAGTATATACAGTAATCGTTTTTAACGAGATTTATACGATTTTTCTCGTAAAAAAATAAATGTATACGTTGTTACATTAGTTTTAAAGAATTTTCCATGCTAATATTCAATTATGTACGCAAGCCTTCTAAAGATTTAATCTTCGTTTAAATCTGTTTAATATACAAATATAGATCATGGTCGGTAGAATTTTTGTAAATTTTTGACGCTAACGAAACTCTGTAGGTACTAAGAATACTACTAAGAACGCTACAAAACATTAAACATGGTATAATATCTTAGAACATACCTTCGGACAGTTCAGGTCATACAAACATTTTTTTTTAAGAAATCCATAGTCTATGACTACTGATCAAAGTTCAAAAAATATATATTCAAATTGAAACTAACATTTATAAAATAATATTAAACTAAAAAAATATAAGTGCTTTTATTTTGTAATAGAATAATTTTAACCCAAAATTTTATGTTGATGGTCATTTGTAGAAAACTATTTACGTTGCAGCACTAAATTGCTCACATCATAAACAACACTCATTAGTTTTAAGAATTTTAATTACTCATCAGATTTTACTTTCATAGGGCAATATTATCAGTTTTTTTTTTTTTTTTTTTAACTAAGTGACAATATAAAGCAAGCGTTAGATAATATAACAACGGAATAAAGTTGATTAAACTTTAAACGTAAAAATAAAATTTGCTCTACAATTCGAACGAACAATATAAGTATTTAATAAGCAAATAACAGGTGTTAACATAATTATAAATGTATCACTAGACTCTACAATTATACTATTTTAGGTAACAATATGAGTAAAAGATCGTTTGTTTCCCACTGCTGGGCTAAAGTACCTTATACCTCAAATAATAAACCTAATGAACCATGGTTCAGTGCTCCGTGTATTTGATACCAAATCAAAATTATTTTATTTTATATGCTTTAGACGTCACGACACTATAAAATAAGAAAATTATTATACATTAATGGGTAGAACGTCTTGAGAATAATTTGTAATGCGATCGGAATACCAGACCGAGTATTTTGCATTAGCATTGATTAAAAGCTATTAAAAGCTTAATGTTTTCTTTATTCAGCAGAAGTAAGATATCTCTACAATCAAAAGTTGTAATAATAATAAAAGAGGTGGACGGATCTTTCATTTTATTTGTGAATCTACTCATACAACTAACTCTTACAACAATAAAAGTGAACAATTGTAACAAAATTGAATACTACCACATTGGCATCCCTGTTAAAGTACATATATCCACGTAGGAAACGTGTAACCGATACACACACCTTTCACCTGAATATCAATTTAAGACATTATACAATAATAGTTTTTTTATCATATTTATTTTTTAATTTATTTGTCTTTATTATTTTTGGCTAGAGATAGAACCACAGTAGAAACAATACGTAGCCAATCAATACGATAAAAAAGTATGTTTTAATTCTTATTGACTTCTGTAATGCTTTTGATAATATTGACTATAGTATTTTACTTCTTTTATAGCATACAGCATTGGTTATAATCATAGGAAATGACACGATATGTTCCTTGTTCCTGTAACTACCGCCTTACCTACCTTTTAAATCGGAATACAATAATACAACGTATTGCTACTTGGCGGTAGAATATATGATATGTTTTTGCTACCCACCCAGACGGACAAAGCACTACCACCAAGCAAGTTACTTGTATTCTTAGCAAAATTTTAATATAATTTTAACTCTGCTATCCAAGAATTCTTATCTCTTCAATCTTATCAGGTTAGTTACTCAGCCTCTGGCTAATTAACCGATTAGTCATTTGTTGTCTGCTTTGGGGGAGATAAATATTGGTGCCTATCAAGGTGGTGATTTATGTCCGTTACTATTACTGTTTGTTTATTAAGATAAATTTTGTAACCTTTGTAATTTTTTGAACCGCATTTTTGAAGATCAATTCTATATTAGGTATTTTTGATTGATGATTGCAATATATTGATTTACTTACTTTTTTCTCAAATTACTTAGAGTTTGAAGGTACGGTAAGCTTGTCGAAATGACAGAATATAACAATCGTAGTAATTTAAGGTAATGTGAAGAAAGCTTTGTTCATACGTCTTATTTACGTTGCAATTACTGGACAATATTATGTTATTTTTGATAGCAGTAAATATATGATATATTTTTTTCAAAATTTTTTTTTTCTTTCCCAATATAAATTATTCGAAAACATAGTTAAGTAAACAAAATGATCACTGTTGAAATGTGTCAGTTAAATTATCTTAAGAGATCTTCTTTTCGGTATTTCGTTTACGGCTAGACGTTATTAATTTATCGTCTTTTATACTTAGATACATAAGGTCTTTAAAAACATATACTTCAAAGCGTATATCTTTCACCCGAATAACATACAAAGATTTCTTTAGACATATATAAAAACCAAGTTCCTTTAAAACCACAATTGTATTTCCAAGCAGTATTCGCAGTATTAAATTGTTCAATCGTAAACCCTTCGATTTTTCTTGTAATCCTCAACCATGTTGGGCTCCATTAAGATGGGCTGCGGATAGCGACTAATGGATTGACTGTAAGGTTCACAGTCCATTACAGCGAACCATTTACCTGTTACAGCAGAATGTTCTCGAACTGATCGATGTAAGGTACTTCTATCTAGCGGTGTCTATCAAACAATCTAAGCTCAAGACTTTGAAAATAAAATAATTTATTATTATTAGCTTATCCGATGTCACTTAAGTCGTTTATTGTTTAATAATTTCTCTAATAGTTGAGTGTACGGTTTGATACAACTGAACGATAAGAATATTATAAAAATTACGACTGATACAAAAGATATGAAACTATTATATTGTTTTAGTTTAATTATGACTTTATGAGTTTAATTATGTTGAATATTGTTTCGATATAACTTATAATATTAAACAAATCAAATCAAAATATACTTTATTCAAGTAGGCTTTTACAAGCACAATCGTCTTGTAAAGGCCTACTTTTACTTTTGAATCGTCATTTAACAAACTATTTAAAGTAAAGCTACCACCGATTCGGAATGTAGATTCTACCGAGAAAAACCGGCAAGAAACTCAGTAGTTACTCTTTTTCAACATAATCATAATGTAGTTGTAGTTAAAATTTTCCCCCGAGGTAGACGATACAAAAAATATATTTCAGATTTCTAAAATGTTTACATGTTCGCCACAGCATGTGCAGACATTCATTACAAATAAATCATATTAACTATTTTTATTTTTTAGGCTGCCAATTTTCATCGCTCTGTTAGACCGTGATAATTATCGAAACTTCAACTACTTAAAAAAGCGCAGCTATTTTCTGCATAATATTAGAAAAAAAAAGAATCGTGATCTATATATATAACTATTCTGTATTCATTATATAATAATATTATCTCTTTATAAGCTCTTCTGATTTATATATATACGAGAATATCATATAAATACGATGAATACATTTTAAAATTTGGTTCGATTGATTTTTATAACATGATAAAGAATAAGTTAATATTTTAATAAAATTTGTAAATAAATATATAATTTTGATAGGCGCACGACCAGATGGGGCATCTGAAGGTAAGTGACCATCAGCGCTGTAAGAAATATTAACCATTCCTTACATCGCCAATGCACCAACAGTCTTGGGAACCTTAGATTGTTATGTCCCTTGAGCCTGTAGTTCCACTAGCTCACTCACACTTCAAACCGGAACACGGTAATATTGTGTGCTGCTGTTTGGCGGGAGAATATCTGATGAGTGGTTGTGCCTACCTGGTACAGATACAATTTGTAATTTGATAGATTTATTTTAGTTTCCATGTAATTAATTTCAGAGAACAATAACTATTGAATTCTTTGGTGGTTCTTTTCAGTAGAATCTACATTCCATATGTGCTAAATATATATTATATTTTTATTCGATGATTAAATATTATCTCGATCTATACAAGGCGATATATTAATATTAAGTCTTAATACAAAAATACAATAAAACCCATCTGTTAAATACCTCTCGCAATTAGTACTTCCTTTGTTCCATAAAACTAAAAACCAGATTAAGTTCCAGCGAGAACAAACTTATAGTTCCGCGTCCCAGAGTGCCAGTCGTCTCAAGAATTTGAAGACAAACTTTGAAAAATATGGACAGAGTGAAAACTGCAGTTCCGCTATTGCGACTTTAACAATAGACAAGCGGGAACGACTCGAATGACCAGTCAAACTAGATATTTATATATAAAACAGTTTTTAGGAAAGAGAGAATATTTTATTGCCGCTTGCATTTAATACTGACCGAACAAACTCATACTCAAATTCCTTTATTCAATATAGAAGTATTACACTTTCTTATTGATGGTCAGATTAAACACTACCACCGGTTCGGAAAAAGAAAACACCCTGACCTGAGAAGAACCGGCGAAAAAAACTCAGCGGGTCTTTTTTTTACGTCAAATTAATTATATACACAATTGTATATGAGTAGAAACAGCCAGGAGGCGATCGTTTCATTCCCAAGGTGTGCTATCAAACATAAACTCACTAATTGTATAGTAACCTTTCGCACACAAGCGTTCCTTAATATTTTTTTTAAATTTCGCAACAGAAGCATTTTGAACGCTTTCTGGGATCCTGTTGTAGAAGCGTATATATTGCCCCATAAAAGAGTTACTGACTCTATGCAGTCGAGTAACAGGAGTAACAAGATTGTGTTTGTTCCTTGTACCAACGTTATGAGAATCACATTTTCTCATAAAAACATTAATATTTTTCCGTACATACAAAACATTACAGAATATATATTGAGAAGCAACAGTCAATATCTTAATTTCTTTAAATTTATACCTCAAAGATTCCTTGGCTCCTAGGTTATAGATTGCGCGAATAGCCCTCTTCTGCAGCACAAATAAAGTATGGATAGCGGCTGCGTTACCCCAAAGCATAATACCGTAGGACATTATACTGTGAAAGTAACTGAAATAAACTAGGCGAGCCGTATCAACATCGGTAAATAATCTATTTTTTTTTACCGCAAATGCCGCAGAACTCAGTCTACCCGCCAATCCGTTTATATGGGAACGTTTATATTGTAATGTTAAAACGGGGGATCATCTTATATTGGAAGCAATTGGTTAAAGATAAACAATTATATTTATAAATTATAGTGTTCCACGTCGACTAAGATATTATGACGATATTATGTTTGATTAAATATATAAATTAATTTAAATAATAGTAAGTTATTTTGTCTCACGAAATAATAAATGTCTCAAAATAAACATCATTGGCTGTTACTGATAATATCAAAGAAAATTTTATTATTACGAGCTAATTAAATCGTTTGTCGGTGAGGTGTTAATGAAACATGAGTTTATAGCAGCATTACAAACCCAATGCCAAGTTGAGCTATGAAATTGGCATTTCAAGAAACATTCCTAGCGAGAAAATTGTTTATACCTCCTTAATTACTCTCTACTAATTAACTCTATAAAAAACAGCCTTCTTTGAATTGTAACGTTGATTATACCTTTTGCCTTTAATGTTCGAAGCCAGATGTTTTCATTTATACACAATTCGAATTAAGAATTCTAATTGCCCGTTATTTTTATTTATCGCGCCTATTTAATAAGTTTTATCTTGTATAAAATATTAACTTTATATACCTAAAGTTAAATATAAATCTTGTAGTTTAATAAACGATATAATTGAATAACTGCCTCACAAAATTCCAGATAAGAGTCTTATAATTCTAAAGTTTATATTGAGTGATTTCTTGGAAAAAATAATGGAGGCGCCTCGAAGTATCGTCTATCAAATAAAGGGATGATGTGCATCTAATACCAAAGGCTAACTGTGCCTTATACATGTCTATGGAGATGTCACATGTCTTTGTATTATGTATAAATAAATATTTTTTTACTTCATCGAATGCGTTAATATAACATTAATCCGATTAATTAGAAATTTTTACAATTTAATTGTAGGTATCGGAAAATAGCTTACAAAAAAAAACATAGAAATAGTTATTCCTATGATGAGCATTCTATATTCTGCTCAAAATAATTTCCAGAAAAAACAATTACATTTTCTCGTGTAGCTTTTAGCCTGTAATGTGTTTTGTAAAATAGCTATACTGAATCGCCTTAACGTTTGATTCAAATTAATGTGTATACACGAACTTTTAAGCTGAAATTCGTCCTTTCAGAATCTATAAGCCTTTTGAGCCCTCGAGTGCTCTACCTTTTGCTCAGTGATTGGCTACAATATCGGAAATAACTTGTAACTTGTAGACATTTGAATAGTTTATACGACGACAGTGGTGGTAATATATATAGAAATAATTAATTGGATCGTGATAAACAATTTTAATAATTATTATTCATCCTCATCTAATATATAAAAATATACAATTAAGAATTATGAATAAACTAAAATAAATGAAAAATATTTTTGGTAGAACATTGTAAA
The DNA here is from genome assembly GCF_905147765.1 of Vanessa atalanta. Lineage (NCBI taxonomy): Eukaryota > Metazoa > Arthropoda > Insecta > Lepidoptera > Nymphalidae > Vanessa > Vanessa atalanta. Next base: position 793,095 of record NC_061871.1, read on the forward strand.
TTTTATATTTTTGTAGCAACCGTCAAAAATACGGTACATAGACGAACCGTACGTTTACAAATTTGCATTTTGCTATCATTCGAATCCCGTATTTTTTCGTATCCGTATCAGAAAAAAAAGGCTGGACGACGTTATCCTGACCGATTTCGCGATGACCACTCTCAGAAGAGACTAACTGCGGAATAATATATTGCACAAGTTAGAACACCTGTGTAGGTACTCGTTATTCGGTAAATTCGACATGACTGAAAATACCGGCCCAGAAGCCACAGATTTACGGCAAATTTAACAGCAGAAAAGCCCATTAATATTATACCCATATTTGATTGAGCCTGCTCTTGAATCTAGGACGTCGGGATCTGCAACTTTATATCTAGTTACTACATCAACGAGGCAGGAATTATTACTATTATTTAAGTTAATCAGGTAATTTGTATCAGTATTACATTTAAGCAGTAATATTCTGTATATATAAAATATATATATATATATATCCCAGACTTAATGAAAAACTATAATCTAGTATTATTTGCTGGGGCATACCTGCAATACAAACGCTAAAATTTTATTACATGGATAAAAGTCGTTTCATACCATCGAGGATCGGCAAATAAAAGCAATGAGATTTGAGTCCGCTCCGCGTGAACGGCATTTTATTTTCAGTATAAATAGTGCAATCGAATCGATTTCCGATCAGAGAAAGTTTGAAAAAATTGAAAAAAATTGCTTCAACACTGTGCACTGCGCTGGGATTCTAACATCTGAAAGGCTCTAATTTTTTTTTTTTTTTTTTATTGCCCGGGAGGGCAAATGACTCTGCTCCACCTGATGGTAAGTGGTAGTAGAGTCCAAACGCGACGACGGCTAGTGCAGTTGGGAAAGGTGATCTGCTCTAGCCGCCCCCGCCTTGCCGGCCCGCAAGATGCCTCTTCACGCCTCGCTAGTACAGTAGTTAACAAGTACGTAAAGAATGACTGCATCAAATCATGAGCGAATGGGTCAAATTACGGTGGCAAGACAGTTAAGCATTACTACTATACTTTCAAAGTGAAATTCGCTTTTCCAAACCTAAATGAATCAGCCAATTACAAATACGAGCAAAAAGTCGGGGCATATATTTTTTCGACATTTGTTTGCACCATTACTCAAAATTACAAAAGTAACAACAACAAAGGAGACGCATAAAGAAATAACTAGGGAAGGCAATACATTAACAGCCTGTAAATTTCTCACTGCTGGGGTAAAGCCTCCTCTCCCTTTGAGGAAAAAGTTTGGAGCATATTGCACCAAAGCGGGTTGGTGGAATACACATGAAGCAGAATTTTGTTGAAATTAACACATCTAGGTTTCTTGATGTTTTCCTTCACCGCCGAGCACGAGATGAATTATAAACACAATTAATTTGTGACACGAATTTGTGCACATGAAAATTTAGTGGTGCTTGCCTGGGTTTGAACCCGAAACCATCGGTTAAGATGCACGTGTTCTAACCACTGGGCCGTCTCGGCTCAGGAGAAGGCAATATACCTTAATGATTCAATCAAAAATAATATATCGAAACGTCTTCAACCAAACCGATAAGGAATAGTCGATTAAGCTTTAAGCCAAATCCTTAATACGAGTTCAGGTGACGAGTGACGGTTTATAGGGGATTATTATAAAACTTTTAAATACATTCAACACATATTAATAGCTAAAATTATTAAATTCGAATTCAATTTAAAGTTTTAATGGGAAAAACTCGAGGCTATAATGTTAATTTAGTGTTATCGTAGCCTGCACCGCGGAACTAATACCGGTAACTACAAGTTATGCAACACACGTGCCTGCTAAGTTTATAATATGACTCGAAACTTTGCAACTTATCACCGAGCTGCTGAAGTATTACTGCGATACTCGTTAATAAAACTTGTGCATTCGTTAAAATTTTATCATAATTAAAACTTCTTATAGTTTTACTGTACGTAATAATTTTGTTTTATTTATTGACTCATAACTGTGAGCGGCTTGAACAAATTATTTTCGAAATACTGAATAAAGAAGCAGGATTTATCGATGCTGCCAAGACTCAAAACATCGCTCTCTCTATTGTGCTTACTCATAACAAAGACACGTGTGCTTATAATGCCTTAAGGCCTTGCATCCACTCAAAATCCATATAAAATATTTATGAGATCATTGATTATATATCCAGTTAAAATGTTACGTGGAAGTCAAGCTTGGTGCAGTCCTGTCTGGGCGATGCATTCATCAAATATTTTACCGCTAAACAGCAATAATTACTATTGTTGTGTTCCAGTTTGAAAATCGAATGAGCCTGTGCAACTACATTCACAAGGGACATAAAATCTTAGCTAATTTCGGTAACGACTGGACCGATTATGACGGGGCTTTCACTGGCAGATAGCTGATGTAATAAGGCTTAACTTAGGCTACAATAGTAATTTTTTCGTTCAATTCAAACAATCACGAAGTCGCGGGCACAGCTAGAATAATAATAAAAAATAAGCTACGCAACACTATAAGGGAGTACAAAATGTTGACGAGGAGACAAGAGGCTTGATGACACGAACAGTATCACGATATGATGTAGAGAGCGTTATGCCGTTTGCCGTCACGGCATACAAGTAGGTCTTACTCTTAAAATCTTTATTCATCATAGAAGCACCAAGTAGCTTTGAGTTTCTTACCAGTTCTTCTCTGTAGAACTTCCCGAACCAGTAGTAGCTTTACATTTAATTCATTACTTTAACTTAACGATATATAAGTGGTTTTGGAATAAAGAATATTTTGATTTTGCTTAAGGATCGACAATAATATATGTTTTCAATGATAATTTATTTATATACGAATATTCAAGAGGCAAGAAGTCCAGGAGGTGATCGTTTAATTCCCGTGTGATGTCATCTTTAAAGTTATAATAGCATTTAGCATTCAAACATTCTTTGACGGTTTTGAACGTTTTCTGGGATCCTGTTGTATAAGCTTACATCGTCGCACAAAATAATTACTAACCTTTGTTTATAGTTTATTCCTTGTATTAATAGCGTGGACGTCGCACTATCTAGAAAAAAAAACATTTACATTTTTACGAACATACGTTATCAAATATATATTAAGCAAGTCAAAACTTTTATTTTCTTAAATTTAGTTCTTAGTGAATCTATAGACGTTTATAACCAAATTCAACGAGAACAATTTCGCATGAATAATATTAGTTGGGGTTCAATAACGCCGTAATGGCATACGTTCTCTGATCGATATAACGGAGCGTTATAAATCAAACTGTGCACAAAGCGCCGATCGTCTCCGCGGTTCCTATCACAACTAGAGCTATTAAAACTTAATCCCGGCGGACCTGCGCTGTTTACGATGTACTGAACTCGTAATTACTTTTATACAACTCCGAATTCGTTTGCGGAACGAAAATTTGTAATTAATAATAAGGTTAAAATTAAGGTACGATATGTCAAGAAAATTAAACGAAAATCAAAAACGATGTACATTTAGCCTTATAACAGAACTTTTGAATCGTTCGAATTAAATGTAAAGTTAACGAGCCGAGATCGCCCAGTGGTTAGATTTCGGGTTCAAACCTAGGCAAGCACCACTCAATTTTCATGTGCTTAATTTGTGTTTATAATTCATCTCGTTCTCGGCGGTGCCACTTGTGTACTCACCTCTGAAAAGAAATTCAGTACTTCACTTGGTGGTAGGTTTGTTGCAAGCTCCTCTGGGTAGGTACCACCCACTCATCACATATATAGAATATACTACATAACAATACTCAGTATTGTTGTGTTCGGGTTTGAAGGGTATCAATACAATCTCATGTTAAAAATAACTGCCGAATCTTAATATAGAAACGAATACCATAGCTCCAGGAAGGATGTTTTGACTCTGCGATGTCTGAGTGTGTTATTAGTATGCCAGTGTGAAGTCAGTAACTCTGGCAACTGGGACAATGTATAAGGTTTAACAACGGGATTCAGTAAACGCTCGAACTGCCAATGATACAAAATTAAAGTTAAAAGTAAAGAAACGCTTTTATACGAATAGTGAGTTCATGGATCACGACTTGGGAAGGAAAGGGCCGCCTCGTGTCTATTTGCTTTTGTTTTGAAAACTGCAATCAATTATATAATTCGACAATACAATACTCACTCGGTTTCTTCCGCTGGTATATAGCACATGGTTAATGGTGTGTATGACTGAATTTAACTTAATTTAATTTAAGTCTATCTGTATCACAAATTGTGTAATGCAAAAATAAAGAGGAGAATAATTTCATCATCATTTCCAAACCCTCAGCAATATTTTTTCATATGTACTTTAATTATTTTGAAGTAAAGCTATCGTCCAGTCGTTACAAGGACTGTAACCTTGTTTTTTTTTTTAATTTATCGTTAGCTCAAACTGGAAGAGATTACTTTTTCAAATTCGGATTCGAATTTTAAAAAGACTTTTTATTCGATTTAGTTTAGAGTATGTCAGAGTCGATACAAATGTGTTTTGAATTTAAGCTTCCATGGGTGCCATGAGAGAGTTAAACTGCACGGTCAAAAAATTGCAACGTTTCAAATTATGATGTTTCTGTAGAAAAAAAGATTTGATTCACTTTAATTATATAATCTTAGTTGCACGTCTTTTATTTTAAAAGAAGAAGCAATAAAATATATGTATGTAATTGTTATTGGTTCCCCGAAATAGTTTTTATCCAGCTTAAACCGTGACATGGTTAAAAGCAACGCAGTTTTTCCGTTAAAATCGAAGTAAATTTTTTTCGAGCCGGCTTTTACGAGGACTTACTTGTTATTTTACAGGATTATATCCAAGCAGCAGTTAGGAGTGTATTATTCGACAAGAAACTCAGTTAATTTAGTTAATCTTCTCCACAAAAACTATAAAGTAATTTACAAACTGTAATATCAAAACTGTCAATTAAAGATGAACACATAAACTTGATCATGTAAACTCCGAGATTAACGTCAATGAATCCCGAAACCTCAATAACGATAAACGTAAAACATAAAAACTTTTATACGACTGCGATACTTGTTGGTGAAATAGTTGTGAATACCTTAATATAGTTTAACTATACGTAAAGTTGGATTGTGAACGGTGAACATTATTAAAACCAATATCTAAGCATCTGGGGTATGATGGCACAGTATCTTAAACACGTGAATCTCAATCGAAGTTTCTATTTGCTTAATTTGAGTTTGACAAGTAACATGCAGGCTGAATGTCCAAGTAAAATCTATGTTGAAAAGCTATACAACTCCTTGATATTTACATGTTATTTTTTTTATATTAAAATGACGCATTAGCCATAAATACTTAAGCTTAATTAATAACGAGACCAAAATTTAATAACGTAACAAAATGATGATTTTAAAATTGCAAAATTCTGCAACAATTATTCTTTGAAAATAATTCCCAAAAATATTGACGATGTATTGTTATGTACTAGCGACCCGCCCTGGCTTGCCACGAGAGAAATTTGCACTTTGCAATTGCACTCAGGAATAACGTAGCTTTACACCAGTGGAAAAAAATTTAGAATCTTATCAGTAGTTCAGATGTTTAACCCATATATACAAACAAACAAATTTTACCTCTTTATAACATATGTGTAATTTTACGAGAAGTTTTTTGTTTCAATACAGATATAAGAACAGAATACATTAATGTTTTATTCGATTATCGGTTTTGTTATTAGTATGGATTTCAGATCAACAGAATTTCCGTAAATGCTGTTAGAACAGAACGTTTGGAAATGTGGTAACTAATACAGACTGCATCGCGACAAACTTCCGGAACTATCCGATTGACCTCGATGTTGAAACATACGCTAGAATCCGATCGCGAAGTGCTGGTATTACAGCTGTTTTTTATCAATTTACTTTTTCGGGTCTGATATATAAATTTATTTGTTATTTTTTCTTATCGTATACGAAATTTTGACCTGGTTACCAGGTGGTCGCCTTAAACATATAAGCCAGAAAAATGCCCCATTATTATAAGTAATTATCTTAATACTTATGTAGGGTGTGCTATTTATATAGGAATCTCACCAACTAAAACCGATGAAGCCGAATCAAATATTAATGATAACAAATGATTACTATCAGCGATTTAAATTGTTATATATTTTTTCAATCTTTATTAGATACAAGCACTAAAAAAAATATTATCAAATTTATTTTATGAACGCAAGATTTACCGAATTACATTTTCACGTACAAAAGTTAAAAATTAAATGAAAAATAGTTCCGTCTCGTGTCCGGTCCGCGATCCGGCTGAATAGCCAGTGAAATGTGCTGGACTAGATAAAAGAAACTACGTGGATCAGAGCCATTGTTTCGGACACAGTGTTTTAGGTTTCGTTTTGTAACCCGTACAGCTATTTCGTCGGCAAAAGAGACAAAATTTAGAACTAAGTGTGACATACTTAGTATTTTTCCGTCAGTCTAACTGTCATTTCCCAACCAGCTTCAATTTTATATAAAATATTAGACGTTGTAATTAAATATTAAATAGCATTCCACGATGTACTTCTTATTGATATATGTATTCAATAAATCGAACATCTATTACTTTTTGAAATACTAATTTTAGTAGTACACGGTGACAGGGCTTTGTGCAAGCCCGCCTGGGTAGGTACTCCCCACTCATCAGATATTCTACCGTTAAACAGTAGTACTCCGTATTGTTATGTTCCGGTTTGATGGGTGATTGAGCCAATGTAACTACAGGCACAATAGCAACAATGACATCTTATTGGTGGCGCCGTTTTCGGTGCGCGGTGATGACCATCAGGTGGCCCAGTTGCTATGCCTACCTATGTCATAAAAAAAGTAAAAAGTATGTAATACTCCTTTTAAAACATCTGTTCTAAAAATACCTTTGAAGTTATTTTTGCAATACATCTTTTTTTTTCAAATGAGATTCGTGTCTGCTTATATTTCCTTTAATGCGTGCGTTCAAACAAGCGTACTCTTTATACAGAAATATGCAAAGCATGTCTCCGGGTTCAGAAACGATCATTGGTCAAAATAGACGATAAATGAGCGTTCATATCAAAACCAAAGTAATTAATCCGAGTTTGAATACTATTTCGGAAACTTGAGAATGCTCTAAGATTCAATTCCAAATTCAAACAGCATTCATGTGGTATGACAATGACTTAATGTTTGAGTGAGTTATTAGTGATTATTGTGCAACTATAAAATTTTATTGACAGCGCTTTGTGCCTTGTGGTGAATACTGATTACCACAAATTCAAGACAACGACGCTTTGTTTGGTCCAGCTTAAATTATGTAATTTTATAAATGAGCCAGACTGATTACAAGCTCGAGAGACAATACATGCTTGTACCATGGCTGGTGACACAGACAAAGTCTGAGTGGTGAAAAAGAAAAAAAAACTTTACCGTTATTAATTTTGCAGTTCTATTCACGTGAAAGCCACGTTATTCAGAGACATACGATATGAAAGATATTTGTACGTCAATTATGTATAAAAAGCTCCTACGGAAAATATGGAAGGGTGGATCACGATAAAATTGTCGGTAAGTCAGGTACAATACCATTACGGAGACTTATATGGCGCTTAAATTCTTTTGTATTCTCTTTATAATTTTGAAGGAGTTATTTTTTTGGATTATTTTGGCAGACTGGCAAATGGGCTACCTGGTGATAAGTGGTCACCACCGCCCATAGACATTAGTCCTGGAAGAAATATTAACCATTCCTTCCATCGTGCCAATAAACCATTTGAACCAATGTGTTATGTTTTTTCACATCTGGTCAATGAACTTTTCAAACTGAAACAAAAGAATAATAAGTATTGTTCAGTTGAAGAATGTCTAATGAGCCACGTGGAACAATACCTGTTGAGTAGGTGGCACCTATCCATACCTACGGGCTTGCCCCAAGCTAATGTTTTGGGCAACCCCTTTGCGGACCCTTGCTTGATGTTAGGCCACCATATAAGTAATGTAATATTTATTATTTATTGCGTATCAAAAATACAAACTTAAATGTTTACGTAAGTTCTCAACCGTATGGATTTGTTATTGTAAATAAGGCATACCTATAAGTAAACAAGATCTACTTCCTTATAAGTCTGTGTAATCAATAGGAGCTTACGAGACTGAAGTGAATTAATCTCAAATTATAATGTGTCAAAGGGATCATTCGTTTATCCAGAGAATATCTTAATATAAGCGGTGCGCGTGATGCGCGTCGGTCCATTAGCCCGGCTTAGCGTCCGCCTAAGTGATTCGGTAATACGTTATTATACCAAGACACGAACGATTCTTGACAGGTTACTTTTTTTTTAAATGTAATTTTTAATATAAGTTCTTTTTCTTAATTTTATGATATTTTTTTCCACGTCTATTTCATTATATATTTTCATTTTTTGACGTCTATGCCTCGAGTTAATTTTTTTCTTAATTTTACTTACATTATAACTCCAAATGTAAAATTAGTACATCGGCGACTTAGTATCATGTATGTTTGTTTGTTTCTTTTTTAATCGCATTTGAGCAAAAAATACTCATTCATGCCTTAAAAGCGAGCGAAGACGCGGTCAGCAATTAGTATTATAATAGACAGACTATTTTTTGACAGACGGTTTCAAGGCAGTAATATGCTTAAATTTCGTGTAACTGATTACGACAACAGCTGTTATTCTTACAGAAAACTAGTCAACTGCGCTTGACATCCAAATCCAAATCCAATAGTGGAACTGCTTAATCTCAGTAACACCCCCAGAGCTGCTACTAAAATTGCATTAATTGAAAAACTAATGTTTTCAAAGCCCGAGGTTTGAATGTCCTTTGGTTCGACATACTTTTAACCCAATACACCAACCAGACATATCAATAATAAAAATTATAATACAAATAATACTTATTTGTGATGATATATATATTTTTAGATACAACTTTATGTGCTTTTTGACATTTTTATATAATATTTCCAAAATTTATATAAATCAGCCCACAACCAGAATAGAAGGACTCACAGTAAACATCACTCATATTAAAAAGATAAGATTATTTCAGTTAATTTTTTCAATAAATCAAATGTCAATCAAAAATATTATCTTAATAAAATGCATATTAATTCGAAAACTTTTCAGAAAGCTGTGTAACTACCGAGCACAGGCGGAGGAATCGCGTGTTATGACACTGATCGATTGTGCTATGTTGTTTAGTAACAAATGTTTTCGTTCATATATGTATATGTTTATTAAAAAGAAGTTCTCAAGCAGTGCGTGATGTACTACACATAATAAGACCTCTTTTTATTTACTTAGGTTTTGTGTAAATCGGTCTGGGTAGGTACCCCCACAAAAAATATATTCTACCGCCAAGCAAAAATACTTAGTATAGTTGTGTTTCGGTTTGAAGGCTGTGAGGGCCAGTAACTACAGACACAAGGAACATAGCATCTTAGCTCCTAATTTTGGTGACGCATTGGAGATGTAAGGAATGGTTAATATTTCTTAAAGAGCGAATATCTATGTCTATGACCACTTAAAACTAGGTGGCCCATTTGCCCGCCCTTCTGCTTATATCATAGAAAGTCTTAATCAGTATTTTTAATAGCTCAGACCACTCAATTCCTCAATATTGTTCTCTGACATTTTATAGTATCAATATGTAACGATTTTTCGTTCAAAATCGATGTACAATCAAAACGTTTTCATGAAGCTACCTGAGTAATGAACGCAAGATGAAGGTTTAAATATACATTATAAACACGATACGACATTGTTTCCGTTGCTTTATCATGTCAGAAAATATATAAATAATAATGTACAAATGCTTGGATCTTATCGAAGCTAAATTATGCAAATTTCGTTATCGGATCTAGATTATGCGCTCGATCTAAAAATCTCATAAAGAAGGATCAACATTTTTATCCGCATTTTTGTTTCAATATTCGACCCCTTTCGTATCAACCTCCTTTAAATAACGCTCGTCTACCAAAATAGGTTACCGAAGACAGATTTATTTAGTTTGATTATAAATTAGGACACTATGATATTGCCCTGATTTTGGACACAGCAGCCAAAGTTGTAAAGTGTTGTCCTGTGTAGTTAGTTACTGTGTAGTTAACTACACAGGACATATAATAGTTCTCAAGTGTGTGCGCTAACACAGGTGCATTCTCTATACCCTAACTCTCAAAATCCGAAGGGACGACAGATTCGACACGACCGGACAGAATATGGCCAAAAGATAAAAACAATGTTTAAACATATACTTTAATAATAAGTCTAACAAATGGAAGCACTGATTGGGAAGTCACTGGCCGATAAGATGCGGGGTCTCCTAGTTTAGGTGTACAGGCCCTTTGATGTATGTCTGATATTGTATAAAACTTGTAAACTTATACCAAAAGATGTAACGCATTTTGGAAAAGGTTTTGGCTGCTAGGTAAATAAATAATAATAAATAAATATTGGACCACATCACATACATTACTCTGATCCCAATGTAAGTAGCTAAAGCACTCGTGTTATGAAAAATAAGTCAAATAAGAAAATAAGTAACGACGGTACCACATACACCCATACCTATAACATAGAAAACTAATGAACTTTTTCTACATCGGCTCGACCGGGAATCGACCCTGGGATCTCGGAGTGGCGTACCCATGAAAACCGGTGTACAGACTACTCGACCACGGAGGTAGTCAAATATGTAAATATAGGTATCATGTGATTTAAATTTAGACTATATAATGTCTGTAACGAGAATATCATATTATTTTTATAATATATATATATCCATCCTATTTCTATGGCGCGAACTTATGACATCAGAGCGTCTTCATAAATGCAAAATTTTTCTCCGCATAACACAGCTGCTCTTTGAAGTAGATTAAGTACGCTGCTACAAAGTGCTGGAGCAACTTGCTACCGCCTTTTCGTAACCTAAATCGATGAATAATTTTGAATTCATATATAAAAAGTTACTTCTCGGCTGGCAAGCGCAAAGGTGATGTATATATATTTTACCAATCAATATACTATATTTTGTATGTTACTAGCAACAGCTATAATGAATATTTAGAGAAAATGTTTATTAAATTTTTAACCCAAAACAATTAGTATTGATTGAATCCTTTATTACATAAATTGTTCTCATTAACGTTAAACAACATATCTCTTATTGTAATTTCATAATTCTTAATTTGTTAACACGTGCGTATACAACGAACTACACCACCGACTTCGTTCTGAGCGCAGATGCGATCTCATAGGAGACACCCTCTGGAGAACGTCCCTCGGAGCCCGAGAGGGCTTCTTCAAGACTGAGTCTAGTACTCGCCCCCACGCCCGGTGACGCTGTAAAGGCCAGTGTCAACAGCAAAACGACATAAAGACACAAAAAATAATAATAATAAAGAGACTGGGGCATTATTGTTCGAGTCGTCGAACAGTACGAACATCTCGGACATGTTATTAAGGAGGTTCATCCATCGTTAAATATATCAGTTGTAAAAATGTAAAGGTGGGCAATCGTACCAATGCTCGACTAAGGCCTCGGCTCCCTTTAATGAGAAGGTTATGAGCTAATTAAAAAAAAAAAAACATTTCATTACAATAATTATAAAATAAATATGATTGAATTATTCGTATTTTTTTAATACACACTTAACAAAAGTTTAAGGTACTGCAGGATTATATTGTAGAATCGATTATAATTTATCTCGGTAATGAAATATAAATGGTATTACGGTTACAGAAACTCGTTGTAAGAAGCTTATCTATACTTCACGTTTGTTAACAATTGTTGTTTCTGCTTCGATAAAATAAACAAAGTTCGAGATAAACATATTTATTGAGCCTCCGTTAAAACCGAAATTGACTTTAATGTAATTAAAATTATGCCTCATGTATTGTAATTAATAATATTATCTATAAATGCAAGAGTAACTCGGTCTGCCTGTCTTTTGCTCTTCCACGGGCAAACCGAATATAATGAAATTAAATATGAAGTATGCTTGTACTCCAAGGAAGGTCATTTGTTACTTTGTTGCCTTAAACTGATGACCAACCCCTAAAACGCGAGCAAAGTCGCGCCTGACAACTATTGTATTAAAAACGATAAATAACTTTGTGTTAATATAAAATCAAGGTCTATAATATTTATTTATATGTTAGAAACAAACAATTGATTCAATTACATAATTCATTTATCGGCAGATCGTCACGACTGTAATTATCCTTCGCATCAGACATGGTAATATTATCTAGTAATGAGGGTAGGTAGTAACACAAACACAATGATCGTCTATAATTTAATTTAGTTCACAATTAGCACAAATAATAAGTCACAATCGCAATAGTCTTCACAAGAATTTAATCACGGGTCTTTAATTAGATAATTAGAGTAACCGAGGCAAACGTTCCGTCGGAGGAATGCGTGTGCACCCAACGTTTTTCGACCGAGAACTGTCTCTCCCGACTCTGCGCTGGCCCCGACGTTCCGTTAGTGCGAACGGCTACGCCATCTGACGGCCAAATACGCACTTTGCCTCTAAAAAAAGTCAAATCAGCGTCTTTTTATTATTTGCGCCGACACATATTTAAAATATTAATATAATATTGTTATATTGATTGGATATACTAAAACATAGCTTAATTTTTTGGTTTCCTACTCGCAAATCGCGTAAAATAATTTGATTAGTTTCAGTATTGTTATTAAAATTCATATACTAATATATATAATAGAGCTAACTTCGCCCGGATAAAATAAAAAATATATATTTATTTCACGATCTCAACGCCATCTATCGGGTCCGATCTAAACATCTAGGAACTTACTCAGATATACACACAAAAATCATCGCAAATTTTCAGCCGTTGAGTAGAACAGCTTCATACAAGTACAGAAGGTTTATATGTATATAAGGATATAATTGTATGAATTTGAAAACTTTTAATGAGTTTTCCGCGTAACATTACTTTCTAAAATTGAATCCTTTTTAAATTAAATGTTGTTTAAATATATTACGATACATTAATTATTATTTGTATTATTTTTGTTTTGGAATGGTGTGTCGACACGTAGTAGGAAACTCAGGGTTGTAATTTTAACATTACTTGTCACGTATGTGTGTAATTATTGTTGCCGATTGACAAATGAAATGAAAATGTATTATGATATTTAGTGGTAGAGGTTTTTTCTATTTTTTTTTAAAAGCAATTCATAGTATTGATGTAATCTGGCTTGAATCGTGAATGGCGGCAGTGACTACAGGCACATGACATGACACGTAAAATCTTAGTTCCCATGGTTGAATAATTAAAATTACGGTGACTATATAAATAGACAGTACAGACCACTTACCGTCAGATGGCTCATTTGCACATCCGTTTAATAATTCCATAAAAATTGAGTCCTAAACTATATTGTAGTACGTATCCGTTTTATTTAATTTACTAAATTTGCTTTTTATGTATTATATAAAATTATTATAATATATTTTTAACCTGATATATATGTTTTTTCAATGTTTTTATGTATACGGATAATATATATATATATATATATATATATATATATATATATATATATATATATATATATATATATATATATTATGATGCGTTGTTAACATCGTCGAAGTTTGTTTTCTATCAATAAATGAAGAAAAAAAAAAGCCTTCCTTGCCGTGTCAGCCATATCCTTCCTTGGGGTTTACCGTCATTTGTCGTAATCATTGATTCGTTCGGTCTGCCTCATACCAAATTTCATCAAAATTGATTCACTGGTATGGTTGATTTGTGGAGATATTAAAAATTTAAACTCTTCAAATGTAAGTATATTTATTTGGGTAAAATAAAAGGTTTACAAACTTTATCATAGGTTTTATCATTTAAATTTATGATTATTATCGAAATTATGCTGAGCTTATGATGAGCTTCACGTTTAACAACGTAACACATTTGTGTGTAACCAAATGCTCTCAAAATACGCCGTTAGCCCACCGTAACACCTCTCATTTATATAAGTCTAAGAAGTAATAATCCCGCACAAGGTGTCGAGTGACTTAACTCTATCAAATATATCATTCGCACCTAAATAGTAGAGAAATAATTTGATTTCAAAATGAAGCAAAATTAGGTCGAATTTCTAGAATCACGTTTATTTCCAATTTTGAAAATCAGGAAAAGTAGGCGTATTTAGACATTAGTTAAAAAATAAAAATAAATACAAAGCAATTTCATGACATGTATTTCTGAGTGGTTTCAGACACTTTGACTATTCTCAAACGAGACTCGCCAACACGATTATATATCTCAGGTGTGTGCAAAGCTACAGGTGCATATCATGGGCCAATTTCAGTTGAACCCCACGATGGGCGTCCTTGGCACGCATTGGAAAGTCTACGGTAATGTTTCTATAGTTTGCATCCGCCGCCTGTCTCTTGTCCTCTCGTGGCTTGCCAAACATTCAGATTGAAATTATATTTAACCCAAAGTAAAGCATTTAGTATTCGGAAAGGAATATAAGAAAATATCAAGTCATGAAAAATTTAACTGAGGCTTAAAGATTTAAGCGACGATTTAAACACGAATAAAAAACAAACAAAACACCACTGCATATTGCTTAGTTTTTGTTTATAAATAATGACGTGCTCGGTGGTGAAGGAAAACATCTTGAGAACACTTGCACGAGTTTAATGAAAATCTGTCACACGTGTATCCACCAATCCGTATTGGAACAGTTTGATCGAATATACTTCTAACCTTTCCACAAACGGCAAAGATGCCCTAACCTAGCAGTGGGACAGTTACAGACTGTTACTTGTACAACAAAATACATGTACATAAAATGTTTTATTAAAATAAATTGAAAGTGACATAAAATAAAATATTTTCCTCCATTGTATCTCCTAAGATGCTGGATAAAGGCTGCAGTGCATTTCGCGTGTCCTATCGGGAGCTGAAAGGATCGACCGATGAAGATCGTATTGATAGCACAAACAATTGAATCACTTTTATTCCGTCGGAAACACGTGTACAGTAAGTTTTATTTACTGGAAATTTCTTGTGACACGTGTCACCTCCAGCTTAAAAACAATTAATTCGAACCAGATCTTGAATAGTTGAAACTAAATATTATATAAAACAACCGAAAATTTTCATAGTTAAAAACGAACAAATCGTCATTTGAATTTATATTTACAAAATAAATGTAAAAGAATATAATGTTAAACAAGCTTAGAAGTTATTGCAACAATCTAAAATCGATTCAGAGAGCCGAACCACTTAATTACATTTATTTAACAAATTGAGTGTTATCCAATCCAATTTATCAGACCAAACTTGGAAACGAAACATTTATAAAGTGACATATCACATCTGCACTCTCCGTGATCCTTATTACTATGACGTTAAAGTCTATTTAATCGTGATTTAGAAATGATGTCGTCAATCGTGTTTACTTTGAAAATTTCCTATGATAGCTGATGTAACAAATATTTGACTTCGTTTGAGATCGGTAGGATCAAGGTTTGATGTCTCATCGGTGCGGATGCGTTTGCTCTGTCCCTTGTCAGTGGTTCGGAACGACCTGACGGCGAGTCTAGCTTTTAATTTCCTCGTGTCATTGTGATATTGGTTTAATGAAATATGTTTTCGAGAAGTTGAAATTTTATGACATGATACATATGTACATATATAGGTACATACATACAAAAGTGGCCAATGCGGTATTAGATTTTCTGCTTGCAAATGAAACCAATGATTGCGGGTTCAAACCCAAGCAAGCACCACTGTATTTTCATGTACTTAATTTGTGTTTATAATTCATCTCGTGCTGGTGGAAGCTTGCTTGTGTCTAATTTCACCGAAATTCTGCCACATGTGTATCCAGTATCCACCAACCCGCATTGGAGCAGCGTGGTGGAATATGCTCCAAAACTTCTCCTCAGAGGGAGAGGAGGCCTTAGCCCAGCAATAGGAAATTTACAGGCTGTTAAAAAATGAATACACAAAGAGAATAGAAATAGATCGAGTCCTAGTTGCCAATATATTTTTCGTAAACCTTCTATTAGCCTTACGGATGGGACCGACGGGTATATCGTGACGGCAAACAGCATGACGCTCTCTTATGTTGTTATGCCTCTTGCCGAAGCTTAATTATAATTTGTTTCAATAACTATCAATTTTGATCTACCACATTTACCGGGCGTTCTATTATGGCCACATTTTTGTTTTCCAAGATGCTACGAACACCAAATTAAAAAAATAAACAAAGAAACGCTTGTGATCAAAAAATTATTACACAATTGGTGAGTTCATGGATGATAACGGCATCATGGAAATCAAACAATCGCCTCCTCGCTATGTTTGTGCTATTTCGAATAATAAACAATTACAAAATATTATATCAGATTAAAGCCTTTTCTTCTCCGGCCAAGTTCTTCTTTTCTAAACCGATTGTATTTACATATCATTAAAAAATATTTATTTGACTAAAAATTATCTTAATCTTTAAAAAAATAATGTAGGATTTTAAGTGGAATTACCATTTTTATACAGCCATAAATATTTTGTCATCAAAAATTTCACTTTAATTTTGTTATATTGTTATTGGAATGGATGGATTTGTCACACAATATTATTGGTTTTATTACCAATTTGGTATCAAACCATAGCTTCTTCTTTAGTAAGACCGTAATCGACGTTGGATGATAGTTCAGTTCTGCAACTTCATCTTTAAATCTGTATTTACCGCACTGATCAATCTTCTTCTTTTCGATCCATTCTATAAGTAAAATGATCCGTAATTAAACAAATAATATAAAGGAATATTATTATTATTGTGGGATGTTTTTGTCTGCGTTAAAAATATTTACATTATTGTTAATCACGGCTGTAATTAGCGCCAGCTGTGCGATAGAACAAAAGGTATAGCCTCAGCCTTAGAATGAGAATTTTAAGCAAAAAGTATTATTTGGTATACATCTTATGCGATACACTGAAGTACGTGACGATGACTCTAATGTTCAAATATTATTTTTAAATGGTATGATATAGACCTTTAAACACATAGTTGTAAGGGTAAAGACTATGATGAATATTATAAAAAAAAAAATTTCCGAATAATTGCGATGTCCTGATATAAGGCTACCGGCGCTGCCTATATTAACATAATATATTACCGTACACTATAACTCGCGCAGGTGCACATTTGCGTGTCTGTATTAAAAAATACTATAAGCAGGCTTAGAAGGCGCGGGCATATACGACGGGATTACGCACGTGCGTGGGTAGCTTGTTTCTTCAAATATATTGAGCGCCGCCACGTCCTCTCGGAGTTTCTGATCCATGCACCCCTGCCAGTTTTAGCGCACGCCCTTAAATTGTACCTGATCTGATTATGCAAACGATATTCATCTCTAGGAATAGATAAGTCGTGTAAATGTTTATCGAGATATTATTTATTAAACTTACGTCACAATTCATAATAATACCTGTTTGAACATATTTTTTTAGATTAAGAAGCAATGAGCAGGTTATTTTTTTTAGTAGGCAAGGATGAGCAATCTTTCAAACTCGAGTCCAATTTCAGTGAAAAATACTACATAAATAGCTCTTTGAAATGTTTTCTTAGTCGAAAATCGAATTTATTATGTCACTGCATCGATAGGCAAAATAAATAAAAAAATAGACTAGTATTAAACTTTAATTTATAATAATATTTTATTTTTATCAACCTCCGATTCCCTCGAGACGGTACAATATCGGAAAAGTTAGACGCAAATTGCGTTTTTTGAAGTAATACGTTGGGGAAGAATTTCAATATTGCCTTATATTAATAGAGGAATATTCGATTTTATTCACCTTCGATTTCGAAAGATCTCGATATCTAGCTGCTGAGTAGATTTAACAAGCAATTATTTAGTTCATCTGTTAAAGTGTTTATGTGTGGATTAACTTGCAACTGAATTAAAATACGTTTTACACGTGCTAGGAATGCCATCCTTTTGTGTGTGAGTGTTTGTGGATACGTATATGTTTTTGAATATACATAATTACGTCATGTCATTGTATTTATTTATTATTTTTTAACTTTACTTATGTTTGCTTTATTTTTTAATTCGTTTTGGATATTTATGTTTCTTCTATATGCTTAGTAGGTATACACCCCATATTAGCAACCATACATATGCTCCACGTCTTGATAAAGAATTCCTTTCCTTTTAAGAAAAAACGTTGTCACTTATTCTACCAAGTTGCTCCAATTCGTGGCAGAATTGTATCTACTTCTACAAAATTATTTCTATCAAGCCGAGCACACTATTAATCATAATCGGCTATCTTTGATTAACATTCACACGTTCTTTCCACTGGGTCACCTCGGCTCGGTTTTATTATACTTCTGTTACTAATATTTTATAGTAAACTTAAGTATAAAAACATTTATAAAGTTTCATTTATCAGCTCATCGATTTAAATTCAAGAGACAGCGCAGTTTTCAATACCGTCCTTCAAGGCCGGTAACAGGAAGCCGTTACAAATTGCTAAGGTGGCTCAAGTCATGAGAGAAGGCTTATGTAATTATAATGAAAATAGGACCAACGCCTTTAGACATCGGACATGAGAAACCAATGCTTACATCGCCAATATGCCAGCAAACTTGGGAATTAAGAGTTTAAATCTCTTGCGTCTATGATTACATTGACTCACTCAACCTTCAAACCGGACACAACGACACTAAGTAATACTGTTTAGAAAAAGTGGATTTTAAAAAGACGGGCAGGTAACCTACCGCTGAATAAAAAGTAGTATCAACAGTTGTAGTGGTGTAATCAAAACTGACTTCAAAGTTTTAGGGATTTTTAAAATTAACAAATTAAATGGATCGTGTTTAACTTCTACACTATAACATATAATTATTTACAAAATTATGCATTGGTATTGCTCTTTTTGCTTAAGAAGAGAGAAAGAGAAGAGAAGATATGACATAAATAACATGTTTCAAAATACAATATAATATAAAATATAAAACTCTATGCAATAAAATTCTCTTTTAGATTAGACCGAAATAGTGGAAAAACTCCAAGTTCTTAGTTTGTACTTAGAAAAACGAGGCAGTGCGAAGAATTAATATATTTTAAGAGAAATAAATACTAAATTCTACAATTATCGAAAATAATAAAATGTATTATGAAGTCTCTGTGATCTATATAATAACGATTTAAATGAATCCATTATAAAATACATCGTGTTAAAGTTTTTTTAAAGAATACAATAGAGATTAACTTATAGTGATAAAGTGGAGTAACTGACTTTTTGTTCCAAAAATGAGAGAGACCTTGTTGTCTAAAGTCATACCCTCATCCTAATATTCGCTGTCCTCTTAAAAATAACATATCTTAAATCGCGTGTATATATGTGATAGGTATCTTTTAATTGCAGATTTTTCATGAACCACTATGATGATCTTTCTCTAAAAATGTTTTGAAATAAAATAATCATCCATATCTCGCTGACCGGCCAAACCCCGAATCAGAGTCATGCAACCGCATCGGTTGCATTAACATAGCTACGCCGCTGGATTTTCTTAATTTGTATTTACAGTAATCAAAGTTGTGCTGCTCTGTATAAGTAAACGCATTGCGTAAATCGTATGAAATTTATGTTATATGAAATTCTACCACATTTGTTAAAATCCATCGAAGCTATCACCTACCTATTTGATTATTCTTACTGAACAAAACTACTAAACTAGTTTACATAAAACTTATACTTGGTGGTAGGGCTTTGTGCAAGCCCGTCTGGGTAGGTACCAACCACTCATCAGATATTCTACCGCCAAACAACAGTACTCAGTATAGTTGTGTTCCGGTTTGAAGAGTGAGTGAGCCAATGTAACTACACTGGCTCACTCACGTACTGGGACGTAATATCTTAGTTCCCATGTTTGGTGGCGCATTGATGATGTAATGAATAGTTAATATCTCTTACAACGCCATTGTCTATGGGCGGTGTTGACCACTTACCATCAGGTGGCCCATTTGCTCGTCCGCCTACCGATATCATACAAAAAAACTACAAGCATCACATTTACATGTTACATTAAATATAAAGAAACAGTCCTATTTTGATAATGCTATATATAACTGTAATAAAAACTAACGCCAGCTACTCATTATATACATTTCTGTGTAACGTAAAGTTCCTGACACTTGATATGACATAGTGAGTCATTACGGCGTCATTTTGTATGGACTTATTCACTTTGATGGATGCGCCCATTAGTGCTGACGACAGAGCGACATGAACTTCATATTCTTCTACCTACAAGTAATAAATAAAATATACCTTTTTAGGTACTGTACAATGATATACTTTACTGAATTAAATACCTCACGTCATGGGATTAATTTAATTTATAATGTGAAACATACATATGTACATTGGCACGTTGTAGGAGTAAGACTGTTTTAATTTATTTTACTTTAAA
This sequence comes from Vanessa atalanta, assembly GCF_905147765.1. Lineage (NCBI taxonomy): Eukaryota > Metazoa > Arthropoda > Insecta > Lepidoptera > Nymphalidae > Vanessa > Vanessa atalanta. Next base: position 813,605 of record NC_061871.1, read on the forward strand.
TTTATTTATTAGTTTCCCTTAATTATAAATTATTTTACATCTGCAGGGCTTCCCGTGACGGGTAACCGCGGAGTGTAAACCGCTTCGTTACGTAACGCGTTACGGTGCCAGTCTGTCTGGATTCCCTTTTTCTTACGCAACCGGTGGTAGACAGGCTCCTTCTCTCTCACTCTTACCCACAGCGCTAGTCGTGTTTCAGACAGACGTTTTTTTGTTTTAAAGTTATCTCTTCTATGGGGCGTCCCGAGAAACACACCAATTTTTTTACTATATTTGACTGCATACAATTATAGTAATTCGAATATTATAATCCCCAGCCCATTGAATATCTTTGAAAGTGTTTTTTTTTTAAATATTGTTAGATGATCGATGATGGTCAAATCGGCCTTCTGATATTAAATGATCACCACTATACGCATAGACATTGTTACCGAAAGAAATAAAACAGAAGGAAAAATAAACTACTCCTACTTCTACTAACTCACCTTCCAAATAGAACACAACAATACTGAGTACTACTGTTTTGCGGTAAATTATGTGATAAGTGAAAGAGATAGGTGGTACTTAACCAGATGGTCTTGCATAAAACCGTAGATCAAATAAATAAAAGTGTGGAAAAAACTTATATAAACATATATTTTTGCATAGACAAATATAAATCCATTATTTTGTTCGTGTGAAGAAAGTACATACCAACAAACTTATTTCTATATTTATGAAATAAACTAAGTATTAATCTATAGTCAATTTTATTAATTCTTTCTCGAAAGTTCGTGTCAATAAAGCATTTCATTTTAAAGTATGGCGACGTCTCGTCGAGTAGTTTGCAGACTTCTCCAACAGATATTGCATTGATAACTTCAATAACAAACTTAGAAATTTATATCAAATTAGTAAGAGACTCAGACGGTGATTTAATTTACTATTTGAAAGATTATTTCACCTAACTAAATATAAATTCTATCTATTAAAATTTGGTTGTAGCCAACTAGATTGCATTGCACAAAGTCGGCGCCCATAACGATGACGAAGAAAGTCTTATTAAGGTAAATGCATATTTTATTTTAGAATTATTATTATTAATATATAAAACAGCTATTACTAACCTGAGTTATTGACTGTACATAAACAATCCATTTTATAATATACAATTCTAAAGTCGCAAAATAGACAATATAAAAAAATGTAGTCAACGATCAACTACAATTTTAATTTTAAGGGTGTTGAATTCGAAAATAAAGTCAATACACTAGAATTTTTATTTCCAGCCCAATTTATTGTCAGCCAAATAACAATTGGTCTGTATCTTTCTTCAGTTTGTTTTTTTAAATTCCTTACCGATGTTCGTTCGTTGTAACATATATGACTAGCTAATGAAATATGGTGTTACCAGGAAATAATATATACCATTAATATGTATATATACGCAATAATCACTGAACTGATGAGTAAGTAACTGTAATATATCTCTAGTGTATTTTTTAAACCATTTCGTCCTGGCTTAGGTTGAAACTCCAACAAATCATCTGAAATATCGTAAACTTACAATCCCATCAAAAACATAAATGTAAAAATGAGAGCCAAGTTAAATATTATGATATATACCTTGGTTGTTGTCTTTAACGACAAAAGAAGTGAGATCTAAATTTGTGCCAAGTTAAATAGTCCTTTCTGAAATTTATTTATAACTACATAAAATATCATTTCTTTATTTTATTTATTTATTTAACACTTTTTTGTACACCACAAGCACAATTACAAACGATTACAAAATATACAAACTAATAAACTAATGGTGAAACAAAAGGCGGCCTTATGGCTTATTAGCCATTTCTTCCAGACTACCTTGGGTTAGAGGATTGTGTTTGGAAGACAGTATAGGGTGGTGCAATTTAAAATACTCTTAAAATAAATACAACCTAAACACATACAAAAATAAATAACAGTAATAAATATTCAATAATATGCATACGTACATATATCAATAAATACATACATACATACATACTTACATTCATACATACATACATACATACATACATACATACATACATACATACATACATACATACATATACATACATAATACATACTTATATGACGTTATTAAATATTTGTCATAATCATGTCGTCATCATTACTGTGATGAGAGATATAAGTTCTTAACAGAGTTTTTAAATGCATGTAAGGATTTTGACAGTCGAATGCTCAATGGCAAGTCGTTCCAAAGAGTTATAGCCTGAACAGTGAACGACTGGCTGTAAAATTTGGTGTTATGAGCAGGCATTTTCAGTACGAGACTACGTGTTGGTCGAATTCTAGACTGGTCTCCTAAAAATTCAAATTTCTCCTTCAGATAATGAGGAGCATTTGGATTAAATAACACACAGTACAGAAGAGTATGCAGGTTCCGGCGACGGCGTATAGGAAGCCACTTGAGCTTTGAACGAAACTCTGAAACGTGGTCATCTGAATCGTGGTTTCTTCTTATAACTTGGGATAATATATTGTTGCCTAAGGTCTGACTTGGCTAGTTCTCATATACAAATTATATTTAGCCTTCGTAAGTTCTAAGCCTGTTACAAATGAATTATAAACACAAATTAAGCACGCAAATATTCAATGGTACTTGTCTGGATATGAACTCGCAATACATTTATGTACTACTTTTTGTATATAAATTATTAGTAGGTACTTATTAATAACAAAATTAATACCAAATGGTTTTTGTTAAGCTATTCTATTTTCTTATGTTTATGGGGTATATTTTGTCTTTTTTTTTATACGTTCTTATTTTTCTTGTAGGTACCTCTTAAACGTTCGAGTGAATTGCCCATTCAGTGCCCGGATATTTTTTACGCGTTTTCTGCTTATACTTAATTTGCCCAAGTAGGGGTGGTATAATGTGCGCAGACGGTTGTACTCTACAATAGAGCTCTCTCGTGTCTTGATTTGACTTGGACCTAAATTGATAAGATGTACTCCATCTATGTTTTTAACTCTAGAGAGGCCAACGTAAGCCTGCTTTTTACTCAATATAGAGGAGCCTATGTCGAAAAGAGCACCGTCAAGGCGAAGGCCTTGTGATTTGTGTATAGTAGTGGAATATGCTAAGCAAATAGAGAATTGTTTCCTTTGAACATATATGTACATTACTTAATATCTGTAACTTGGTTTGGCTTCTAGTTCGCAAATTAAATTATGTTTAAATTGAATTGTTATTTTACGTGCGCTATTGCTGTTGTTGACGTCTTCAATGTACTTTCTCTATTTTTCCATTGGACCCATTCACCAGTCCTTTGCTGACATCAGCATGCTCGCTCGATACTGTTCTTCCAAGCAATAAGGATCCCCGTTTGTAGCGCTAGAGTACAAACTTAAATCATTCCTGTTACGATATACATACTCTACTACAGTCTCACGAAACCTATTTTATTGTTGTATACTAGTATACTCAAACAAAAAATATGCAGTCGAATAGACTAGGCAGCTTCCATCGGAAGTCATTGAAATAATTCACTCTCACTCAGACACTCGCTCAGACACGTCCGCGTTAAGGTTTAATCACAACGCTTCTATCCCGCTGCTTCGGCGTCACGTCGCGCGCCGTGTACCGAAATGCCTATTATTATTTTTAAAGTATATATATAGATTTTGCACCATTGATGTGCGCTAAATGCTAGTTAATAACGTAATAAATACCAAAGTCAGCTATACTACTAACTACCAATAAGTAATAAAACGGAAATATTTGGATTTAAAAAACTTAAGGGTGGTATTCAACTTATTATATATTCACGTGAAGACCTTAAAATCCACATAAAGACCGGCTGTCATAAGTTTTGATTGCTGGTTCTTACATCATTTTTTTTATTACAGTTATTACATACAGGAACTAAGTATATAAGTGTTCCTATAGACCCAATAAAATGAAAAATTATAATAAAATGATACAAAATTACCAGTTTAAGATTTTTTCCTTTATATTGGCCTAATTATCTACCTACATACCAAATTTCAACTTTCTAGGTCACCTGGAAGTAGGTTATAGTTTTGATCTATAGGTCAGTCAGTGATAAAAATGTCGATTTTTAGACGTTAATATCTAAATAACCATTTGAGATGCGTTTATGAAATTTGGAACACATATGTATCTTGCGAGTCTCAATATATGAGCCAAATTTGACACATTTATGTCAAATAGTTTTTGAGTTATGGGGAGGTCAAAAGTGGCTCCAAATAGTTCGTGTAATATTACACACGGTGTTGCACGCCAGTTCTGTTATTAGAACTTGGCTGACACGCTACCTATGTGATGATGTGAGATGTGTCTAGATTTCATATCTTAAATTACGAAAATTAATATCACGACAAATTTAGAAAAACATACATTAAAAATTAAGTAATAGATACTTGGGACTAATTATCGATAATACGTACCTTAAAGAAGTTCGTTAATTTAAAAAAAAATGTGGCTCTATCGTAATACATTAAAATACGTATAATATTATTTATAAGAGCGTATAAATCAAAATTCCTACTTGATTTTGTATGGGTAAATCCGGTCGAAAAATTAAACAAAGTATAAGTATGTTTAATTATACGATCAACGATTGTATTTGATTAAAAACATAAAAAAAACTCGATACAAATAAATAACGAAATATCCTCTAATGTTTATTTTTTTTTTATTTATAATCGTAATAGGTTATTGAAAAAAAAAGGGTAATAAATTATAGGAAAAGCACTTGAAAAAAAACATCAAATAGAAAATTGAGATAAAAAAAAATATCACGTCCCAAGGGGCGTGTAATAAAGCCGCGGTTGAAGTTCGAAATTTTGTTGGCTGTAGGCGCGTTCTTAATTGGCCAATCAGTTGAAGTAAGTCGTTTGGTTTTAAAAATCAGTACAGTTAATCTTTAAGGTGCACTAGTATTCGAGGGTGGGGACCTCGTACCTGAAATTTTAAAACTGTAGTTTTATTATAACGTAATGTACTCGGCGTATCACTATTCACTATCGGGGGATAAAACGGTGAATAAAACTAGGAGAGTTCTTTCCACTTTTCACAACTATAACGTTATTTGTTCAAATATCTGGACAGCGGGATTCAGGAAAGTGACATTTTCAAAAGAGCGCCATCTATCGCTACGGGGTTGTTACATACTCAAACATACAAGGATATTAGGTATACATATGAAATTGGCGTTTTGTAAAGCAAGAATATAATGTCATTTTTTTTTTTTTAATATAATCAATTAATCAAAGTATGCACTGTTGTTATCTATGCACTTTTGCCATCTCATAGGTAGTATTGATTCCTTTACTAAAAAAACCATTGGGGAGAGAATCAATAAACTCTTTGAAGGCGGTTTGGACTGCCGCATCGGAATTGATTTTTTTTCCTTTTAAAAAGTTGTCTAAATTCCGGAAAAAATGGTAATCTGTTGGAGCAAGGTCCGAGCAGTATGGTTGATGTCGCAGACATTCCAATTGTAGCTCATTTAACTTAGTGGTTGTTCTTTGTGCAGTGTGTGGTCTTGTGTTGTCGCGAAGCAGCAGTGGCCTAGAGCGATTGACCAATCTGGGTTGTTTAGCAGCTAGTTCTTCATTCATGGTTTGCAGTTGCTAACAATAGATATCAACCGTAATCGTTTAGGCAGATTTTAGAAAGCTGTAATGAAAGACACCAGCTCTAGTCCACCAAACACTCACAAGTAACTTTTTCTGAGTCAATTTTCGTTTAGGGCAGGATTTGGCTGGACCTCCAGGGTTCACCCATTGCGACGAGCGCTTGAGATTATCGTACAGTATTTCATTACAAGTAATGATTCGATTTAAAATCCCTTCATTATCGAGTCGGTTGAGCACACTGGTGCCACGGTATAACTCGTACTCGTAAATATACCGTTATTTCATGTTTTCCATCCAAAACTCAAATGTACCAGCTAAATAAATTTATAAATTTGAATTTGGAATTCTTAACCAAAGATATTTAGATCAAAGTGGTCAGTACGACAAAACACTAATTTCATCATTTTCACTACACACACACACAACACTATTTTCATCCTAATATTTGTTGCAAATTTTGTTATGTTATAATCAACCGTACTAGTATTTCTGAATGATTTCAATATTTGGGGAGAAAAAAAAGAGTATGGAGGCAGTATACCTAAACAAATAATTGTAAATATTAATTTAATACAGTAAACTTTATCGAAATATTCTCTAGGATTATATTTATAAGTATATACCATGCATTTCACAGACTAAAGTAAATTGTATAAAAAACTAATTTATATGTCAACTAAACAAAACAAAATACTTAGTAATGAAATCAAAAACGCGTAAATCCACCCTCAGAAAAATAGCATCGCTATGTCACGCATATCTCTCCCCTTGAAGGCTCCCGCGGGATTTTAATGTGTCGTCTTAAATTATCAGCACTTTTTATTATCCCACAGTTTTACCTCAGAAGTTGTAATGGGATTTAAGTCGGGTCTTCTTGGAAGAAAAACTATTCGCTCCAATTCTCTACTTCCACTTAAATAATTTTGAACTTTCCTGGATTTATGGACAGAACTGTTTTTCTGTGTGAAGCGGATTGTTTCGTTCGGGTAAATCGGAATACATTACGTGCTTCTTGTATTAGTCAACCTTCACAAAGAAAGGCAACAGGAAAAATACTTTTTCGGCGATAAAAACTAAATTTTCAATATATAATTTAAATAATCCCGTGAAAACGTTGCAAACGTTGCGATTTTTGTTGATGTAAGTGCAGGCTTTTTGCGGGTATCCTGTAATGTAAAACTTGCCTATGAAAACCTCGCCTTATGGACTTTACACATACATACATTGAATATACATACATTCAAAAAGCAGTCACTGATAGCTCTCTGCCAAAACAAGAGGATAATCTCCTATTTTGGTCAATGACCAAACGACGTGGAAAATCAATCGTAATATGATTCTCGGGAACGACTTCAGTGATCCACCTTTCTGACCATGAATAAATTCTATTCCTCTAAAGAGGTATTTATTATCAAATCAGGTAAACGAAATATAATGCACTTAATACAAAAAAGGCGTAGAGAAGTCTACTTGTGGTTCATCAGCTTATTCGCGGTATCTATAACGACACGTATTAATGTTATTCAAATAAATGTTATTTATAATAAAATCAATTTATAATTATTTTGAAATAACATGAACTTGACATTGAAGTAGGAATATCATATCATCACATTAATATCATCATGTTTAGTAGGATTTTTTTTAATAAACATATAATAGGTCAGCTTGAACGTCTGGTCAAAGTAAAAAATAAATGACGCTTTTTTATCATTGAGGATTTTTTATGACTTTAGATTCAATCAATCTTATATTTTTGTTAGCAATGAACGCCGATCGATTTTTGACGAATAAACGACCACTGGTCAGTGCTAGTTCTCATTGTAAATATTTTTTTAATGAAAATAAATTTATTATTATTATATTCATATGTTTTATTTAATCGCTTGTTATTAATATACGCCAGACAGGATTAAATTGAGAGTACATCTTAGATTCGACTTAATATAAATTACTACATAATAGGATTATCTATGCATGACAAATTACATATTTGAAATTTGGAAGACTTATTGAAGGACAAGTTCAAATTATCATATACTAGCGACTCACCTCGAATCTTGGATATAATATATTAATAATTTGCGTTTTATAGATACACCTAGTGTGAATGCGTTCCTGTAGAGCAGGGTGATGGAATAAGCGTACTCCTACGTGAAAGGGGAGGAGGGCTTAGCCCAGTAATGCCCCACGCATTTACAGGCTCTACTTTAAAATTGAATCCACTTGTAACTGGATTACACAAAAAAATTATCAATAAATATGTTCTGTTTTCAATTTCTACTTTGATCAAAATTATTGGAGAAATTATATATTCTGTAACAAAAATCCTCAAATACTTTTATCTTTGACAATTTATAAATTCATATCTTATGTAAAAAATAAAACCTTTGATTATTTAGGTATATTACTCGATTAAAGATTATATATAAAGATGATCAAAGAGCGAGGAACCCATTTCAATATTCATAGATTTTCAAACAAGATAAATAATTATTAAATTTTATTTAATTACTTTACTGAGTTTCTTGATGGTTCTTCTCAGTAGAATCTACATTTAGAGCCGATCGTAATTTTATATTTGTATTTAATCTAGTATAAATTCGATTCATAAGCACTCGCAGAAGTCTATCCGAATGAAGTTTACTTTGATTTTGATTTGTCGAGTTTAGGGAAGTTACCATAAATACTTCTTGCTTTCAAGAATACTGGAGCTTCAAAAACGAGGTACGATCAAGGGAAGGTTCCTTCTTTTGAATTATCGACGATCAAGCCCTACCGATCTGATCCTTTGGCTTTGCGTAGAGATTGGGTCACTCTCCATCTGCTACCGAATTTTTCACGGGGAATGTTCCGAAGAATTGTTTGGATTAACCCCGGCTGCTGAATTTCACCTTCGGACATCTCGTCAATATTCCAAATATCACCCGCACCACCTCTTTCCGAACCGATACGACTTGGGAATCTCCAAGAAAAGAGCGTATTCATTCCTTAAAGGCCGGCCACGCACGACGACGACGACGCACCTGCAAGGCCGTAGTCACAAATGTCCATGGGCAGTGGTAATCACTTTCCATGAGCCTCCTGCTCATTTGCCCCCTATAACATATATATATATATATATGTGAAATCACATCGTCTTAATTGTAGTAATGAGATTGTTATTAGTTTTGATATTAAGTTACAACTTAATATTTAGTCTGCTAACTTTGTTTTATCCAGAATAAAGTTTATTATATTTATTATAACGCACTCATGTAAATTTGAGTTACAGTGGGATATTGGCACTAGTAAAGGAATATGTATGATTATTATATTGAGTTCAATTCAATGCTAAATGATAACTGGCCTAATCTAAACAGAGATAGACGTACAATAATAAGCTAAGAGAGAGCAAGATAAAAAAGTAGTGATTTAATGAAATTGAAAATTTTTATTTTTTTAAGACAGTATTATGTGTGCTTTACCAATTATCCGGTCAAATTAAAATGTTCACAGTTTATTTATCGTACCCTCATCACCCGATAATATTGATCTCAGACTCATTAAAACTGGACGTGTTTGACCGAGTAAATAATACTCGTGAGGTTATTAGGTACGTTGAACAATTTATCTGATAAAAAAAACATAGACGGCTGTTTAACTCCTATTAACATACTTACATTACGTACATTACTTGTGGCTCAAATCACGATTTCAAGATGGCAGTTTTGTCACTGGACTATCTTAACGCTACAAATAAAACCAAACAGCAATGTTAATTTCGTTTAAAGCTTACACAAGAAAACATTATTTCTTCTAGGAATAAACTTGTATTTAAATTATATTGTTTAAAATTTTCCGTTGACGCACATCTCTCCAGGTGCTCGAGTTAACGAAATACACAATCTCAGCAAAAACGTTCAGTCTTAAAACGAAATAATGCTCGCCGCAAACATAACGCAGAATAACAACTTTGAGACAGGAGCCGCCCGTACTAATGGTTCTTCTAAAAAATAAATTCACTCTCGAGTGAATCGCTAATATCTTATAGAAAAATAACGTCGTATTTTAATAAAAAATAACATAATAATATCTTACTATGTATTGTCACATGCCCGAGGCATAGTCGTTAAGTTTTTGAACTTTTTCAAATTACGGCAAGCTTCGTCAATACAGATAACTAAAAAAGTTGTCATCTTTATTTTTAATGAGATTAATTGAAACAAAAAGATTAAAAAAACCGGCTTCAATAGCATACGTAGTAGTAATATAGCGGCAATTACGGTTGATTTACTGACATTTATTAAAGAGCTACGTTGTTTATAAGAAATTTAAATGGGACCATTTCGAAATAACCCATTGCGAAAAAATAGAGAATTTTGCAAAAAATATACGTCAGTATGTAATGGATTTATGCTCAAAAATAAATAAAAAAATGTATTGACTTCCAAATCTTGACAATATTCTTTTAAGAAGTCGGTTAATAAAATTTTATGAACGTCGTAACAATTTTAAGAATATTATCAAATTAAATGTATGTTTATTTCAAACTAGACATATCAAAAGTTATAAGACATTAAAAAATAGGTAAGTGATTAATTGCTTTTATTTTAATATAATACAGTTTCGTTTTAATTATATTTCACAAACATTATCCATGTAAATTAATTGATTGAAAGCGTACAATTCCATACCACTACTGATCGTTACATTATTTCACATAAAACACGTATATATAATCAAAATTATTAATGTTTTGTCATTATGTATTCATAGCACAAATAGTAGCGGTGCTAAGCAAAGACTTTCCACTCCCTAAGACAAATAGCGACCATTTTTATTTTCTTATGCAAATGGAAATGGCCGAGTCCCAGTTAATATTGTTTCTGTTGGGCGCGTTCCGCAGATACCGCGACTTATTTGACAGCATAATATTAAGTACGGTTCTAGTTTTTATTGCATTTAATCTTATCACGAACCTATTTGTTTTCGAATCATCGGGATCACGCCAAAGAGACTTGTCAGATGACAAACTGTACATATTAAAATTTATAAACATTCATATTAAAATAATATGTATGAGGGTTATAATGAAATTGCTTAGGTTTAAACTACACATCACGGCCGCGTGGAATGGTAACAACGTCGAGAATGCATCAGCATTTCCTCATTGCATCGCAATTCCAATCTTTTAAATAAAAAAAGGAACCAGCCATCTAGTCACCCATGGAAGCCATAAGGCAAGGTATTATATTATTAATAAATGTTTTTGTACTTGTGAAATCTTACAGTTTACTCCGAGATCTAAGTGTTTCAATTGCGAATTGAATGAAGACATCATTTTCAATAAGAAACGAATATTTGTCTCGTTTGTACACTTTCGTTTCTTCCACGGCGGTTCTGCCTATAACACTGTTTCTCTGATGACCTCTGATGGTAAATGGTCATCACAGCCCATAGACAATGGCGTTGTAAGAAATATTAACCATTCCTTACATCACCAACCTTGAGAACTAAGATGTTGTATGTTCCTTGCGCCTTTAGCTTGACTCGCTCACTCATCCTTCAAACCGGAACAAAAGAATATTGAGTACTACTGCTTCTTGGCGGTAGAATATCTGATGAGTGGGTGGTACCTACCCAGACGGGCTTGCATAACGCCCTACCACCAAGTCAACGTGTGTCAACCTATGTAGAGTCCGGTTACGTGAAGTGTGTAGATATAATTATATAAATAAAATATTCTAAGAATAATAAAGGTTCGTATTTAGCGCTACATAACTCTAACCTGAGACTCATCGGAAACATTTTATAAAGTAGGTAGTAAGTTAATGGTCGGCATTCTTAGAATTTCTTCTTCTGTTTTTTTAACATTTTGTTTAAAGATTTTTATACGCTGTTGATACTTGCAATATCTCTTCTGTACTGTGATTTATTTAATTCTAAAGTTCCTAGTTATTTGAACTATACAGTGGATTATCTTGAAACTCGTAGCCATATATATATAATAATAGACTTTAATTTAAATCAAAATTTTATCATTATAAGGTTTCGCTATTTAATACCCTTTTTTATTTATAATTGATTAGATGCGCCCGCTACTTCGTACGAGTTTGAATTTAATAAAAAAGCGTGACTTTATTATTATTTTAAATATAATTCAAAAATAAAAGTAGCCTAAGTTACTCCTTATTACATCAGCTATCTGCGAGTGAGAGTCCCGTCAAAATCGGTCCACCCGTTCCAGAGATTAGCCGGAACAAACAGACAGATAAAAATAGTAAAAAATGTTATTTAGGTATAAGTACCGTGTATACTTACATATGCATTTAGTAAAACACAGTTATTTTAATATTACAAACAGACACTCCAGTTTTATTATATGTATAGATTTTTAGATTAGCAAATGGGTCGCCTAATGTTAAGTGATAATCACCACTGATAGACATTGACACTTTAAGAAATATTAACAAACTCTTAGATTGAAAAGGCGCCGCCAACCAAGGGAACTAACAAAGTAACATAAATTAGATATTATGTGCCTTGAGCCTACCGTTCACAAAAATACTTAATGTTCTTTGGCGGTAGACTATATGATGAGTTAGTTTCGGACTAAAGCCCTAACGGAATTAAAAGTTACTCTCTCAACACTAGAAACAAACTCTTTCATTTTAACAATTGTTAACTCGCAACTATGAATGCCAGGTTCCTAAACTAAAAATCTTAAAACTTTCCAGTAAGAATTGCTTGAAAATAGAACAATATTTCAAAATGTCTTTAAAAACGTATGGTTTGAAAAGTTTTTCTGCACGGTTGAGTACGAAATGAATTGTAAATTAAGCACTCAAAAACTTAGAAATGCTTGTTCGGATTTAAACATTTTATGCCGACGCGCCATTCGAATGATAGACTAAAAAAAAATAATATGCAAATAGTTGTTAAAATCTTACATTTTATGTAAATTCGGTGACCGTTCACTAAAAATATCAATCACACGTTCACTAAATAAATGTACATCGAGAATAAATCGAACATATTTTTTTAGTTGAAACTTCGAATGAGGGCGAAAGTGATTGCGGTTTTGATTGGAAACACGGATTACAATCTGTTTGTACTGTTTATTTATTGTCATATGTTTAAAATGCATTTATAAAACGATTCTTAAAAATAAACCCTCCTATTTCACGTGACGGAAGCTCTACCGGTCTCTACATTTTTGCCATAAAAAATCTGCTTATAAGATTTATATGCATAGACGTAAACGTTTGAAGTTAATTCCACCTCGTTACTCCAATACGGGTTAGTTACATAGGTGGAATTTTATCTGACACGTGCAGGTATCCTCACGACGTTTTTCTTTACCGACGAGCACGAGATGAATTGTAAACATAAATTAAGCACATGAAACTAGGCCATCGCAACCCTCCGCATGTATAAAGCACTTTATAAATAAATTTCTAACGGCCATAGCTGATAAATAAATAAGTTCTTTGGGCTACTAATACGGTTGTAGTGTAAAGATTTCTAAACATTGTCAAAAATAACAATTAAATTTTTAATGGAAATATTTAAAACAAATTAAATTGATGGAAAAAAGTGAGTTTAATTAACAATAAAAGTACTTTTAAAAACATACATGAGTGTAGATACTTTGAATTGTAACGTAAAATATAATAGTTTCCACATAATATAAAAGTCGAAAATAACTCATTTACACTAAGAATAATAGAAATAAAAAAAATACATAGTATTCCCTATTCTAATTTATTATATTATATTTTTAATTTAATACATCGAAATCTTTAGTTTAATATTAATTTATTTTGATTTAATTTTCAAGTGATCGGTTGTTATAAAGTCGATGTTTACTTGTTTCTTTGTTGATCCGATTATAATTATAGTATGAAGGTAAGTCTCGTTTGAAGAATCTTCGAAGAACTGAATAATCTGATTTTAATAGTAGACTTAGTTTCAGGTATTTGTTATTAAATTATTTATAGTTACAGATTTATAAAGTAAGCTTTTTAAAGATATACATATTTCTATCTAATATATATGCTTGTTTCGAACTTCAGCCTTTACTCTGCAGCTGACGTCTTCCGACTGATATAATTATGACGATGTTTCGAACATTTTTTTTTTACTCTTAGTTTCAAAATTTTTTATTGGTAACACTTTATTTTTACCAATTAAAAGATGCTACAAAAAAGATATTGATTGTAAAATTGAGTAAGAAAAACAACGAACCGTTTTGTTATTGCCTATTTAAAATGTGTTACATTTTTAATTTATAACTGACTTGATAAACTCTTAATGTTCTTTTCAGAAGTTTATCTGTTCTTTAAAGAAGGTATGCTCACGTATATCACCGGCACTTGATGCATCAGTCGTAGCCGAAATTTTATTAGCCTTTCAATTAATAGTCTAGCCATATACGATGACGCCGTTAATCAGCGGCCTAACAAAATTTAAATAATGAAAAATAATTAAACTGAAAAATGTGCAGAATGTTTAATTTGTAAAAAAATATTTAACGTTTAACTAAATAATTATTTTCTAAAATAATATTACCTATATAATGTAAAGCTTCGCCCAAATATTACGATAAAATTTGATACTTATATTTGACTAAAATACCCAATGCGTATATTAAATTTTACATTCTAGCTAATAAATTCAGCTAACTAATAAAGAAAATTGAAAGTGCTCCCAGCAAAACATTTTTAAATAACATCTATATTATTAATATCTAATCTGAAGTCTTTTATTAAATGCATTAAGTAAATGACGTATTCAACCGAATAAAGATTAATAATGACTTGGAGAAAATTCGGCTTCCAAGTGAAGTACTTTTCTTTTCCTACTGCATGAATCGCATTATAGCGTAATACGTTAAAAAAGGCCGCTTCAGCTTCGCCTGTCACGAAGGTTTGACAAGCGAAGTTGGGTCTTGATCTTGGTTTACTTTTAGGCGCGAAAATTGAGTGATCGGATATACAATATATATTTAATTATGTCAGTCATAGATAATTTTTTGTAGAGTTTATTTTATTTATTAATTATTATTAATTTAAAGTAATTAATATTATTTGTTATTTTTTGTTATATATGTTTTTAATATATATAGTTAGATATATATCGTTATTGTGAGTGTACCTTTTAAAACGGATACATATACCGCTATTATGGACTTTTCATTTAGCCTTTTAAGACTTAAAACCTTCAGTATATTGTATTGATGTATATCCTAAGGTTTAACCAGTATTTCGGTGTAAGCGTACGAAAACAGTTGTTCGAAAAAAAAACACCCTTACAGTTTTGTACAAAGTATTTATAAATTATTTACACCAACCTTCAAAATGTATGCCCCTTTGTATTAATGAAAACTATAAAAATATCTATTGTTTTTAACTCTTTGTTTGTCTGAGTGGTCTCGCTTATAAGGGTCATTACTATTTTCATCGATAGTCTTAACTATTATATTTAGTAGTAGCGTACGGCGAGCCTTTGTTTGTCCTATATCAGAAGGTCCTCAAGAGGACAGCAACCAGAATAGCCTCGTACTACCGTACACGCTAGAGCGGCTGAGTGAGACTAACTTCGCCCCCGAGGAGTGGTCTGCAAAGCCACGAAGAATAACACGCGAGGAGCTGCGGACACATTAATTATATCGACACTATTTGACAGCCTCTCTACTCCTTGCTGAAAATATCCAGGCGCAGTTTTAGTAGTCAGTCGAATTTGTAATATATAATATATAAGGCCTCTTCTCTTTGAAAAAAGGGTTTAAGGGTTCTTCTACTACACTCGAATGCGGGTTAACTTATAGAATATAAAAACCACGAAAAAAGAAAGTAAAATATAATTATGACGTTGTCCTACATCACCACACAAACCGACATACTCAATAGGCTATATATATGTTCACATATATATAGCCTATTGCAAGCTGTGATGCCTCATAAAATGTCCTTTTTAATATCATTAAATAAAGTGAATGAGTGAATGACATTAAATAAACTGAGTGCTTTTCACGTGAACTGTTTTCACGTGCGACTACAAAACACAATTTACTAGTGTGCGTGAGAGAAAAAACTAGCTGGCGAAGTAAGGTTAAAATATCTTCTTAAATAAACAGTAAACATATTCAGTATGTGCAATACATCAAGGTGTACAAATAGCAGTCAACTCAGTAATAATATTGTCCCGACAAATTGATGACGGTCGCGTGAACCCACGACATCGATTGTCGTTACTTGAATGTGAAATTCTGGTTATATTTTCAACGATAAATAAATTTATTATTACCTGGATACAATGGTCGTAACTTCGATCTTACCCGAATATCGTGAATTCAGATTCTGGCCAATAGATCTGAGTTTTCATTAAATATAAGGCTGAGAAATTCAAATGAACCGAGAAGGCATATTTGGATATGTTGTAGGGAGGACACAGAAAGGCTTAACTAGAAATTGTCGACGTCAATTTTGAATTATGGGTTGAATTTTTTTTTTGCGATTACTCGGCTTTGCCACTTGATACCAGGATTATAATACGATACTTTTTTGTTGCTTTTTTTATGTTCTACAATTTAGGTTGTATACATTTTTACTGTAGATGTCCATGGGTGGTGGTAGTCACTATCCATCAGGGGAGTCTCCTGCAAGATTGCCACCTATACCATATAAATATATTATAAATACAATTATTCTGCAAAAATAAGCCTATAAACGAACGTCATACTATTTCAAAATATTTTTTCCTAACCCATCCAATCTCATAACAAAGAATTTTGACAAGTCACGGATGACAACTATATCATACATGGCTGTATGTGAGCCTTGCGAAAGTCAATACCATGTTTTCTCTTCGAATGCCAGTGGTGCACTTGCTCGAATAAAATTTAACGGTGTTTCCAGCGAATCGATTGACTTCTAACTTGAAAAGTACTGTTGACATAAACATTCGACTTTTCTGTCATTTTACATAATGCTAAATTATTTAATGTTAAGGTAAAATAAACCCGTGGTGTTTATAATGACTTTTAGTTCTTTAAATTAATAAAAGAATGTATAAAATTTAGCTAAAATATTTTTCCTTATAAACGAAATGGCAACTTCCACGATCTTCGGTGTTTGCAATGTGACTCGCTGATGATGATGTAATAATTAAAAAAAAAAAAACTTCCGTTCAATCAGTAATTCTAACCTAAATTGAGATGTACTCCATCTATGTTTTTAACTCTAGAGAGGCCAACGTAAGCCTGCTTTTTACTCAATATAGAGGAGCCTATGGCGAAAAGAGCACCGTCAAGGCGAAGGCCTTGTGATTTGTGTATAGTAGTGGAATATGCTAAGCAAATAGAGAATTGTTTCCTTTGAACATATATGTACATTACTTAATATCTGTAACTTGGTTTGGCTTCTAGTTCGCAAATTAAATTATGTTTAAATTGAATTGTTATTTTACGTGCGCTATTGCTGTTGTCGACGTCCTCAATGTACTTTCTCAATTTTCCATTGGACCCATTCACCAGTCCTTTGCTGACATCAGCATGCTCGCTCGATACTGTTCTTCCAAGCAATAAGGATCCCCGTTTGTAGCGCTAGAGTACAAACTTAAATCATTCCTGTTACGATATACATACTCTACTACAGTCTCCCGAAACCTATTTTATTGTTGTATACTAGTATACTCAAACAAAAAATATGCAGTCGAATAGACTAGGCAGCTTCCATCGGAAGTCATTGAAATAATTCACTCTCACTCAGACACTCGCTCAGACACGTCCGCGTTAAGGTTTAATCACAACGCTTCTATCCCGCTGCTTCGGCGTCACGTCGCGCGCCGTGTACCGAAATGCCTATTATTATTTTTAAAGTATATATATAGATTTTGCACCATTGATGTGCGCTAAATGCTAGTTAATAACGTAATAAATACCAAAGTCAGCTATACTAATAAGTAATAAAACGGAAATATTTGGATTTAAAAAACTTAAGGGTGGTATTCAACTTGTTATATATTCACGTGAAGACCTTAAAATCCACATTAAGACCGGCTGTCATAAGTTTTGATTGCTGGTTCTTACATCATTTTTTTTATTACAGTTATTACAGGAACTAAGTATATAAGTGTTCCTATAGACCCAATAAAATGAAAAATTATAATAAAATGATAAAAAATTACCAGTTTAAGATTTTTTCCTTTATATTGGCCTAATTATCTACCTGCATGCCAAATTTCAACTTTCTAGGTCACCTGGAAGTAGGTTATAGTTTTGATCTATAGGTCAGTCAGTGATAAAAATGTCGATTTTTAGACGTTAATATCTAAATAACCATTTGAGATGCTTTTATGAAATTTGGAACACATATGTATCTCGCGAGTCTCAATATATGAGCCAAATTTGACACATTTATGTCAAATAGTTTTTGAGTTATGAGGAGGTCAAAAGTGGCTCCAAATGGTTCGTGTAATATTACACACGGTGCTGCACGCCAGTTCTGTTATTAGAACTTGGCTGACACGCTACCGATGTGATGATGTGAGATGTGTCTAGATTTCATATCTTAAATTACGAAAATTAATATCACGACAAATTTAGAAAAACATACATTAAAAATTAAGTTATAGATACTTGGGACTAATTATCGATAATACGTACCTTAAAGAAGTTCGTTAATTTAAAAAAAAATGTGGCTCTATCGTAATACATTAAAATACGTATAATATTATTTATAAGAGCGTATAAATCAAAATTCCTACTTGATTTTGTATGGGGAAATCCGGTCGAAAAATTAAATAAAGTATGTTTAATTATACGATCAACGATTGTATTTGATTATATTACATATAAAAAAAAAACTCGATACAAATAAATAACGAAATATCCTCTAATGTTTATTTTTTTTTTATTTATAATCGTAATAGGTTATTGAAAAAAAAGGGTAATAAATTATAGGAAAAGCACTTGAAAAAAAACATCAAATAGAAAATTGAGATAAAAAAAAATATCACGTCCCAAGGGGCGTGTAATAAAGCCGCGGTTGAAGTTCGAAATTTTGTTGGCTGTAGGCGCGTTCTTAATTGGCTAATCAGTTGAAGTAAGTCGTTTGGTTTTAAAAATCAGTACAGTTAATCTTTAAGGTGCACTAGTATTCGAGGGTGGGGACCTCGTACCTGAAATTTTAAAACTGTAGTTTTATTATAACGTAATGTACTCGGCGTATCACTATTCACTATCGGGGGATAAAACGGTGAATAAAACTAGGAGAGTTCTTTCCAATTTTCACAACTATAACGTTATTTGTTCAAATATCTGGACAGCGGGATTCAGGAAAGTGACATTTTCAAACAGCGCCATCTATCGCTACGGGGTTGTTACATACTCAAACATACAAGGATATTAGGTATACATATGAAATTGGCGTTTTGTAAAGCAAGAATATAATGTCATTTTTTTTTTTTAATATAATCAATTAATCAAAGTATGCACTGTTGTTATCTATACACTTTTGCCATCTCATAGGTAGTATTGATCCTTTTACTAAAAAAACCATTGGGGAGAGAATCAATAAACTCTTTGAAAGCGGTTTGGACTGCCGCATCGGAATTGATTTTTTTTCCTTTTAAAAAGTTGTCTAAATTCCGGAAAAAATGGTAATCTGTTGGAGCAAGGTCCGAGCAGTACGGTTGATGTCGCAGACATTCCAATTGTAGCTCATTTAACTTAGTGGTTGTTCTTTGTGCAGTGTGTGGTCTTGTGTTGTCGCGAAGCAGCAGTGGCCTAGAGCGATTGACCAATCTGGGTTGTTTAGCAGCTAGTTCTTCATTCATGGTTTGCAGTTGCTAACAATAGATATCAACCGTAATCGTTTAGGCAGATTTTAGAAAGCTGTAATGAAAGACACCAGCTCTAATCCACCAAACACTCACAAGTAACTTTTTCTGAGTCAATTTTCGTTTAGGGCAGGATTTGGCTGGACCTCCAGGGTTCACCCATTGCGACGAGCGCTTGAGATTATCGTACAGTATTTCATTACAAGTAATGATTCGATTTAAAATCCCTTCATTATCGAGTCGGTTGAGCACACTAGTGCCACGGTATAACTCGTACTCGTAAATATACCGTTATTTCATGTTTTCCATCCAAAACTCAAATGTACCAGCTAAATAAATTTATAAATTTGAATTTGGAATTCTTAACCAAAGATATTTAGATCAAAGTGGTCAGTACGACAAAACACTAATTTCATCATTTTCACTACACACACACAACACTATTTTCATCCTAATATTTGTTGCAAATTTTGTTATGTTATAATCAACCGTACTAGTATTTCTGAATGATTTCAATATTTGGGGAGAATAAACAAGAGTATGGAGGCAGTACACCTAAACAAATAATTGTAAATATTAATTTAATACAGTAAACTTTATCGAAATATTCTCTAGAATAAAATTTATAAGTATATACCATGCATTTCACAGACTAAAGGAAATTGTATAAAAAACTAATTTATATGTCAACTAAACAAAACAAAATACTTAGTAATGAAATCAAAAACGCGTAAATCCACCCTCAGAAAAATAGCATCGCTATGTCACGCATATCTCTCCCCTTGAAGGCTCCCGCGGGATTTTAACGTGTCGTCTTAAATTATCAGCACTTTTTATTATCCCACAGTTTTACCTCAGAAGTTGTAATGGGATTTAAGTTGGGTCTTCTTGGAAGAAAAACTATTCGCTCCAATTCTCTACTTCCACTTAAATAATTTTGAACTTTCCTGGATTTATGGACAGAACTGTTTTTCTGTGTGAAGCGGATTGTTTCGTTCGGATAAATCGGAATACATTACGTACTTCTTGTATTAGTCAACCTTCACAAAGAAAGGCAACAGGAAAAATACTTTTTCGGCGATAAAAACTAAATTTTCAATATATAATTTAAATAATCCCGTGAAAACGTTGCGATTTTTGTTGGTGTAAGTGCAGGCTTTTTGCGGGTATCCTGTAATGTAAAACTTGCCTATGAAAACCTCGCCTTATGGACTTTACACATACATACATTGAATATACATACATTCAAAAAGCAGTCACTGATAGCTCTCTGCCAAAACAAGAGGATAATCTCCTATTTCGGTCAATGATCAAACGACGTGGAAAATCAATCGTAATATGATTCTCGGGAACGATTTCAGTGATCCACCTTTCTGACCATGAATAAATTCTATTCCTTTAAAGAGGTATTTATTATCAAATCAGGTAAACGAAATAAAATGCACTTAATACAAAAAAGACGTAAAGAAGTCCACTTCGTTCTTCGTGGTTCATCAGCTTATTCGCGGTATCTATAACGACACATATTAATTTTATTCAAAGAAATGTTATTTATAATAAAATCAATTTATTATTATTTTGAAATAACATGAACTTGACATTGAAGTAGGAATATCATATCATCATATTAATATCATCATGTTTAGTAGGTTTTTTTTTTAATAAACATATAATAGGTCAGATTGAACGTCTGGTCAAAGTAAAAAATAAATGACGCTTTTATATCATCGAGGTTTTTTTATGACCTTAGATTCAATCTTATATTTTTGTTAGCAATGAATGCCGGTCGATTTTTGACGAATAAGCGACCACTTATCAGTGCTAGTTCTCATTGTAAATATTTTTTTAATTAAAATACATTTATTATTATTATTTTCATATGTTTTATTAAATCGCTTGTTATTAATATACTCCAGACAGGATTAAATTGAGAGTACATCTTAGATTCGACTTAATATAAATTACTACATAATAGGATTATCTATGCATGACAAATTACATATTTGAAATTTGGAAGACTTATTGAAGGACAAGTTCAAATTATCATATACTAGCGACTCACCTCGAATCTTGGATGTAATATATTAATAATTTACGTTTTATAGATACACCAAGTGTGAATGCGTTCCTGTAGAGCAGGGTGATGGAATAACCGTACTCCTAGGTGAAAGGAGAGGAGGGCTTACAGGCTCTACTTTAAAATTGAATCCAGTTAGGATTACACAAAAAAATTATCAATAAATATGTTCTGTTTTCAATTTCTACTTTGATCAACATTATTGGAGAAATTATATATTCTGTAATAAAAATCCTCAAATACTTTTATCTTTGACAATTTATAAATTCATATCTTATGTAAAAAATAAAACCTTTGATTATTTAGGTATATTACTCGATTAAAGATTATATATAAAGATGATCAAAGAGCGAGGAACCCATTTCAATATTCATAGATTTTCAAACAAGATAAATAATTATTAAATTTTATTTAATTACTTTACTGAGTTTCTTGCTGGTTCTTCTCAGTAGAATCTACATTTAGAGCCGATCGTAATTTTATATTTGTATTTAATCTAGTATAAATTCGATTCATAAGCACTCGCAGAAGTCTATCCGAATGAAGTTTACTTTGATTTTGATTTGTCGAGTTTAGGGAAGTTACCATAAATACTTCTTGCTTTCAAGAATACTGGAGCTTCAACAACGAGGTACGATCAAGGGAAGGTTCCTTCTTTTGAATTATCGACGATCAAGCCCTACCGATCTGATCCTTTGGCTTTGCGTAGAGATTGGGTCACTCTCCATCTGCTACCGAATTTTTCACGGGGAATGTTCCGAAGAATTGTTTGGATTAACCCTGGCTGCTGAATTTCACCTTCGGACATTTCGTCAATATTCCAAATATCACCCGCACCACCTCTTTCCGAACCGATACGACTTGGGAATCTCCAAGAAAAGAGCGTACTCATTCCTTAAAGGCCGGCCACGCACCTGCAAGGCCGTAGTCACAAATGTCCATGGGCAGTGGTAATCACTTTCCATCAGGTGAGCCTCCTGCTCATTTAAGCCTTTTAACATGTTTATATATGTATATATATATGTGAAATCACATCGTCTTAATTGTAGTTATGAGATTGTTATTTGTATCAAGTTTTGATATTAAGTTACAACTTAATATTTAGTCTGCTAACTTTGTTTTATCCAGAATAAAGTTTATTATATTTATTATAACGCACTCATGTAAATTTGAGTTACAGTGGGATATTGGCACTAGTAAAGGAATATATATGTATGATTATTATATTGAGTTCAATTCAATGCTAAATGATAACTGGCTTAATCTAAACAGAGATAGACGTACAATAATAAGCTAAGAGAGAGCAAGATAAAAAAGTAGTGATTTAATGAAATTGAAAATTTTTATTTTTTTAAGACAGTATTATGTGTGCTTTACCAATTATCCGGTCAAATTAAAATGTTCACGGTTTATTTATCGTACCCTCATCACCCGATAATATTGACCTCAGACTCATTAAAACTGGACGTGTTTGACCGAGTAAATAATACTCGTGAGGTTATTAGGTACGTTGAACAATTTATCTGATAAAAAAAACATAGACGGCTGTTTAACTCCTATTAACATACTTACATTACGTACATTACTTGTGGCTCAAATCACGATTTCAAGATGGCAGTTTTGTCACTGGACTATCTTAACGCTACAAATAAAACCAAACAACAATGTTAATTTCGTTTAAAGCTTACACAAGAAAACATTATTTCTTCTAGGAATAAACTTGTATTTAAATTATATTATTTAAAATTTTCCGTTGACGCACATCTCTCCAGGTGCTCGAGTTAACGAAATACACAATCTCAGCAAAAACGTTCAGTCTTAAAACGAAATAATGCTCGCCGCAAACATAACGCAGAATAACAACTTTGAGACAGGAGCCGCCCGCCCGTACTAATGGTTCTTCTAAAAAATAAATTCACTCTCGAGTGAATCGCTAATATCTTATAGAAAAATAACGTCGTATTTTAATAAAAAATAACATAATAATATCTTACTATTTATTGTCACATGCCCGAGGCATAGTCGTTAAGTTTTTGAACTTTATCAAATTACGGCAAGCTTCTTCAAAACAGATAACTAAAAAAGTTGTCATCTTTATTTTTAATGAGATTAATTTAAACAAAAAGATTAAAAAAACCGGCTTCAACAGCATACGTAGTAGTAATATAGCGGCAATTACGGTTGATTTACTGACATTTATTAAAGAGCTACGTTGTTTATAAGAAATTTAAATGGGACCATTTCGAAATAACCCATTTCGAAAAAATAGAGAATTTTGCAAAAAATACACGTCAGTATGTAATGGATTTATGCTCAAACAGAAATAAAAAATGTATTGACGTCCAAATTGACAATCTTCTTTTAAGAAGTCGGTTAATAAAATTTTATGAACGTCGTAACAATTTTAAGAATATTATCAAATTAAATGTATGTTTATTTCAAACTAGACATATCAAAAGTTATAAGACATTAAAAAATAGGTAAGTGATTAATTGCTTTTATTTTAATATAATACAGTTTCGTTTTAATTATATTTCACAAACATTATCCATGTAAATTAATTGATTGAAAGCGTACAATTCCATACCACTACTGATCGTTACATTATTTCACATAAAACACGTATATATAATCAAAATTATTAATGTTTTGTCATTATGTATTCATAGCACAAATAGTAGCGGTGCTAAGCAAAGACTTTCCACTCCCTAAGACAAATAGCGACCATTTTTATTTTCTTATGCAAATGGAAATGGCCGAGTCCCAGTTAATATTGTTTCTGTTGGGCGCGTTCCGCAGATACCGCGACTTATTTGACAGCATAATATTAAGTACGGTTCTAGTTTTTATTGCATTTAATCTTATCACGAACTTATTTGTTTTCGAATCATCGGGATCACGCCAAGAAGACTTGTCAGATGACAAACATTCATATTAAAATAATATGTATGAGGGTTATAATGAAATTGCTTAGGTTTAAACTACACATCACGGCCGCGTGGAATGGTAACAACGTCGAGAATGCATCAGCATTTCCTCATTGCATCGCAATTCCAATCTTTTAAGTAAAAAAAGGAACCAGCCATCCAGTCACCCATGGAAGCCATAAGGCAAGGTATTATTAATAAATGTTTTTGTACTTGTGAAATCTTACAGTTTATTCCGAGGTCCAAGTGTTTCAATTGCGAATTGAATGAAGACATCATTTTCAATAAGAAACGAATATTTGTCTCGTTTGTACACTTTCGTTTCTTCCACGGCGGTTCTGCCTATAACACTGTTTCTCTGATGACCTCTGATGGTAAATGGTCATCACAGCCCATAGACAATGGCGTTGTAAGAAATATTAACCATTCCTTACATCACCAACCTTGAGAACTAAGATGTTGTATGTTCCTTGCGCCTGTAGCTTGACTCGCTCACTCATCCTTCAAACCGGAACACAACAATATTGAGTACTACTGCTTTTTGGCAGTAGAATATCTGATGAGTGGGTGGTACCTACCCAGACGTGCTTGCATAACGCCCTACCACCAAGTCAACGTGTGTCAACCTATGTAGAGTCCGGTTACGTGAAGTGTGTAGATATAATTATATAAATAAAATATTCTAAGAATAATAAAGGTTCGTATTTAGCGCTACATAACTCTAACCTGAGACTCATCGGAAACATTTTATAAAGTAGTTAGTAAGTTAATGGTCGGCATTCTTAGAATTTCTTCTTCTGTTTTTTTAACATTTTGTTTAAAGATTTTTATACGCTGTTGATACTTGCAATATCTCTTCTGTACTGTGATTTATTTAATTCTAAAGTTCATAGTTATTTGAACTATACAGTGGAT
Source organism: Vanessa atalanta (assembly GCF_905147765.1). NCBI lineage: Eukaryota > Metazoa > Arthropoda > Insecta > Lepidoptera > Nymphalidae > Vanessa > Vanessa atalanta. Next base: position 838,982 of record NC_061871.1, read on the forward strand.
TATCTTGAAACTCGTAGCCATATATATATAATAATAGACTTTAATTTAAATCAAAATTTTATCTTTATAAGGTTTCGCTATTTAATACCCTTTTTTATTTATAATTGACTAGATGCGCCCGCTACTTCGTACGAGTTTGAATTTAATAAAAAAGCGTGACTTTATTATTATTTTAAATATAATTCAAAAATAAAAGTAGCCTAAGTTACTCCTTATTACATCAGCTATCTGCGAGTGAGAGTCCCGTCAAAATCGGTCCACCCGTTCCAGAGATTAGCCGGAACAAACAGACAGATAAAAATAGTAAAAAATGTTATTTAGGTATAAGTACCGTGTATACTTACATATGCATTTAGTAAAACACAGTTATTTTAATATTACAAACAGACACTCCAGTTTTATTATATGTATAGATTTTTAGATTAGCAAATGGGTCGCCTAATGTTAAGTGATAATCACCACTGATAGACATTGACACTTTAAGAAATATTAACAAACTCTTAGATTGAAAAGGCGCCGCCAACCAAGGGAACTAACAAAGTAACATTAATTAGATATTATGTGCCTTGAACCTACCGTTCACAAAAATACTTAATGTTCTTTGGCGGTAGACTATATGATGAGTTAGTTTCGGACTAAAGCCCTAACGGAATTAAAAGTTACTCTCTCAACACTAGAAACAAACTCTTTCATTTTAACAATTGTTAACTCGCAACTATGAATGCCAGGTTCCTAAACTAAAAATCTTAAAACTTTCCAGTAAGAATTGCTTGAAAATAGAACAATATTTCAAAATGTCTTTAAAAACGTATGGTTTGAAAAGTTTTTCTGCACGGTTGAGTACGAAATGAATTGTAAATTAAGCACTCAAAAACTTAGAAATGCTTGTTCGGATTTAAACATTTTATGCCGACGCGCCACGAATGATAGACTAAAAAAAAGAATATGCAAATAGTTGTTAAAATCTTACATTTTATGTAAATTCGGTGACCGTTCACTATAAAAATATCAATCACACGTTCACTAAATAAATGTACATCGAGAATAAATCGAACATATTTTTTTAGTTGAAACTTCGAATGAGAGCGAAAGTGATTGCGGTTTTGATTGGAAACACGGGTTACAATCTGTTTGTACTGTTTATTTATTGTCATATGTTTAAAATGCATTTATAAAACGATTCTTAAAAATAAACCCTCCTATTTCACGTGACGGAAGCTCTACCGGTCTCTACATTTTTGCCATAAAAAATCTGCTTATAAGATTTATATGCATAGACGTAAACGTTTGAAGTTAATTCCACCTCGTTACTCCAATACGGGTTAGTTACATAGGTGGAATTTTATCTGACACGTGCAGGTATCCTCACGACGTTTTTCTTTACCGACGAGCACGAGATGAATTGTAAACATAAATTAAGCACATGAAACTAGGCCATCGCAACCCTCCGCATGTATAAAGCACTTTATAAATAAATTTCTAACGGCCATAGCTGATAAATAAATAAGTTCTTTGGGCTACTAATACGGTTGTAGTGTAAAGATTTCTAAACATTGTCAAAAATAACAATTAAATTTTTAATGGAAATATTTAAAACAAATTAAATTGATGGAAAAAAGTGAGTTTAATTAACAATAAAAGTACTTTTAAAAACATACATGAGTGTAGATACTTTGAATTGTAACGTAAAATATAATAGTTTCCACATAATATAAAAGTCGAAAATAACTCATTTACACTAAGAATAATAGAAATAAAAAAAATACATAGTATTCCCTATTCTAATTTATTATATTATATTTTTAATTTAATACATCGAAATCTTTAATTTAATATTAATTTATTTTGATTTAATTTTCAAGTGATCGGTTGTTATAAAGTCGATGTTTACTTGTTTCTTTGTTGATCCGATTATAAGTATAGTATGAAGGTAAGTCTCGTTTGAAGAATCTTCGAAGAACTGAATAATCTGATTTTAATAGTAGACTTAGTTTCAGGTATTTGTTATTAAATTATTTATAGTTACAGATTTATAAAGTAAGCTTTTTAAAGATATACATATTTCTATCTAATATATATGCTTGTTTCGAACTTCAGCCTTTACTCTGCAGTTGACGTCTTCCGACTGTTATAATTATGACGATGTTTCGAACATTTTTTTTTTACTCTTAGTTTCAAAATTTTTTATTGGTAACACTTTATTTTTACCAATTAAAAGATGCTACAAAAAAGATATTGATTGTAAAATTGAGTAAGAAAAACAACGAACCGTTTTGTTATTGCCTATTTAAAATGTGTTACATTTTTAATTTATAACTGACTTGATAAACTCTTAATGTTCTTTTCAGAAGTTTATCTGTTCTTTAAAGAAGGTATGCTCACGTATATCACCGGCACTTGATGCATCAGTCGTAGCCGAAATTTTATTAGCCTTTCAATTAATAGTCTAGCCATATACGATGACGCCGTTAATCAGCGGCCTAACAAAATTTAAATAATGAAAAATAATTAAACTGAAAAATGTGCAGAATGTTTAATTTGTAAAAAAATATTTAACGTTTAACTAAATAATTATTTTCTAAAATTATATTACCTATATAATGTAAAGCTTCGCCCAAATATTACGATAAAATTTGATACTTATATTTGACTAAAATACCCAATGCGTATATTAAATTTTACATTCTAGCTAATAAATTCAGCTAACTAATAAAGAAAATTGAAAGTGCTCCCAGCAAAACATTTTTAAATAACATCTATATTATTAATATCTAATCTGAAGTCTTTTATTAAATGCATTAAGTAAATGACGTATTCAACCGAATAAAGATTAATAATGACTTGGAGAAAATTCGGCTTCCAAGTGAAGTACTTTTCTTTTCCTACTGCATGAATCGCATTATAGCGTAATACGTTAAAAAAGGCCGCTTCAGCTTCGCCTGTCACGAAGGTTTGACAAGCGAAGTTGGGTCTTGATCTTGGTTTACTTTTAGGCGCGAAAATTGAGTGATCGGATATACAATATATATTTAATTATGTCAGTCATAGATAATTTTTTGTAGAGTTTATTTTATTTATTAATTATTATTAATTTAAAGTAATGAATATTATTTGTTATTTTTTGTTATATATGTTTTTAATATATATAGTTAGATATATATCGTTATTGTGAGTGTACCTTTTAAAACGGATACATATACCGCTATTATGGACTTTTCATTTAGCCTTTTAAGACTTAAAACCTTCAGTATATTGTATTGATGTATATCCTAAGGTTTAACCAGTATTTCGGTGTAAGCGTACGAAAACAGTTGTTCGAAAAAAAAACACCCTTACAGTTTTGTACAAAGTATTTATAAATTATTTACACCAACCTTCAAAATGTATGCCCCTTTGTATTAATGAAAACTATACAAATATCTATTGTTTTTAACTCTTTGTTTGTCTGAGTGGTCTCGCTTATAAGGGTCATTACTATTTTCATCGATAGTCTTAACTATTATATTTAGTAGTAGCGTACGGCGAGCCTTTGTTTGTCCTATATCAGAAGGTCCTCAAGAGGACAGCAACCAGAATAGCCTCGTACTACCGTACACGCTAGAGCGGCTGAGTGAGACTAACTTCGCCCCCGAGGAGTGGTCTGCAAAGCCACGAAGAATAACACGCGAGGAGCTGCGGACACATTAATTATATCGACACTATTTGACAGCCTCTCTACTCCTTGCTGAAAATATCCAGGCGCAGTTTTAGTAGTCAGTCGAATTTGTAATATATAATATATAAGGCCTCTTCTCTTTGAAAAAAGGGTTTAAGGGTTCTTCTACTACACTCGAATGCGGGTTAACTTATAGAATATAAAAACCACGAAAAAAGAAAGTAAAATATAATTATGACGTTGTCCTACATCACCACACAAACCGACATACTCAATAGGCTATATATATGTTCACATATATATAGCCTATTGCAAGCTGTGATGCCTCATAAAATGTCCTTTTTAATATCATTAAATAAAGTGAATGAGTGAATGACATTAAATAAACTGAGTGCTTTTCACGTGAACTGTTTTCACGTGCGACTACAAAACACAATTTACTAGTGTGCGTGAGAGAAAAAACTAGCTGGCGAAGTAAGGTTAAAATATCTTCTTAAATAAACAGTAAACATATTCAGTATGTGCAATACATCAAGGTGTACAAATAGCAGTCAACTCAGTAATAATATTGTCCCGACAAATTGATGACGGTCGCGTGAACCCACGACATCGATTGTCGTTACTTGAATGTGAAATTCTGGTTATATTTTCAACGATAAATAAATTTATTATTACCTGGATACAATGGTCGTAACTTCGATCTTACCCGAATATCGTGAATTCAGATTCTGGCCAATAGATCTGAGTTTTCATTAAATATAAGGCTGAGAAATTCAAATGAACCGAGAAGGCATATTTGGATATGTTGTAGGGAGGACACAGAAAGGCTTAACTAGAAATTGTCGACGTCAATTTTGAATTATGGGTTGAATTTTTTTTTTGCGATTACTCGGCTTTGCCACTTGATACCAGGATTATAATACGATACTTTTTTGTTGCTTTCTTTATGTTCTACAATTTAGGTTGTATACATTTTTACTGTAGATGTCCATGGGTGGTGGTAGTCACTATCCATCAGGGGAGTCTCCTGCAAGATTGCCACCTATACCATATAAATATATTATAAATACAATTATTCTGCAAAAATAAGCCTATAAACGAACGTCATACTATTTCAAAATATTTTTTCCTAACCCATCCAATCTCATAACAAAGAATTTTGACAAGTCACGGATGACAACTATATCATACATGGCTGTATGTGAGCCTTGCGAAAGTCAATACCATGTTTTCTCTTCGAATGCCAGTGGTGCACTTGCTCGAATAAAATTTAACGGTGTTTCCAGCGAATCGATTGACTTCTAACTTGAAAAGTACTGTTGACATAAACATTCGACTTTTCTGTCATTTTACATAATGCTAAATTATTTAATGTTAAGGTAAAATAAACCCGTGGTGTTTATAATAACTTTTAGTTCTTTAAATTAATAAAATAATATATAATATTTAGCTAAAAATGGCAACTTCCACGATCTTCGGTGTTTGCAATGTGACTCGCTGATGATGATGTAATAATAAAAAAAAACTTACGTTCAATCAGTAATTTAATGGAAGGACAAATGCATAAATTGAAGTAGTAAGGAAGAATTAATATTACGTTCAACGCCAACATTTATAAATATTGGTGATCACTTAAAAACCATGAAGTGATTAATTTGGTGACTTTGCTGATTTTAAATTTAAGTAAACCTAAAATTAAAACATACACATACTCAAATAAAACCTGTATGTTTATACAAAGAAGTATATCTCTATTAATTGGGAACATTATTGGGCCTCTTTTGGCATTGGGTGTGCCAATGTCAAATGATAAGAGAAGAGAAAGAATAAACGATGAATTTTTTTCCATTAATGCCTATGAAATGTTCTATAAATTCATTTATATGCCGATTCAAATGTGACTGACCATTGAAAACACTTTTGGATAGAGCTTTACAATATACAAGGAATTTCATAATTATGACATAACCAGTTGGATTCTGTTAGAATTCACTTTGTATCTTAATCTTGAAATGTTGATCGACTAACGGTGATACGCCATTACGATACCTGATGCGATTAATTTTATAATGATTACATTCAGTGTTGCATATCGTCGCTGCGCGTACGAAACCGCGTAATGGCAGTTTGTAAATACGGCGTAAAATCAAAACGCGCAAAATCAAAATATCGTGCTAGTCGATTCTAAACGCCTACTGGCTCATATTATCACACTTTTTCGTTTCGCACTCGTGCTCCTGTGAGTTCGAGCGCAAAACTTCGAATTGCTTCTTACATAATACCTTTAAAGAACATTGTTATACCGATTTTGTAGCACCTTTTCTGTAACAAAATACCTGTACATGTCGTTTTTTTATGACCTCTGCACATATATCCGCAGGAAGACCATATTTCCTAATATAATTTCAATTGAAATGCAAAGTAAATATTTGTTATTAAAATTCCATAGCTTTAGCTGCTACTTGTACAACCAACACTTTAGTAAATGTCCACCGCAATATACTGACCAAAGAAACCTCGATACTCTTTGTACACCTTAATGTGTTTCCGTCCTCATATTTATTCACTGACAACTTATAATACGACGAACAAAATAACAAGCTGGCTATCATTAGGCGTTTGGTGATAGGTATTGGCTTTTTTAATTCTACTGCTTAACACTGGGGAGTGTTCCGAGGAATTGTTTGGATTAATCCCGGCAGCTGAATTTCACCTTCGGACATCTCGTCAAAATTAGATGGCCGTAAATCCACAACAGCGCGATTTTTAAGGCATTTTCTGCCTCGCACAACCACTCTGTGGAACCAGCTTTCGCCGGCGGTTTTTCCGAACCGATACGACTTGGGAACCTTCAAGAAAAGAGCGTACTTATTTCTTAAAGGCCGGCAACGAACCTGCTCGTTTGCCCCCTATAACAAAAAAAAAAAACTTGGTAATTCGGTATTCTGGTTAGAAGGGTGAATGTCATTCGCCCCATTACTTAAGTCCTGTTACTATAGGGATAAAAGTCTCATTGAATTTAACATTTTTTTATTGGGCATTTATTACCTTAATACATTTTTCCGTATATCCAATATTCGTGAATAATACAAAATCAATATCAAAATATTCTTTGTTCAAGTAGATTTACATAATTATAAATCTACCACTGGTTCCGAAAGTACATTCTACCGAGAAGAACTGGCAAGAAACTCAGTTTATTTTAATATAGTATCAGGATAGTTTGTCGTTCGTAATAGTAAGAGTTTTTTGGATGCGAGTCAAAGGGACGAGTGGCAAAGCGAATTTCGTCAGTATTGAAGATCGAATAGCAGATATGAGAAAATTTAATGAAATTTTTGAATCTTAGCGACAAATGTAGCGTATTTTTTTAAATAGTCAACGTTTCACACTTAACATAAGTCATAATATTTATAACTGAAGTAGACAAATTACGTTCGGAAATATGATACAGTCCAAATTAATTCACGACGTGATTTCGTCGCATCTGTTCTATGATAAATGCAATTGTAATATTTTTCCAATGTTAGTACAATAACTAAAAGTAATAAAAATTTTAACTCTTAATTTATTTAGTAGAGAATCGTATACAGAAATTATTTGAAACGAAATACAATTTATTATATTATTATATGTATTCTGTATATTTTAAAATACTACATACATATATGTCATGGCGTGTCATGTCAAGCAATTAATGGTTTTGTTTCTATCAAACCATCCAATCTGAAGCAACCATCCAAAATGGAAAATCTGAAGTAACGACAGTACCACATACAGCCAGACGGAAGAAAACATAGAAAACGAATGAACTTTTTCTACGTCGTCTCGGCCTCGGACCTCGGAGTGGCGTACCCATGAAAACCCGTGTACACACTACTCGACCACGGAGATCGTCAAATACCTTCTACCAATATCTGTATTCTGTATTGTCGGGTTTTCAATACCACCCTACCCGACCCGGCTTCATAAGGGCAGAATAAGAATCGTTTTACAACTATAATATTGGAGAACTAACATAATTAGAAAAAATATGTTGTTGAAATTTACGGTTTTTCTTCTTTTATTTATTTAATTTTATTTTTCTTCTCTTATTAATATATATATATTTATATATATTATTCTATTTATTGATGAAAATCCCATTGAAATACGTTGCGTAGCTTAAAAGACCCAAGCGTACAGACAACGGGAAGCCATTTTTTTTATTTTTGTTTAATACTTTGTAGAGATATTTTAAAATAATAAATTTTCAAATTTAATTTAATCCCTCTTTGTTTTGGCAGGCAAGTTTAATAAATGCAATAAAATTTTAATCTCTCTGGGGTATGTAGCTCAGCTGAAAATTCAACATGGCCGCGATGTTTGAAATTTCATATCGCTGGACCAAGTAGATGAGCCGGTTCGACTCCACAGAGCATATTAATTTTATAAGAGAAAAACTTTTTCAAGTTTTTCATAATAATTAAATAAATAGTAAAATTTAAAACTACAGTGAACTGAAAAGGATTAGGACATTAGGAATCTGTTTAAGTATATTAGTATATATGTTACAGTCATAGTGATTAAATAACTATTATACATAATGACTAGTCATTATATATAATTGTAAAATTGTCTAGACAATGTTATAAATTAATCACTTTATCCGGATATTATTCATAATTGCGGGTCAAAGTTAGCCAAAGTAATAAAACGGTGTAATTTATTTAATGAATTAAAGTTAAATAAGATTATAACAATGGTAATTAACATATAATTACATAATATATAATTGTTATTTTTATTATTAAAATAAAGATATATAATTATTACTATTATTAAGTATAATATTAACCCATACCTACTAGTTTTTTTACATACGAAGATATTATTAAAAATCCTAGTTAATGTGATTACTTTTGTGTAAATCATCACTTTATCTAAATTAAGTAGATATTATAAACAATGGCTAGATAATATATATAATAACATATCATATTCATGTGTGTGTCTTGGCGTCTTAGTTTGTTAAATTAAATGTAATAACAGGCTTTATTATAGTGTTATAGAATGTCAGATTAAATCCAACATTAGCATACTGCTTGCGTTTAACGCAAAAAAGAAATTATGTAAACATATCGAGTTTGATAATATTACATTCTTAAGATAAGATCTAGATTTCTAAGTATATATTAAAATTGTTCATTCAATTATACATGTATAGAGTTTATTTCAAATAAATGAAAAAGTTTATAGTACAAATATACGACCTCATTATTATCAATAAAGAACGTTCAATTGTTGTTAATTTGATTCGGCAGATATCCAAAAATATAAATTTCGCATTTATAATATTAGCGCGATTTATGCAAATAACGTGAAAATATTCCATATCTAAACAATAGACCCAGTCAGGGATCACGGAACACAGATGTTCTGGCCACATCGAACGTTCATTGTATTTTATTGTCCACTACGCAAAGCATGGACAAAATAACAGGCCACAGTACAATATGTCTCTCTATACGCGTATGTCTGTGTTGCTAGGGTAGGACAACCATCATTTTGATGTTTTAAATAATATTTTGAGATTTAAATTGTGTAAAAAATTAAAAATGTCATAAACGCCTACTGCAAAGCATTAAAATTAATTGAGTACAAATTATTATTAATAAATTAAATGTTATATTCAAAATAACAAGTATTACTCAATAGCGTTGATTTTAAAAAGCCGAATAATTTTTGGAATATTTATTATAAATACGTTTCACGATCACACTGACACATGTATGTGTGTGTATACATACATACATACATACATACATACATACATACATACATACATACATACATACATACATACATACATACATACATACATACATACATACATACATACACAACTTTATATTTACTTTAGCTAAAATGTTTGAAATTAAAACATTCCTTTCACTTACCACGCCTAAGGAATTAATCACTGTTACTGTTTATGAGAAGTTATTCTGTAAACCTCAACCATTTACAATCGTATAAATTGTAACACAGCAGTGTATAATATAAATTTATTCTAATTATTAATATTCAACTCTTAGTTGTTTTTTCCATGTGTTTATGAGTAGTATCGCGTGGTCACTGCGTAAGTCGGGGTAACGTGTAGTGCAGAGCAAACGAGGAATGTTCCGTGGTCTACGCCGCGGTTACGGTATTTGCATTACACGAACATACGAAGAGACTCGATTACAGATAAGACAATTTTAATTGTTTTTTTTTTTAAATAATAAAGTTAAAAAATCGCCCTCATGAAACGCGCGCTTTATAAAACATCGACAATGATGTCAATAATGATGGCAGTTGAAAGAATTTAAATAATTAAAGAAAACGAACTATGGAGTAAAATATTAACCATTCCTTACACCAAAACAAGGCGCTACCAACTTTGGAACAAAGTTGTCTTGTACCTTGTGCCTTTTTGCCCCTCCGCCTACTTACTATTACATACGTCATCGTATTCTCGTATATGAGTGTCATGCCATCTTCCATTCAAATTCAAACACAAGATTCGATTCACCCACACTTACACGAATAACGTCGCGAGAACCCAGAAATATTTCATCACATCAAATAGGTTTAACGGATCCCGAGTGTTGATCCAGATTTTAATTGTAAAGCCTGGTATACATTGCGTAGTTTTTATGTAATAAAGTATATGAGAGTATGATAATAGAAAACCTTTATCAATGTATCCAGCTATATAATATTTAGTAAGTAACGTTGTACACTATCTATGTAAGTTGCTCTTACACGGCAAAACCACTGAACTGGATTTGATGCAATTCGGTACTCTTTTTATGCAACACTTGGCGCCAAGCCCTTAAACGAGAGTGAAGTCGCAGGCGACGACTAGTATAGAATAAAGACGTTTCCTCTTAAAGAAACGTTTCCGAGCGTATTTACCCACTCTGTCCTGTTTTTTGCCTGATATAAAAATGACAGAGTTTTTTCCGATTCAGGATGTTTTACAATCATCAGACGAATTTTATGCTTATAATTAATACCAAAGAGGTGGTTATCGTTTGTTAATTTAGACAATTTTTTTATTACGATGCGGCAGTCACGTCCAAATGTTTAGCAGATGAACGTAACGAAACCGAAATCGAAGCTATGCATAGAATGTTGGAAATGAAAGCTCCAAGTTATATTGGCTAAATTAACGAGAGATGCTCTGAATGCATTGAATTTGAACGGCTATTATAAATTAAATTGATTTCGTATGACAATACTATCTTTGGCATCCAGTTCAAGACTATGCGAATATACAGAACCACACTTATTTATTTAGTGGTTAGTTAACAATAACCAATTTTATTTTCCTCCTCACTTTGTTCGCTTGTAATAAAAGGACATAAGTACAACACTATCGCCATTACTAACACTGCATTTTATTCATAGCACACGTTAGTTTTAAATAAAATATAAGTTATTTATTAATGTTTTAAATGTGCTACATGGCGTAATGCAATTAATCTTGCTATAATACCATAAATAATGTAATATTCATTTAACCAACTGTCCTGTTAATTATTCAATTATACTCGTTGTGCACACACATAATATACTGAAACCAAGTCTCGCTATCGTGTACCGATGGATGGCTATCTAACGCTCCCGAGGGGAGAGCAGATGCAGGACAAAAGTCGAGTTGACCTTGAATTGACGAAACTAAAGGCTACGTGATCCATCTTTTACAAGAACACAGCACGGGAACAGCGGAAGCGTTCTGTCATTAGAAGCCTCTCCGATCCTGGAAAAGGATGGTCATCACAAGTATTGTGGGTGTAAATCTCATTGAGAGATAGCTGAATGTTTTTATTTCTTGCTTTTGTTACTTTATAACAGTGCTGTGTGCAAGCTCATCTGGGTAGGTAATAACCATTCATCATATATTCTACCGCCAAACGTCAATACTTAGTATTGTTGTGTTGCGGTTTAAAGGGTGAGCCAGTGTAACTACAGGCCATAACATCTCAGTACCCAAGCCTGGTAGAACATTGGTGATATGCGGAATTATTAATAATTCTTACAGTACAGCCAATCTCAATGGGTTGACCAATTACACCTGATGGCCATTGCCAATCCAAATAATATAAAAAAGTTATCGTATTTTTTTTTCATACAACATTATAAGGTGAATTATGTACACTATAGTATTCTTTATAGAAGCTCCATTAATATGTATATAAAATATTTTAACGTATATGTTAGACTTTGATTTTTCACATTAAAGTTAGAAACTAAACAAATAATACACCACCGAATTAGCTATGAAATAAATAAATAAATATAAAAAAAAACAAAGACCCAAGTAGGTATTATCAAATATAATTATTGCAGTTCGATGACTTTAGTTTAATACATATAAAAACATTTTGATGTCTCTTCGAATAGGATTTTATACGAAACCGAATTAGATTTCTTTTAAAAGAATATCTTTTCCATCATCTCATCCTTTTAAAGGAGATTTCATTAACTTAATGTTCCAAAGCTGAGGTTCAATGATTCCTCATTAACCTTCACTGGCCTTTGCTATAATGCTTAAGTAAAAATATGTTGGACTTAGAATATAAAGCGTATATAACTTATATTTTATCTTCGATAATAACTCAGGCAAATTGTTAGATATAAAAACTTTTTGCTTCAAAAACGTTTTACTCAAACGTTGCATTTGTAACGAGTAGCTTAGAAGTTAATAACGATATACTTTTTTTTAATATTTAAACGATAAATAAACGAAAATAGAACAAAATAAAGAAAAAAAGTGTCATCTGCAATTCTTATACACATAGAAACGTTTAAATTTTAAAGTTTACTTTTATATTATATAGGTTGCTTTCGCAGATTTTAATTCAGTAATTTATAAAATCATCAAAACATACATCGACGTTTTCGTTTAGGTATCATTTTTACAGTTTTGACAGCGTTCCAAATACGATGGTACAATTAATTTTACAACACAGGTATACGCTGGTTATAAATTGTAGCAGTAATTTTTGCATAAACTGAAAAAAAAACTAAAGCACAGACATATAACACAACAAGCACATCAAATCTTAGCAACTCAAGGTTGCTTACCTACTTACGTTGTAAGGAATAGTAATCATTTTTTACAGCACAAATATCTATGGGTGGTGGTGACCACTTAACATCATGTGGTCCATTTGCCTGCCCGGCTAACTATAATATAAGTATTAAGTCGAAGGGGGAATAGTGAATAATTTTTAATTGAATTCGGCGACCGGGGAGAGAGTCGACAGTCAATTTAGATATGGTCTTGATAAGGGGCATTACAGCCGAAATACTTAGTGGAAAAACTTTTTCTATTATCATTTAAATATAACGTATCAGATCAACAAATGAATCAACATTGACTTTGTATAATGATATAAAATATTTCGTGACGCATAACTATAAGAAGCAAATGAAAAAAACAAAATCAGATGTATTTTATTCAAGTAAACTTTGCAATGAAGCGTTTTCGAATTGTCAATATCTAACCATTATACCAGCATTACGGATAAACCTCAGTGTTACAGTGGTAGTTATAAATGAATTTTAATTTATATCATGTACAATTTAAATAAACATATAATTAACTATTTGCGAGACTTTATTTGATCATTAAAAGTTCAAAATTGAGGAACTGCAGCCCGCTTAAAATTAATATTCTGCAACGTACCAAGTAAAATGAAGGTATACTCCAACAACAATATGAAGCTATGTATTAATTTTAAGCTGCTTGTACATAGTCACTCAGTCAAGACATTGACTGGTAATACATTATTTATCGCTCCTCAAATTCAATTCATATATCTTTAATTTTTCTTCTTTGCTTAGACCAAAGCTACTGGAAGTATTGGTGAACTCTGACTGTAATACTAGTTACGACAAATTATTTCAAGGAAAAATTGTGAATCTCCAAGAGATACTTTTTTTTGTATTTTAAACATACAAAGGCAAGGCAATAGCAAGCGAATTACAAAATCGCACGTATAATAAATGAGATTACATTTATTTAAATAAATCAAACAATATATATAATGCTAATGTATATTTATTATCATTTTAAATATAATGAGCATTGTTGACGATCTCGACAACCATCAATTTTGTCGTGAATCCTATTAAAATATTTTCCATGGCTGAGGTGTGAGGCGAGTAATTATTGGGACGCTCGGTGATCTATCACGTCACGTCATGCCCCTGAGCCAATAAAACTGATACGTAGGCTGGGTGAACTCGTTTAACATATTTTTCAAACGTATCTAATACTGCGGTCATTTATAAAAACGAATATTGGCGTAGCATAAATTTTATCGATATAATTTTTTAATGGATGACCTTTGAAAGACTCGCGTAAAATAAATCAAATTTCATATGCACAAAAGATTTAGAAACAAATAGGGTAGTATGGGAATGCGATTAAAAAAAAATATGTCTTCCACGTTTATAATCGAGAAACCGGTAAGACTTCGGTAAGGTACAATTTTTAACTTAAAAAAACCAGTCGGGCTCCGGCTTCGTCGGCAGTGATGTTGGCTTGAACGTATATAGATCATCCGTATTTACGGCAGGTCAACTTTATCATGACTTTCGTACGCGCTTAAGATCTTGCAGAAAAAAAATAGTCCTTAAACAATAAATATATAAATGTCGGTAAGAATTATTTTGGAGGCATATATGTATAAAATATATTTTTATAGGGTAAAATTTGATTTTGTGTTTTAAGTTATTATGATAGAAATTCATCGGAAAAAATCCAGTTTTCATACATTGATTTATCGTCGAGCACGAAATCGATACAGAGGGGTTGACAATAAAAATAACAACACGCTAAACATAACCGAAGACTTCAGATTCAAACATACATAAGCATCACTGAATTGTCATGTGCTTGTTTGTTTGTTTATAATTCATTTTGATTACAATTCATTCATTCGTAGAAAACCGCTAGTATGAGAAAATACTTGGTGCCGATATTTCGAGCCTCGTTCGGTTTCACGGTCAATTGTAAGGTAAAGCCAAATTGGCATCTAAAAAGTCACCTTGGTATACTCGGCAAGACAGGATGGTACTTCACGTCGGTTTATCGCCTAAAACACAAATTCGCCGAAAATACAAATTCGTTCTCAAATGGAGTACTGTTCTCACTCCTGGCTGTATTCGTATAATATATAATATCTTTCCAATCCTTTGGAGAGATGTTTCATCAATCTACTTCTCCAACTGCATTTTTCCGAATTGTGTGAATTAATCCCAGCCGCTGAATTTCACCTTCGGACATCGCGTCAGAATTCCAAAATTCATCAGCACCTAGATCTCCGAAAATCCACAACAGTAACATTTTAAGGCTTTTTCTGCCTCGCATAAGCGCATTGTGTAACCGATCCCGAACCCGATACAATTTGAGAACCTTCACGAAAGAGGCTACTAATTCCTTGAAGGCGGGCAAAACACCTGCAACCCCTCATTGTTGCAGACATCCATGGGCAGTGGTAATCATTTTCCATCAGGCTGCGTCTCAAGCCCGCTTTGCTATCTATGACATAAAAAAAAATCTTGAGGATACAGGTTGCATGTAAAATTGGCATTTTCCAAGCAATGTAATATTTTCTGATTTTTGAACTATAACTGCTTAAGAAAAGAAAATATTCTCAAACGATATTCTTAACCCAATATTATAAAATATTAAACGAAAATTATAAAAACAAATCGTTAAACCTATTAACCAGTATGTTAATACTGGTTAATAGGTTTAACAATAGAGATTCCTCTAAGTGCTATAAATTAATTTTAACTATACTGTCTCCGAGCACAGATGCGCTACACGACATTATTTATTATTTGTAATCCATTATAAATCAAACAGCCTAACAATAAGATACTAGACTGGATTTTAAGTCGTATGGAATAAGGATTAAAATTGGATGGACAATATTTCGGTACTGTATTTACTATTTAGACGATGTAAAAACCGCTTCAAGTAAATGTCCTTTCGTTGTTCGAAGTATTTTCTTGTGACGAAACAGCTCGTAAAGGGACTGTGGCTTAGGGAGATACCACACTTTCACGACATAATATTTTAAAAATAACAATGTTTTTCATGTGTAATATAAACCTCCGGATAACTTTATGTGGAACTTATGAGGAAGAAGGCTGTGTTCGAACTCCTAAGGTACCTAAGGCTTAGTGCAAGCCCGCTCTCTGGTTCAAAGAGTGAGAGTCAGTGTAACTTCAGGCACTAGGGACATAATATCTTATTAAACATTAAAAATAAAATATATTAGTAAGAAAATGATATTCGCGATACTGTACCACTTTGTCAAAGTGCTGGAATAAACGAAGTAAATAAATAAAACCCCAATAAATAAATTATTATTGTTATGAAGTGTTCATCTTCATCAATCATTATCAATTTTTACATAACGGCTTACTGATGAGAGAGTATCCCTCATAACAGTTAAGAGAAGATTCAAAATATTTTATTCCACATTTATGTATTAGTATTCTTTAATTATATATTTAATTCTTCCAATAACTATTAATTTTGACGTTTCACGTCTGCTGGGCGTCCCTAGGCGGCCATATTTTATATATACCAAAAGTACAATGTACAAGGCCCATGTCTTATTTGAACACGCTATTTCACACCGGCCGCCCCTGCTCAATAGCCATGTTATTGACTAACTTTTCTATAAGAGGTATTATAGAGGTATTACGCATGTAATATTTTTATGCCCATTAAAATGTGGCTTTATATCCTGCGCTCGGTAACCGTTGATCCGAGAACCACTGGGCTGTAATGTCATTTTGATGGATAGATAATAAAGTTTTACGGTATATAAATCACAGTGATCGTTTCATATTATTTTAACACACATATACATTATTCAATACATTCAATGATAAAAAACGTGGAACTAATACTTGTTGACTCCCAGGCAGGATATAATATTATCATTACAAGGTATAAAACAAAGTCGCTTACCGCTGTCTGTCTGTCCCTGTGTATGCTTAGATTTTTAAAATAACACAACGGATTTTGATGCGGTTTTTTTATAAGATAGAGTGATTCAAGAGTGAGGTTTATATGTATAGCACATGGACTGCTGAAGATATTACAGATTTAAAATGCAGGGACATCGCGGCTTGTAATGTCTAATGGCAAAAAGCTATGAACTTGTATATAATGTACTATTTTTAGTATCAGTAATGCACACGTGCGAAGCCGGGGCGGGTTGCTAGTATACATATATAATATTTAACTAACATTTCTTTGTATTTAAAATTTTGAAAAAGAGTAAATACTGAGTTACCGGTGGTACCTTCACCTAATATAGTTTTGTAAAATGATGATTCAAAAGTGATTTTAAAAGCCTACTTGAATAAAGTATATTTTGATTTTGATTATTATTAAATTAAAATTGTTAATAATCGACGAGACATTATGATATCCTAAGTACTCGTAATCATCTTCATCAGGAATATTGCATCGTTGTCAGAACAAAAAAAAAAAGTCGGTATACACTTGCTCTCCCCCTCTTACACGCGGAAACAACGAGCGGAAACAACAACAAGATATCAATTTTAATTAAACGTCAAGACATTTTTGAAATGGTTAACAATGTGTGAATATTTCTGTAGCTAACAAAGGCGGTTGAGTTGCTTAACATTGGAACATTTATAATACCGTCTTTCGAGTGCCTAGCTTGATACAAGTGGCGAAATAGCATAAGCAGATAGAAACGTACCTCAGAATTTCTTCCGACGCAAACATTGTACTTCACGATGTTTTCCTTCGTCAATTTTCAAGCATAAGATATTATATAAACACTCTACAACAGGAAACTCTACTGTGATTCATGTTTTATTTACAGAGCTTAGTTTTAACCATCATAAGCAAAAGAATGTCAATCTTCTTGAAAGGAATGCATTTGATTCTTGTTTTGTTTCGTTAGTCTAAACTGTTAAAATGGCCGTGGCTGACACAGTTCAGGAAGATTTAGGCCTGAACATGATGATGTTCGTGTTGATGGATAGAAAAAAATAGATAACAACTTATGCTCAACGACACGACAGGAGACTATGCTACCAGAAATTGGCAGTACTTTACTTTACTTTATACTGATTTGTGTTATGAGAACTATTTATATTATTTAAGGTACCAATATAGATAGATCTTGGTATAATTAAGAGCCAATTTTCCAGGCTAACAATTGCCAAATCATACGACATAAGAAAACAATAATGGCGATCATTAAACTTGCAAATGATTTGATCGCAGTCAGCTGAGCTCACAGTCAGAGGTTACACGAAAGTTTTACACGCAGTTAGATGCATAAACTGGTTGTAGGATAAGTTAGGCTGGGTTAGTAGTAGCTCTCGAAGTGATCTAAGAAGATCTTTGTCTCAAAAGTATTTGGAAATAATTGGAAATATAGGTATTGACGCATTAGTTTTTTAGCATTGGCAGCCCGTAAATGTCCCACTGCTGGGATAAAGGCCTCCTCTCCTTTGAGGAGAAGGTTTGGAGCATATTCCACCACGCTGCTCCAATGCGGGTTGGCGGAATACACATGTGGCAGAATTTCGTTGAAATTAGACACATGCAGGTTTCCTCACGATGTTTCCCTTCACCGCCGAGCACGAGATGAATTATAAACACAAATTAAGCACATGAAATTTCAGTGGTGCCTGCCTGGGTTTGAACCCGAAATCATCGGTTAAGATGCACGCGTTCTAACCACTGGGCCATCTCGACTCTTTGCGCATTAGTTTAACGAAAACTATTTTCAAATTTTGATATTATAATTCTTGTTACATTAACACAACTGATGTAATATAACATCAATAAAACCTATCTCTCTCTCCTATAATGTACGCAGATTTTCGTAGAAATACCTATAAAGATTTTCAGCAACGAACACGAACTGTAAATACAAATACAACTTGAAAATTCTCAAGAACTTGGAACGAATCAAAATGCTCCACATGGATATAAAATTTGCTCCTTATTTTGCGTAATAAATATTGAAAATACTTTTTATTTAATGTTTGAATAGAAATATAAATTAACTGCTGAAACTCACTCAGGTAAAGTAAGTTTTACTTTTTATGTATATAGCGAAGGCGGCCATCGGCACGAATGAGCAGCTCGGGGATCGTGTCAAGACATCGCATCCGTGGCTCACGTTAATACGTCACGTCACGTAGTCGCTAACACAAACCAATTAACGATTTTTATTTATTTATTTTCTCGCCACACAGTGACACAGCATAAGGTCACATAACTCTAGAATATCTCACCCTATATATCCTGCGCTTATATGTTTTCTCGAGACCTTACAATACCCTCGAAACCTCTATTATATGAACTGCTCTTATATACCTATATGCATGAAAATTGCTTTTATAAATTGCTGTTCATTTTAAAGCAGATGAATCAAAATATTCCAGTAATTATGAAATTCTTAACTAATGTTCGTGGATTTAAATACCGCTGAGGAATTTATTACATTTGCATTTATATCATTATATTTTTTTGCTAAATGTTGGTATATATGTTACAGTCATAGTGATTACATAGCTATTATACATAATGACTAGTCATTATATATAATTGCAAAATTGACTAGACAATGTTATAAATTAATCACTTTATCCGGATATTATTCATAATTGCGGGTCAAAGTTAGCCAAAGTAATAAAAGGGTGTAATTTATTTAATGAATTAAAGTTAAATAACGTTATAACAATGTTAATTAACATATTACTATCCATGACAATGTTATTTTTATTATTAAAATATATATATAATTATTACTATTACTTAGTATAATCTTTACCCATACCTACTAGTTTTATTACATTATCCAAGTCTACGAAGATATCATTAAAAATCCTAGTTAATGTGATTACTTCTGTGTAAATCATCACTTTATCTAAATTAAGTAGATATTATAAATAATGGCTAGATAATATATATAATATCCGGATTTATTACTTTTGCTGTAACATATATACTATTAGAAATCAGTGTGGAACAATAATTCATCTTTATTTCGTTTGACGGGCATGTTATTATATACTAAGTTCATCTCAATCTCACGTCATATTGATCATATTAAAATTTGTTTTTTTTTTTTATTTTGTAAATAAAATTGAATAATATTGCATTCCTAAAAATAATGTCAGTTTGTATAACTAATATATATCAATACATAGTATAAAACAAAGTACCTTATCACTGTCTGTCCCTATGTTGAAATCAAAATCCGTTTTGTAATATACAATGATTTTGATGCGGTTTTTACAATAGATAGATTGAATCAAAAGGAAAGTTTATATGTATAATACATAAACAATATAGAAGATCAACACTAATAATTTTGTTAGGTTTCCAAGGTGATGTTGTAATTAAACACATGTTTGCATGATCAAAATAACATAGAACAGTATTGTACACCTTATAAAGGTCTTCAAAAAAGTCCGCGATAGTATATTTCTATCTCTTAGGGATAACCTACAATAACTATTTTTTATCCTTTACTTTTTACGAGAAATAATGGCTTATTTTCGAAGCGATTTTAAGCAATACAGCATTTATCATTATCCAATTAAGTACCATAAATACATTTAATATAATTAATGGCCCTTTGTAATGTAATTAAAATGAATATTTTCGAAGATGTTACAGATTTAAAACGCAGGGACATTGCTCTTTGTATTGTCTAACGACTGAAAAACTGAGAACGTTGTAAGACAATCTTTAGTTTATTTAGTGGCAGCATTGCACCCGTTCGAAGCCGGGGTGGTTCGCTAGTTATTAATAGGAAATTAAGACGCAAAAAGTAATAAGACTAAGTCAATTGGTTTTATGGAATAAGTAAATTACGGTTTACGGTTACAATGTTTAAAAGACACAAATCGAATGACTCCGGCAATGTTTGCTACATCTATTTGCAAACTGAAATTGAGTAACAGGCATCGTAATAAAATGAAGTATTATGTCACGCCGAATCCAGCGCCTAATAGATGGTTGTCTGGCGACGCTAAAACAGCGAATTTTTATTATTTATAAAACGAAATAGATTTGTGGTAGGTATGTTCTACTTGTTGTTCTGAGCCGAGATGGCCCAGTGGTTAGAACGCGTGCATCTTAACCGATGATTTCGGGTTCAAACCCAGGCAGGCACCACTGAATTTTCATGTGCTTAATTTGTGTTTATAATTCATCTCGTGCTCGGCGGTGAAGGAAAACATCGTGAGGAAACCTGCATGTGTCTAATTTCAACGAAATTCTGCCACATGTGTATTCCGCCAACCCGCATTGGAGCAGCGTGGTGGAATATGCTCCAAAAACCTTCTCCTCAAAGGGAGAGGAGGCCTTTATCCCAGCAGTGGGACATTTACGGGCTGCTAATGCTAAAATGTTCTACTTTAAGCATTAAATGGTATCCGGAACGTACAGGACTTTACCAATTTAACAACACAAGACATAATGAAATTACCAAAAAGCAGATAAAGACAAGTTGTTTAATTTGAAATGCGAGGTACACTACAATTCTAAGAAGATGGAATAAAGCTATTATTAAATAAATTTTAATCTTATAATCATATTAAAGATAAGAATATAAAGACGTATTTACTGCTACCTATTAAACAGTTTCTAAACAAAATTGAACTAGCAACAAAATATACAAAATGATTTAATATTATAAAAAAAAAGCTAGATAATCTTTAATTGGCTATGCGTCAGTCTACCCTTTTTTATATTGAATAGAGAGTCCGGAAGGATTGAAGTACTACAGTACGTCATTATCTTGATCCCGACTTACCTAGAAAAGCATCGTGATCTCTTCCATATTTCCACATGTCAGTTAAAAACAAAAGACATAATAACAACTGTTATTGCCTTCATATACTGGATCTGATCCCATCTGGGTAGGTACCACCCACTTATCAGATACTCTACCGCCAAACAGCAGTACTCAGTATTGTTGTATTCCGGTTTGTAGGGTGAGTGAGCCAGTGTAACTACAAGGGACAAGGGACGTAACATCTTAGTCCCAAGGTTGATGGGGTATTGGTGATGTAAGGATTGGTTAATATTTCTTCCAACGCCATTGTCTATGGGCGGTGGTGACCACTTATCATCAGGTGGCCCATTCGCTGGTCCGCCTACTGACATCATAAAAAAACTCAGGAATACTTTCAATGTAAGTAGGACTACAACTAATAGACAATTATAGGTGTATATTATTTACAGACAGACAAAAAAGTCTTTAGTTGTTTAGTGGCCACCTTCCATAAAAATACAAAAACATTAACTTTTTCTTTCTCTAAGACGCTATAAACTCTGTGTCTATTATTTCTACCTTTAATTCAATCTTCGAACTGGAATACGACAACACAGTATTACTGTGTGGTTGTAGAATTATACATAAAACCTACCCATACAGGCCGGCTACGAATCCTAATCACGAGTAAAATTTACTTAAACTTTACCCAGAAATTAGTTTTCGTTATCTTATCCTCATAATTTATACGACTCATATTACAACAGTTGTGCAATAAATAATTCAGTGCCTAAATAGAGTATTATAACCTAGAAATCGCAGATCTCCTGGCCCCCAGGCTAGCTGTTTCATTTCCCTCACGTACGAACTCCGTCGTCCCTTATATTTTTATTGACCGCCTCAGCTTGAGAAAATGGCCTCCGTGGAAACTCACTACAGTTGAGCATTCAACGACCCCGCTGTGCAGACAAAGATGAAATACTTGCTACTTGAACAAATATTGATATTTCGATGAATATATGAAGATCAATTGTAGTGTATTATATCTTTAAAGAATTTGATTTTTAGAAGCTTTTAATCAATATGTCCGTAAGCGTGGATTATAAATCAGTTCAAATAATAGCTTGAAGCTAAAATACACTATCGGTAGTTTTAAATTTCATATTGTTACATTTTTAATATGCTTCGCTAGATTTCGCCTGGCTTATGCCTATTTTGTTCGTTTTGTTATTTTAATATTATTATCACGTATTTCGATACAGCCATAAAAGTTACCGTTACAAAAATCAGATCAGAATTTTGGAACGTAGCTTGGAAGCCGAATAATACATCCATTTGGGACATATCACCGTATAAAAAATTTTTCTTCTTTGTACGATCACTGCATTAAAGCCAACCCAAAATATTTTTATACCTATACTTAATACATATTTTCAAGCGATTTCAATAAGATTTGCTTAATAGAAAGTTCTTTCAAAGGCCTTTGATGTTATGACCTAATGTCACCCTTAGTATTAAGCCGCTTTTCACCGCTTTCATTTTACCATTTACTCCTCAAAATAGTTTTGCTTCAGCGTCGAAAGCACTGAGTGTTATATTATTGACCCTCATTTTTGCTCGCTGTATACCAAGGGGGCGGAATGTAAAGTACTATAAATATATATATCCCTTTAGCTTCCACTCACTTTCTCGGCTTAGTGATACTGTTTCCAGCATTATCGATAAATTAAAGGGAATGTTAAATGCCCGCCTGACCGATTTCAAGCATTTCAGATAGTCTTTCACCAGTTAACACAATGCCTATTTCTCCAAACTCCGGTCTGCTTCTGATAATTTATCTCTGATAATCTCTATTCTAAGAAAATATCCTTGTAATTTATCAGTCCATTCCGAGGTGAACACGCAGGATTTCAATATCCATAGCCACACAAGCTAGACATGATATACTTGTTATTAATAACCATAATATAAATATGTTAAGCCTTAAACCAATAAATATGCACTCCGCTCATTTCCTGTGGAAATCCCTATACAGTTTTTAATAAAAGTTAGTATCGTTATATGAAAATAAATTATGGTAGCATGTAGTACACATTTTATCCTATAAAATAAAAGTTTAACAAAGTTCAACAACTAACCCAGAATAAAAAACAAATGAAAATGAACTATATTTTAAAAGGTTTTTTTTAACTTCACTTGTATGTATGTGTGTATGTCCTGGCTGGAAAGAAAGTTACTTGTGAGATGACGTCAGACAGAGATGTATGGAAGAAGAAGACATGCTGCGCCGACCCCACAGAAAAATTGGGATAAGAGCAGGAGGATGATAAGGATGATGATTCCACACACGCATATTTGTTTTGGATGAAAATGTACATTCATTAATTGCCACCATATTGAATCAAATATGGCGGACGTTGCAAAATGACGATTTATAATTTTCAATCCATGTGACCATATCAAATGAAAGAGCTCGATCATGACATTACATTTTCATTTTTTATGGTTAAATAAAAGCTTTTTTTAAAAAAATACTGTATAATATTATTTTACTCAGAAATCGACAGACAATATTATTCTACCATACATATGTATATCACGATTTGTACGGATAAAAACTGCAGTGTTGCCC
Source organism: Vanessa atalanta (assembly GCF_905147765.1). Taxonomy (NCBI): domain Eukaryota; kingdom Metazoa; phylum Arthropoda; class Insecta; order Lepidoptera; family Nymphalidae; genus Vanessa; species Vanessa atalanta. The sequence continues at coordinate 863,103 of NC_061871.1, forward strand.
GAATATGAAGCCGCGATTTTCCTTAACAATCACTGGGCATCTCGGCTCTTGAAAATGAATTTACCTCTTATTCTTGTAAGATTTACTTTACGTTACAATTAGCAAAATTTTATATTACTTTATGGCATCGATGTACATAGACAATGGCGCCGTATGAAATTTTAATATTCTTTTTATAAATCCAATGTGCTTGCAACCTTAAGAACTTTCAGAGATTTTAGACTTGGTGTCCTTTTGGCCTTTAGTGGCACAGGTTCACTCAACCTTCAAACCGGATCACAATAGGACTAAGTATTACTGCTTCTCGATAGTATAACACCTCGCCTTATTGCCTCCACTGGTGACAGGAGGGCTGGTTCGTTTTGAGCCCAGTGGATCGGAATTGCGATTCAACGGGGAAGTGCTACTAGCATTCTTGCCTCCATTCCACGCGGTCAAGATTTATACAGTAACTATTTTTAATCCATATTTTGTATATATTTAAGCACTTAACGTTATCAATTTTCGATCGAATATATTACGATATGAATGGTAATTACCACTGAGTACTTATCCAGACGGGCTTGTAAAGCCCTGCCAACAGTTCGATTAATAGTAAGCATATAACATTAAGAACAGTTTATTAAACGTGGATAAAAGCACAAGATGTATGTTGTAGTTTTATCTGTATTTACAGAAAAGATCGAATAAATATTGAGTCGGCACTTTGTATAAAATATGATCAAAGCATGAATACCCAGCGAGATTGATTAAAGGAATAGTGAGATATATCTAAAAATATGTAAATGTATGATTTACCTATTTTTTCTTTTTCTTATTTTTTATCTTTTATGGTTTGTGGATAAGCATAACGAATGATTATGATCGAATAAGAAGGTTTTATATTTTTTTTTATCAAACGAATATTTTGATTAGAATTGAATTTTTTTTTTAAATATATTTTTATTTTATTGATAGGAATAAGAACGTAGTTTATTTGTTATCGAACTGTCACTAATTCAAATGTTAAACAATATTGTTTAATTTAGTATGTTTATTTTTTTTTGTTTTTTCGTTACAGATATGTCAGTAATAGTAACTTTAAATTTCATCGCGCCTACTTGAATAAAATATATTTTGATTATTGATTTTGTTAAGTTATTAGTTAGTTAAGGCTTGTTATCTATAAGAATTATGAAAATGCTTCAGGCGTTTTTTTTAAAGTAAGTAAGCAAGCAAACAATATTCATCTACATAAAACCCTTTAAAATTTAAACAATATTTATTATAATACGGATACATTTTTTTCATAATTATGTTAAACGTTTAGACGTTCTCTTATTGTATATATTTTCCTTCCAATCGAATTACTTGTTTTATAAACTACACATTTAGCTGTAATAACACTAAAACTTCCGACCCCAATTTTAAATGAGAAAAACTTTTAGAAAAACGCACGTAACTTTTTCCATTTCTCGGATTTCGTTCGTCTAAACGATGAGCAATGGCAGCCTCGGTTAGGAGATCACTATTTACAAAGACACATGCCGCCCCGGGGACAGCCATGTCGTATATCTTAATACATTTAATCTTTGATCTTGAAAATGATACTGGGTAACATTTTTTTTATAGATTAGCTATCACAAGGACAATTTGACTGTCCTGTAGTAAAGTCCTGTCAAGTAAAGTTTACAATATAAACAAAATATTATGTTGTCGAATGATGATGATATCGTCCTAATTGATTTCGACCACGTCAGCCAATCTAAAGGGATACAAGCCAACTACGGAGGACGTATTATAGGGCACAAATGTGTGTGCCAACACAGATGCACTTTATACGTATCTCTATCTATATCGAAACTTATTCAGACGCAGGACCATCGGCTTTTCATGCTTTCCGAGACACAGGAGAGTATGTACACGCTTCCAACTTAAAAATTCCAGGCTGTTAATAAAATTGTTCGCCCTTAAAAAAGACTTATAAAACGAAGTTAAGAAAGTCGAGATACTTATACGTTGTCATTATAAACGGTGTAGCTTTCAGCTTGTTCCCTTTTAAGTTGTTATTTTTCAGCAACTTTATAAAACGGTAGAATTGACGTTTCACGTTGTGATGTCGATAGAATGTTTTTCAAGTGTTACAAATTTTAACTCGTAAGTAAAAAGCAATATCAATATTGCAATGTAAACGTACTAATACATTCATAGTTACTTTTAATTATCTTAAGTTACTTTACTCCCAACTCAATCTTGGACTTACGACTATTTGCAACTGTCCTCACTCTTCAGTTACATTCAGTCAGAAAAGGAGTGTTTGATTTTACAGGTGTGTTAATCATCTTTAAAAGTAGTTGAATTATAAAAAAATCTCATTAGATTATTAAAACAAGGATTATTATCCTTCTATAATATCATGTGATAATTTATATTAAAAAATGAATTAAATATACAGATTTATTCATGTAAATAATAGCTAATTTCTAATATATCATCCAAATATATTTATATTGTTTGAAAAAAAAATGTTTACAAAGTTTTCTACATATCTGGATAAAATTATCGTTCTATAAGACTTGAGTGACTTATTTAATTGAATGAATAATTGTTAAATAATATAATATCTTTACAATTTAAATTAATAATTCTTGTATAAACATAAAATCGTATATCACGAATGTGGCTCAAGCGATTCGATTAGGTATATTAAGTTTTACTTTTTAAGTTTAACTATATGCCTTCCTTTATCTTTTGCAAAAAAAAAACGCAATTTTACACAAAAAAAATTAAATAATGTTTTGTAACTATTTCTACCCAAACAGTATTAGTATTATTTGAGTAAAAGCATAATTAAAATTTTGTGTAGATCAAGTCTAATTAATCCTTAAGTCACATAAAATATCAGATTCAAATTAAGAATGACAATTATAATTGTAACTAACCTATGTAGAGTCATTGAAATACTAAGAAATTGTTCAAGCTAGCCAATGGGTCGTGTTCTATCCATTTCTCACTACAGTCAACGCATCAACGAGAACTGGTACCGTACTACTAAAGAAAAAACCTATCTTATTTTCTACTTCAGTAAAGAAATAAATATCCCATAATTGGGATGAAAAGCGACGCTCGATTGATGTCGTTCGTAGCCTGAGGGAGCTCTCTCGTATCTCGGCGATGATGAAATCGTTATCTATTTGAGAAGTTCTATTTTTAAATGGATTAGGGTTCCTTTAGTTTGTATAAAATAAAATATAAATAAGATTTTCCCTTCAGGTGATTAAAACATAAAGTGGCATACATTATTAATAGATATGGACTGCCCAGCAATGATATGAGCAGGTTCAATCATTACCTCTTGTGTTATCGACTCCTTACACAACTCCTAACACACTTTACATTTAAATCGAGAAGAAAATAAGGATATTGTTATATATGCACAATCAACTGTATACATATAAAATATGTCATACAGACTATATATGTTATGAAGTACATTTAGTGTTATTTAAACCCGTATCGACCCTAGCGGCCCTTTTTAAATGATACTTCATCATCATCATCATCATTTCAACCGGAAGTCGTATACTGTTGGACAAAAGAGTTCTCCCAAATACACTAGATTTTGCACATATACCGGCACACTCTATGTTATATTATTATTTTAAACTGCGAGTTGAAATGTTTTAATACAACAAATAATCAACATGAGTAATAGTCACAATTTGACAATGACTAAATCATTCTGATGCTGACCGTACACTTTACACTTCACTTTCGAAAATAAAACGAACGCAAAAAAGGGAAGAATTTAAATCTTCACAGTAAAATTGCATCCTGTATTCGAAATGAAATTTTCCCCGCTTTATTGCACTTGGATGCAGCCACCGAGACAGTTAGAAGGAAATGTTAAACTCAACACTACAAAGTAAAATTTATTACGTCATTATTCACACTTCGTTTGAATTTTAAATCGTAATTGGCATCGTTTCGGGACTTATTTCAATAATTTTGCATCGAATGTATCTTTATTTGTTGATATGTTTATATTATTTGAAGTGAAACTTCATGGGCGGTACGAGTGTTTCAAGGTCAAGTTTGTGTGCCACGTTTTTGAAACACAAGTTGGCTTCAGTCACGTCTTGCTGGTAAAATGTTAAAATGACATCCCAACTCCATATAAAATTGGATATGCGCAATCTCAGATTATAAAATAAAACGCAGATAGACGGCACGGAACATTATAGTGAAGCAACAAAAGCGAATACAAATTTTCAATACTTGTGATACGAAATGCGTCTTTTTGTTATCACGTCAATAATCAATTAAGGCGTATGAGTATTTTGTAAGCTGGGAATTCTAAATTCTTACGATATAACAAGCTAGCGGTCTCGACTTGGAATTGATAAGAAACTGATTACTCTTATTTATTCCTCTTCATTAGATCACATATTATATGTATGTAATAATGATTTAATTTGACGACCTCCGTGGTCGAGTAGTGTGCTCGGTTTTCATGGGTACGCCACTCCGAGGTCCGATTCCCGGCCGAGTTGATATAGAAAAAGTTCATTAGTTTTCTATGTTGTCTTAGGTCTGGGTGTTTGTGGTACCGTCGTTACTTCTGATTTTCCATAACACAAGTGCTTTAGCTACTTACATTGGGATCAGAGTAATGTATGTGTTGTTGTCCAATATTTATTTATATTTATTTATTTCTTTATTATATTAGGCTCTTTTAATCAATCATTTTACAAGTTTAAACAAGAACAAGCCTACCATCGTCTCCAATTTAGATCCACTAAGAATAAAAGACAAGAGACTTAAACGATCTTGAAAATATAGTATAAAATAATACTATGTATTCAATTTAGATCCCCACTATAGAAACTAAATCACATGGAAACAACAAACGAACATATCATTTGCTGTTTTCTTGTTTACATTTTGTACGAACGTTGGAGTAAAGCGTTAATTGTCTAAGGGACAGCAAACTGAACGGTTTGGTGAACTCCAACGGTTTCCTGCAACACTTTATCAATATTACAATCACACGACCGGTTTCATTTCATTTGCGTCTCTCTTATTACGTGTATTAAACGAGTTTTATAAATATTTACGATAGAAACGCAATTGCCATTCGTTTTCTATCAACAATTGGTCAAGTTCCTATTGAAAAATCGCTAAAGGATTATTTCATGCTTCCAAAAATATGGCAGTCTTAACGTACACATATACTTTGCTATGTAATAGACATTCTCAATAATCTAAGCTTAATTTCAGCTTCATTTTATCAGAAATAGTATTGGAAATATCTCTAGATTTTATCTACAGCGTTACGAACAATTTAGTGTCTAATACCAGCCGATTTATGTGTTGTATGTCCTTCTACACACAATAAAATTAAACACTGGGTCTGAAGTAGTATAAGCCTCTTCTTCCAACTTTGCTTTGGTTATTGGCGTATTAAAGTGGCATCTTCAATTATGTCTATAATGACACTGACTCACTAACCATTCAAACTGGAATATTGCAAAAATAAGTATTATTTTTGGCAGTTGAAAAACTGGTGAATCCAGATCCCATGCAGGTCTACCACCGGTAGACCTAATAAAGATATACGAATATGTACATTATAAAAGTGGAATAAATGGGATTTTGATTTTGTTCAATATCATTAGTTGTCTGATGACAATATGAAATAACGAAAATTATTTACATATAAATAAAATTAGAAGACGATATGGTTAGATATAATGTTACTTGTGAGATGACGTCCGACAGAGAAGTATGGAAGAAGAAGACATGCTGCGCCGACCCCAAGTAATAATTGGGATAAGGGCAGGAGGATGATGAGGAAATAAAATTAAAAAATATCTTTAGCAACGACTCCACACGTAATGGACACACGCGTTCACAGTAACAAGTGGTGTGTGCAATACAAATGGATGGAGTAACGATCTGAACCGTTTGCTATTTATTACAGGGTCACGGTCAATGCATAAATCTCAGATAGGATGTACTTTAGAAATAGTCACACGTGTAAGATCACGTCATTGTTTACTTCGTTAATTCTTCATTCATTTCTGATGAATTTCTACTTAAGGTAATCAGAGATACAGATAACGACATAGTATAGAGGACTAGAATCAATTCTGATATAGTCCGAACGAAATTCAAGGAATGAAAATGATCAAAAGAACGATTTGCTCGAATGAATTGAATAAAAATCTTAACCGAACTAGCCAAACATCATTTGTTTGTATTTAATATTTATAACTGTTTTTATATATATTGTATATATGTACATATTATATATGTAATTATGTATAATCATGTCTATTACGTGTACATGGTTGTTAAATAACAGTAACTACTGAGCTCCTCGCGTCTACAGAATTTAAATTCTCGGTTCGACCCTATTGTATGTAATTTTGTAACTGGTGATAGCTTTTATTTTCTTTTAAATTGACTATTCGAAAGTGCTTATTATAGCCAATTTCAATATTTGATTTTGATGTTTGAATTATAAATATGTATATTTAACCGCCTTCAATAAAGAAGGAGGTTCTCATTATTTCTCATTTAGGTTTTTTTTTCTCGTTAGATAATTTCCTGGTGATGGTCGTTAAGTTCAAAAGTACGGAAATATAAAAAAAAAATTACTATAATTATGGGCTCGAATTTCTTATTTATTATTTGGAGTCGGTTTTTAGACATTAGCGCTGTAAGAAATATTAAACATTCCTCGTATCTAAATACGCCACCAACCATGGGAACTAAGATATTATACTCGTATCCCTTGCGCCTGCAGTTACGCTCGCTCACCATTCAGACCGGAACACAATAATACTACGTATGGCAGTAGAATTTCTGATAAGTGGACGGTACCTACTCAGACGAGCTTGCATAAAACCTTACCACCAAATAGTTTTTCTTACTTGTTATAATAAATCGATAGAATGAAGGTTATTTGAAAAAAGAATCGTAATTTGTATGGATTACAAATTACGATACTTTTTAAAAAAAAAAATTTGATTTTCATTTATTACAAATAAATACTTTAAATTAAGAGATTTTGATATTTTATGCTATGAAAGTCCCACTTGTTATGCATAAAATAGCTCAAACCGATGAATAGTCACTCTTAATTGGCTCCTAATTGGATATAGAAATTAATAACTATGCAGACTAAACGTGAAAACATAAATGCAATATAATTACATGCTTAGAACCAAAGCTTAGAGCGTTTGAATAGCACGAAGGATGAAAACAAAACATCTTATTTAAACTATACATTTTATTATTACCAGTCCAGGTTTTTTCCTAAGCGGCTCCGTTCAATGACCTATTGGATTTTACGTTACACGTATATTATTATTTTTGAATCGAAGTTCCTTTACGCGGCTTATAATACAGAGAACTGACATAAATCGTCACGTTAAAAAGCGTTACGCCCCCTACAGATACATTCCCTCTTTTTCGCGTTCCCTCTGCTCCTTTCTCTTAAATATTGTTTTATTTAAACCGATTTTGGTTCCTATTTTAGTTGTCATGGGAGTTTTAATAACAATTTTATTTAATACATAGTATTTAATGAAAACAACTTCTCCGCGACATCTCTTGTTTTTTTTTTAATATTACTATTTTATTTATCATTTGATATATGTTATTTATTGAAAATACGTATTTAAAACGTTTTTTTTGTCTGTTCATTATCATTTAATAAATAAAAAAAACACAATCCCTATGCCAGAAATCCCACGGCCAACTTCATACACATTGTCAAAGTTAGTTGGCCGTATAATCAAATCGCAGACAACAAAACCAAACGGCTGGAAACAGACATTACTGTAATAGTAGGTACGTTCAGATGGAACGTAAGTGGAAGGTACTACTTCCGGGATTTTCAATGGCTCAACGAGTACCTAGCGAGGGGACACTCGCTAGTTCGATCTTAAACTCAGTAAATAACTTTGCACATCAATAAATTTATATAATTTGTGAAAAAGCATTAATATATAGGGCTGTTACTCATCACAAGATTATATACATATATGACACAGCAAAGTTAAAGTACAAGGAAGGACTGAGGCTACTTTTTATGTCTTATACCTGACGACTAAACGCAAACGAAGCCGCGAGCGACAACTACTTATCTACATAAACTATTAGTATATACAAAAACAACTTAATTAATGTAAATAAACTACTTCGCACATAAAAGATCAATCAAGAGAAATTGTCTGGTTAGCAATTTGAGAACAATAACGAGCTAACTTTATTTATGTTTACTAATTTATAGTATTCTAAATAGTTATAAATATGTTCTACATATTATAAACATATTGTCAGTAAACTATCTTCTCTATAGAAGTATATACATTTTGTTATAAATAAATTGCTTTCAATACACTTGTAAAAGTTTATATTCGTTTTATGTAAATACGTATTTAAGTATACCTATCGTCTTGTCGGTGTTTCTCGATACAATCTATATTCCGAAACGGAGGGACATCACATTTATTATCTTTTAAGATAACGATTTATATATTTTTTCAAATATGGTATTTAACTAGGTGGTACCACCCATTTATCAGAAATTCTTTCGTCCAGTAGTAATACTTAGTATTGTTGTGCTATAGTTTGAAGGGTGGACGGTGGTAACCACTTGATATTATGAATATGAACATGAACAGTCTGTAAATTTCCCACTGCTGGGCTAAGGCCTCCTCTCCCTTCGAGGAGAAGATATAGAACATATTCCACCACGCTGCTCCAATGCGGGTTGGTGGAATACACATGTGGCAAAATTTCGTTGAAATTAGACACATGCAGATTTCCTCGCGATGATTTCCTTCACCGCCGAGCACGAGATTAATTATAAACACAAATTAAGCACATGAAAATTCAATGGTGCTTGCCTGGGTTTGAACCCGAAATCATCGGTTAAGATGCACGCGTTCTAACCAGTGGGCCATCTCGGCTTTTAACATCATTCTACTTAAATAATGTATGTTTAAACTAAGGTTAGAACGTAAAAGCTCAACACTGTCTGTTGCTCAGACAGAGCTATCGCACTTATAATATTAGTACAGATAAAAAGTACGTAATTAAGTAAGACAGTATTCCTTGATTTCTACGTACGGATAATTAATGGTTATATTATTAACTGTGTAATTTTATTTGACAAGAAGAATAACAACAATGTTTCTTGTCGATTTTCCTCGATAGTTTTTTAAGAATGTAATCATTCCGAGTCACTGGTCCCAAACATTTAATTGAATAGTAAGCTTGTATGGAAATTCTGTCACGGTAAACCTTTTTAAAGCCTATTGCCAGTTATTCTACACGTGCAGTATGTGGGTCAATTGCAGTCTGTAGGCAAAATGACACTTACGAGTCCAATAAAATAACGCATTCAGGATGTTGAAGCTATGTAGGCGGTGTTGTGCTATAGGAATGCTTGTGTAAGCACACACAAATCGCTTTTCTGCTAGTACCTTATTAGAGGCATCGGTATGTGGTAATACTGACAGTATACTGAATACGTTTCGCAGTCTGATTCTCTTATTCGGATATGCTGACAATTTTACTCTGATTTTCCCGAAGTACTTTTCACACTAACACATATAGGTACACATATTTAGTAATCGTTACTTCCAACTCAACTCAATAGCATCTCAAAATAAATTCATTTGATTTTTATTAACATTTCTGAATAACACAATCACATCTGACGATACAGACGTGGTACGTTAAAGCGCAGATAACGAACCCAATACGGAGATCATGATGAAATATAAGCCCACATTTCCTTTCTTTAGTTACGACGTAAATTATCAATTCCTTTGATGTGACATCCATCTTCAAAGCAAACAAGCTGGAGCTCTTCAGGCTTACAAATCAATATCTTGTTAAAAATATACGATGGTAAATGTTAACATTATTTTGTTTTCTTAGAATTAATAGAAATGATTTGAAAAACATGTATTTATTTTATTATTATTATATTATTAAGTTCAAGTGTCTACTAATATATGAACTAACTGTTATTACAGTCCTCCAGGCATACTGGCAAGTATTATAGATACTAATCAAAGACAATTTTATTTAGGCATAGACAATTTTAATATTTTGTACTGATTGTCATAATCCTAATATCACTGACAAAAGATTAATATATTTATTTTTTAACAGACTATATTATTAAGTTTTTTTTCCTAGTAGTAGAGAAATTTGTTTTAAAAATGTTACTAATATTCCTATTTTCAACTCGATACTGGATGAATAGTAATCAATAATCTGCAACTTGTTATTCACTGGTCTAACGAGTTAATCAAATTCCGGACCCAATTAATAGTTGTGAAGGTTTTCTGGAATTATTATTATTATTAGCAGATCGTGGGCATTTTTAGTACTCCCATGCCTTAAAAATAAGGCAAGGTTGAAATTTGGCGCGTATCTTTTTTTATTTATTTGCATTGCTTCGGTTTCAGTTTAAGGAAACAGACAATGCATTTGAATTTGTATACACTCTAATGCTGATATGTTCTACATATTTGGCTAGTTATCATTGAGCCGCCGCGGGCGAGATCGGTCAGGCCATTATTAATACTAATGATTGCTCATTGGCCCAAATTTGATACGACGATAGCTTGTCTATGCGTGTGTGTCAAACGCATGATAGTGTGTGTAACGCTTTTTTTTTATTAATTGAATGTATGTCTAATGCATTATATAAAAATCTTAGCTTTCTGAGATCCTTCTCCATCTAAACTGTTAATTTGTCAAATTTGATACTTCGTGCGTAATTTTCGTAAATAGGGATAAAAGTCTTTGCTTTACGAATGAATATATGGATTTTTAAAACAGCTGATCACTTACTTATACTTTTTTTGGTTATTTCATCGGGGTAATCTAAAGCAACATGCAGTCTATCTTCATATAAATGAAGGCTGTTTTTAATATCACCATTGTTTGCGATCTAATTAAGCGTGGAGGTTAAATGATCTGTCCCAACAAATCTCGTTAAACTCATATATTTATTTACAATTAAATGAAATATTACAAATATATAGCACATTTTTTAAAAATATTACGGTAATTAATAAGATGAAAAATATCTAAAGTTAAATAACATTTTTTCGATATTTAATAAATTTCTTACGATACGTGAAAGTAATAAAGAAAATGTAATTATTATTTAGGTGGACGGTATGTTTCATGCATTAATTCAAGCTAAGTCGTCGTTAACTTTTTCAATAACCGAAATCCCCGGACGCGAGCCCTGGTTGCTCAGGGCCCGGGACAGAGGGAGGGGCTAAAGTGAGAGCGGATGGCTGCTGTACATATTTTTTACTTTTGTTTAAACAAGAAAATCTAACAGCTAGTAACAAAAGGTTGACAATTAAAATATTAAAAAAGTAACTTAAATTTTGCTTTATAAAAATTATAAAAAAATAAAACAAACAAAAAATTTATTTTATTTAAAAAAATCCGATGACTGCGGATGACAATGTTTTGTCTATATATATAAATATCCTATATTTCGTTCCGAGAAAAACTCGATTTCTAAACGAATTGTTATTAGAATTATCCATACGTTTATGTTTAAGTAAAGAAGTAACATATTAGTTTGATTAATACTAACATTAAAAAGGTTATATATAACAGGAGTATCCGCTGTCACTCAGACCGTAACAAATCGAGCTAATAAATAGGAGTTCGTTACCGAACATCGATTTCGTAACTCGAGAAGTCGTGATGGAAAATTTTGCTCTGAAAACCTGCTTACGTCTCACGCAAAACTTCTAACCAACTTAATATCCATGTACTGAGCCTTCAAAAACTTTATATACCAGTTTGATAACATTGATGCATAATACGTTTTAAGCAAATTCCTAATATCGTGATTGATAAGTGTTAGGAATACCACCGTAAAATATATACAACATTATCAGCCGTAGTTATGTTTTCTTCTTTTCCTTTCAGACAGATGTCCGATTAATAATGCACCATGTGCTTGATTTGAATATCAGTAATCGAATCGCGACGACTATGATCAGCCATTTCTTGTGACATATTTATATTTATTTCGATTAGCTTATTAATGAACAAATTACAATTTTAAGATAGATAAGTACTCTAGGAATAATAAGTGAATTACACTGGCTCGGTACTCACAGGATCCGCTTTTCAGCATCGAAGTCTCGATAATTATCAGAATGTCGGATATCGAGACATTCTAGAATCAAAGTCCCGAGCTGTTTCAGTTCGAGAAATTTCTAAATAAACATTTCGAGTAACTTGTATTTACAAAATAACTTTTTACCTAATAAACATTAAACATAAAAATCAAGTTCAACGTTTAAAATTCTCAAGAATCAATTGTTTTACACATTTTATTACTACTATAAATGCGAAAGCTTTTTTTCAGAATGGGTTGGGAATTAAATTCGACACAAATATGGATAATAGTCTGGGATAGCAAATAGGTTAATTTCAATGTCGGAATATGTGCGTAGCACTTGCAACAATACGAGACCAATACAATCATGTTGACTGTACGAAACAGTTGACACACACACACACGCACACATAAGAGAAAAAATATATACGAATAAAGTTTCCACATATAAACTAAAAATCCATCTGGGCAAATATTTGAACAATATACATTGATCGATGGAATAAAAGATAAAATTTTAAAATAAAGGTATAATCAATTGGTAATAAAAATATAATAGACAGACGGTATTAATTTGTGTACCCCACAAAATATTTTACTAAATACATTAAAAATATTTCATAACTAAATACCGAGTCGTAAAAAAGCTGAACGTAGTTCGTGTGATGAATATTTTTACCGATAGACGTGAACATAAAAAATGAAATATAAATCATAACAAAACATTATGTATTCATTCAAACAGAGCTCAGAGGTAACGTTTATGACGCGCTTAATAATTCTCCTTTTACGATCAATTCTAAGAAGCTTTTAAGAAAAAGTGTTTTTCGATTTTTTTTATAAGTCGTTGCCAAGCGATATGATTTTATATTGAACCAGTCGCTTAAATAATGAAATAATCTTTTAAAATTGTACTTATAACCGAAGCTAATGTGATCATTTAAAGTTAAACAAGACATTTATTATTCGTTACGCGGTTCCCCCACGTGGAAGTGGGGCGTATGTGGGACTCGCCAGTGCCCAAGATATCCGGTACACCGGAATACCCACTAAAAAACCTTTCGCATGTTACCGTGACGTAAACATATACGACACTGACTATTGAATATGTTGTCAAGATAAAACAGGAAACTGTTTATAACTATATGCAAGTTTGAAAGATCAGCGTTCATCCGATAATTTTTGAAAGCACACAATAAATAAATAGGTTATTAAAAAGTAAACGCAGCACACATTTCTATTGTACTCATGTATATTGTTTTCATTATGAAACACTATCGTATTTCACAAGTTTAATATAAATAGAATATTCCAGTAAATATAAATGCATTCGCTCCAATGACGTTTGACCCAATTACATCTCGAGGTAGAATATTACGTATAATATTCTTGAAGTTTTCAAGAACTGGAATACTCGCTCAGTGCAATCATGTATAAAATCAAATTGATATGTAATTAGTTTTTTTTTTACTAGGAGAGAGGAGTGCGGTTTTTTAGAGTAAAAAGGCATTTTCAATAAATTGTACAAATGTAGTTTAGGTATCCCGGTCAAATTCATGTTAAATACATTTAACGAGGAATGCTCCATATATTACAGTAAGCTACGATTTCTATCAATATGCAACGGACGCGTAGAAAATTCATCGCCTACTAAATGTGAGTACTTCTGAAATATTCAGTTGAGACTATGTAGGTATATATTTCATTCGAGATAAATATTAACCACTGAATTTCTTTCCGATTCGCTTCCTGCATTCCGAACTGAGGTCAGCTTTATATTTAATCCAATCTCATAACATGACGGTTTAAAAGTAGCCATGAAGGCGTTCTTAAAAAAATTGGGGGTTTCTGTCAGAAAATTCTTAGAAGCAACCGACTTAACACGTATAGCCTTTCATCTCGCACCTGAGATCTCTCCGATCGTGGTGAATTGATATCTTATACAACGAGTAAAAGTGATGACAGAGAGTCAACTTGAGTGAAACGCCGATGTTATTCCACTTGTGCCAATACTATCTCATAGGCAAACTTCAGCCCGATGAATACAAGAAACAGGTAATATTATTTTTAATAAAAAACATATAAATTTTTTCTTTAGTTAGATGTCGAGCTCATAAGATATTAGCAAAAAGGCGTCATTCAAGATGACAGACAATACTCGCTTTTCCCCGAGGAGCACACTTGGTGTTACACTAAGGGGCTGTCTTTATCCCTTGAGTAATTATTTATTTTACAGCGTTGCGATCCAATCGAAGGAAAGAAAACAAGCCGAAATATAAATACTTCACACAAGCCTGCTGCACACATAACGATTTCGAGCACTAGTATTCGACATTTCTATTGAGTAAAAAGTAACTTATGTTTTTATATATAAAATTTTAGAATCTACTGTAATGAGAATTTTGTACATCTTTTTAAATAAATTTACATTACAATGACAGCTGTTCCAATTCTGAGCGACCAGGATACGCTTTGTCAATTGATAGCTGATAAATATTATATTTTTCAAAGTATTTACTCGGATGCAATATTTAGAAAATGTATAAAATCATGATGATCATCCTTATATGCCAAATACGTTAGCTTATGAATTTATTTACATCATCAAAAAATAAGTATGAAAAAAGTATGATGACAGGACGGTCACATGTTCGGAAAATCATGCTTTTTTTTTAAATAATTAATAAATTTCTGCAAACTGTCGGTACTATACATACTTATGTTTCGAGAATAACCACTACTCTTAGAACTAATGCATCAGGTCTTTAAAAACTCATTAGGAGAAAAAAAAAGTGAAGATTCATTATAAATGGGTCAAAGGTAATGTATGTAACTTATTTCAATTATATTATAATATCTTAGGTTATATTACCTTACGACTTATTAACATTATTAAATGAGGAAATTAAAAACAAACTCTGGTGAAAAGCCAAGATGATATAATAGTTAAAATACGAGAATCTACACCTTTGATTGCACGTTCTAATCCAGGTACACCACTGAATTGTTTTGAACATAATTTGTGTTTATATTCATTTCGCACAATGCGAAGTTGACTTGCATGTATCGGATTAAAATCTGCCAAGTTTCCACAAGTGTATCCAACAACTTTCTGCGCAAAAAGGAGGAGTTTCTACTTTACTTTACTTTTTACGTTACCACTTGACAATAATAAAAAAGACATAACAACACAACAGCGTAAACAGCAAAATATATCATGAATTCGGTTCGATTTTTCATCAAGAAACTCGACATTTTATTTCAATTTGTCTAACTGTAGTTTTCAATATCACAAAACACAAGGAACTTATGTATTTGTAAGTATACAAATTATATACTTACAAGTACATAATCAATTTCAGTTGAAATTAAGAATTAATTATTAAGAGCAAGATATAATACACTTATATAAGGACAAATATTTTGTTTCAATATTTAAATAGGTGCATCTAAAGAATATTAAACGCAATAAATTTATCTCGATGAATAAAAAAAAGGGAAAAGCTTATTATATCAAATAATTATTTTAATGAATTACGTCATTGTTTTAAGATAACATTAGCTTAGCAATGTAACAATTTCTAATAAATCAAAACGTATTATTATCTGGCTTATAATTATCTGATGTAATTTTAAACTGACGACGTCTTTTGAGGTTGATATGTATACATACTGTGTATGTACAAAATAAGTAAACCAGGGATGCTGTGGAGCTTCGTACGTGATAATTTTTTTTACTATAATTTTGTTTTTGCATATTCAAGATGACATTATGACACAAAAAACTCAATAAATATTACCGAACTATTGACAATAATAGATGTTTAATAATTTTATTTCCATCACTTTACCATTTGCTTGACCAATTTGTTTATTTGGAGTAATGAAACGTAAAATTAAAAAATAATTAAGGTTGACACTAAACGATGTCAAGTCAAAAATATTGTAATTATGTCAACGTCAACATTAGACAGCGTTAGCGGTCTAAATCAAAAATCAAAACATTGTCATTCATAACATTGTTTTTCTTGTAATTGTATCAACGTATTATGTAGACATTTTCATAAATATAAACATAGGATAAGATAAAAAATCAAGGTCAATCGTTTAGTTCAAATTCTTATATTCTTGGCTGTGAATAAAATTCACAACGCATGCACGTGTGTACATATCGGAAGATTTTCATAATTGATATTTAGTCAGGATGTCTTTAAAAACTCTCTTACTAAGGTACGTTTAACATTTTAATTCTAAACTAATTTTACCTAATCATTGTGCAGTAATTTTTTTATTACTGTTAATTTTGACGGATTCAAAAATAACTATAATAATCATCGCATTGGAGTACTTTTTGTATTTCAATATTATAATCATATATTTTTATTAAAACTCTTCATATTTGGTTTAATTTTATATTATTTGAATTTTATTTTCAGAAATTTAATTAGACACAGTAAGATCACTAACTTTGCACCCATTCTTATTCAGAGACAATCGTATAATAAAAATGAACGACATTATTGGACCTCAAGCAGAAATACAGCTGTTGCATTACTAGCTTCTGTTGTAATAGGCTCTGCGGTAAAAGGTAATTTTATACTGGAGTGACAGAAACAGCTCTATATAAAAGTTTTCATTTATCCATATATTAACTCAAGATATGTAATTAAAAACTGAGCAATGATATATCTTCATGTACTAGAAGAAGCCTTAGCTCAGACATGGCTGTCTATTATAGAAATATTTTAGAGTTTCAGTTTATTTTTCGAGCAAAATTATTATAGTGTTTCTGCAAGTGCCAATTGTATTAATAATACTTAACCCTTTGTATGATCATGTGAAATAGTAATCAAAAATAAAACTTCTAGATCAAGAAAATGTAAATAAAAAGGGAAATGTCGAAGCAGGAGAGAAACGATCAGATTTGCCGACATTTACAGCTGAAGAAGTCAGCAAACATGATAGCAAGTAAGATTATTTAGTATTTATACTTTGAAATAGGTATGGGATAAATTATTTTATATCACTATACAGATTAAATATTAAGGTCAATTTTTGTATTCTAATGTAGCCATAACTTAAAACAAGTAATTTTGTGATTGAAAATCAATCTGGCAATGGCAACACACATTTACAATATACATTTTCTTTTATTACAACCTATACTACAATATACATTATTAGATACAGCATTACTCATCGTCAAACCATTGGATTTTGTGTCCAGATATGATCATATAAGATTACTTGCTGATCATACAATATAAATCATTATTCTACTATTAACCAAGCTTTTGTTGTTTTAGAAAAAGTTTTTGGGTAATATACAAGCATGGCGTGTATGATGTGACATCTTTTCTGCCATCACACCCTGGTGGAGAGCAAATCTTTAACGCTGGAGGCCTTAGCATAGAGCCATTCTGGAATGTATATGGCATGCATAAGACAAAGGAAATATTTGAACTACTAGAATCTTATAGAATAGGTAAATTGGTAATTAATCATTAGCAAAGAGCATTATTTACGTCATGACCCTTTTATTATTGATGCTATCATTTATAAATATAAGGAAGAGATAAGGATTAAGAATTATGCCCTGCATGACTCCTATTTATATATTTTTTTAAGATAGTTACACAATGTATGACTACGGTGAATCCTAATTACAGTATCACACTAGTAATAGTTACGAAGTTAGTAGCTCTTTTAAATATATAAACAAAATATATTTCTTGCTTACAATAATAAATTATCTCAAACATGCAATCTTATTTTTATTTCCAGGCAACCTTCATGATGACGATGTGGTAGATCACAGTGATGACGAGTTTTGGGCGAAGGAACCCTATCGAGACAAAAGGCTCATTGTCAAAACTGCAAAGCCATTCAATGCGGAAATACCTCCTAAACTACAAGTGGAACATTTCAATACACCAAAGTGAGCTGGATAAGAATTTATTCCTAATTCAAGCTGGAACATAGACAGTTTTATTTTGAAACAAATGTTACCTTCTATTTACAGTGAATTATTCTACGTCCGTCAACACATGCCCGTTCCAGACATCAACGAAAATGAACACAAATTAACCGTGACTATAGTCGGAAAAACCACCAAAGTAAAGGAGTTCACATTAAAAGATTTGAGAAAATTCAAGCCAGTTGCGGTCAACGCGGCGCTCATGTGTGCGGGGAACAGGCGCAGCGAGATGAACAAGGTATTTGGTAGTATTCGATTCGAAACCAAAATTGTGAAATGTTTTATGGAACAAACTATCTTGGTGAATAAGTGGGAGTCCTTTGATACGTTGGCTGCCCTAGGTCTTTGAAAGATTGCTGATCCTCTATTTTTTTAATCTTTAGACCATCACAATCTGCATACGGTTTTTTGTCTGATATGCTATATTCGTAATGGGCAAGAACTAACCTAGTGAGACCTCTCCTTGTGAGCAGTTGCGTCGATGAGTTATCGAAATGGTCTCAGCAGTAAACTAATCCGATTCTTGTTCTCTATATTTTCTTTTAAATGTTTTATTCACCGTGCAAGATTCCAGAGACATATACGTAAAAATTAATTATAAACAATATGTAATCATGAGGCAATATTTTTGGAATATTTATGTTAAACAAAACAGTCGTAAGGGTACGAAAGTAAAAATAACCTCATGATACTAATTAAATTAGAATTCTAATAATGCGAAGTAGAACGTAAATTTTGCACTACAAAACATTTTAATATCTCAATAATTATAATTTACGATAAATAACAAAAATAATGTAAGCAACAAAATTGCAAGTGCCAATATCGACCTTCGCCAACGACCTTCTAGGAAATGTAAAAGTATGTCGTTCGTAGGCCGGCGGCCGCAGCCGTAATCAAAGCCGCGCCGCGACCCGGGCCGTGCCGGACTTCAAAGATTATTTTCGTTTAAAAATCTTACTCACGGTATTAATGATGGCTACACAAGTAACTTAACCAAAGATTTTGTTTTCACACTATCTTCTATGTTATTTTTGTATCTATATCTGTCCGTGTCTCGTTGTGTCTTATTTAGTATTTTATTTTTGTTAAGAGCCGAGATGGCCCAGTGGTTAGAACGCGTGCATCTTAACCGATGATTTCGGGTTCAAACCCAGGCAGGCACCACTGAATTTTCGTGTGCTTAATTTGTGTTTATAATTCATCTCGTGCTCGGCGGTGAAGGAAAACATCGTGAGGAAACCTGCATGTGTCTAATTTCAACGAAATTCTGCCACATGTGTATTCCGCCAACCCGCATTGGAGCAGCGGGGTGGAATATGCTCCAAACCTTCTCCTCAAAGGGAGAGGAGGCCTTTATCCCAGCAGTGGGACATTTACGGGCTGCTAATGCTATGCTAATGCTAAAAATTTTACTGGGCCCGCTTGGTTTTTTTTTATTACCGGGCATCATCACAATCTAAATTTTAGGAAATTGATAAAATCAATGTGTCATTATTGAGTTTTTTCTCGGTGCTATTGGTCTTCATGGGATTCTAGATTCATCAGCTGATCTGAATGGTATTCAACCAGTTTGTCCATAATCGAGACATCTCTATTATGGACAAACTGGCGACTTTTCGATTGCAATCCTGAATTTCCAATGAGACAACTACTGAATTTTAAAAATGTATGTATACGCATACTCATTTCGTTCACAACAATACATCGAATTAAACAATGTGCTGAAATTATTAATATATCTAAATCTAAATAACAAATGTTTAGAAGTTTGTTTCTCCGTTATGAAAACATGTCGCCATCGGGAAACAAACTCACAGTAATTATCTTTATTAGTAAAATAAAAATAAATAATTCCCCAAATATTCTCCCCAAGACAGGTCTTTGACCAACAGTGGGACGTTTACGGGCTTACTCTTTACTAAGTTTTAGGTTTTAAATGTTTTATTTATTTATTTATATGGAAAAGTTACACCATCAACTTATCACTAAGCACTTTTAATTAATATCTGACTTGGGTAACATACAAAGTCACACGTCTTTAAAGGTGTAAACAACATTGAGAAATTGAAATAAAAATCCGTTATATTAGTATCAATTACCAATTCTTTCGAGTGCAGACACGGGTCATTGAAGGTCACGCGCCTCAATGCTTTAGTATTCTACGAGCATTAGGTATCGCGACGGGCATTTGATTGATATTTTTTATTTCTTACTCATTTTATTTGTTAGGTTTGGAATAGATTGTAATATGTTATTAATTAATCTGTTCAATGGATGCTAATAATTTGAAACCCTTGTTTAACATGAACTAGTCTTTGGCCGCCGCTTCGCTCGCGTTTTAAAGGGTAGTCGTTAGGGGCCATAGGTGTAATACAGGCAAAAAAATTGCCTATGACCTTCTCCGTTTTTTTATTTTTTTCCCTGGAAAAACGCTCTTACGTTTCCCTCACATGATGTGAGGAGGTATGTGGGACAATGTAAACGCCTTTGAAAAATTCACTGTTAAATTATGTCTCATGCTGTATTTCTCTTAATTTTTTTACATCATAAAATTAAGACACTCAAAATATCCGATAAATGTCATAACAACGCTATGAATTTACTCTTTTACCATATCTAACGTGATTAAGCAGGTGAAGCCGGTGAAGGGTCTTAGCTGGACAACTGGCGCCATCAGCAACGCAGAGTGGGGTGGCGTCCTGCTGCGCGACGTGCTGCTGCACTGCGGATTGGACACGGACAACATCGACGACAAACACGTCATAGTGAGTGCTTCACACTGCAACATCGCTCCGCGTTTTTATAACACCTTATAGAAAATATAGTACCAAGTTAGCAGGGCTTCGATCAAGATAAATTTGTCTCTTAGTAATTAACAGATAGTCGTCAAACAACTTGTAAGTCTACCAAGGACATAATACTTAATACAATTTATGAAAGGAATATCATTCTCAACAACTGCATTAATAATCTGAAGACCCTAAATTCAAAATGTCTTATGTCGTTGTAATTATTTGTAAGTGTGTTCTTTAAAGTATTTAAATAAAATGTGAGTTTAACTCGCTAATTTAGTCACCGCTTTAGAATTAAGTTCATCTGTCTAGTGCAGCAGTACTCGCTATTGCTAAAATTAGCTGCTCACAAAATGATAGATTTTTTTTGAAGCCACAATTAATTTTATAAGGGCTAGTTGTTTCGCGAGTTGCGTATCGCTAAAATTTATAACAAACGTAGAACTTTCTGGATTCAGAAATGCGACCTCATTTTTGCTGGTTGATCTTTTTAGTTCCGAATCTAATTTCAACTTGCTAAAGCGATTGTGGTAGATTTTATTTGCATGATATCTAGTGTAATACAATAGAAGTAAATATTTGTAGCCAATCAACACCATTATTAGTAATTGCAGCGTCGGTGTATTATACTAATGATGTCATTGTCAATATATTCTTAGTGTACGTACATACTTGTACAAGAATGCCTTTGTTATCCAAATACGAATGACAAATAAATAACTAATAGAATCGACCACGGTAGTCTACCACATAATTTGTTGAATTATAAGCTCTTTTCTCCTGTTTGTTAAAACAATGCCAAACAGTACAAATGGTACATGTTTCACACGAGTTCCACTCACACAGACACGAGTACTGATCGCCTGATCATCGAAATGCCACCCCACACGAACCGCCTCCATAAGGAACACGCTCCTCAACGCAACTTTAAGCATATATGTCCCCAAGTCGACGATAGACTCTTCTTTGCCATTTAAACATGTTCTACACTCATCTGTGAACAACATGGAGGTCCATTGCGCTTCATTCCAATTAAGATTTTTACGTAAATCTTAAAGGAGCTGCAGACAGCTTCAGACCATTTGCTGGTCTAAAACGGGGTGATTGCCGCTTCCTTAAGCCTAGTTCTTATTGTTCGTGAACATATGATTTTTCCATGCACTGCAGTTGTGATTACTGACGATAGGAAACGATTTCGTGGGAAAGTTAAAATAAGGAATCGGTCGTCACGAGAGGTGGTTGCGGGAGTTTCGGCAATAATTTTAATTTTTACTACAGTTCTATTTTTAAATATGTATTTTTTATGATCAATGGACTGTCTCGACGTTTTCGATTTGTTTAATCTAAAAAGTTTGCATTAATTAATTCTAAAGTGGACTTTAAACTGAAACTGAAAAATAAGTGTGCGCGGTCGCACAGCTGACGGGAGCGGACACGGACGCGACGGGCACGCAGTTCTCCACGTCTCTGCCGCTGCGCGACGCGCTCGACACCGTGCTGCTCGCCACGCACATGAACGGCGCGCCGCTGCCGCCCGACCACGGCCGCCCGCTGCGCGCCGTCGCGCCCGGCGCGCCCGCCGTGCGCAGCGTCAAGTGGCTGCGTGAGTAGCGCACCGGCTTCACTGAGATCCTCGTTCAGACGATCGACGAATATTCTCTCGGACATCGTCGATGATAATTCCAAACTTCGAAACAGAATCGATCACGATATCGACCGAGGAGAGCTCGTCCCACTGGCACCAGAGAGACTATCGATCGTTCAACCCGTCGACGACGTGGGAGACGGCGGACTTCCCGACGGCTCCGCCCGTGTACAGCCTGCCCGTCACGTCCGCGATCTGCGACCCGGAGGACGGCGAAACGGTCACCGTCAAAGACGGCCACATAGAAGTCAGAGGTGAAGATTCAAAATATTTTTGTACCATAAGTGATAGTCTAGTATGCACGATGTCAATCGGGTCCACTTTTGCTCTTTCACGCGCCCGTTCCCCGACTCGCCGGCGCCGCGGGGCAGGCTACGCGTACTCGGGCGGCGGCGCGCGCGTGCTGCGCGTGGACGTGAGCGCGGACGGCGGCGCGAGCTGGCGCGCGGCGCGCCTGCGGCAGCACGCGGCGCCGCCCGCGCGCCACTACGCCTGGACGCTGTGGAGCGCGCGCCTGCCGCTCGCGGGCGCGCCCGCGCAGGTGCCGCTCTCGCCCTCTTGTTCGGACGAATCCGTTGATATAAAATCGTCGTCAATCCGACATCCCGTGGTAATAACTTACTCGTTTAATTCAGGTTGAAATATGGGTGAAGGCGACGGATAGCAACTTCAATACTCAACCGGAGAAGTTCGACGACATCTGGAACATTCGTGGGATTCTCAGCAACGCGTACCATAAGATCAAAGTCAATCTAAAATATTGATATTATTGGTTATCTAATAACATTATTATACTTTAATGTTAACGGCGATTATTTATGTTTTTTTATATAACTTATAATTAAAAGTGAATATTTTAGCAATGACAATATATTTCATAATATTTTCAAGATTTTTGTTTAATTAAATTGATTATTCATGACGTTTACTTGGTATTAGGGTCCTAGGACCAAAGTAATACCAAGACTACTATCGCCAAACAGCAATACTTGGTACCTACTGTTGTGTTCCGGTTTGAAAGGTGAGTGAGACAGTGTAACTACAGGCGCAAGGGACATAACATTTCAGCTTCCAAAGTTGGTAGCGCAATAGCGATGAAAGGAATGTCTAACATTTCTTACAGCTACGCTTAAGTTCTACGGATGGTTGTGACCTCTTACCGTCTATGATGGTCAATTTGCCCGTCCGTCTATGTATATTATAAAAAAACAGGTCAAATAACTTAAATTTTGAATGGAAAATTAAAATACAATTATTGTATTAGTTATATAGTTTTTGCCCTTTCTCTTTTCAAATTATTATTAAAGTTACGTTGTACGTCGTGATTACGTACCTATATTCTATTAAGTTATACATCCATTCCATTCGGTGTGATAAAACTTAAACAAATGTATTTTTGGCCTCTGACGTATATATATACGTAGGTAATAAAGTTAGTATGCATAGGCTCTAACATAAAATGTGATAATTTCAACACATTTGTAAGAAAAATATTGTATCCAAGTAGGTATCTAATTAATGTGTACTCGACAAATAAAAGCAATTTTTTTTAAAACATATCACATCTGTTATCTAAATTGTGTGTTTATTTAAGTAGGTACATAGTTTATCACACAATAAATTGTTAATAACCTCTATCTCAATTGTACTCACTGTTGTACAATTCAAAGTTCACGATGATTGTGTTAAGACGAATTCAAAGTGCAAATAAATTTATATCAAGACAATTTAAAATTATAAATGAATTTAAAACAGGTAAATTTCACACAAACAGTTTATTGATGCAAACAGATACTAAGGATGTTATGAATATTGAAATTAACGGTAAAACTCTGCAATTTCCAAGTGTGTGGTTAAGAGACAACTGCCAGTGTGAACAGTGTTTCCATCAATCAGCAAAAAGTCGAATTATTGACTGGAGCAAATTCAACTTAAATGTTAAGCCAAACAACGTTAGTAAGGACGATAATTCTTTACAAGTTACTTGGGACGACGGTCATGTATCCAAATATAAACTCAGCTGGTTAAAATTCCGTAGTTTTACACCAGATGATCAACGAATCTACACCAACACTCTGTATAAGCCAGCAAAAGTTACATGGCACGGAAACGATTTTAGTAAAGTTTGCAGTAAGCATGATTATAAGGAAATTTTAAATTCTGATAATGCACTATACAACTGGTTACTTCAGTTTTCCATATATGGAGTTGCGTTGATACAGAACACACCCGACTCAGAAACTGCTTTAGATAGTATTGTAGCAAAAGTAGGTTTTAATAAAAAGACACATTACGGTGAAAAATTTGTAGTGCAACATGTAGTTAATACCAGTAACGTTGCATATTTATCGAACAATTTACAAATGCACACAGACCTCCCATACTATGAGTATTGTCCAGGTGTAAACCTACTGCACTGTCTCGTGCAGACTCTTAGCAAAGGAGGAGAAAATCTCCTATCTGACTGCCATTACACAGTTGCTTACATGAAAGAGAAACATCCTGATGAATATAAAATCTTAACCGAAACAGAAGTAGAATGGAGCGATGTGGGTTGTGAAAATGGCAATGAATTCTTTAAACTCTATAGATCACCAGTGATATGCCTAGACAAACAGGGTGAGGTAATCAGAATTAATTTTTCAATTCCTCAACGTGGTGCACATTTTCCTGGACCCATTGAAAGTGTAAGACCTTGGTACAGGGCCCATAGCCTCTTCTATGAATTGAATAAAAACTTTTCAGCCAAGTTTAAAACAAAAGCTGGGGACATACTTGTGTTTGATAATATTAGATTGTTGCATGGCAGGAATATGTATGAAGATAAAGGTAACAATGTTAGGAAGCTGATTGGTGCATATGTGGATTGGGATGAAATATATTCACGGTTGAGATGTTTGAAAGTGAAGTTGCAATCAGAGGATAGAATATAAATTGATCCATTTATACTTTATGCATTTTTTTGAAAATTACAATGAATATATTAATTCGTTACATATTGTATTTCATTATTTTCTTGCTCTTGTCCTCATCTTCTAACAAAAGTCGACTCTCAATTCACAAATGCTGTTTATTTTTTCCCATATTTGCTTATTTAACAGTTATTAGACTAATAATAATGATCTGAAATTTTTAGTATAAAAATAATTTATTTCTATAAATTACACCTTAAAGCTTAAGTAACTGCTTATTTTGCAAACTCAATGTATGTGTCAATATAACAATTTCTAACAGAAAATCTTCTTATTGGTAATATTTTATCAGAGTCTTCATATTTGTCATCCACTTCTACTAATGGAAAATCTTCTAGATCTGGTTTAGATGCCATAGCGACTGCAGTTGATTCATTTGTATGAATATAAATTGTAAAGCTCCCATCTTGAGGCAGATTGGTGAATTTGTTGCTTAATGTTGCTAACTTAAGGCAAAACGCGCGCAAATTCTGCTCAGTTTTAATCAAATACGCATCTGCAGTTTCATCATAGACATCCATGTGGTCGAAGTCAAAAATAAATTTTAGTATAGGCTTATAAGTGTTGTCTGTTATTGCAAACTCTAATCGTTTTAACTGTCCAGATTTCAGACATTCTGCTATACTTTTTAAGCATAAATCAATATACTGGTTAAGCTCAGGGTGCATTGATCGATACACGACAATGTTGTATTTCTTTTTTGTTTCAAAAATACTTTCTGGGTATGTCGAAGTGTAGTATAAAATACTATGGAAAGCGACTGCGAGAAATTCTATAGTTATGTCTACCAAACAGGAGTCCATTATAACTAAAAGAACACAACATATTACAAACATTACAGACCTATTACATAAGATACCAGAATACCCGATATTTCGTCGTTATTTTTAATTTCATTACCATTAATTAATTATCATAATCTAAAATTATTAAAAATTAATATAAAAATTTATTACTATTTTGGCAACGTCCGGCATCAACATTATCCAATTTATAAATTTGGCATGGCATCAGGCAATTCAGGCATGTATTTAGCGAATATGTCTAGTTTTCCGCAATTTTCAAATTAAATTCAATATTAAATGTCAAATAACAAACGTCAATAATTGTCAACTTATATTTTTTTGTTCAATTTCTCTTAGAATAAGTTGAAGGCAGCGGCATACATCATACAGCTTTTATAATATCTTTCATGCTTTATGAAATTAAAAAATATATTTGTGTGCCTATAAGCAAAATTATCAATAACGAGTTTCCTGCCTTAAATTGATTGGAAAATATTTATCGATTTACGCATCCGATATTTAATTTTTCAGTTCTTGGTAGTGTTGCACTTGAACGGTAATAAAATTAGGTAATTTAACATTCTGTACTGTATTTAATTACTTATTTATTAATTATTTAGTAATAAAAGTCACAGTATACATGTACTCAAATTATAAATATATAAAAATAAGAAGCGTGAGAAGTTCTACTTCTTCGGTGTAATTAGGTATAGAGTATTTAATTGGATGCAAAAAATTAATTCCAATAAAATAATAATTACTTATTAATAATACAATAGTACCTAATTATTATTATGTCGAATGTAATTTCTTCTTTTGTCACCACTACAATTACGATTACTCACAAATTTACACATTCGCAATTAAAATGCTTAATAAAATAAACATTGTAAAATAAGTTTAGTGTGAAGTTGTCCATTCCGAGCGAACCGACAATTAATGGGCGGTCGAAACTTAAAGTAACTTCATCATGGAGTTTTCATACTATTGCATAAAAAAACTCTCAAAATTTTTGATTTTGTCTTATACACCATAAGAAGTAAGTAAAAAAAAATTGTCTCATAATTTTAAATAATGAAAATAAAACCATATCAAAAGGCTAAGAATAATAAAATAAGCTCAATTAACTTAAATAGTCCTACTATTTACTTTATTGTTCAATTTTCTATTTACTTTACTGTTAAACTACACTTTTTTAAAATTATTACCGTCTCTTTAAATAATCGATAGGTATTTATGACGGTTGAATTTATATATTTAATGGAAACAATTTTCCTATACTAAGTCAAATATGCATAGAACGATTATTTTCTATTTATTAATTTGGAGCAACTACATTTGATCTTGTTACTGAGTTCCATAGAATGTAGCTTTATAGCACATCATTATCATTAAAATTAATAATACATTATTTAACATTATAAAAAAATGGGTATGTCATACATAATGAAAGTAATTAATCAGTTAACAAATTTTTAATCACACATTAAAGTTTAACTTTTACTTTCTAAAGCAAGTGTAAGAGTAAATAACTGGTTGAACAGTGTAAAGCCGCTTAAAATAAAAACAGGAGATTATATTTGCAAGACTGTCCAAAAAAAAGAAGGATATATATGTCTGCGACCTTCTTTAATCCACCTTTACATTGAAATCCCTGAACCAATTTTAATGTATGAAGAATCTTTAGAACACTAATTTCAATATAATTGGAATATAGTATAGATTTATTAGAATTGCATAGAAAGATTAATACCTATTTGAAATATGATGATCTTATCAATATTATATATATATGAATATTTATTGTTAGGGTACAAAATATATAATATAGGATTTTGAACATAGCATAGGACAAAAAGGACATCTTAGGTCTGTAGTACACAGAACATTGATAGTTTTAATGTAAATTACTTAACCTAATGACAATTTATATGAAAATGTTGTAATAAAACAATAAATTGTTGTTTGAATTAAATAATCTATATTTTGTAATGCACTATATATTTCATATTGTAACAACCTTTTATTTATCGGGTAGAGCATCTAATCCCTGAAAATAAATATAAAAATATATTAATATACCAACATATGAAGGTAACGAGGCTGAAATATCATTAAATTGTTTTATAACTTACATTGACTTGGTATGGATTTCCTGTGATCCTCCGGTCCCGCTGGTAATGCATACGGTCCCATCGACTGATCATAGTGCGCCTATAATGCTGAAAAAACAATCACTTTTAAATTTTTTAGTATTGATATTTGACATGAGCATGTTATACACAAAATAAATACATTATCTACAACATACTATATTATCATATAAAAAAATTGGTAAATTATCTCATCTTAATATTTTAACAAAGGTCTTTAAGAAGGTAATTTTTACGTTAGTTTAACCAATTTATCAAATTGCTGGACCTTAGAAGAATGGGTGTAAAGTATTATCTATGGTTCTCTTATATTTTAGCTATTAAGACCCTTGTTACCTAATAGAATTTTAAGTGTAAACTTACGTTGCCTATAGTTAAATTATGTATGTGGTAAAGACCCCAACCGGGTAGCCCCAGGCCGGCTGTAATGATTAAGAAACTAGGTATAATTTCGTACCACATATTAATTACAATTATTCAAATAATATTCATGAAATTATTTTATTTCGAAGAATGACAATGACATATGGGACATGGGTCAATCTTGCCAGCCTTAAAAAACAAATATCGATATCAAGATAATAAAAAAATGTATCAAAGTAGTGTTAAATAACAATGTTCAGAACTTATAATTAAACTTTAGTAATTATATCAAAGTTTTATATTAAATTAAAAGTATTTTTCTTCTTTTAAATTAGGATAGAGCAGTTTTGATCGACATGGTACAATATTATGAAAAATTTCATTGAAGAGTATCCATAACTGCATTAAAGGAATAACTTTTTTTTAATAATTATGCATTATAAATATTTAAAATATCGTTTATTGTAAAAATGTGTTTGGGACATTATATTTTTCTTATTCATTATTATACATTTTTCTTTTCTTAACGCCTGTCGTCACTAACAAAAAGAAGTAACTATTTCTTAATTTAATCTGTACACAAGGTATACGGTCATCAAAAATGGCAGACGTACCGATCGATTGTGATTTCCCTGTTTGGGGATTATTACCTAAAAAAGAAACAGGGGTGGTTTCATTCTTAACAAAATACCCAAAATACGATGGCAGAAACACGGTTATTGCTATTCTTGATTCGGGCGTCGACCCGGCAGCGGCAGGGCTTAAGGTAAAAAATTGACTTGTCATGATTTGTTTGGTTGCAATTTTGTTGAATATTTTCCCTAAAATAAATATTTTATGACTTAGGTGACCAGTACTGGAGAGACAAAGGTAATAGAAAGATTTGACTGCAGCGGTTGCGGGGATGTGGATACTAGCACAGTCATTCGAAAGGTCGTTGATGGATGTATTACCGGCACCACGGGTCGCAAGCTGAAAGTAATTTTATTTTATTATTAAAAAAATTTTGTTGTTCTTTTTATTCCTCAAATAGTTATAATTTGCACGTTGAACTAATTTATGAAATTGAAAAAAAAGCTGTAACATACTAGGTCATTGACTTCGTGTCATATGTTCACAGCTGTTCTTTGTCATTTATACCTTGACACCTAAACAGTTGCTAAGCTGGTTTTTTTTCCTTTATAGGCGAATGCTATATTAAAACATTCTAAAATATGCATTTTATGAACTTAAATAAAATTGTTGATGATTAGGACTGTTTAAACGAATTTTTCTTTTTATAAAATTATGAAATCACTGAACTCTGCTTAAATTTCTATTTTAATTTTAGCTATTTTATATCTCTTCATACATATGGCCTTATAAAAAACAATTACTCTTTTTTATGTAGTATTAGATATGTTACATCAGTATGTAGCAGTTGTGTTCATAACCATGTGTTAAAGATTCCAGAATCATGGAATAATCCTACAGGGGAATGGAGAATAGGTGTCCTGTATCCATTTAGTTTATATCCTACAAAAGTTAAGGAACGCTTGCAAGATCATAGAAAGGAACATCTGTGGGATGTAGGTTATAAACCTGCGTTAGCTGAGGCTACGAAACAGTTACAAGACTTTGAAGATGAAAATGGTAAGTTTTGTCAACATGATAAGCTGTTTTGTATACCATAAATGAATCAAGGAATGAATAAATATAAACAAATCTTAGATTTATTAATAGCTTAGCTATATTGTTCGCTAAAACAGTTCTTTGTTAATATATTTTTATTCATAATACAACACTATTCCCCTTAACTTATAGAACTAATTTTAATTCCAATGTTTAATTAACATTCAGTGCTGTATTTTGGCAAATCCTTAAACTCTCAACCAATGATTTTGTATCAATTTGATGTTGTATGTGGTTTGTCTTTTGTCTTCATATGGTTGACACACAGTTCTATTTGAACAGACTTAAACCACACTGGTCTGTTAACAGCTGAATGTTAATAAAATATATTTAATCTGCGAAATAGTCTGTTTAAGTTGTTAATGTTAAGATCTCATATCCTATTGAAGTGAAAGTCTTAAAGGTTATTACTTGTATGGCCTACCAAAATGCAATTTAACATGACCAATGTCCACTCGATTGAAATACACGAATTGTACCTTATGCTTTTGTATAATTTACACTATTGTGATCTTAAATTAGGTGTAATCATTGATATTGATTATTTTATATACAAATCTATATGAAAAAAATATAATTGTAACAATGTCTTATAATGAAAAGGAATGAATCGAAGGATGAGGGAGGGGGAGGGGAAACTAGCAAGTTTTGTCAATTTAATTTAAAGCCTTTTTTAAAACACAATACATTATTATTGAAAAACAAAATAGTTTAGTTATATATTAATTTATAAATATATTTTGCTGCGCAAAGCTTATGACATTGTTTAATAAATTGATAAAGTCATTACCATTCTACACATTAATAAGTTATTTCATTTGTTTAGCATCAAAAACAAATCTTAGTCAAGATGAAAAAACGCAAAAAGAAGAATTAGAGGCAAGAGTAGAAGTATTAAAGGAGCTGGAGAAGAAATATAATGATGTAGGACCCACCTATGACTGTGTACTGTTTCATGATGGTACTGTTTGGAGGTAAGGGTTTTGATTAACTATGGGAACTAATACATTTAAGTAGATTGATCTTTTTGAGTTATAATACTCTTATTTAGAAATGTCCAAGTCATTATCAAAAGGACTTGTTTTTGCATATGAAAGTAGAGTTTACTTAGATTTTTTTTTTATGTTTTTTAATAGGTGAAAGTGTTTTAATATTCTTAGTCTTTGGATAAGGATTCACATTAAATAAGTTTAATTTTACAGTATTTTAAATTACTCAATATATCGTAGATAGATATCTACAATGTGATATGACTATATTGAACAGATGTTCAATATAGTCTTTTACTATTAAAATGATATTACAATGTAAATGTACTTTACCTTTTGATATTAAAATGTGTAACATTGAATATTTAGTAGTATAGTTTGTGCTATAAATCTTTTCATTAACCACGTTCTAAGTGAAACTAATTCAATTAATAATATCTTATATATGTTATGAGATCAATTTGGTGATTTTGAATAAAAATATCTTAACATAATTTTTATATACTTGTAATTGCTGATAATGTTATGTATATTATTACAGAGCATGCATTGATACCTCTGAGACAGGGGATTTATCGTCTGGACCATTTTTGGGGGAGTACAGTGTCACACAAGAGCACTCACATCTCACTCCATTGGATGAAATGACTGTTAGTATTAATGTACACGATGAGGGAAATACACTTGAAGTTGTTGGGATGTGCTGTAAGTCTCTTAACTTATTTATAAAAACATATATAGATATGTGTACTATATACAGTATTGTTATTATATATTTTATCTACTTTATAAAGCATAGATAAAATAATGTCTATATAAATATATTTCAGCGACTCATGGAACCCATGTAGCAGCAATAGCAGCAGGTTACTTTCCTGATGAACCAGACAAAAATGGAGTGGCTCCCGGTGCTAAAATTATCTCACTTACGATCGGTGACAGTAGGCTGGGTTCCATGGAGACCGGAACGGCACTAGTGAGGGCATGTATAAAAGTTATGGAATTGTCCAAAAAGATGAAAGTAGACGTCATCAATATGAGTTACGGTGAACATGCCCATTGGTCTAATGCTGGGTTAGTATATCATCATAACCATTAATTATTAATTTATCATAATATTTCAGTTCATTATATAAAAGTAAAAAAATAAATCATTTATTTGACAAAATTGTCTTATTTTATTAGACGCGTCGGCTCCGTGATCAGCTCAGTGGTCAATCGCTACGGCGTGTCGTGGGTGGTGTCGGCCGGCAACCACGGACCCGCACTCGCCACCGTCGGGGCGCCGCCCGACATCGCGCAGCCCATACTCATCGGTAACCACCGTGCATTATAATGAAATATTTACAATGATCCGCGTTTCCCAATTAAAAATGAAGGGA
The DNA here is from genome assembly GCF_905147765.1 of Vanessa atalanta. Taxonomy (NCBI): domain Eukaryota; kingdom Metazoa; phylum Arthropoda; class Insecta; order Lepidoptera; family Nymphalidae; genus Vanessa; species Vanessa atalanta. Next base: position 896,001 of record NC_061871.1, read on the forward strand.
TAGTCACTCCTCGCCTCGGTACGTAAGCATTGTCCAAGCGCGCGCGTTGCAGGCGTGGGCGCGTACGTGTCGTCGGAGATGATGCTGGCGGCGTACTCCATGCGCGCGCAGGGCGCGCCGGGCGCCTTCAGCTGGAGCTCGCGCGGGCCGTGCGCCGACGGCGCCGCCGGGCTGGCCGTGTGCGCGCCGGGCGGGGCCGTCGCCTCCGTCGCCAGGTCGGGGCCGCTCTCGACTACCATTGAACCCGGACCCAAAAATCTTTTTTATACATCATATTTCTTACGAATTCCATTTGTTTAAACGAAAATACATGTAAATACTTTGAAATATGTATGTTATCTTTATTATGCATCTCTAGATCGCAACACCGTCTGGATTTTCTTCCAGCAGTGTTGCCACTGTCACTATCGGAATTGCAAGACTGCTGAGTTGCTAGGCCCGTGTAGGACCTTGCTATCAACTACGATCAAAATATATAACAGATTCTGTCATTTATTTTATTCTGTAAGTTTTGTTGCATGTTTTTCAATGTTTATTTTTACTCTATAGATTCACATTACGCAATTCTCAATTGATGAATGGAACGTCCATGGCAGCGCCTCACGTCGCTGGAGCTGTCGGTAAGCATTTTTAAGTTAATATATTTTTACTTTAAACTTTTTTTAGTACAAAATATATTGTTTTTAAAGATAGACTACTTAATCCTAAGTAATATATTCCAGCGGCGCTCATATCCGGCCTGAAGGACCGTCAACTACCGTATTCGCCGTACTCTATAAAACGCGCGTTGGAGAATTCGGCGACGTTCCTGCCGCACGTGGAGCCCTGGGCGCAGGGCTGCGGACTGTTGCACATTGAGAAGGTAGAATATCTGTTATAAGAATGTAATCGTTTACCTGATTTAACTCAACCTGATCCAATTATCTTATCTACATCATTTTTAATTTTGTATTATTAATTTTGTCATAATTCCAAGACAAGATACAATAATATGCCGGTAAGATTGCTAATCTTCGACAAAGCGATGTACACAAAAAGTGAAATCGAAATTCAATTGTAAGTTATACGTGAGCGCTTAGTGTTGCTCTTTAAAATCATCAGGCGCTCGAACAAAGTGTGATAAATAATCAAAATATTATTTGACAGGCTTTCGAAATTCTCACCACCTACCATGATCAACCAGAACGAGATGTTACTTTCAATATCAAGTGCGGTAACAACAATTCAAAGGGTATTTTCCTGAGACCGAAGATGGAGGACGTATCCAAAGATATCGGCATTACAGTTGAACCACAGTTCTTAGAAAACCATCTAGACGAGGAAAGTGAGTAGATATAGCATTGAGTATACTTTTTAATAATAAAATTCGTATTTTACTTATGTATTAACTCTATTAGTCAAGTAGGATAGACTGTCTAACTTCTATAAAATTATGTCTAGAAAACCATGTCTAGAATGGAATTTTATTTGTAGGCTCAAACATGGAATTATATTTAGAAGAAAAAGAATGTAAAGATGTATTGATTATCTGTAATGGTATGTCGATAATTTTAAAAAAAAATTATTGTTTGTTGTCTTTTAAATTGCATTTGGAAATCATAAAGAAATTGCAATGTAAATTTAAGTTGGCACTGAAACTTATCTAGTATTTCTTACATTACATATCCCATTAAATAGAGATTCGGAGTAAAGATAGCTCTATAAATATAATTTTATATTTGTAAATTTTATTGTCAGTCAATAATTAGTTTAACCCGAATAACTAATTTAGATAATAATATTCGATTTGTATTAATATATCCCTGGTTCAGTGGAATGCGAATTAAAATTTGTTCTCATACATACCAGGTACATAGAAAGAGTCGTTCAAGCATAAAACAGATACAAAAAAAGTATGTAGCGTGCGTGTTGCAGACAAGTCCGTGATCCCCAAGCAGATCGCGTTCAGCGTGCGCCTCGCGCTCGTGTGCCGCGCCGCCTGGGTGTCGCACCCCGCGCACCTCGAGCTCATGAACGCGCCGCGCCCGCTCACCGCGCGCCTCGCCACCGCCGCCCTGCCGCCCGGCCCGCACCACGCCAGGTACCGCCCGCATCGAGCAAAAACTTTTATACTAATTTGATCCATTTTTCATTTAACATCTATGTACCCACTACCAATATAAGAGAATATTTTATTGAATCTTTACAGTATCGACGCGTACGACGTAACCTGCATCGAAAAGGGTCCCGTGTTCCGGATCCCCATCACGGTTCTGCAGCCGCAGTCCCTGGACAATTCGCCCTCGAGCGCGCCGCAGATAGACGAGAAGGACGTCCTGTTCCAGCCCTCCACCATCAAGCGACACATCGTCGTCGGTGAGTGGTCGCGGGTGGACCCCGCGGGCCCCGCGCGCCGAGCGCGCGAGCGAGCTGACCGTGTCCGTGTCCGCAGTGCCGCTGGAGGCGACGTGGGGCGTGGTGCGCATCCACCGGCGCGGCGGGGAGAGCTGCGCGCGCTTCCTCGTGCACGCCATGCAGCTGGCGCCGCGCCGCTCGTGCCGCGCGCACGACACGCACCGCCTGCTGGCGCTCGCGCCGCACGCGCCCGCCGTCGCGCCCTTCCGCCTGCTCGTGAGTGCCGCCCGCACGCCCCCGCCGTCGCCCCCGTGCCCCCGTCCGCTCCGGTCTGACGCCGCTATGTCCGCAGGGCGGTGTGACGCTCGAGGTGGTCATCGCCAAGTACTGGGCGAACATCGGCGACGTGACCGTCGACTACAGCATCGAGTTCCACGGCCTGAAGCCGGACTTCGGCACCAAGCTGACGCTGTCGGGCGCGTCGCTGGGCGCCGTCACGCTGCGCGCGCTGCGCCCGCAGGACGTGCAGCCCTGCGCCACGCTCAAGCACGTCGAGCACGTTTACAGGTGCGTCATTGCGTACACGCCGTGACCATTGATTAAGGAAAAAATATCAAAAGCCAGTGATAATCCATTCTTCCGTTTGCAGGCCGGCTGAGTCGAAGCTGGCGCCGCTTACGTCACGCGACATTTTGCCGCCCTCGCGTCAGATCTACCAGCTGATCAACACTTACACCTTCCACATACCCAAGGCGACCGAAGTGAGACCCTAACCTTTGAAACTAACACACGCTTTCCAACAATCTTAACAAGGGAGTATCGATAGTATATAACGTGGCACTCTCGTCGCAGGTATCCCCGATAGTGCCGATGCTGTGCGATATGCTGTACGAGTCCGAGTTCGAGTCGCAGATGTGGATGTTGTACAACAGCTCCAAGCAACTCATGGCCGTCGGTGACGCTTACCCCACCAAGGTACATAGGTACAAGACATTCTCCACCAAGAGTCTCATGTTCCACGTACTACTACTTTTATCGTTCAATTGTAGTAAGATAAATGATGAGTAATGATGGCGGGCGTGTTCCCCGCGCAGTACTCGGCCAAGGTGGAGAAGGGCGAGTACACGCTGCGGCTGTCGGTGCGGCACGAGTCGCGCGCGCTGCTGGAGCGCCTCGCCGAGCTGCCCGTCGCGCTGCAGCAGCGCCTCGCGCAGCCGCTGCCGCTCGACGCCTACGCCGAGCAGGCGCAGGTCGCACTCCTCTATTTCATGCTTTCTACGTCCACATATCATTCCTTTGTATCGATTGAGATAGTCTTATTACAGATTATTTAACATTTATAATATTTTTTGTTGATTCTAACAAAATTGTTTACATTGTCGTGAATAAATGGCACATCATGATTTCAAATGCTAATCTGTATATGGTCTGATACATTATAGGCACTGACCGGCGGCAAGAAGTTCACAGCCGCCTCGTTGGCTAGCGGAGACCTACTACCTCTCTACTTCACACCCGTGCCTTCCGACAAGTAAGAATGCCCCCGTACGTCCGCCCCCGTGCCGCGGCCCGCTCACCGCCCGCTCACGCCCCGTGTCCGCAGGGTGTCCCGCTCGAGCTGCTCGGGCGCGACGCTGACGGGCAGCGTGTCGTTCGCCAAGGACGAGCTCGGGCACAAGGCGGACAGCTACCCGCTGTCGCTGCAGCCGTGCGAGGCGCCGCGCCGCCCGCGCGAGCGCGCCCGCGAGGACTACGCCGACGCGCTCAAGGACTTCGCCTGCGCCTGGCTCGCCAAGCTCGGTACGCGCACCTTATTATACGCTTGCTAGCTGCGTGGCTCTGATTACTTTATTCGATGTGTACTTGGTCGCAGAGGGCGAGAAGCTAGAGCAAGTGTACGAGGAGCTGCTGGAGAAGTTCCCGGGATACCTCGGTGCTCACATCGCCTACTTGAACGCGATCGACCCGCCGACTGATCCCAAGAAGTGAGAGCTGATACTGTCCTCTGACATAATATATCATCAATATGCTTTAAATTCATATGATTTTATAACGAGTCAACGAGCAATATATCAAATATCTGAATACTCTTTTTAAAAGTTAATCTAATTTAAATGTACCTTCAGATTACCGAGTATTAATGAAGAACCAGACGTGACGACGGCCTGGTGCGAACAATTGATAGCAATAGCTGATAAGGTATCTTTTAAGATTTACTGTAATTCATTATGTTTATATGTAACGTGTACGGTAGATAATAATATTTTTTTTACAGGTTATAAAACAAATCGACCAAGATAAGTTACTGGCGTATTTAGGTATGAAGAATGACTCACGTAGTGATGCTAGCAAAATAAAGCAGTAAGTTTTTATTTGACAGAATGATATTAATATTTTTTTTACAAAATAAAAGATATATGACTATAGTGACTTCAATTAATATTTAGACTATGTAATATTTTGTTTTAATATTAATATTTTTTAGCTTGTCTGCTATTTTATCCGGCTCGAAGGACCAATTGATAAAATATAGCTGTCCGGATAGTCAACTTTTTAACAAAATGTAAAAATTGAAATTGTAATAACATATATACTTGCGGCAAAAGCGAATAGTCGAAACATTCCCACTCGTTACAATGATAGGGAGCGCGAGCGGCAGAAGAGCCAGATGGTGGAGGCGCTGTGCCGGCGCGGCGCCGCGCTGTGCCGCCTGCGCGCGCTGGCCGCCGGCAGCGACAAGCTGGCCGACGCGCTCGCGCACAACATGCACGACCTGCTCAAGTACACCGACCTCGCCGACGCCAAGGTACTCGCCGCGCTAGCGTTGTGAAATATACTATATAATATAATAGCTTTGTGACGCTACATGCGCGTGTGTCGCAGACGCTGCACTACGGCGTGTGGCACAGCGTGGCGGTGGGGCAGTGGGGCCGCGCGGCGCGCCTGCTGCTGCGCCTGCTGGAGGAGCGGCCGGCGCGGGAGGCCGAGGAGCGCCTGGCCGGGCTGGCGCTGAAGCTGGGCTGGAGCTTCCTCGCCGAGCACACGAGCCGCCAGCTGCCGCAGCGCTACCCCGCGCACTACCGCCCCTTCTGATCGCACCCGCCCGCACTGCCGTACCGCACTAGCCTTTTGCGGAACCGTCCTCGTCCCCTCCGACGCATAGTGATCGCATAGTATCTTCGATGAGCTAGACGAGAACGCTAATGCCTCCCAAACCCTACTGATAGTGTACCCCCTTTACTTATATCGCAGTACCATCCCCTAGTTAAATTAAATTCATTTTGTCTATTCGAAAAGTTATATAAATTTTCACACAAATTGCCAATACAGCGCTCAACCTTGATTGATAAAACTCTTTCTTATTTATTTTGACGCTTCAGAACTGTATGCTATATATTTTAATTCACTTTTACCATACTAGGTAAAATTACCTCAACTTTATGAATAATGAAATTATACAATTTAGAAATGAATCAAATTATTAACCAATTAAAAAGTTGAGAACATTCTCCCCTCATTACATATTACATCAGTTTAAAAATTTAAAATCAATCAATGAATGAAATGAATTAATACATTTCACGAGATTCAGGTGTCTTCCTTAAATTCTAAGAGGCAAATTTTAATAAAGGAAATCCGTATTTAATTAATTCCGAATATACATTTAAAATGCATTTTACCTACAAGGCAACGAATTTTTATATCAAGAGTAATTCATAATGTGTAATCTGTGTCAATTTTGACAGCTTAAAAATAGGTTCTTTTATATGTTGACATAGGGTGCTCAGCGTGTGCTCAAACACTAGATCAATACTTTTATTATTTTATTTTTTTATTTTAATAGGTGATAAATAATAAATGAATTAACGACGTCAGTATAGTTTTGATACTTGAACATGTATAGCGGTTGTATTTAATCTATTATGGCTTGAGCTTTTTATGACGATTTCGAAATAGTCTTATCTCAAAAGTCCTTGAAAGTATTATAATTATGCTAAATTACATTTCAAGTATCAAAGGCAACTGTTAAAGCAATACAGCACATAATATTATATGGTATATTATAATAGAATATCTACACTTTAAATAAACGGTATAAACATAGTGTAAGAACAAATACGAACGTCTTCGTTTAATAAAGTGATATATTCAATAAAATTTAAAATATGTTCATAAAATACTCTTTAAATATATACAGGTTATTAGTAAAAGTGTTCTGATATGTATTTAAATTAACACACGTAATGTATGAAGTACATGTCACTTACATGGGTTACTTTAAAATATCACTATGCAAATGTCACCATAGAAATCGTTTTCCTTAATTATTAATAACTTTATTAAAGTAGCCTGGAACATTTATGCACAACATTGTCCAATTATTATTAATTATGTAATTCCAATATATTGGAACCTCTTTGTGCATCAATCACGCTAAAACTACTTAACGTATCGTATTAGTGACCATAGAATCGGGCGGGATGTACTTATTTTGTGTAAATTACCGATAAAATTTATATTTACATAAGTTGAAAGTCGCATATTAACAGAGCTCCATAAATCATATTGGTTCTTAAATACAATTTCTTAAATGCAAAAGATACATTTGAATAAAACATCAAATTTAGTATTTTCTTTCTTATATACAAATCTTATTGTAATTTGTAGATATTCTATCGCAATGTACTACACTAATAGTATTTGGTATAGATGTTACAGATAAATATTTTGTTAAGCTGAGTCGACCGACTGAACACGTTTTTTTATATACATAGTTTATAGTTAAAGCGAATCTTTAACGTTAATAAATTCTAGTATATTATAGAACTTTCTAGGAAATTAATGAGCTGAAGCAATAAGTACAGGCCAAGGTAATTAGATAACTGAAATTATGTAAGGAAGTCCGATATCATTGTAACTTTTTTTTTAATATGTACCTTGAAAGTGACGAAAAAGGTTTTGATATTAAACCTTTGGACGCGATAGGATTAATTCGATGTTCGAATTTATGTGTAACGCCGGATGGAAACGATTTCGACGAAAAAAAAACATTTTCTATGAAGTTGTTTAATTATCTTGGAAAATTCGATTTAAAAATAAAGGGCATTAGAATTTAGCGTAGTCTTATTTTTTTATATCGACTAGTTATAGTGGCGTATGCATGTTTAGCGAAATTTGATCGTTCCGTGTGCGGCAGAAAGTCCATATCGGTGTGCCGGGTGTCGGTCGGTCGAGCTTCCCGCGAGCTGGTCACGCCGAGCTACGTGATCATGTTTAGATGATTTAAATGAATTGTTAATTAAGATAATAAATATTTGTGACAATTTTATACCTGTTTTATTTTTATCTTTATAATAACTGTGTCAAGTCTCTAAAAAATTAGGTACTCCCTTATATCATCCCTATATGTTAATCCCATTTAATTGCGGTTGTTACAATGAGTTTTTAGACTTAGAAAAATAATTTGATATACTTACCTTTACGGGCCGCCTGGGAATGCTTTCAAATATAGCGGTTTCCAATCGAAGGAGGCATAAAAATAAACAAACCTTAGAGTATTTCATGGGATTTGCTAATAACTCGGCTATATTTTGCACTACAAAAGAGTTTATAACTAATATATCTTCGTTTACGATTAATAGAACACGTCAGTGTTCTCCTACTCACATCCATTTTTATTTAACTTCCAAGACTCCAGTTTGGAATTTTTGCAAATCCATGGTGAATATCATAGATTAATTAAGCTTTCGCCTCAATTTGCTGTCAAATGTTGTTTATTTGGCTTTTTTCCGTTATGGTTGGAATAGAGTATTGGGTTATTTTGGTTCTGATGGTGGTTTTAATGGATCATCAGCATGGCTCATATCGAATATTTTCCCTTTGTAAGACATAAGATCAGTGATTTGTAGTATACGAACAACTTATTTTCCTTTGAATTGGATTGAGTTCGTTTTTTTTATAACATGTTCAGTTCATCCTTCAAAAGAATCAATAATACTGTTTAGTCTTGGTAACATGTATCAAGTTTGATCCTTGAATGATGATGAATGTAATATTTTTTTATATTTCGAGCCTCGTTCAGTTCCGCGGTCAATTGAAAGGCAAAGCCAAATTTGCATCAAAAAAGCTCGGTGTGCGCAGCGAGGCAAGAGAGCATTTCTCATCGGTCCATCGCCTAAGACTATACAAGGCGCAAATTCGGCCTCACATGGAGTATTGTTCTCACCTCTGGGCGGGTGCTCCCCAGTACCAGGTCCTTCCATTTGACCGTATCCAACGTAGTGCGATTAGAGGATTTTCCGCGGGGAATGTTCCGAGCAATTGTTTGGATTAATCCCGGCTACTGCATTTCACCTTTGGACATCTCGTCAAAATCATAAGTTTCACCCGCACCACCTAGATGTCCGAAAATCTACAACAACGCGATTTTTAAGTCATTTTCTGCCTCGAACAACTACTCTGTGGAACCAGCTTTCGGTTTAGCCGAACCGATACGATTTGGGAACCTTTAAGAAAAGAGCGTATACATTTCTTAAAGTCTGGTAACGCACCTGTAAGTCCCCTGGTGTTGCAGATTTCCATGGGCAGTGGTAGTCACTTTCCATCAGGTGAGCCTTCTGCTCGTTTACCAACTATCTCATAAAAAAGGACGATCATAATTTCGTCTTATTTCATTGAATAATAGGGTCAGATCAATTATTCATATCGCTGAGTGCCGTTGCAACCCCTAGCGAGGATAACGTCATTGGTGTGATTTATTTCTATCTGTGGAGGCCCATATTGATAAAAATTCATAAATGTATTTATGAACTGTATATAATTACAGACATTACAAAGAATAATTCAATGAGATGTTATCCAGATGTTGGGAATTTAGTTTTAATTTTAATTTATAATATGTCTGCGGACTTGTCCTGACTTCGGTCATATGATGTTTAGTGCAGCCTATATACCTTGGAAACTAAAAAAAGTCCCTTATCTATGCCCTAAAATTACATTATCTCGCTCACTCTTTTAACAATAATATTAAATAGTAATCAGCGGTAGAACAAATTATATCGTTTATCCCGTAAATAAAATAAAAAAAAACGGTTAAATGATGACGTTTGCATATTTCACATATTCACGCCGAATATTTAAAATAGCAACACCTTTGACATCCGTCTGCCTTATAGCCAAACTAAATAATAAATGAATTGATATTACTATATAATACATTTTGTATGAGTATTAGAAGATACCCTACGCTATCATAATTATTAACACAATATAGAATATCATGCTAAGGTTTAGGTTACACAATTATTGGTTGCTGCAATCTGTATTAACGAGGTTAATTTTAACCGACTTGAAATTGGAGGTTAGAAGGGATTTCTATAAAATAAATATATGTTAGAGATAATAATTTACACGGGTATACGACCTCATTTATTAGAATGACAATAACACACAACGTGATTAACGTTTTAAAGATTGTCAGTTGGGAGATGTCAATTGTAAAGAATATAAGATGGGCACGTATTTTGTTACGCAGCCGATTGATGGAAATATAAAGATTTAATTATGTATCTGTTAGTGTGTGTTCCTTTGTTGAGTGAGTGAGGCACTTGGTCTCTTGGTCTTGGGACAGCGCTAGCGCCAGACGTGCGTACTGACTGCATTAGTAAAATCAACATATCGGACGACAACAATAATCGTTAAGATGGCTATCCATGTGAATCTCTGAGATATATATTATACACAAATAGTTTTAATATATAATTAATATTTGAAAAAAATATATCGGACAATGTGTAAAATTTAATGATTTTTTATTTTATTTTATAGATTATACTTTAATGATATATGTATCTAGTACTGTATAATTTTGTACAAAAAATACTTATTATTACAACACAGTCCAGCGTCATATAACCTACTCTAATATAGTCCTCTGTCTACTGTAAAGTATATATAATATAATCAAATACAATGGAATTTAAACTTAATATTATTTTAGAAGACAAATTTACTACCTTTTAGTGATATTGACTTCTCTTAACTTGTAACAAGTACAATTTAAAATAAGTCATATGTATATCAATAAAAAAAATCCAACTATTAGGGTGTTCTCAAATTATTTTTCAAAATGTAACGACTACGTCTTTATAAAAAAAAATTAAAATTCAAAAATATGCACTTACTATATACTTATGTCATTCAAAGCTATCTTATTCAGATACTACTTTCATGTAAAATCAACATTTAATAAATTGTTAACTTTAAGTGGAGCGTGAGGGTAGATTGACATGATTATTATTTAATTACTTTCTTTTTAAATTCACGCCAATACTCTTTTACATATACTCTTATTAATGTTTATATTTGTAGAATAATACGTTGAGATAAACGTTGAAAATGACCGTCATTAATAAATTTCAGGCTTTAAAAAGGTAGTTGTAATTTAATATGGAATCGTTGACATTTTCTGTAATAATTTAAGGTTTAATATAATTTATGATTTAATTAATATGAAGTTAAGAATAATTACATATTTTTTTACTAGCAAACCTTTTTAAATATTTTAAGAGTAGAATTGCCGAGGCATTTTGTTTTATTTCTACTTCGGAGTCAAATTTATCCTGTATTTATTGTGCGTGTCATGAAACGAAACTGCTAGGATATTTGCGCTATTTATATGGGACACTTACGATGTTAGAAGAGGATAACATTATATTTGTATTGTGTTAGAACGGGATAGGCATAGGTAGGGAAAACTGAAAATGGTTTTTATCTTTTTTACGTATTGGGCATGTCGCAATTCTAAACAATAGCGCGTCCTATTTACTTTGGTATATTGTTACTTCGACCTACAGAGTTGTGATTCGTTATGATAACAACGGTATTTTTAAAATTATTCTTTTTCCACTATTGGTCTATTGGTTAGCATATAAGGCTGGAGATGATACCCTGGTTGGGACTAATTGTCAGTTCGCCTATGAAGAAATTTCCAACTCGTAGTAACAATGACCTAAGATTGTAAGAATAAGCATTTGCCTTAATAACTGAAATATAAGAAAATATTTATTGGTAGGGCTGCAAGGCATTATCCACTCTTAACGTATTCTACCAACAAACATCGATACTTATACTTAGGACTCTTCCAACCGGAACACACAATGTTAGAAGTAAGTCAAAGTAACTATAGGCACAAGAGGCGTATTGACGATGAAAGTAAAGTAATAGCCTGTAAATGTCCCACTGCTGGGCTAAGGCCTCCTCTCCCTCTTGAGGGGAAAATTTGGAGCTTATTCCACTACGCGGCTCCAATGCAGGTTGGATACACATGTGGCAAATTTCATTGAAATTAGACTCTTGCAGGTTTCCTTATGATATTTTTCTTCACCGCCAAGCATGAGATGAATTACAAATAATGTAACATGAAACACACACATGAAAATTCAGTGGTTCTTGTAGTGGGTTTGAACCCTCAATCATCGGCTAAATGGGCCATCGGAATTGACGTTGTGAAGATAGTAAATATTTCTTACAGTGCAAATGTCTCTTAAGGTGGTCCACTTGTCATTGGGTGATAAATTTTATAGAATATGTTAAAACTGTTCAATATGTTAAAACTGCAGTCTAGCGCAGTGCAGCAAACTACACACTAAAAGTCCCGTATTCAATTCCCACTTGGGACGGTATTTGTTTTGGCCAAGCGACTAGTCAATCTGTCTCGGTCTGGATATTGCTATCGTCTCTCTTATAAACCTGAACGACCTTCAAAATGAACAATGATTATTTTATATCCAGAAGAGAAGCAACGATTTAATGAGAACTCATTAAATATACCTACATAATATCATAGTGAAACAGATTTTAAAGCCGATTTTCGAAATTAAATCGTTAATGCGAATGAGAGAGATTAATGCATGAAATGAACTGGATTGTCAAGAGCGTAATATAACGAAAAAGATTACCGTAGTATTAAATTATGCAATTTTAGGTACTTTTTAATTTACTACCGTAACAGGTCCTAAGCATTCAACAGTTGGATAAAGGGTTATTTTATAAAAAGGGCGAAAAGAACAATTCAATATAGATTGGCCGATAAAAATGTTTTATAACGGTGTTACCACGAGGGAAATAAATAACGTAACGATGTTTCCATCATCACCGAACATTGTAAATGTAACGGAGAATGTAAAATAAATTTATCTGACAAGTAGAAATTTATATATGCTTCTGCTTTTCCAGTAGCCAGGATATCAATGTCTGCTGCTTTCATCTATACATGTAATAAAATTGGAGTGTCTGTTTGTAATATTAAAATAACCTTTTTTTACTAAATGCATATATAATGCGTATACACGGTACATATATACCAAAATATTTTATTTTTCTGTCTGTTTGTTCTAGCTAATCTCTGGAACGGCTGCATCGATTTAAACGGGACTTTCTCTGGCAGATAGCTGATTTAATAAGAAGTAATAAGTTACTCAAAAAAGTTATTGCTGTAAGCTTAAGAGCTACAGCAATAACTTTTTTGATAAATTCAAACGTGCGAAGTCGCGGGCACAGCTAGTTATATATATATCTAGATAGATAGTCGGAGCTGAGAATGTATCAAAATGATATTAGTCAAAGTTGACCACTAAGAACTCGCGTAATATTCAAGGGTTGTGAAGTTTGGCGATTGTCAAGCGTAGCTTTCACGCACACCAAGATAATAAAGCTGGCTCGTTTGTTTTATTTCTTTTGTATCCGACACTATCTAAACATATATATAATCTAAGGTCTGCTGTATTCATTTGAGTTATTCTGTAAGGAGAAATTCAAAACTCACCACAGAACACGAGCGTGAAATATCAATGTGATATCGACTAAAATTATTTTAAAAGTTAACCGTGAATCGGTAGTCCGTCATCGTGACGTCGAAGTGACTTACACCATCATAGCGCTGAAGTACTTCGTATCTCAGTCATGAAATGTTGAAATCTGTTGATTTTTATGTTTATTCTTTAAATGTTATATTCATTATATGCATGGATGCTAATTAAAATAACTATTCTATTTGTTGGCCAAAAAAAATATTAAAAGTCTCGCTTTAGGCGTGAAAAATAAAACATCAAACGAAGTCTGTAGTATTATTATTGTGATAAGTCAAAGCACATGGCGATAAAACAAGAGGGTATATTTTATTGTTTCGTTTTATCTCGCGCCGCCACCGCCGTTCTCATTGACATATTGAGCGAAATCCTTTATAACGATGGAATTGAACTGTTCCACTGGGTACTTTATTGTTTTTCGAGGATTGGATTATGAGAATATCAAATGAAACACGTCCACAGTATTTGTAATACGCTTTATGGATTATTTTCAATTAAATATTATTTTTGTTTTGGTACGAGATTGTTTATTATTTTCTAATTTAATTCCTTAATTTTCGTCTATGACGAGATAAATTTTATCTTCTAAATACTTCGTTTAAATATCTATTAACTTTCAAAATTACCTTAATTCATGTAATCAAATGAAATCCGTTAATGTCGAGCACAGTTTTATGCTGTTCAGTGAAATACGTACCCGATGGCCGGTCTGATCGTAAAATGGGAAACGATGTTAGGACCGGGTGCCCACTTCGCCACAATTAACGACGCTGCGTACATTAAAATAAAATCCGAAATAAATAAAATGCACGTTTGGCGCCATCACCATCAATGCTTGTTAAAGTTACGTGCTAGAACGTGCGAGTATAAGTGAGCTAGGGCACTTCCGCGGTTCGCGCGTCCGCGGCGTGGACTAATTTAATATATTCTTTATAGTGCCGCAATACTACATCCTTACTTGAATGTGGGTTTTTTTATTCTATTTTCGTGACAGTTATGAAAAGCGTAATTTTATAACCTTAGTACATCATTCGTTTATTTATGGTCAATGCTCTAGTACGGAAAAAAATATTTTTCCGTACTAGAGCATTATCTATTTATGACCAATGTCAAACTGGAATCTCAACCCTTTTTTATGATACATGAGTTGGCAGACGAGGCTGACCTGATGGAAAGTGACTACCACTGCCCATTAACACATAGTATTATCTGCAACACCAGGAGACTTACAGGTGCGTTGCCAATATTTAAGAAATGTGTGAGCTCTTTTCTTGAAGGTTCCCAAATCTTACTGGTTCGGGAAAATCGCCGGCGAAAACTGGTTCTACAGAGTGCTGTGCGAGGCAGTAAATGCCTTACAAATCGCGCTGTTTTGAGCTTACCGATCCAACCGACCTAATAAATTAATTAATATTAATCAAAGTTATGTAGATATCTTTTAGTTAAGCTATGGAAAACAATACAAAACAAAAAAAAAACCACATTGATAAACCCTTTCTTTTTGAAAGTCGATTAAAAACCCATATATTTTGAAATTTAATGCCTTCGGTTCGATTCGTTCAAATATTTTCATTGAATCAGATAAAACGGTATTTGCTTTCATATTATTTGAATACCATATATCAAGCTTTGAAAAACGTTCAAAAATGTTATCACTATTCGTTTGTTTCAAACGTTCGGCTCAACGCTTTGATCTATTTCATCGAATAAAAACGAGAAATACTGCAATCGACGGCGGTGTCTGATGTAATGATTTTGTCATGACCGTTATTTGAAAATCGAATGATGTTGTAAGTATTATATTACTGTTGGATTGATTGTAGTGCATGCACGAGGTTGCAAATCCCAGGTTGTTGAGTTTAAGCCCGAGGAGGGGCCGATAAAAAGTTATTCAGTTATTATTTCTGTACCATATTTCATTCACATCCATTCAAACGTACAAGCGTTATTGAGTAACGAACATCCATTCAATCTTTGGCATTTGTAATAAACACTATTATTTAATTTTAATTATGATTTTTTTGAACATTACCTTTTTGCTTGATTGGCTCAGAAAAGCTTAAACATACGAGTAGGCTTGTAGTCTCCACAGAGAAGATATGGATGCTTTTGTTTATGAAATTCATATATTTTTGCGATTCGCTTCCGTCAAGGCTCTAGTGTTATAATAATTCTTAAAAAATGCAACAGAAATATCATTCGCATTAAAATAGGAAAAATGTCTCCACAGCGTGAAAAACTCGTTGATGGAAATATGGAAATGCAATGCCTTCAGAATTTGAAATCAGGGTTCAAGTGAAATATTAAAGAATTGCTTGGATTTTGCGAAATATCGTCCGAATAGACTGTCCCTTTGCAACTCGATGGAACGATACGGCATTTTAAATTTGAAAATCTTGCTTCTCGGCGAGTATTGAATTTTATCGATAAAGAACTATAGAAACAATATACAACACTAATAACGATCTCGTTCAATAATTTCATATAGAAGTAAGTTCCAGTGTACAAAGACTCGATTCTGATTCGTCCAAACTCCAACTGTAGATAAAATGTACGAATTACGTAATAATATACGCAAAGTATATTTATATTCTAATTATGATAACATCTAAAAAAATATTTTTAGAAGAAATAAGAAATGCTGCTATTAAGCGCCATTTATAAGCGTAAGGTTTACGCACTATATAGTGTAAGATATTATTTTTTAAATACTTTCTTTTTATTGCTACTTTATCGTCGAAGATTGTTTCAATCGCTTTTAAGTGCTGTCGTTTTAGGCTTCTTTGTTTAAGTAAACCTAAAAAAGATTTATGAGCATGAACTATTTATATTTATATAAAAATATAATCACAGTGAACCTTCTAAGTATAATCCTTAAAAAAAGCTGTAAATATTATGTTACGATAGACAAAGATTAACTTACATAGTTCTTCTCAGAGAAAAACGGTGATCTCAATTTAGAGATGCAGACGCTGAGTAAACAGCAGTCTGCGACGTTAAGTGCAGTGTTAATTTGATTAAAATAAGCCGTTGCTTGGAGCCTCGCTCACTTGGAATAATTCATAATTATCCTTTGTGAAAACATATATCAAACTTTTAGTAACGTGCAAATATTTTTTAGTTTACGGATAATAATCGTTTCAATTGCTAAATCAATAAACCTTGCTTTTAGTATTCAGAATAAAAACAGTGAACATATGTTACTTTGTTTTATAAATGAAAGATATGCTTTTTTTAAATGTACTTTTAACTCCAGGCTATGAATCCATTGAAATTGAACAAGCTTGTTAATTCATAGTTCAATTTATTAGATATTCAAACACAATTTGAATAATGAAAATCAGGTTTGAACTATGTAATTACTAATTACGCAATTAGTAGTTACATAATTCAAGGTATTGTTACAGTAAAGACATCTAAGATGAAGATAAATTCAATTGGTCTCGAGATCCGAAGAGACGGCAGTCGATCACGGACAGAGTTTAGGAATTCTGGTGTCTCTAAACGTTTTAAAACGGTGTGTCTACATTTTATATTTACGTTTCAAACACGAAATCTCTACACATTATAAAACAAAGTCATTTTTCGCTTAGATCTTTTAAAGCGGCTTTCATCAATGAACAGAACAATCTCAAGAGGAAGATTTACATTTATACTATATGGATATTATACCAAAAAAGTCTAAAATTCGACTTTCCTAACAGGAGAAAATGAGATATTTTTTTCTATGTTTCTTCGTCAATATTTAAGTTGGGACTCTTATTGTTGCCGTGTGTAGCCGAGTTGGGTAGCTAGTTAAAAATAAAAGCCCATTTATCGTTTACTGTTTTCTTTATATTCTTTTAAATAATAAATTTCAATACGATGAGACAGGAACTGTCTTCGATAAATTTTTCGCGCAATTTGCAATATATTTCGCTTGGATATATTACATATTTTATATTCAGCTATCTCGCACGCTGATTTGAACGTTTGATATTTCATGAATAAATTACGTGAAATTCATGAATTTATATCAACACTTATCAAAACGTAGATGGCGTCGTAATACTTTAAGAAATTTGATAAATATACGCGGTTTCAAGCAAGAAATTGCAACTCAAATGGCTTCCAGATCATAAAATACAGAAGTCGATCCTAATATTATAGTTTTATTCAAGTTGTTTCTTACAAGTACAAATTTATCAAATAAATTATTAATTATTTTTACAATACACAATTCATAACCGCATATAAATGAAATACGGTATAAATAAAGAAAGTCTTACAGTATGTAATATGTATGTATAAAAATAAATAAAATAATGTTAATATTTTAAATATGCTGCGTTTATGTAGATAGCTCCTGCACGGCAACCGCGGGGATTGAAGAATACAAACCTGTGCGTCACACAGACTCCTCATTCTCAAAATCCGCTGAGAGAGTAATCGAGAATGATTAGCAACATGACGGAGGCATAACGTGCTTTTCAAGGTACGCGAATGTGTTACTGGCAATAATGAGAATTTTTTGTCTGATAAATTAAAAAAATATATTGAATTGAAGGTTGAATCCGATACCTCGGAATCTGCAAGTCTATACGCTAACTACTAAACCAAACGAGGCAGAATAAACAAATAAAATCAACATATACTAAATATGCAAAGTCGCGTACGTGTCAAGTAATGAAAATTCAATCGTACTATCTTCGTCATTTGTAGACACAAATTGCCAAAATTCCCAATAATTGTTCGTGACAGTTACACGATGAGCGCTGTAATTTTCGCTCATATGCTTGAAATTAATGTAATCGTACTATTTGCAGACAATGCACTGTCCGATATCTGAACACGCGATGTAAATTATGACGTGACTACGTTTATAGGCTTTTGAAATTCAATGCAACGATTTACGATATACATTTCCGTATGTGTCAAATTTGTTAATTTTTTTTTGTTGGTGATGTAGGGAATGTTTGACATTTCTTACGGCGTTAATGTCTTAATTATAAAAACTCTAGATATATTTCTAATAAACTATTGAATTTTAAACGTTTTACTACCACGAGATAGATAACAATGATATATATGTATATATATATAATTGTTGTACTAATGAATATTACAGAATCTATATATTTTAGAAGTTATCTATACACAAGATTTACAAACTTTTATTTGATTTGATTAATTCATAACTCAGCGGCTATACTTTTCGTAATAAGATTCCCATTGACATTCCACATTCAAAAATTCTCGTAACACCTTATTTGAGCATTCTGGGGAATACAACACGAAGGCCACCAAAGCAATCGCCGCCAACCATCGGTACCGAGTACAGAGGAGACTTCACTTGTGGCTCACGCTTCGAGCAGTAGACACTAGTCTAATTAGTGGATTGGTTAAATGAAATTTATTTACTTATTTTTCTTAATAAATAGAACGTTTTATTCCTCTCGGGTTCGCTCATTATAACTAGCCAGTACATTGAGTCTCGTTAACTAAAGCTTGCATAAATAATAAGAGATCTTATTGTACAATACAATTTTATTGGCTACAGATTAAAACAGATATATTGGAAGCAATTTCGAATAGCTCTTCTATTTCCTGTATATGAAAACACGATTACAGCTATAATGCCATTTTAGTTTATCTTCGTACAAGCTGTTCCGCGTTAAGCTAATACACGGTGTATTTTCCCACCTGGTGTGGTTGGAATCGAGCGATTTATTGACTTTGTTTGTACTTCGACAAGGGTCTTTGGGTACCTGGATATTGTTTCATTTCCTATACTAGAATGTGTTTGTAACGATGACTTATGGAAGCTATCATGATTCTGGGTGGCTTAGGCGGTAGAACGCGTGAATCTATACCGCGTTATGGGTTCAAGAAAGAAACATTGAACGTTCAAAAACAAGAAGAATTTGAAGATACGATACGACCACTGAGTTATTTCAATTCATTACACCGGCCACAGTAATTATTCTCAAGGAAGACTGACTAACAGCGGAGGATAGAATAGAATAGAGGTAAATAAGCCAGTGTAACTGCAGGTACGAGGGATATAGTCTTTGTTCCCCGGACTGGTGGCGCAATGGCGAGGTAAGGAATGGTAAACTAAATAAATTTAAGGAACCAATGTGGTGGACTATGGTGACCACTTAACACCAGTTGATCCCGTCCGCCTAGATCCGTTCTAAAATATATATCTGTGTATATATTTGAAAAGAAATAATTGTAATGTCTGCCTAGGCGCTGGCTTTTAAGTTTCAATAAAAGTTTTTTATCTGTGGTAATTAAGCAAATTAGTAATGTTAAATATATTATATTTAAAAATAATTATTTAGTTAAAAGATATAAGGAACTTTGAAGGAAAGAACTTGTGACAATAATTTAGTTATTGATTCTATAGATGAATTTCACAATAATACATGTCAAGTAAAGTACCATGTTTACGATCAACCACAAGTTTATTCGTTTGCAATAAAAAAATAACAAAATATTTGCCTTGTATATACTTGGATACAAGTATGTGTGCAAATACAAGTGGATTATTTATTCCCTCACTCTCATAGTCTGATGGAACGCAAATCTAACATTACTCGAAAGAATTCAGGTTCTGGAACAACGGCATTATTTGCGATACGTTTTACGACAGTATGAACAGAGCAAACATACAAACATCGGACTGGAACTGATATCTTCACCGTAGAAAATTAATAACTTTATTGGTTAGGCTTCCAAGTTAGCAACTAGAGCAACAAGGCAGATAGTGAACGTGGATCTTAAAAATTTTTTTTTGTTATCGTTTGGCGAACGAGAAAATGGGCCACCCGATGGTAAATGGTCACCACCGCCCATAGACAATGGCTTTGTAAGAAATATTAATCATTCCTCCACATCACCAATGCGTCACCAACCTTGGGAACTAAGATGTTACGTCCCTTGCGCCTGTTGTTACACTGGCTTACTCACCCTTCAAACCGGAACACAACAATACTGAGTACTGCTGTTTGGAGGTAGAATATCTGATGAGTGGGTTGTACCTACCCAGACGGGCTTGCACAAAGCCCTACCACCAAGTTAGAAGAAAAGATAGCTTGGACTAATCCAGACAAGCACTATGGAGTTTACTTGTTCTTTATTTGTAATGGGTCATTTTGGTGCATTAATCCTCTTTTACCTTTTCGGTAATAACGTATAATTTACGAATATTGTAGTCGTTCAACGTTTGTCTGAGGGCGATAAGCGCGTCGGGAGTCGTGTAGCTTTATATAATGTGACAATAGCGCAAGGCAAAACTATTGTGTTTCCTGTACTAGATATTCACTGAAATTACACGTTTCGGACTTCAGTTTTCGGTTGTTTCGTTTATCAAAGGACAGGGTTTTGAAATTTTTCAACATTCGCACGAATTGGAAAGTTTTTTTTCTATGTGAAAATATTTATTCCAGAAATACAAATGTTATTTTTACAAACTTTTATTTGACTCTATCTGTTAGTTGGAATATGTGGCTCGTATCTAGTAACTAAATTTTAAACCAGTTCCACTCAACCGAACTTACAGTGCTACTGACAATACAATTTTTATATTCTAAAAATTGCATTTTTTCATAATGGACAGCCGTTGCAAGTATGCGAATTGAAATAAGGTTGTTTCCAAAAAGGTTTATTATAAGGATTATTTAAGATAGACTATGTTAGTTGTGGTTAGTTATTGTTTGACTAAAATTAAGCATCTGACGCTCGAATTGCAAGAACAACTCCTGTTTATACAGCCAATGTGCCGCCAACAATAGGATCTGAGTTGTTTTGCCTCTTGTGCGTGTAATTTCGCTGTCTCACTCATCCCATTAACCGGATCACGGGAATAGAGAAATAATTTTATTGGTTTTTTCTTATTTTACGTAATAAAGATTTTCATCTACTTCAAACTACTTTTCAAAGAATACCTTGTAAACACGTGAATTTCAACAATTTCAATCTGTGCAAATTAATACTTGAAGGAAAACTCCCTTATGAAGAATCATGAGAAATTATTAAACATGACGTATTGTATTACCAACCCACAGTTAAGTAACCATAGCATACGCATTCAAAAATTATCCCTAATCAGAGAGTCGCCTTTGTCCATAAGTGAGACATTTACTTTATCTGTAATAGGATTTATCCTATTATATCCACTATTCTAGCCTAAAGGCTGCGCGGATAAAAATGCTTACTTGGTTAATTAATTTAATTTAAAACGTTTGTCTCTCTGAAACTCCCTAATTAGCTAATTCGCCACACGTTAAACTTTGTGATGCAATATTTTCTGTTAAAAATTTTTAGATGAAAATATATAATATAATTATCCACGTGACTTTTCCACACGACACAGTCATAACAAATGTTGCACTGCGGAAGGAATTTTGTTAGCGTGATGCTAATACAATTAATTAACGAAACCCCGAGATGTCTCGTCGCTGTTTCAGAAAATTGTTACAATTGTTTTCGTTTTGTTTTGTTTATTAATTAATATATTTTATTTTTTGAAAGTAATCTCAATCAAATAGCCCGCAAATTTTGTTTTCTATGTACGTGACGCCTTACCAAGTCCATTCTATTATTAAATCTCTATTTTAGTTCCAAAAGATTCTGGCTTGTGCGTAAATTCCACGCTAATCATTGCACTTCCATGCCTTTACATCTGCCTACAACGCCTTATATGGAACCTTCTGATGGAATCCTCTAAGCTCCGTTTGGGAATTTCTGTCTTGCAATTTTATTATTCAATGCTAGTTATTAACTAACTAATTTTATTTATTTATTTATTTATTTAACACTTTTTTGTACACCACAAGCACAATTACAAACGATTACAAAATATACAAACTAATAAACTAATGGTGAAACAAAAGGCGGCCTTATGGCTTATTAGCCATTTCTTCCAGACTACCTTGGGTTAGAGGATTGTGTTTGGAAGACAGTATAGGGTGGTGCAATTTAAAATACTCTTAAAATAAATACAACCTAAACACATACAAAAATAAATAACAGTAATAAATATTCAATAATATGCATACGTACATATATCAATAAATACATACATACATACATACTTACATTCATACATACATACATACATATATACATACATACATACATACATACATATATACATACATACATACATACATACATACATATATACATACATACATACATACATACATATATATACATAATACATACTTATATGACGTTATTAAATATTTGTCATAATCATGTCGTCGTCATTACTGTGATGAGAGATATAAGTTCTTAACAGAGTTTTTAAATGCATGTAAGGATTTTGACATTCGAATGCTCAATGGCAAGTCGTTCCAAAGAGTTATAACGTGAATAGTGAACGACTGGCTGTAAAATTTGGTGTTATGAGCAGGCATTTTCAGTACGAGACTACGTGTTGGTCGAATTCTAGACTGGTCTCCTAAAAATTCAAATTTCTCCTTCAGATAATGAGGAGCATTACTTTACATTATAATTTTGCACTAAACAAAAAATTGAAATTTTAATACAAGGTAAGTTATAATTATTTATATCTTCTGTCCAATTTTCAACCATCTAACAATTTTTTTCACAAAGTTATAAACAAAAACGCTTTTCAACCTCTCAACACCCTTTTTTTTTTTTTTTTTTGTTTAACGAGGAGGAAATGCATTTACGCATGCCGCCCGGTCGGGGGACCGGGACGGGTATGTGGGACTCAACCGGGAACTAATGCCCCGTGCCAGGGCCCGCTAGTGCTAATGCCCTGTCCTACCCACTAAAACCATCCTCGGGTTTCCACCATGCCGCCGAGTGGTGAGGCCACGGGATCGCCAAGGGCATGCAACCGCGACCCCACCAGCGGCAGCCACCGTGAGGCGGCTGAATATTCATGGAAAGTGCGCCTAGTGCGCGCCTTCCCCCTCATCCTACACGTAAGAATGTGGCAAACTCCCCCGAGTCCGTGACCGGAGGCTGGGCGTCAACGAAGCTGACGCCCTGCGGCGGATAAGATGGTAACCTCCGCCGCTGACCGCCGGTGTAAAACACCTGGGAGGCTCGAGTAGCGAGCCCTCCCACTCCCTCTTAGCCAACGAGGCCACTCACATGGTCCGCCCTGAAGCCTATCAGGGACGTACCAGGAGCAGCCCCGCGGCATCCCTCCTGCCAGTCTTAACCGTGGCCGACGAGCAAGCTCAAGCCGGCCCCGTTGCCCAGGGTACACCACGAGGAGGTGACTAACATGTACCCTACCCTCTCAACCCCCTAGCGTTCACCCCAGAGGGTTGAAAATTTTAATTTGTTGTTATTTTAAAGTCCCAAATCACATATCAAAAAATCATAATGATACTAATTGCTTGACCTTCACGGGCTTTATTGACTGGCCTAGTAGTGCTATTCTGTAAGAAGTAATTTCGTATCTCAGTGGTAAAATGTTCAAAACCAACTTACTATTTATTCAATATTTTAATTTTATCAATGTTGTACTTTATATGAGAAATGTCTATTTTGAATTCTATTTATTAATTCAAGTAGCTATCCAGTTTCGCATGGATAGCATGACTACGCTAAATATTTAAGTACAAATATAAAATAAACATTTGTTTATTATTTTTTGGGCTTCTTCGCGAGAGTACGCAGGACAACTTACTACAGTTTCATCAGAATTGAATGAATGCCTTAGGGGCGCTTAGTGGACAAACTTTTGAAAATTAAATAATTTCAATTAATTAAGAAACAAGCCGTATCACATTGGAAACTTTATTCAGATGCCCAACGTTTTTTAAATATTAAAGATTATGGAAAGTCTTATTTTAGGTTAGTCTTGGTACACTGAGTAACCTAACAAGATAAGATATAAGATTTCTATTTTTCTTATTTCGAGACGAACTCCATTACAAATTTAAACCCAATTAGATTTCCATAAGGAATGACAGCAACATTTTAACGTGAAATTTTCACCAGTTCCAAGATCCACCGGTTAAGGCTGTGTGATGTATGCCAAACATGCATCAATCAGGCGTGCGCAGAGCCCCAAAACTATAAATTTTATTGCTAAATCTTAACATTTCTAATCTGAGTAACCACGTATGTGACAGCCTTTTAATGAGGCAACTTCGTTCGTTCGTTTTTGGAATAAAGTAACCCTTAGTATATAAATTTCGTATATAATAAAATAGATGCGGGTATATTATTAACGCCTGAAATGATTAGCTACAAACAGATGTTTGTAGCTAATCATTTCATAGTTGTTTTAAAGAGAAATGCAACCGATGTTTTCCTTTATTTCCTTAATTCGAATTGCTCTTGTAATATTCCCTCGACTAACGTTCAAATTTTATCAATAACAAATCGGAGAAGTTGATCAACAAAAGTTAGTTAAATCTTACATTGCTCAATTGTATTGGAAAGTCTTTTGCAAATTATTAATGTACAAAATCAAAATACACTTTATTCGAGTAGGTTTTTACAAGCGCTCTTGCATCGTCATTTTATATAACTGTATTTAGTGAAGCTACCACCGGTTCAGAATGTAGATTGTACCGAAAAGAACCAGCAAGAATGTCAGCAGTTACTTTTTTTTCAACAAGTACTAGTCTCACGCTTTTTATAATCTCTATAAATTTTTGTGCTTTGTTTATTAACGTATTTTTTTTGCAAATGATTTAAATTTATGAATCGACAAAGTTTATAATTATATATCTAACATAATATCATCTTTGTCATCATTAAATAATCGATAAGTTTACAGATATCCACGCCTTAAGTATATATAGAAATAATCAACTAGATCTAGAAGCTATAACAACATTTAATCTTGGGTCAGTTGCGGACACTTTAAAATGAGTTCACGTAATTGAAAGAAAAACTTTGAAATTGATTGCATCCCGAGGACTTCGTAGTTTTCAACTAAATATATCATGTCATTTGTGAAACATTTTTACGCAAGGAACGTAAAGTTACTCTCCGTATTGAATTTGATCTTATCTATACAAATATAAATTGAAGAGTTTTTTTTAACGCTAAAATCTCTGGAGTGATATTAACGCTAGTAAAACTGTCTGGAACAGCTAATATTATGACCACTGTCTGTTTCTGTTCTTTAATTTCAAAATTATCAGTATTTGTAAGGGTATGCGCATACACTTATGCCTTATACTGAGAGTGGAAGTTGGCCAGAAGAACATCATCACTTTAATGTTTTATACAGAATTAATACGTCGACTGCAAATACCTGATGGGATTGGTCACCAGCGCCTATTAAAATTGGCATTATAAGAAATATTAAAAACCTTATACCGTCAATGCGCCACCAACTTTGGGCATTAGGATGCTACGTCCCTGGTGCCTTTAGTTACACTGGTTTATTACAGTTCACTTATTAAAATAACAGAGTGATTAATTATTATTTATTATCGACGACGAACAGAATTTTAGTCCAATGAAAATGAATGAGTTCCCTAAAAAGTTTGGTACTTGAACGATTTTATGAAATGGATATACAAAATTCAATTTGATAGAACATTAGCATAACTTTTGACGTTTTAGCTTTATTTATGTTGAACGAAGTTTTGATCGTTAAACTGCTCGTGAACCTACCTCATTAGCAAAATCGCTTATTCGCAAATTCGCAAGCGTTTCAACAAACACTTTAAAACAAATATGCGATCTTAAGCACGTTAATATATTATGTAGCTTATATTTTTACATTTAACTTCCAAAATTAGCTCGTCTACTCATGGACGATATTTATAAAAAAGTCAGCTTACTGTTCGCTCAACCTGATCCCATTTTTTGGAGTCGATTATTTGGTAGATTTGTTTTTTTTTTTTATGGCATCGATTGGCGGATGATCATATGGGTCACCTGATAGTTCCCTACATCGCAAATGCGCCACCGACCTTGGGAACTAACATGTTATGTCCCACGTGCCAGTTGCATTGGCTCACTCACCCTTCAAACCTGAATACAATACTGAGTACTTTTGTTTGGCGGTAGAATATCTGATGCGTAGGTTGTAGCTATCCAGACGAGCTTGGGAAAACCAAGTTAAGTATTTTTTTAGTAGCGTATGGTTATAAATGTCAAAAAAAAATGTTTACTCTCACCGGTTGAGCTGGATGGACATGAGGTAAATTTTTCTGTTTTTCTAAAATTACACCGTACGAAAAAAACATGGATGTCGAATCTCTTTGCTTTGTTTGGTCGTTCTCAGGGACTGCTGACGGCACATGTACTGGTGGAAATATAAAAGTCAACGATCGTATGTCAGCGACGTGCTGACAGAGAAAGTGCCTTTGTCCAGTTGAGAATGAACAGACTGGTGACATCTCTATTACGTGAATAAGGTACATTAATTCTAATACAGGAGCTTGTCAGCTAAAAAATTTCTTAAGGAATTTGTTTTATAAAATACTGAAAAGAAAATTTAAAGTACATATTGATCACAAAAGTCTAGACTCTAACTCTGAAAATAAAACCTTTCCTTCTAACTTTATTCGAAATATAATAACGGAACATAAGGAGCAGTCATAAAAGTCAAACGGTTCCAGCAATTCCGAAAGAAATATTTTTAATTACTTCTGCGAGGACCGCGGTCTATGATGTCGGCTACATTCTGTAAGTAATCAATGGTGCGAGGTACAGGAAAAAGCGGGTAAATAAATATTATATTTTAAGTTATATACATAAACTCTTACGTGGCAAGTATTAGTTTTTCCACGTGAAGCGTATATTCATATCTAGTTTGAAGTTTTCCTTAATCGAATTATCCTTTATTTATTCTGATTGAATAAAGTAAATTTTGTATATATTTCGATGTTTCAAGGCTGCTCTGAACGATTACAGTCACCAAGGCTATTATTAAGGAAAATCAGAATTACATTGTATAATTGTCTGCGGAAGCAGAACTCTCTTTTCTTCACCCTTATACTCTCGTGTGAATTTTGAGAAATTTGTACTAACCGCACCAGACAAATGGAGGATAACGAAGTAGAGGACATCTTACCACTAGATAGACCCACTTGGGTCGCAGTTACTTTAACGCTCCTATCCACTTTCTTGTACTTTCTTTACACGAAAGAGAAATTCGGTTAGGTTGATTAAAAATGTATAAACTGTATAAACATATGCGTGCAAAGGAAGGACTGGACCATTCATGGTACACAAATATGGCAAAGTGTATGAAACGAACATGCATAAGTAATAAGTTCGTAAAAATACTAAAAGATTGTTCTAGTGGTATTAAAAACTTTTTTGAGATCTATTTACTCATTGAAGGTGCGCCACTGCACGTTAAATTATTAGATTGAATTGATTGAATTATATTAGATTAACGTAGGCGTAAGGGTGAAGCCATTAATAATTATTATTTATTAGTAAATCAATAGTATTTTCTTGAACGCGACTAGCTAACGATCAATCATTTTATACAATTTTATCCGATAGGAAAACTTTATCCACAAATAATTCTGAGAAATAAAATATATATAGCTATATATAACATATTATAAGCTAATAAAAATAACTCTTCTCAAGAACATATCAAATAATAAAAACTGGTAGCACTGATTGTTAGTCAGTTGGTTTGTTTCTTTAGGACGAATTTTGCTGAATTTGAATAACTTTCACTTATCCTTTGGATCTTAAAATTTGTATGATGGTTCAGCTACATTGAAAATGGTCAGCATGAACTGATTCAAAGACAAGAATTGGCTCTAGGTGATGGAACTCTCTAATGATTAACAATATAGACATAATTTCATATAAGTATTTCATGATAACATTACGAGACTTCCTTGTACATAAAGTGTTTGTCTACTGTCTTAAGTAAGTATATTTTGATTTTAACCAAAACAAGAAGCAATGAGTGACGGAGAGGCATGACGGCATGCGAGGGCATCGTGACGTTTGCCATCAAATAACTAGTTTGTCCGCCTTTGTTAAATATATTTAAATTCATTTTATAAATTGGACCAATCTCTGTTAGTGAAAAGGTGCAGCCCCTGGCTCGCTAGTCGAAAATTAATTAAACTATCTAATTAAATCTCACATCACTGCTTGATTTTATACTTTGGTATATGTTTTGACAAAGCCCATATTTTGTAATCTTTACGAGCAACGTTGTCTTTGTAGGTTGTTTTATAATATACTTCCTGCTCACCAGACCCGACATTGACAAATTACTGTTGCGTCACAATATATTTACAGCAATATTATGTATATTCACAGTAGCATTGATCACTTTGATAAAGTCAGTGATAATCATTGTATGTGCAAAAGTCAATAAGTATTAGTTCCACGATTTTTTATCATCTTTATAATCTTGTATTCAATAATATGTCTTTTTTTCAATGTGTTTTTTTTACAAATGATTTGAATTTATGAATAATTTTATTAATTAATAATTAGCACCCCTGCGAAGCTGGGGCGGATCGCTAGCAATACAAAAATGTACCAACGCCCGTCACCAGTCTTCGGTCGAAGCGGTCGAAGGGATATTAATCTCAAACAAATAATACCAACATAATTTTTTATGTACAAAATTGTATTATAATGAACATAATTTGAAAAGACGTCTAGTTAAGTCTGATCGTTGTTATCGAGACTACGTTCGATTCTTGGAAATCATTAGAATATTTAACAAAAATTTAATAGTACGTTCATATTTTCTTTATTTTTACGAGCGATTTCATAAGTTGCTTAACTATTTTTTTAATATA
Organism: Vanessa atalanta; assembly: GCF_905147765.1. Taxonomy (NCBI): domain Eukaryota; kingdom Metazoa; phylum Arthropoda; class Insecta; order Lepidoptera; family Nymphalidae; genus Vanessa; species Vanessa atalanta. The sequence continues at coordinate 924,934 of NC_061871.1, forward strand.
TTGTGAGGAGTTTTCATGCACATATAAGGAGTTTTTATGCATCGCCATTAACCACCCGACGAAAAATAACTAATAAGTAACGTGAGATTTGGCTTGTCATCAGTGGTATGGTACGGACGATGGTGATAATCAGTGTTAGTTGTGATTAAGGTCACGTACGCCATTTTGATTTGACTTGATGTTATTTTATTATTGAAGTTGGCAGTATTTGTTTGTGTTATTCTTTGTGTGTTACCTCACTTCTGGTTGCTAAAAATATACTAATTATTATAACAGGGTCTGTGGCATACATCATACTTTTACATCATCGCACTGTCAAATCTATCGACTAATCAAGGACAGTTAGTTTAATACATAGACAATTATACTTCTTTTTTAGTGTTTTTTTTATATTTTATATATGTTAGAGATAGTGAATTTGCACGGGTATACGACCTCATTTATTAGAATGATAATAATATGAGACGTCAATTGAAAATAATATAAGAAGGTATTTTGTTACACAGCCGTCTGTTGGAAATAAATAGATTTAAGGTATATCTGGCAGTGTGTGTTCCTTTTTTGAGTGAGGTACTTCTCTGGTCTCTCGGTCTTGGGACAGCGCCAGCGCCAGACATGCGTACTGACTGAATTAGTAATATCAACATATCGGACGACAATATTGATCATTTAGATAATATAAGATAATTACCATAGGAATATATATGGATGGCGCTGGTTTTACAATGATGTTCCAATCTCTCTATATTTCTTTACAATCCTCACAATCATCCAATTGTTTTCCTTATGACAGCTCAATCATTTTTTAAAATAAGAAATAGTGTTACATGCCAGTATTAAATGTTATCCCATATAAAATAATATCAATTAAAGTTGTACAAATTAGTGATTAATTAATTACGATAATAATTGTATATATTTATAATATATAATAATATATATGTGATATAATTAATGATATAATGCAATGACATAACACCATATTTGAAGCTAGGGCAACTCGCTAACAATTTATAAGAATTATTTACATTTACGGTCCTACCATTATAAATTGATTACTTTAATTCGTATCCAGATTTTACGTAATAATATTATTATTAAGTGTAGTAAATACTTTTAATTGGAAAGATATCATTTTATACCTCCGTGGTCGAGTAGTGTGTACACCGGTTTTCATGGGTACGCCACTCTGAGGTCCCGGGATCGATTCCCGGCCGTATCGATGTAGAAAAAGTTCATTAGTTTTCTATGTTGTCTTGGGTCTGGGTGTTTGTGGTACCGTCGTTACTTCTGATTTCCATAACACAAGTGCTTTAGCTACTTACATTGGGATCAGAGTAATGTATGTGATGTTGTCCAATATTTATTTTATTTTTTATTTTTATACAAATAGAAAATAAAAATTCAATGTCAAAAGTATAAATAAATGAAATATTTAAAAAGTTCTTAAAGATTTCTGAAATATATTTACAACAGATTCTTGTTTAATTACCTAGAATATAAAGGAGCGGTAGTAAGTGCTCCGTGACGGTTCGTTAATATCACACAAAGGGACAATAATGGCTGCACTATTTTAACCTTTACCAGAGCTTTTTGGAGATGATCATTGTCTTTTGATAATTCAAAACAATATATTACGTGTTAGAAGAAGTGCGAGTCGCCATCTTGTACTAAGATGTCCCTGTAACACCAGTCTGTCATGTTTGACCAACGACCGTACCGACCGACAATAAAGATATTTGCAGAAGTGCCTTTATATCGTATATTGTATTAGGTTACAAGTAATCTGTGAGAATATCCGCTGACTAGTTGGTTCTACAGATAGAGTCCTGTGAGTTGTACGATGTAGACACAGATAGAAGATTTCCAACTTTTGGGTGCGGAAATCCATCAATTACTGAATATGAGTAGTTCAATTAGCGTTTTAATTAACAGCGTACCCATTTCACTAAGCTTGAATTATATTCAGCCATATACCGGAATATGGTAAATTGTTTTAGACTATAGTGAAAATAAAAATATTTAAATTGGTTAGGTTTGGTGTGAACATAAGGAGGAGATAATGAATAGTCTCCCTGAGGAGAGCTCGGCCGAGCCACAAACTGAGCCCAGCACTTAAGTGACCTCGGGTGCGTAACATAGACACGATCCCGCAGCCTCTCCGATCCGTATCGAAGACGGCCATTGCAATAGTTTTAATGGGCAGGAATCCTACATAAAAGGGACCCTCGGTACCTTTTTGAAGGTTTCCACTCCTTGAAAAAAAGGAACACACATACTTGGTTAAATATTTTATTTTATAAATTAAACTTGCAGTAGATTTCTCGTAGGTCTGTATCTTTTATCAAGAGAGTCTAAAGCAAATTATCCTGTTATATGAACGGAAGCTATTTTGGCCCAATGTCATTTAGGCCGCTGGTTGAGGGGCGCCATTTAGTAAAATTGCGAGGCTATCAATTCAAAGGTTAATTAAACAAGTTAGCTTACGTTAGTAACGTTGATTATTAACTTCAATTTTACTAATTAATTCTCTCAGTTTGTTTTTCATTAAAATGACACCAATCGAGTTTTAATTGTAACGATGAACAGTATTCAAAATCGAAATTCATCGTTCGATTCTGAATAATAAATTTCAACTGGTCACTTTCAAGTTTGAAGTTGGAAATTAAATTTGCTTAAAATATTATCGAGTGTAGAAGTGCCGTTAACGATGTAACCACGTAAGAGTCTTCATACATGTAGTCCATTTCAACAGAATTGTACATCAGCTAAACCAATAATATATTTTACGAACAAACTCAAAATCAAAATATACATTATTCAAGTAGGCTTTTAGAACTATTGAATCGTCATTGTACAAAATAAATTAAATTTAAACTTAGTTATTTTATTGTGGTGTAAGTCCGTCTAGGTAGGTACCACTTACTAATTATATACACTGCCATCAATGAGCAATAATTAGTATTGTTGTGTTCCAGTGTGAAGAATGAGTGAGCCAGTGTAACAGACATAACAAACAAATTAGTTTCTATGGGTGGTGGCCCTGGCGATGTTGGTTATTTTTTTTATGGCGCCAGTATCTAGATACAAGGACGTCACCCATTTGCCCGCTTACCTACCTTGAACTGATTATTTCTCTTATCATGAAAAAATATAAAAAAATATCACCGATTCCGAATCTTACATCCGAAATCTAATGATAAAATATGACAAAATGTTCTATATGAAACTAACTGACTAAATGCATCATCTACAAATTAAATCCTACTTGTCTTACGGACAACAAAATAATATTCCATAATCATTTACATTAATCTATTACACGAGCTTTTAATTTACTAATAAGTCATGTAAATCATTTAATGACAAATAAAACTTATACTAATTCTTACGTAACGTTAAGTTACATTACGGCATGTTATCAGCTAAATCGGTTATAGAATGCACAAACAAACAAAGACCATCTCACAAACATCTCACATCACACACAATCTGTCTTGTGTTCAGCGATATCGAAATTAAATTAATTATTTATTTAGTCCAAGATCTATTGAAGTCAACTATACACAGTTTCGCAAATAAAACACGTGGAAGCGAAGTTTAATAACTGGCGCAAAAAATATGTGGATAAAGTTAGAAAGTTCATTATTATAGATTTTTAATAATAATTATTAAATTTTACATCGGATGGTATTTAAATACAACTTCATCAGCTTAACGATACGGGATTAAAGCTTTGATTGAAATATTTTTAACTGTGGTCAAAATAAATACGTATTTGTAAATCTGTGTTTAAATGTTATGAAATTTTTAAACTATGTTTTCGTGATTTAATTTTCATAGTTGTATGTATGGATTTGTATGTGGGACTTTTTAAAACAAATTAATAAATAGGCTTTTTGGGTGCGTGTCCGGGAAAAAATACTAGTCTGTCAGGGTTTTTACAGTTTACCAGAACCTATGGCTAAAAAGATTACAGTATAGTTTAATTTAACTTGACTTACTTGAATAAATACATTTGATATAAAATACATTTATTTTAATTTGAATATTAATTATCAATTTTCTGGTAAATGATAAAAAAATTCAAACAATTACATAAAAAGTTGTTATCTCACTAAGACAAAAAAAAAACATTAGAAATTAATCTTCTTGGGTCTCAATAGGCCTTCTACTATCCGGCCTTTTTATCCAAATTTCCGGCTATTCGGTACAACTATAAGTACGTACGTCGTGTGTTATGTACTTCATGTCCATTTTAAAATATATATATATAATAACAACAAACTCCTTCTTGAAAATAATTTGCTCAAATAGAAATCCGCGAGGCTAATATTAATTAAAACGTAAATGTAAGACGATGTTTTAGCACGTCGGGGTGAGTATCACGCACCTGTAGTTTGGCTGTTGCTATTATTGTGTTCTGGTTTAAATGAGTAACAAATCTGAACTGTAATTACAAACACATGTGACATAATTATCTTAATCTAGCGCCAGTGGTTTGCTGATCCTATCGGTGTTGAAAAGATATGTATTTCTTACTGCCTCTGTGGGCTTAGGTAAACTTATAGGAGTCATTTAGAAAAAAAATAATTAATCCCGGCTGCTGAATTTCACCTTTGGACATCTCGTCAAAATTCTAAATTTCACACGCACCACCTAGATGTCCGAAAATCCACAACAGCGTGATACTTAAGTCATTTTCTGCCTTGCACAACCACTCTGTGGAACCAGCTTTCGCTGGCGGTTTTTCCGAACCGATGCGACTTAGGAACCGCCGAGAAATGAGCGTACTCCTTAATTAAAAGTCGGCAACGCATCTGCAAGCATCTCGGTGTTGCAGATGTTCATGGGCGGTAGTAGTCACTTTCGATCAGGTGAGCCTCCTGCTCGTTTGCCACCTATCATATAAATATATATAAAAAAAAAAAACAATAATTTCAATTCGTATTTCCGAATTAAAAAAAAGTGATTATGTTTTTATTACGGCCAGCTTTTTTATAATTATATAAAAACTACTTTATAAATTAATTAAATACATACTTGACAACGTAGTCAGCCAAATTCTCAGACAGTTATTTTTTCAATTAGTACTCTTATTTACTTTACGGTCGCCTCGCGTCTGTATCAATATTTTTGCTATCTTCACTTCATCCAATCTCGCGTTAGTTGATTTATCTATAAAATAAGAAAAACAATATAGTAGGCACAATGCCAAAAAAATTTAATATAATATGTGATAAATGTTACTTAAATTCGTGAATGTTTTTTTTTAATTTACATCCCAAGACCATTCATTTCTGTGTGCTTTGAATATAATTTCTGTGTGCTTTGAAGCCGAGATGCCCCAGTGGTTAGAACGCGTGCATCTTAACCGATGATTTCGGGTTCAAGCTCAGGCAAGCACCACTGAATTTTCATGTGCTTAATTTGTATTTATAATTCATCTCGTGCTCGGCGGTAAAGGAAAACATCGTGAGGAAACCTGCATGTGTCTAATTTCAACGAATTTCTGCCACATGTGTATTCCACCAACCCTCATTGGAGCAACGTGGTGGAATATGCTCCAAACCTTCTCTTCAAAGGGAGAGGAGGCTTTAGGCCAGCAGTGGGAAATTTACAGGCTGTTAATGTAATGTTTGTGAAAAAAATGTGCTATGCTTAAAAGGAAAAAAATGCAGAAGAAACTTGTGACTAATTTCTGAAACATATGTGAGTATAAATCAACTGGCACTGGAATTAAAAATAAAACTGTAACCCCTCTTAAGGAATAAGGAGGCCTTTACCAAGAAGTGGAACTTTAAATGGTCGTTACTAAGTAAATAAATGGACCATATTTTAACTTTACAACAGAAATAAAACGCTTGGGTCTATTTACACAGCCGCTTATTGCAGAATTCAGTTAAGGTAACCAATTAACTTATAACAATGGTAATAAGCAAATACCTAAACAAAAATAAAATTTAAAATTCGAACCAATCACGTTTATATATTTAATTTATTTTCCTTTGTAGTCATTATTTTTTAATTTAATTCAGTACAGATTAAGATCACTCGTAACTTCATTCGGATATTTAAGTGCCACAGATGATAAAGCGAGGGAAATTAAACCACTGAAGCAAGAGAGCTGGTTGAATAAAAAAAAAAAATTGTGACGTCTCGAGACAACCGTGTGTAACAAATCGAAATTGACGGTTATTCACGTCACTTATTAAATAAAACTAAATAAATGAATATAACTATAAACTTAGTTTCGAAAATAAAATGAATATATTTTTGTTAAATGTTTTGAATATAAAAATAAGTCGAAAATAAGTCTAAATCTCATTGTCTTTGATTAAATATCACATTTGACAGGTCGCCAGAAGGCTATGATAGAGTAGGGTTATGCCGGGACTCTGTAATAACAATCAGTATATATTGTAAATACTAACTAAATAAGACCAAGAACTCAGAAGTGATAATTATTTCACTACATAGTACGAAGTCACTTCCCGCTGCCTGTCTGTTCCTATGTTTGCTTAGCTTTTTAAAACTACGCAGCGAATTTTGATGCGGTTTTAATAGATAGAGTGATTCAAGAAGAAGGTTTATATGTATAATACATGCAAAATATAGTAGAGAAACACTGACACATTATAGAGGTTTCCAATTTTATGTCGTAAATAAACACAATTGCGCTTACATTGCAAACGCTGGCTGAACCTGATGAGATAGATTAAAATAATACAGTATTGTATGTGTCCGTGTCCAGTATGTGTCTATCTCTTAGCGATAACCTACAATAACCATGTTTTATCCTTTTTAAACTTTTAACGAGAAATAATAGCTTATTTAAATAAAACATTAATCCTTCTCCAATTAAGTACCTTAAATACATTGTGTATTTAATAAAGATCAATATGGCCTTAAGTTAATTGAAAAAGCTGTGTACGTTGTATATAATGACATTCTGTACCTAGTGTATTTAGTATCATAATTGCACCCGAGCGAAGCCGGGCGGGTCACTAGAAATAGTATACATCGACTCTCACTGGAATACGGCGCAGGAAAAATCTACAAATCTTAAAAAAAATAAAAAATATTAATTTAATTAATATATATATCGGAGCGTGGTTACTTTAGTTGTTGATTTGGATAATTAATGAATCGAATAGTTGGCAATAATGTTTGATGGCTGATTTACTTATAAGAGCGGGTCACCCCGAATGGAGTTGTAAGTGTCATGGCAACGCGAGTCGTCAAATACATATTGTGGAAATAATCTCGGACGAAAACTTTGCGGAATCCCGTTGGACTGGCTGGATTCCAACGAAGCGTGGAAGATACGTGTTACGTGGTGGTGTTAAGCGGAGGCTTGCTTATGGAATGCCACAGATAAATATCGCAGCATTAAATAACTAATAAAATGTTCCAATAAAAACATTTGAAAAAAAAAAAACAAATCTATGTGTTCTGGTACTAGAAACTAAAAATAAAAAAAATCTAAACAATTTGGTTTGCATACTTGGCAATTGAGTTTCTTTTGTCAGTGTACACGTGCAAAAATAAATACAGAAGAACAATGAAATAAAACTTTATGAGGAAAATCGTTACACGGATATAATTTTAATCGGTTGAATATATTCGCTTATATTCGCTCTTCAGATTTAGAATCGACCGTAGGTAATTGTATGACTTTTTTTAACTGAAAACATTGGAGAAACAAAAACGTTTCTATAACGTTCATATCATTATGTTTCTGATGATTATGTTGTTACGACAATTTATATATCTTTGTTTAATAGTATCTTTAAACCACTTAAGTTATTTAAAATTAAAACTAGTAAAACGAGGTCTATGAAGTCATTATTAATATTCATTTCTAGGAATAAGTCGACCGTATTGAATCCTGAAAATATCTGGATCTAGTGGGATTGAGACGAACAAGTCCCGCAAATACCTAAATTAAAATTATCTTACAGGATTGTATTCCCTAATTATAATAACGGATGCCGTCACGGCATACGATTCAGTATTAATCTCAAGGCGCGTAGATGTTTCACATAAAAAAACGCACGAGACTTCATATTCCACGAATAAAAGGAACACGAATGAGTCCGATGTATCGCTCTGTATTTTAAAATTCTATTTGCGTTCAAGTTCCTAAAGTCTCGCAACTGAGAGAATGATTTCACGTCCATGATCGATGTATCTTTGTGACAGAAGTTGTGAAACGATACAAAGGTTGTTTATAAACAATAACGGCTTCCTAAGTCATTTTATAAATGCGTAAATATATCGTTTCTTATGCTTCCACGTTTTAACAACAAAATTGATGAATATTATTCTTTGCATATATGTTTTAAAGTATACAGAAATTAATATAGAATACCTAACATAAAATGAATAAAAAACGTGGAGTTCATGCTTGTTGACTTCCGGGCGGGAGACGTAACATACATACATATATCATTGTATTTAACTAACATGACGGTTCTTGCCGGTTTTTCTCGGTAGAATCTACATTCCTAACTAAATAAATAAATAGTTTGTTAAATGACGATACAAAAGTGCTTGTAAAAGCCTACTTGAAAAAGTATATTTTGATTTGATATGGGATACCTAACATCAGTCACTTGGATGAAGTCGCGAGCGGAATAAATGTCGTTTTGAAGCTGATTACTTGAACAAAGCTGGGTCTTCTTCGAGAAGGAAAGAGATAAAACAGTGTTTCCTTAAACACCAGCTATGCATCATTTATAAGTAAAGCGTTTAATTTTTTGAAAGTAATATAAATACAGACTCTGTCAAATAACAGTACTCTGTATTGTTGTGTTCCGGTTAGAAGGGTGAGTGAGCCAGTGTAATCACAGGCACAAGGGACATAACATCTTAGTTCCCAAGGTTGATGGCGCATAGGTGATGTAAGGAATTGTTAATATTTCTTAGAGCGCCTTTGTCTATGGGCGGTGGTGACCACTAACCGTCAGGTGGCCCATATGCTCGTCCGCCAACGAATGCCATAAAAAAAAAACAAAAACAATCCCTACTAAGAAGTAATACTATTACCATAATTATGTCAATTTACAATAAATTTTGTACCGAATTGAATTCTAAATTAAAAAAAAATACTACATTTTTTTTAATGGACCTAACGACGATGACAAAAATATCTTCTATACCAAAGATTTATTTTTATCACTTATGACCAAATGACATAATATAGGTACGAATACGGTAGAAACGCATTATCTCAATGGCGAACTTAGTAGGAGTTTAAGATCTCAGTGATGTCGGTCTCGGTCGCTCCAATGAACACATTTTAGACTCAGTTTTATTACTATTTAATTTGTTGCAGTGGAATTTATTTTAGTGAGCTGCGAGTAAAACTTCAACATCAAAATTGGAGTTGAGAACAAGGGTTTTATAAGTAGTGTTTGTTTGGAACCTTTCTCATAGAAAACTTTTGCATTTAGAATATAAGTAGGTATATACATTATACATACATATATCCTCAATATAAATAATCAATTTTTAGTTAATTTAGCTTAGACTACGGTTGTTGGTAGGTCTGGATAGGTACCAACCAATGATCAGATATTCTAACGCCAATCAGCAAAATTTTGTATTGTTGTGTTCCGGTTTGAAGGGTGAGTGAGCCAGTGTAACTGTAGACGCAAGGGACAAGGCTAATTGGAGATGCATTGACAATGTAATGGATGCTTAATATTTCTTACAGTGTCAATGTTTATGGGGGGTGACCACTTACCATTAGGTGGCCCATGGCCCGTCCGTCTTCCTATATCATAAAATACAAACACACGCACAGAGAGAGACACACACACACACGCGCGCATATATATATATTTATATATCACGAGTCAATGCTCAATCTGTAAAAAAACTAAATATCAGTTTGCCAAAATACTATCACGAAGACAAGAACGTAATACTTAACTTATTTAATTTATGAACATTATTTGAATAAAGAACGGGAAAAAACAAAAGCAGGAAAAGAAAACGAATGGCGCATACCATTAATAATAATAATATGCGGTACATTGTATTAATAAAAGAAATGAAAAGGATAATTTATGAAGTTATTGCGATGATATATTTATGGAGTGATTTGAGCCGAAGAGAGCTGCCATAACATAGTGGTTAGAAGACGTGAATGATAAACGATAATTCCGTTACGTAACGATAAAACCATAGAATTTTAATGTACATAATATTTTGTGTTTACAATTCGTCTCGAAAGAAAACATTGTGGGGACTGCATGTGGCGAGTAAAATTTTGCCATGTAGACCTGCACTGTAGACGCGTTGTGGAGTAAGCTCAAAGAGCAGTGGGAAATTTGCAAGTTGTTACTTGTTTTTAAGAATTAAAATACGATATTAGCTGATAGAGCCGAGATGGCCCAGTGGTTAGAACGCGTGCATCTTAACCAATAATTTCGGGTTCAAACCCAGGCAGGCACCACTGAATTTTCATGTGCTTAATTTGTGTTTATAATTCATCTCGTGCTCGGTGGTGAAGGAAAACATCGTGAGGAAACCTGCATGTGTCTAATTTCAACGAAATTCTGTCACATGTGTATTCCGCCAACCCGCGTTGGAGCAGCGTGGTGGAATATGCTCCAAACCTTCTCCTCAAAGGGAGTGGAGGCCTTTAGCCCAGCAGTGGGAAAATTTACAGACTGCTAATGCTAATGTAAAATTAGCTGATAAGTTTTCACGGTAATTTAATAACCAAGACGTCTAAGATGTTATATACGTTATACCAGTAATTGAATCACTCATATTTCAAACTGAACACACTGATATATAATGTATGTATTGCTGTTTAGTTGAATTCACTTGCATATAATATATCGAATTTACACAGTAGGGCTTACACAGAGATCCCTCAAGTAAAGATATTAATTATGGTAACAATCAGATGCTTACGACTGTTAAAACGAGTATAATTATAATTATGTACTTATACTCGTATTAACAGCACACACTCTCGCACACGCACCCAGGTACACACACGCGCGCAAGAACTCGCACACGCACAAACGCACTCATACAGATACACTCATTTAAAGTCTATATATAGTATAAAATAGTACTTCCAAAAAGCGCACCAACTGAAGTTATTAATTTTAAACTAATAATGCACTGTAAATAAAAAAAAATCCGTCTCTTTAACCATTCGACAATATTGAAATCGCAATGATACAGAATGATTTAATTCCATTTCGATAGCGAGAGATTTAGGGATATCGATCTTTTATCCAGTTACGAAACTTCGAACTCGATACCAAGTTTGAACATCGAAATAATTCGGTATTTACCACTGCAAATGGGTTACCAACATTTAATACTGTGAGTTTCGAATGATGCAACTGCGGAATATTGTTCACCCGGGAATCGTGGCTCTGTTCCGAAATTTAGACAACGATCAATACTTATGACAAACTTTACTCGAATAAACTAAATGTAATTACACTTAGCTCATAAAATTCAGTACCTACAGTATTTTGCCGATATATCAGGTAACTTCAGTAGTAAAATAAATTGGGATTTAGGTGTCCTAGTGGCCCCCTTGTGGCACCTGACTGCACGTAATTCCACTCTTCGGACAGTCGATATCCGTGAGAGAAATCCTCACGAGCTTTAAAATTAGGACGTGCATTATTTAAAGAGATATCCCGGCACTTTATTGGTTTTATTTTACAACTGAGTTTAATTGTCAGCTTACATATGTCAGCCATTGTATTTTTCGTTTGACAATTTTTATTTCATCCCTCATACCGTATTGTATATACGGGATAACCAGTATTAACTAGGGCTTTGTCCGTAAAGTTCGTATAGATTTCAAGTAAATGGCTTACGACAATGACAGATGCGCCCTAACTACTCAACCGATCATTATGAAATTTTGCATACACGTCGTCAGGGGCGATGATATCGTCCTGACTGATTTCATTCACGAAAGCCAAACTCAAGGGAGACCAGCCTACTAAGTATTGTAATAGTTCACAAGTGTGTGCGTAAACACAGGTACACTCTCTAATCCCTTGCTTTCATAATCAGATGGGGCAGCAATTCCGACACGTCCGGAAAGAGTAATTTATTAGTCCAGATATTTACCTGGACTAATAAATAACTCTTTCCGGACTACTAATAAATATTAGTCCTACAAAAGGCCTTTGGCACGGAAGTGTATACACTTTTGACTTCCAGACTCTAAGAGTCTCTCAGACTGAGAATGTATTGATAGAAAAACCTCAAAAACGATTTGAAAAATAAAAAAAATATATCCCGCTGAGTTTCTTTCGCCGGTTCTTCTCAGGTCCGAGGTGCTAAATTCCGAACCGGTGGTAGGTTTTTGACAATCAATAAGCAAGTGCAAACACTTCTATATTGAATAAAGATTTTTGACTTTGACTTTGACTTTGAACCCAGAACCACGGAATCTGTGGCCTTATATCTAGCTACTAGACAAACGAAGCGTCAGGGTAATAGACTTAGGGTACCTGACACCCCTCGCCCCCTCGAACGCAGGCGGAAACCAGTAATTAAATGAAGTGTAAATATATTTTAGTTTAAAATCGCAACGAACTTCTTAAACTATTCATAAAACTGTAGTTTTATTTTTCGAGTTCATTTCTAACATTCAATATTATCACAATATAATTTATCAGGAAACTAAGAATTGGGTTCACGTATTGCCTGTAGTAATAAGAAAGAAAAGGTTACTTGTAACAACACAAAAAGTATACTTAACACATACTTAACATCTGCAATTCCGAAAATCCTATTCAATAATAAAATCAAGTCATGGGTCAGTTCCTAGGGGTTTTGGTGCATTGGTGAGGTAAGGATTGGTTGAAAATTCTTACGTTGCCAATATCCAAGATCCATTTGCCCTTCCACATATATATTATGTATTAAATATCTTACAAATTCTAAAACTGTGGTTACTCTATCGTCACGTAATGGAAGGTAACGAAATCCATGCCTTAGTGGAAGACCGTCTCTCTATTCTTCGGGGTTAGACGATATTTGCAACGATACCTTAATTTTATCTTTGGTCATCGTCGATACTTTAAGCGTGAAAATATCATTCTTAAAATGAAAATCATGGTTATCGTTGCAATAATCAGAAAGAAGATATCATCAGGAAATCTATATTTTGAGAGAATATGCAAGTTAATCATAATAATGGACTGTTTCAACTACAAGAGGAGTAGCGTGTAACCACCAAATTTCAAACTTTGAACCCGTAATGTTCGGCTTAGATCGGGCCAACCACTGGGCCATCGTCTTTTATTCTTATTATTACTTGATACTATGGTAATGTAGGCCACATGTCAGAGGCGTCCGATGCAGGATCACAACGGCATCACAAACCGCCGCAGGCAGGTTCCTTGCCAAGACTCTGTACAAGTATCTATAATTTAATCTTTGGCAAACGTTGAGGGCTAACGATAAAATATGAAATAGATATCTAACATAATTTATTTATATTTTCAGTCATATTTAATAAATACTTGGTGAAACCAAAAATATTCACATATTATAAACAAATAAGTCTTCATTGAGAGCTATATTGATAGTCGTTAGAACGCGTGTCTAACCGATGATTGCGAGTTCAAACCTAAGAAAGCAGCAACCAACCAAGCAATGAATTTTCATGTGTTCATTTTCAAAATGTTTAAATATGAATTTAAAAAAAATATTGAAAGAAAACTGTAAATTATAAATAATTTATTATAAAAACCAACTGAATACATTTTTTCCTACGAAAATTGGACCGAATTTTTATAAGTATTTTTTTCTTATCGTTGTTGGCCGAAGCGAGGCAAGGTAAGGCGAATCTGTTTTGCAAACATAGATTCTTTACTGCACACGCGTGACGTCACATGCTTGCTTAGTAGCCGCCATTCAAGAAATATAAGCATAGACAAAGTACATAGCTAAAAGTATAAGTAGCATAAGAATAAAGTCTATGTGTGAAACATTACAAACAATACAGTCACGACCAAGATCTCAATGGCAAAACCAAACATTTATCAGGAGCGAGGTTCAAGCTCCGTACCATTAGCAGCAGACACGCGTCAATCAGGCATCGACTCTTGACTTGAAGAATTTATATGAATATTAAACAAGTTATTCCATAAAAACACGAGGTATTATCATTGACTGTTTCATAGAAGATAAATAATATATGAATTTATGTATGTGAAACTCACACACACGCAACTCTCCGAACACTTGGGTTACACACACAGACAAAAAAGAAAGTAATTTGAAGTTTTCTTTTTTTTATAGTATGTTTTGATTTAAGGGCCTTTAAATAGGCTTTAGGGATTTTAATTGTTCAGTTGTCTGAAATTTTACGCGTTGCAACAGTTTGTTGTCTCTGTACTCAACTCTCCTCGGATGTTTAAAAATATGTTGTTTTTCATTAATAGCTATCCGATAACTTCTAATCCGCGCGACTTGGGATTTGAACTCAGAACCTCAGGATATGTGGCTTATGTATCCAGCGACGCAGTCAGCCAAAATAATTATGAAAGACCCAATAATACTGGCTTGTAGGTTCGTAATAAATCTGATAAAAAAAAAAAACAAATTAAGACACAAGTCATAACTCTGTAATATTAGCGTGATTTTACAGCATTTAAAAAACATGTTCATGACGAAATAAAACATTTCAATTGTAATTTTACCAACCATGTGATTATTATTGGACCCGTTTTAATATTCTCATATTTTCGTTGCCGTTTAAGTGGAAGTCGGTTAGATCTTTTGAACCACAAATTTCTCTTGTTTACAGAGAAAACTACTTTAAACGCCCCTAGCGTCTTTCGAGTTCAGGCGATAACGGTGGAACAATTTCGAGAATTTTCTGAAAAGGTTTGTATTCGAGAAGTGTTTAAATATTGCTGTTCACATTATTTATCTGTGCAGAGGAATGGATTTAAGTCTGATTGTGTTTTAGAGTCTTGTCTTTGTTTTATTAAGATTGGATTTCGGAAAAGGAATACAAAATGTATAGTCAAAATATTATGACCGTTACGAGATGCTTGGCAGATGTGATAAATTGAAATAAACAAATTTGGAATCAAATAAATAAATAATATATGAACATGATATTTATAAATAAATTAAATATTTAGTTGTGCTTAGTGGTCGGTCTTATCATAGGTATATCAGGTATATACCGCCAAACATCACGATCAAAGCACAAGTGAGATAACATTTTAGTTCCCAAGGTTGGTTGCGCATTAGTGACAAGACTATTATCTAAGTAATGTTGAAAATCGTATCTGTATAATTATGGTAATGCATTAAAATATTTATTATTAAAATCAAATCAAAATATACTTTTATTTAACAAACTATTTAAAGGTAAGCTATCACCGGTTTGGAATGTAGATTCTACCGAGAAGAACCGGCAAGAAACTCAGTAGTTACACTTTTTCAACATCTAAAAATATAGTATGTTATTTCTCCTGACTGTACAAAACAAGCATTAACTCTACGCTTTTTTATCATCTATATAATCTTGTATCGAATAATATGCCTTCTTTACCGATATATTTTTTACAAATGACTTGAATCTGTGAAACGACAAAGTTAAAAATGTCTGCGGAATTTTATATCATAATTATCAAATAGTGAATAAACAAAATACGCAGCCTTGTGCTTAGAACGTTGCAAGAGTACTAACCCCTGATACAGACTACTTCGATTTTTAATTTTTTGCACACGTAAAAAAACCTTCCGTACGATTTATAGCTTATTTAAAAATGGCTTGGAATACTTCTAGTATCATCTTTTATGGAGTAGGAGTTATTATTTAAAGAATTGAAAGAAATATATCGTAATGTTACTCCTGAAGAATAATATATTCAAGCTTTAAGTGTCTACAACAAATTGAAAAATAGCAACTGTGAAAGTCATGTCCGCTTGGATTGGCGGCAGTAATGCTAGCAGCATATTTACTCTATAAAATATAAAAGCAAATTCATATTTGTTGGTTTGCAATGGCACGGAAAGTATAAATGACTATTTCAAAATTATGGAATCCTATTCAGAAACTTATCCGTGAGAAAAAGTAAGGTATAAATTTGATGCCATACTTGACGTAGATTTTAGACCTTTTAACCCTGAATACATTTCATTGTTATTCCAAGTTTAAATAAACATTAAAATAAAAACAAATGACAGTTATTTCTTATCAGTACCCGTTTTGTTTTCATTATAATAATATTCAAAGAGAATCAAAACTAATGTACAGAGGCGTCGTATTGTTTCACACAGAGATTTGATTATATTGTTAAAAGAGCTGTTAATGAAGCTCACCACGCCACTGGGGAGCGGCGTGACGAGATAACTTCTGTAATTGGAATTAAAATTTCCCGCCAAGAACTTACTTAGTTCATGAAACCCGCGAGGCTTGAAACGACTGCTTTCAGAAACTACCTTACTCAAGTAATAGCTCAGGTTCGAGAATTTGTTTTACAGTTATTTTTGCTTCTTTGATAACACTATCATGAGAAGTTTTATATGTTTTCTGTATTGAATTTTCGTATAAATCGAATAATAACAAATTACGAAACGAATATAATCGAGTCCCAAATATCCCCTCCTTCACGTATTATTCCTGATGGATAATAGTTCTGAGACCGTTGCTCTTGTCCCTAGTAGAGCATACTTGTTTCTAGTAGAGCAACCTGTTCGATAATCCTCAAAATGATCGTTGTAAAATACAATGGTAAACTACTGCGAGCTATTGTATCCTAAGATGTCATCACGAAGTTCCATCAGATATTTCCAACACCCTGCAAATGTTGGCCATTGGTCAAACGAGTAATTGGCCATCTTATGTTAAGTGGTCACCGTTAGAAAGTTTTAACCATTTATTATACCGCCCATGCGCCACCAACCTTGGGAACTAAAATATCACGTACCATGTGCATGTAGTTACACTAACTTACTCATCCTTCGAACTGGAATACAACGCCAAGTAGTTGCTGCTTAGCGGTACAATGCGTATTTCTTAAATTGATTTCCTAGTAAATTTGCATTTTCAGACTTAGCATAGTTTAGTTATGTGCTGTCAATGTGTCATCACTCCATTTAACACGTTTCACGAACCCAAGAGAAACGGCAAGTTCAACGCATAATATAATTAGAGCCTTTACGTATGTTACCTAACTATATTCTCACTTTCTTACAGTTATCACTGTGTTCAAGCGATGAACCCTATCAATATATCAGTGGAATTTGACCGGATCGCACTGTATCGTTGATTTATTTGAACTAAAACTATCTTGGACGAAATTGTTTGAAATATGAGTTGGAAAAAAATGTTTTTAATATTCGTTTTCTGTTTTGTAATGACGTGTGATTGCTTAGAGACACGGAATGAAATTGAAGGTAGAGGAAAGAAGAAGAAGATTGCTTTACTGAGTGAGTATTCGTATTATGCTGTTATGTAGAGTAGTGTTTGTTTGTTTCCAAAATCATCAGACTTAAAGAACTTTTCTTTATCACCCACTTATATCTTTCAATGTCAACGGAACTCCTATTTAATGTAAAGGAACCAGAAAATATTAGTGGAAGTATTGTAAATTTTAACAAGGTTTATGCAGACCCAACTGTGTAACCACTGTGTGTAAGTGGTACCACTAATACTCTAGTTATTCTACCCAGATGGGCTTGCACCGAGTCATAGCATGAATAGAGTAATTAACATCAATTATTACGCATTTAAATGAATATCCTTGAAAAATAGTCTGTAAATTTTCTATTGTTGGGCTAATGCAAGTTGTTAGATACAGATGTGGCAGATTTTCATCCAAAGCAGGCTTCCTCATGATGTTTTCTACCAATCACGAGATGGAATGTAGATTATTCACAATAGTTGCTTTGCTCGGGTTTGAGATCGTAATATTCGATTGACATCTACGTGTACCACTGAGCCACCTCGGTTCGAAGTCTTGAAGTACATTATATTTGCTTTACTTTAATTAATGAATTCGAGAAGTTTGAATCAAGTTTGATCTTCAGCTACGGGCCGAACGCTTAAACTAATTAATTAATGCAGTTTTAACGTGCTATTTAAAAATGAGATAGTTTCTAGTATTTTATATAACAAACTTTGTAACTACTTTTATTAGCATGTTTTAATAATATAAAATTTTAACAAAGAAAACAAACCCGCAAACATTAACCGAAGGTTCCCGTTGAAGTACCCCGAAGTCCCCGAAGCACTGTTGATTTATATTTATTTATTTATTACTTATAATTCGTCTCGTGTAGGCTGTGGACATCATGACCTAACCTCCATATATCGGATGAATTTTTTTCAAGCCTGTATCTATCTTGCATTGCCTAGAGGAATTAGCTTTATAATTTTCTTTTAGAGAGTAAAGAATATCATGCATAGGATTATCACTCTTCCATGATATATCTACAATAAGGCTAATATCATGATAAGGCTCAAGGGACATTTTTTTTTTTTTTTTAATAATGTTTTCAACTACAGGCTCATGGCCCGTACCTTTTGTTGTTTTTGTTTATTGTTTAACATAGATTGAATTATTGTATTACATCTTTTGTTCCGTAAAAATCACTTTATTTCTACGAAACGGTACAGACCCTTGTACTTAGTTCTAATTGTTAATACTAGAAATATAAGGGACATAACATTTCAGTTCCTAAGGTTAAAGGGACATTGGTGTTACGAGGAATGATTAATTAAGAAAATTCCGCGGCATGCACTGTCAAAAATTTTTAATGTTAACAGATGTGGATACGACCCGACTGGTATAATATTATTATAGTTAATTTTATAGTATAACGTCTTATGGCAATTTACTTTTGGGTGTAGCCGACATAAATATGATTTTTGTCGTGTAGAAAAGGGATATTCAATTGCAATTGTAACTTGAACCCTAAAGCTTCACTACGATGTTAATTTAAGAAAATAAAGGTGTAGACTGTCGCTTTTCAATAAATATTTGATAATTTATTGTATGTAAAAATAAGAAGTACTGCTTTAGAAGTTGTGATGTGCCCGCAATTAATACAAGGAACAAGTATAAACTTCTGTAATTCTTTCGTGTGATAATGATACGTTTTTACAACAGGATCTTAGAAAATTGTCGAAATTTATGTATCGTGAGTTAGTAAGGTAAAATAGAACCGTCAAAAAACTTTTTTGTTCTAAGCGATATTAGCGACTTGCTTGCATGCTTTGGGAATGAAAGGATTTATTTTTTCTTCTCGAGTCTGAGTTGTTACTTTCGGTGTAGAATTATGAAAATCAAGAAGAAAGTGTAATGCTTCTATGTTAATCAAAAATTAATAATGAAAAAAATAATAATAAAACAATTTGAAAAGATAACATATTTACGGTTATGTTTAACTAGAAAGCAATATTGGAGTCACTTTACATTTAGTTAAAATTGTTATTTAATAAGACATTAACTGTTCTGTAAAAGAAAATAGCGTCGATCAGTACAGTGGAGTCGTGTTCGCTGATTTTCAAGCTGAATATTTAAATATGATTAATATATCGTACATGTATAATACGTTTGATGAAAAAACGTAATTATTTATATCGAAGTCAAAATCTTTTCGATTTCTGGACCGATCGAACTTCACACTAATCCTATTAAAATTAAACTCAAAAGTTGCAAGAGCTCGTATAAAGTTTACTTTAATTCTATGACAGTTTTATTAACCAATAAGGTATGATTAAATTGCCAGATATATTATTCATATAGAAACCCTTTAATTCGTGATTGTAGAACTAACGGTTTCGCTTCCTCGGAGACACGGTCTCAAACTCTATATTAATCCCAAGAGTAATGTTGAAGCAGTCATAACTTTGAAGCGAATGAGTTACGACTTTAAATAAATTTTATTGTCACCTTATATATAATATTATTTTATTTAAAAAAAGAAATTTGTTGTCTTTCCCCTGTATTCGTTTATAGAAAATATATTGTTGTATAATTTATAACTCAACCACTCATTCCGAACCGGTGGTGGCTTTACTTAAAATAGTTTGTTAAATGACGATTCAAAAGTGCTTGTAAAAGCCTAATTGAATAAAGTATATTTTGATTTTGGTTTTGATAAAGTCAGACTGGGCAATGTGGCCATTACAAACCAGACTAGCCAGCTGTGCTGGAGTATTGTACAACTCTCTATTCCTTGACTCTCATAAATCGAAAAAGACGACACTGCGATATTCCTAAACTATTAGTTAAAAAAACAAAAAAACTAAAAACACACATCACACTTGCAAAACACAGCAAGTCACGGATAATATCTCAAATAATATAGATATGAATATACAACATGTTCTCTGCGTCAATATTGGACATTAAAATGTATATTATCTGCGAATTTTGTAATTAACATTTTATTTTTTGTTCCAGTTTATTTTGCCGACTTAGTATTGAAGAAGGTATTTATACTGAAATTGATATACGCTTTCGTCTTCTGGCTGGTCATCCATAAAGCCGGCTACTTTCTAACATGGTTTGTCAGCTATCTCAAGGAGAAGAAATCGGAACACCATGACCACCACAGCCATTATATTCCCCACCACTATGAATACGGCTCACCTGGGCCTTATAGAAAAGAGAGCCATGGCATTTATTAAGATTTAATTTATGTTTATGTACAAAAAATCTGCAAATAGAAATACGTAAAAAGCCACGAGAGGCAAGAGCAGTAACGGATTGTTTTAAGAAATATTGTAAAAGAATATAAAGTTGTCATGATAACAAAGACTGATTTGACCATTGCCTAATTCACTCAGTTACAATAAAACATACTTACTATGACAATTAAAGTAGTTCCCGTAATGAAAATAATATAAAAGTAAAGCTGGATTAGTGGATATTATTATTATAAGCCTGAAGGGCCGGCGTTATTCTTGCGCTGTATAGTGCAGAACATAGTAGAGTAACATGTGGAACATAGTATAGTACACTAGGCCTGTTGCGCGTCGTAGGGCGTATGCTTGTGCAGACGCGTTCCTTGACGCGCGGTTTGCTTCTGCTCTCTTGCGTCTTGGTTTTTTTTTAGCTGCAATATAAATGCCATTGCGATTAAAGGTAAATATATCGCAAGTGTGTTTTATAAACATAGCGTTGGTAAATATGATTATTATATAAGTTTATTTATTTGTAAATAAAGATTTTAATTGTTAAGTATTATTTTTTGTTACAAACACTTATATAATACCTCTTGTACGACACTCTATCCTTATTTTTAATTACTTACCTATGTCCCTACTTAAGTCAGGCCAACGTTTCTACTCCCTTGACACAGTGTAGTGGGCTTGCAGCTCAATTGCTGAATATCACGAATAAAGCCTCGAAGTAAAAACAGTAAATTAAAAAAAATAATTTAAGTTTGCTCGAAAATTAAGAATTACTCCTAAAATAATTAAAATATAAATGTTAATTTTCTTTAATACGTCTATGTCCCTTATGCCAATAAGTGCAAGGTAGTGTAAGATGCTTTACTATATACGTAAGACTAATGAGCGTGTTCATAGAAACGTGTTCGTTTCTAAGAGAAATTGGTGATTATTATCAAAAATAAAACAATTTCCATGATGATACGATATGATAGTATTTACACGCACGCACAACAAACACAATCATTTCATATTCTATCGTCCAGCAGCAATACCGAAGACCGGACTGAGGGACATAACATCTTAGTTCCCAAAGTTGGTGGCGTGGTGGTGATGTTTGGATGAATAGTTAATTTATTTACGGCGATATTATCCAAGGGCAGTTGTGACTACTTACCATCACGTGGTCGTATAACATGTTTTAAAAAACATATTATACGTCAAATAAAAAAATATGGGATTACGTACCTTAACAGAATTTTAAATCGTTGAAAACTGTCGTAGGCGTTTCCTTAAAGCCATAAAACATTAATATAACACACTTTAAACATAGAGTATCTTCCTTTATTATGTTGGTTAAAAATGAGATTGATAATTCATCCCAGGTTAAATATTTGCTTTTTGTAATATTTTACACTAATATTACGTACAATCTCTCGCTATCGCGAGTTGGCGCGTGTGATTGCATATTAAATAATCAAAACGTGGTCTGCGAAGCGCCAGCTGCACGGCGCTACTTACGACGATTTAGAGCTTAGTTCTGGGCCATTTGTCCGACCATTTCATTTGTCCAGATTCTAATATGGTTTAAAATATACTAGTTAGTGACCGTACTGCCGAGAGCCGAGATTAATCGAAGATTGTAATTCGTTTTTATAAAACTCTTGTTATAAGCGCCGAAGGAAAAAATCGTGAGGAAATCTCGTGTCTTAAGAAAATCTGCCACGTGTATACTTATTCAAATAACTTTATTTAGTGGTAGGATTTTGTGTAAGTCCAATTGAGTTGGTATACTTATATTGTTGTGTTCCGGTTTGAAGGGTGAGTGAACCAGTGTAACTAAAGGCACAAGGGAAAACATCTTAGCTTCTAAGGTTGGTAGTGCATTGGCGTGATGTAAGGAATGTTTATTATTTCTTACAGCGCCGATGTTTATGGGTGGTGTTGATCGCTTACCATTTGGTGATACACTAAAAAAAAATTTGGAATAAGGAATAGTAAATTTTCCTCTAAAATAGAAGGGGTTGCATGGCAGGCGATTGCTGTGAGTGTTGTAGGTCCTATAATATGATGGTAATGACCTATTTATTTATAGATTATTATGTTTTATTTATTAAGTTCACTGTTAGGTTTCAGTTTCGAATGATACTCAGATTGTTAGTTTGTTTTTCAATATGACTTTATGTGTCTATTGTTTAAATCGAAAAGCCTCATACTTTTCCCTACGAAGTAATGATTACAAATTAATTAATAATACAGTAATTAGTATATTCTGTAACAAATAAAACATTTTACAGCTTTTACTGTATTTTAAAATATATTTTATTAAGACTCAATTTAAACAAAACATTATACATAAGTCATTTAAGCAGTTGGTCAATATTACGATACAAAAGTACTTATTGAAATAAAGTAAATTTCGATGTAAAAACAATTACATATCCAACGTAAACATTATACTCTCATTATACGTACTCATTAAGAGTATGATTTATACGTTTTAAAATGTACATATTATAAATTATATGCTTAATACAAACACACATCGTGCAACTTAATAAAAAAATATAATTTCGCATTGCATTCTGCAAATTGATAAAAAAATATGTATTCGTTTGACCAATCTCAATAAAAGTCAAACGCTGTTATTTTTATTTTATTTTTCAATACTAAAACTAAGTTATAGTTACAAGTTGTACTTTTAGTTTAGATTGCACGTTGGTGGTTTATACTAGCGGCTCCAAGCAATTTTACGTTAAGCCTTACAGCTCCGTCCCACTGGATGTAGCTTAGTTATATAGTCCATAACATTTTTCAATTAAAGGACTATCTACTAGTGGGCTATAACGCAAAAAATATATAGAAGATAAGAGCATACAAACAAACAAACTCTTCATTGTTATAATAGTATAGATGATATAACAATGTTAATTTACTAACCACCCGTCCCGGCTTTACACGGGTTCTATATATATCTTTATACAACTTTTAAATTGAAGAACAAACCTAAAAGGAAATCTTTTACTTTCTTGCCAGGAAAATTAAAATTCTCGCTTTTCCCTTTCAAGTATTATGCATATTTATCTTAAATGAGTCTGTTTATTAATAAAACCCGCAAAAATCCTTTTAAAAAATAAAAGTTTAAAAAGTCTAAGCGTAGGTACTATTGGCGAGAAGAGACTTTCTTTTATACTATGTAGAGATGAGTCTTATTACAAAGATAATAATTAAACTTTGACATTATATTCACGAAACATTATATCTACACTCACACATTCGCATATATCATACAATAACATTTTCAAAACACGTTTCACGTAAAAAAACAAACGTTACAATATTCGCACACACCCATCATTTATAATGTGTTAAATATAGTTAGTATGTGTGGGTAACTTTTTATAATATATCAAAATATTAGGTATGATGTTTGAAAGCCCTTGATGGATGGACTGAAATTCAGTACGGTGGAAACTTGTAAAGTGTGTCATACGGTCTACTTATTCCAAGACAATAAAGGGTTAATATCTCCTGAGATGTGATAAAAAATGTAGCCGTTACGGGACGCTCGGTAGATGTATAAGGTCAAATTCAATGTTTATTGTTATCTAAAGTAATAGAAATAATAATATGATAAAATGGTAAAAGCTCGTTCGTTTGTATGTAAGGGTAATAAAAGGAACTAATGATCCAATTAAAAAAAAACAATATTTACGCATAGAAAGCTATTATTCTATATTATTCCTTAATATAGAATAATAGGGCTTAATTATTAATAAATTTCATCCGTGAGAAGCCGGGGCGTGACGCTAGTAATTTATTACATTAGCATTACATACATTAGCAGCCCGTAAATGTCCCACTGCTGGGATAAAGGCCTCCTCTCCCTTTGAGGAGAAGGTTTGGAGCATATTCCACCACGCTGCTCCTATGCGGGTTGGCAGAATACACATGTGGCAGAATTTCGTTGAAATTAGACACATGCAGGTTTCCTCACGATATTTTCCTTCACCGCCGAGCACGAGATTAATTATAAACACAAATTAAGCACATGAAATTTCAGTGGTGCCTGCCTGGGTTTGAACCCGAAATCATCGGTTAAGATGCACGCGTTCTAGCCACTGGGCCATCTCGGCTCAATTTATTACTAAAACTGAATAATTAATAAATATAAAGTAAAATAAATTCTTGGTGGTAGGGCTCTGTGCATCGCCAAGGTAGGTACCATCAACTCATCACTCAAGTATCACTTATGTAAAACTATACTTGAGGTTTGAAGGATGAGTGAGCCAAGGTTATTGGCTCATTTACATCATAATCACTGACCATATAGAAGGCCATTTGTTTAGGCCAGTGCTCCAAACTCGTTAATCTTTCTTTATGTGGAGTCCGTGGACGCTTTGGGGGTAATATTCGTATAGCGTGGTGGTAGACCTTAAGGTGCAAAAGTATACATCGGAAGGCTAGGATCTAAAGGGTAGTTTAAACGCTATTTCTATATCAGAATATGTAATAAAAGAATATTATGATTACCTGGAAGCTACGTACGTCAATTTTAATAAATAATGTGTTATAAAATGCACAACGTTACTAGTTTCAAGTTAAGCTCGTAGTATTCCTCGCAATCCTCTTGGGGTATTCTATATCTGGTTACGTGCATGAGCAGCATCGTGAGCACATTCACTGAGCACACGCTACATCGATAACATTAAGCTCGTTTCATTTACTTTTAACTGGGTAGGGTGACCAAATTTGTGTCTTAAAATCTTCTGCCTTTTAATGTAAACTTACTTACTTATTACTTTCAGTATTTATGAAGACTTGTATGATGGTCTACAATTTCTTATGTTGTAAAAAACAAATAATAGCGCGATATAACATATGTATATTCAGAGCCATCTATCGACTGAAAGATAAAACATTAGTGCTGTATTTCAGATAGCAAGAAATTTAAGATAAATAAAAAAAGAGATAGAAAGGGACAGCTAGTGGGAACGAAGTTGCTTTCTCTATACATTAAGTATTAAATGACAGATACAATTACATAAAAAACAAAAAAAAAAATTTTTTAAGAATTTGTACAATAATGAAAAATAAATTTAAATAATATTTTAAACGAAAGTCAAATTTCAATTATTTTTTTTTTCAATACGATTTCTGCCAGTCAACTGCTGTAACCGCGTAGAAGAAGTTCGTTCCAAAAAATATATAGTAGTACATAGCTGCTTATTCGACTTTACGTATCAATCAACGATATATTTGCCTTTCATTAAACTTGGAGACTTATATGGGACACTTCAACTCTAACTATCAAGACTCATAGCAGAGGCTACTAGGTAGGAATAGCTCGGGTAAAGATCGCAACCTCGAGGCCTGTACCTGGCTTGACTATAAGGCCAAGCAGGAAGATTACTCACCGAATGGGTGACATGCGACAGGAGATGTGGTTTATTGCGAAAGTTTTTTATCGTTATAAAAATAAAACGAGTAACAAACCGTTTTAAAAGCCCCTAAAAGCAGGACTAGTTCATTTGTAAATATCATTCATTATCCAAATATAAGAGAACTTTTTGTAATTTTTTCCTTTGAGAAAATTTTGTTTTTTTTTGTTTAAGATCAAACACAATTCTTGAAAATAAAAGATTAGTTGCTTTATAGGCCCTCTGAATGTCTTTCAAACAAACGTCCTTCAACGGCCTGACAGATCGGATGTCCTTTGTGTGATGATCTAAAAATATTGACTGATATTAATGATCCATCACAGTCACTATCTTCAAAATAACATAATGGACTTTGATTGACTATGCCAGTATAATCTCTTCCATCTGAATGTATGTGCTATAATAGTAACAGCTAGCAAATGTACCACATCTGTAAAAAAGTCTTTTTTACTCTCTATATGTGATGAAAATCATGATACGTACGATTGCAACATTACATCTGATAAATGTAGGTTTACTCATAGTGTTTCACTATTATGTCAATAATGAACTATAAAAACAAATTAATCACACGAAAACTCAGTGTACGAATAACTTTAGACTTTTATACTTTTGTGTAGAATGTTGAAATTCAGGAAAAAAAATTGGTCGATATGCAAATTATATAGTGTATGAAAATGTATACTAAAAATGTTTTCTAACAGACTAAGGTAGTCCCGACATCCTTAGTTAAATCCGAGATTAGTATTTAGTAATTAGAAGGTTATATAGAAGAAGGTCTTTTGGTGCATGATGTCTAATCCTTTATAACATTAAGTGCAATAATCCTTAATTAATCCTTTATTGTTGTAAGTCAGAATGAGTAGCTATTATAACAATTTATGTTTTAGAGACTAATTTACAAATAAAAAGTTAAAAGTTAAATATTTAATGGCCACCCTACAAACCGGTTTTCATCGGTTGTAACTCCCAGTAAACGACTGGCTCCTTCGTGTCCTTCCTGTATTCCGTAACGCCGACACCCTAAATCGACCCATTGTGTTTACAGCACTAGTGCTGTATTTTTAAACTAGGCTACCTATCTCACGGAGAGGTAGAATATTGTGCAATAAAGCGGTAATACATCATATTTTAGTATTTTATATATAATATACTAAGACTCCACAATATTAGCTTGAAAGTGTATAAAATATAGCTCGTTGTTTACGAAAATGCCTTGTATTAAGTAAAATATTATGATCTTAAGGCGAGAAAATATGAAGAATTATGAGACTGAATTTTTCAAATTTTGCAAGTTAAGCTTCAAAACTAAGCGTTAGTAAGTGTATTTAGGGGTATTATTTTACATAAGCAGCTCTCAGACGTCAGAAAAAGACTCGAGAATTTAATAGCAAGTCACGGTCTCTCGCTCTGGAAGGATTAAACTTTTTCAAATGCTAAATGCAGATAAGAACTTTCTTATAATTTTTCGAAGTGGTTTGCAGACATACTGGATGAATCTGTACGTATCTTGTGTACAATTTCTTAATCAGAAAACAAGTAAAGTAAGATTTACAATTTGAAACAAGTATGTACAAAATGCTTACATTTTATCTCTTTAATATTAGCTCTCCTATGCTTGTGTAATTGGTAAAAATCATATATAGGCTATACACAATTATATTCTAATAAGAATAATTTTTATAGCGTCAATAGCAATGGCCTAGCGATGTAAAAACTCGCAAATCTGGTCCTAATACCTTGGCATTTTATTAAAATTTATATAATAAAATAAAATACATTTATTTGAAGGATTCAGTGAAATAATTATTACAATTAGATTTTACTATATAATTCGTTTGCTTTATTTGTTTAGACGTCATTCTGCATCGTTTCAGGTCAATTTATTACCTGTCATCCACAATAAAGGTTAGTATTTGTATGAAATTGTTGGAAATTTATTATGACAGATTTCTTTTGCCTTATAATTGGCTTTTATTAAATTAAATAATTATAAAATAATTATTTTTTTGAATTAATTATGCATATAATTCCTATTTAATTTAATGTATTTTTGGTATTGATACTGGTCACACTGGTCATTGGTCTCTACACCTTTCGAAGTTTCAAGAACTTTCGATTTCGTTATTTTTTCATTTTTATATCATCGGCTTAGCACCGAATTCAAACTTCAAATTGGATATACTGAATGTATCGGTGAGTTATCCTAATAGTTGAGTTTTTAATTTGTGATTGATTAGTATTTCAGTGCTTTAATAGCATAGGTATATCTTTTCAGAATATATGGATGAATTTCAGAGTTATTAATAATGGAGTTTTAAAGTTTGATATAACTTTTTACATGTTTTGTAAGTCCTTTTTTTACTTAAACGTGTTAGTTTGCAATACAAAAAGTTGTAGTCATGTTGAATTTGTGGTTTACAGTGATTTTTGACCCATTGGAATGATTCTCCGGAGTTGATATCGGGACTCCAGAAGGTAAATTATTGCTTACATCTCTGGTTAAAAGTATTTGGTTATTAATATTTTAGGTATTTACGTAATTATTGAACCTGTATATTTCGTATTGCAGGAGGTTTTTGTTTATACTCACCACATGGATTAGAAATTTAACGCTGAAATATTAAGCGTGGACGGCTGCAGTTTCCTGGTTGAGTGTGTCCAGGATACCTGCTGGTGCTACTCCAATGATGGCATGCCTGATCCCTTACACATTAGCAATATCCACATGTAGCTGTAAATTAGGTGATCTACCCACTTTTATTTTTATACAAACTTTGTTTACACCGGCCTGGCGAACGGTGCTCTAAATTATTATATATAAAATCCTTTAATCGTTAATGGCGCCTTAATATTAATTTAAAATAAGATAAATTATTCTAATTTATAGTACATTGATTTTTCAAACGTTCTTTTATCCCAAGTAACCCACGTTGAGTCTAGCTGGCATAATTTTTAGTTATAGAACAACTCAAAAACTGTAACTAAATTAAGTAACTGTAAAAAACTGTAAAACTATATTAAGATCTGCATTTGTAATAACTATGTGTATAACTGACCAATATATTTAGACACTTGCAACTTGTATTAAACAGTTATATAAACAAAACTGCTTTCTTTTTCCTCAATTGACATTTTTTTTTTTTTAATATTAATACTACAAGCCAAAACTAACGTACTGTATAAGTAAAGTCCCACGGCCGGGCTAAGAGCTCCTCTCCTTATTCAGGAGTTTTCGGCTTACTCCAGCACATTGCTCCAATTCAGGATTATTTTAATAATAACTTTTTAAGCAAAAACGGAAAAGTAACTCCTACGATTTCCTTAAGATTAACTCAAGTATTATATTTAGTTGTATTATTGTGTTAAAGATTTGCCAGACAAGATTATCGTTGAACCTCACACTAGGAGACCTGTATCGTGCGGTTTGTAGGTTGGTAGATACATGTAGATTTCCTGAAAATGTTTTCCTTCACCGCGGGGTATGAGATGAATTATAAATACAAAATAAACAGACGAAAATTGAGTGGTGTTTGTTCTGGGCTTTAATCGCTGTTCATGTAAGTACACGTTCATAGATTTCGCGCCACTAATGGAGGAGATCATACCACAATACCGTTTTTAACTTGATGGGTTATGTTCTTTATATTTTATCTTTTTTTTCTTTTATCGTTATATATAAGTGATACCGAACAACAAAATAACATTAAGATACTAAGTAATTTTTGCCTCGGACTATTAATGTCAATTACAAAGTATTTTGTTCTGAGACAGTTTAAGAACAACTACTAAAAGCTCTTTATTATGTAACTCGTTAAAACGAAACGATCCCTTTTATTTTTAATTAAGTTGATGTATCGGATAC
Source organism: Vanessa atalanta (assembly GCF_905147765.1). NCBI lineage: Eukaryota > Metazoa > Arthropoda > Insecta > Lepidoptera > Nymphalidae > Vanessa > Vanessa atalanta. The sequence goes on from NC_061871.1 coordinate 954,890, forward strand.
GTCGTGAAATAACAATTCCACATAAATAAATACAAATAGAGAGAATTCTAAAGCGTAGTTCGTGTCGTAAAGACAGACTTGGTCTAGATTAACCATCTTTTATTTATAACCAAACTTCCACACTATCCTTTGCCATATTGTGAAGAGATATAAAGTTAAAGAGCCGAGATTAGAGCGAGTGCATCTTATCCGATTATTGCGAGTTCAAACCGAGTTAAAATTTAGTGGTGTATGAATTTTCATGTGCTTAATTTATGTTTATAATTTATCTTATGCTCGGCGGTGAAGGAAAACATCGTGAGGAAACCTACGTATGTCAAATTTCAGTGGCATTCTTCCAGATGTTTCTCCGTCGACCTGCATTGGAACAGCGTGGTCGAATTAGTTAAAAAGTTCTTCTCAAAGAGAGATAAGACCATAACCCTGCATCGGTACATGTCCAGGCTGTAAATTAATTTTACTTAAGTGTATAAAATTTGAAGTGATTCTTTATTTATCTAATATAATAAAGAAGTTACGAATGAAGATGTCCAGAAGAAAGAAGAAGTGAGTTCAAATTTGTTTTTCAAATGTAGAATATACGGGTTGTATACCACTTACTTGGTGGTAGGGTTCTTAGGTTTTTTTTTTTTGTTCTTTAGGTATTACACACTATACTATTTTTCATTTATATTGCTAAAATATTATTTTGTAATTCTTTATGGGATCGTATATCGTCCGAGCTCTCGTTTAAACATTTGAAATTGTAACCGGTAGTTGGTACCCGCAAGACAGTTTTGCCTAGTGCGGTACCACTGGATGTTTTGTGACTATGTTAACTTTTCATGTCAATAAATTTATTTTTATTCTATTTATAAGGTTGGTGGTGCATTGTCGGTGCAAGCAATAGTTATTATTTCTTACACGAATTGATCGAAAAAAAAAGCTTTAAAAATGTACTACGGACCTGCAACGCGATGCGATGAATTTCAGTTGAAAGATTTATTTTATACATGGATAGTAAATTTTTCTTACAGTACTGTTTTATACGTATTATTACAAACACAGTCATTTATTATAATTACAAGAAAACATTTTATCAAAATAATATAGAAATAAAATGTCGATCTTGGATCACTATTATTTTTTCGCTGATAGTCTTTGTTGCCTAAATTTGAATGTCAGCATAAAAGCTTCCAATGGCTGGGGTGACCATGATATAAGGCCGGACTGTCTGACGATACAATCATTTTTAAAAATTGTTGTTGTTCCCCAAAAAATAATGAAAATAGAAAAGTGAAATGAACATAGGATAAAAGATAAAATGACAGAGGCACAGACAGTGACGAGCACATGGTATTACATTAATGTGATAATGTGTTCCACTTAGTTGCACAACCACTCTGTGAAAGTAGCTTTTGCCAGTGGTTTTCTCAAAGAAATACAACTTGGGAACCTCCGGGAAAAGGACATATACATTATTTAAAGGCTGGCAACGCATCTGATGCCTCCCGGTGGTCCAGATGTTCATAGGCGTTATATTACGTTTACGCTCAGGGATTATTACTTAAATAAGGCGGAAAACAAATGATGAGTCCATAAAGTGACTTGAAATACAGTTACCCTATTAATGGAGACTGAATTCCCGAAACAATTAAAACTCTTTTCATCTAAAAGAGACAAAATTTCTCAACTTTAAACCGTCGTCGTTTCATTTCCTATCTTTAATATTAAGCGAAGTGTAATGATTTTGCCGCAATTTTTTAAAAATATGCAAGAAAAGCCTAAAGCCGTTTAATTTTCAGCCACGCGACAAACGAAGTTTCACTCAATCTTCCTTAATTTTCTCATTTCGTGGACGCATCTCGTTGCAACGGAAAACTTTATTTTATTTTGTATGAAAATTTAGTGTACGTTTTATCAATAATGAGCTAGTTAAATGTTTTTAGAAACTGTTTGTTATGTCAATCAGAGAGAATAATTTGGATAATATATATTATATGTAATTTCAATTAGAATTGAATTACCTGGTGGAAATTTTTGAGTCTTTTTGTATTTAAATACATATCTGAACAACATTTTTTTATTGCTATACATAAATAATATTTCTAGAGCATTCACTTTCAACCGTAAACCGTTCAGTATTATAATGTAAATGACTTTCTTTCAAAATACGGTATTTTTTTAAAAAGCGTAAAATTTAAATATGCGTAAATCACTATGTACGGGACGCGAGAGTATAACAAAGGGATTTTAATCGCTCCCAAACAAGTGCATTAGTCACAGAGAGGGAAAAGTCGATTTGTTTAACATCTGAAAACAAAACAACTTTCCACGTATTCATAAAACCTACAACAAATTACGAGCGTCTTTAAAACATACGGTATTTATTTAAACGGTACCGAACTGTATAGTTCTGTGTCCGGACTACGGATTTTCAGTAAAAAAAGAAACATCTGTCGAAAAGGTCCCACCTTTGCAGTTGAGTTCTGTGCGAACAAAGAATTAAAAAAAAAAAAAAACGAAATTGAAAGATTAAAAACATCTGTCAAAAAAAGGCGGGAATCCAGTTAACAAAGTTAAATTGCTTTTTATTAAAGATAAAAAAATGAACATGACCAAGTTGTTATTAATTTTTTCGATGGTTTTCGTGTCTTGCTATTGTTTAGAAAACAATGATTTGACGGTCCTTGAATCTAGAGCAAAGAAAAAGAAGAGTTCAGTCAAGTTACTGGGTAAGTTTACTATAAATACATAACTACGTTGGATTTTTTTTAAATAACGGAAATTAAAAAAAAAAATCTTGTCATATTATGAATAACACCAATTATGGTATTGAAATTGTTATATTAACTTTTTTGAAACAAAAAGTGAAACCTTGGTTGTTAATATGTTTTGAATTAATTAAATTACCTATCAAAATCCTAAACACAAATCTTCAAAGAAAGAGAAAACAAAACAACATTGACAAGGCAAAGTATCAAGAATGTGTTTTTTTTTATGAAATAATTTTAGGCGGATGTTGTTTTAATTGGTCTTTCAGTTATTATTTTTCTTGTACCGCTGGCTTTTATTGGCGTTGTGAGTTACACCGGTGTGCATTTAGACGAACAGACAGACGTCCATACAACACAATCTTATATATTAATAGCGTAAGCCGATTTTTGTCCCAGGGATTATGGGACGATAGCTGCACATAAAAAATCTGTTAAGTATAGAGGATTATTGATTTCAATTAACTAAATTGTTAAAATTTAACGAATAATTAGTAGTTTAGAGAGCGGAATAAAGTTACTGGCCGGTTAGAGAGCTTTATAAGAAAAATAAATGACAAACGTAACGTATCGACTAACTCCAATGCAAACTGAACTAGAGTGTACTATTTGACATTGAAGATTTTATTTAAATAAGGTTTCATAATTGTAGCGTCAAATGTAGATGAGTAACTTGCAGTATACAATGAAATGAAATCAAAATAAAACCTGCCATAGATTTCGAAATTCCTAAAAAACATTTCGTATAAAGTTTAAGTTTCGCGGCAGACCCACACAATTATCAATTATTGTAACCAAGCCTTTACGTCTTTTTAATCAATCTCTCTGAAATCGTATCGAATCTTTGATCCTTAGTATATATAGTAGTGTTTTTTAATGATATGGTAAACGGATGACCAAATGCACTACCTCATAGTAAATGGTACCATCGATATTAGTGCAGTAAGAAATGATACTCAACTCAAACAGTTTCATTTTATTATTCAATTAAAATGGTTGTAATTTTAACCGATACGTATGTTTTTACTTTCAGTAATGATTCTACTCTTCGTGTTGTCGAAAGTGGCGATCTTCAAGGCTGTGTCAGTCTTTCTAATGATGTCCTTCTTCCAAAAACTTTTCACTCTTGGTGGACTAGTTTTCAAGTATTTCATGAGGGGTAAGACTGAAAAACCATCCTCAGTGTATGGCCCGCCTCAGAACTATGACACAGTGGGCTACAGTTACGGGCCACCAGATGACCAGCAGAATTACCACCAGGAAGGTTACCCGGGGCACAATGTTGCCAGTTCTTTTGATTGGCTTTTGAATAAACATGTAAAATAATTTTGAATCATATTTATTTTTACCAATTTATTTAGGAAAATGGCATATTATCTTGTTAAGGGAAGCGCAAATTAATTAGTCTTTGAGCGCACATCTGAATATCGGAGTAAATTAAACATAACAAATTATTCCATTACTTATCGCAATGGGTATATTTTAATGAATAAAATGAATATTTAACATATTAACCAACGTTAATGTTCGTCTCTCTGAGAGTCGTTAAGGGCATTTGCCGCCACGATAATTTCAGAACTAGGTCTGTGGTATTAAAAGTGGTGGCAAAACATATTCATAAGTCTTGAATGTGGGTTCAAGTTCTATTTCAAGTAATATTTTTATCACACCACATATAATAAGATGAATTAAAATACGCCTCAGTATCATTGTACAATGTCGTTTTTGCAATTCTTAAATATAATAGTATACACATTTATTGGAACGCAGTTTTTTACGCGGCTTACTGTGAACTGGCAGAAATCGTCAAGCAAGGAAAAACATTGTTCATCCTCCAGGCGACCTCTCCCTCTGTTTCTTATTTAGTCTCTTCCTATTGTATACTGTTTTATTTAATATTATTTAAATTATTTTTTTGTTATTATTTTAATTTATACGAGATTTTTAATAATAATTTAGTCTTCGTTATTTAATTATTCGCTCAGGGTAAGTTGTAATGTATAGCGGAAGCAACTTCGTTTAAACCGGATGTCATACGACAGATGCCTTTTTGTATATGTTAAAACACATAATGTTCGCATTGAATTTAAAATTTTATCTCTATAATTCTATCGATAAGCGACAAATAATTAAAAAAAATATTCAGAACAGCTTTTGTTCTGCGATTGTAACTGTCTTTAAAGTATCAAACATATCAATCCAACTACATGACCAGTTAATGATGTATTAAAATTACACATAGCTAAGGATTGTTAATGTAGTGCAGGTTTATTTTGTTTTTTAACTAATCTCTTATGATAGAATATCATTGTGACAACATATCCCGACAGTTGGTGGTCGCCGCGTTCAATCACAGAATCCTTATTCTAGACATGATCTTTGTATAGTGAACCTTAAACAGACTGCAAGATACAATCTAAAGACAAGACACAGTTTTAACTATTGTAATACATAGTCTTTGTAATTAAGTAGATTATTCCGCAGACATTTTTAATTTTGCCGTTTCATAGATTCAAGTCAATTGTAAAAAATACATAGGTAAAGACGGAATATTATTCGATACAAGATTATATATATGATAAAAAAGCGTAGAGTTAATGTTTGTTTACTACCAGGCAGGAGACGTAACATACATATATAATTGTATTTAACTAACATGACTATATTTTTAGATATTGAAAAAGAGTAACTACTGAGTTTCTTGCCGGTTCTTCTCGGTAGAATGTTCATTCTGAACAGGTGGTAGATTTACTTTAATTAGTTTGTTAAAGGACGATTCAAAAGTGCTTGTAAAAGCCTACTTGAATAAAGTATATTTTGATTTTGATTAATTAAAGTTTAATTAATATGATGCATCTAGACGATCATACGCAACCTATAGCTACATTTTACTGTAAATAGTATTACGGCCTTATTATTTTAATCACTCAAACTGCATAATACTTTATTTTTCACTTCTATACTTTACTTTTCGACGTTAGGATTTTAATTATAATTCAAAACACTCACTACCTTTATGATATAGGTATTTATTTGTCAGCTTACCTTTCTTGTTCGTATCTAGCCAAACGAATGGCTGGTTGTCCGATTTTAATTATAAGCTTAATTTCTAGTCAAAATAAAAACCATATTATTAATCAAATAAATATTGAAATCTAAACGGAAAGAATCAATTGAAATACTAAAATATTTGTATGATATAGTTTGTGATTTATTAAAGTATTGTTTATTTCCGCTTTATTAAACAATGTATCAAAATCTAAATATCTAAATTCGGTAACAATAGAAGGTTAGATAGAAAATGAGAGAAGTCAACACTGTTTCACTGTTCATTTCATATATCACCAGTGAGCAACCAATCTTTGGAACCAAGATGTCTACACGCGCTCAATTATCCATCAAGCGGGAACAAAAAATACTAAATATTGCCGTTTGCTGATAGAATTTATTAAGTCCTACCAAGAAAAAATGTTTCGTAATTAGGCACTATGAACGTCTATCTATAGACTTTTGATCGGATCCCTATTTTATCACAAGATGTGTAATCAGTTCTAATAATGAAAGAAATATAACTATAGTCGCTGTATGAATAAACACCCTTTGTCAAATTGTATGATTTCAATTCCAGCTAGTATTATCCAGCAAGTCAGTTTCCTAGAAAATGCTTTTAGGTATTAAGTCCGCCTTCGTTATAACAACACAATTTTGGTCAGCAGTCTTTTAATAAAATAAAGAAAAATAAAAAGTAAGAGTCTCTTGGTTATATTAGACTGCAAGGATATTTTGAGACGTTCTTCATTCACAATTTCCTTTACCCACCGGCGTTGGATTTGCTTTGGATGTCAGACAAGTTTTATAAATGTATATTATGGAATATACAAAGTCGTAGTGTATTTAGGTTACAGTTTATTAAACGTACATACAAGATTGAAACATTAGTCATCGTCAATATACCCTGTACAAGTTAGCTTGATCTTTTTGACAGATGTATTTTTTTTCTGATCAACATAACTTTGCAATGACGAACATATTATTACCTCAATTTAATGATTTTAAAAATTGTAAAATTATTAAAAAAAATACATATAACACAAAAGTCCCTAAAGATTCAAGCCTTATTCGAAAATTTTAAGAAGAATTTTAAGAAAATTTAATTTTAAACTTTTCATTGCTTCAAAGAAAAATTTAAATAGGAACACTGTAAATAATAGACGCTTATATAATGTTACATCGGTCGTACGGTACAGACGAATAACAGTCAATAACTGTTACAAATATCGATTACAAAAAATCATTATTAAAGATCATTGTTAAGCTATTGTTACGAACGGTCCTTTTGGTTAGGGACTCTTTGGCTAGTAGTTGGGGTCTTTTTAGCTGGTACAACTCTTTTTAGAGAAATAAGGTAAAAAAATATTAAATTCTAATTTGAATTACGTAATAATTTATGTCTAGTGAAATAAAGAATTTCACACATAATACACCCACACCATCTCGTCACAGTTACAACTATTTTAAAACGTTATTTTTTGAAACACTAGATATTTTCCGTTTCCCATCACTAGCCCGTCTGTCAAAAAGAACAAGCTAACTTGTACTTGGTACCAATAGTACGATTTTGACGTATGATGTACATTTCTTCTCGCGTGTTCCGGTTCGTTGAGTTAAGTGCGCAGTGATTTAAAGTCAGCTAGTAAATGAACGATTATTCTTCTCTCATCCTATATATACGAATAGCCCCTCTTGACTTGACAAGGGAGTGCTCCCAGAAGAAAAGGGTCTTCGACAACAAGAGCCTGTATGAGCCGAGGTAACAACCCCCTTTCTATTGATCGAGTACAACACAAAATAACAAATAACTCTCGAAAGGTATTTATTGATTTATCATTCGAAATCAACAAGTTATTGTTATTCAACAATGGCAGGTTATCTAACGTTGTACTCATCGCACATCACGGGATGAATTATAAACGTAAATCTTCGGTTAAGATTCTCGTATTCTAACCACAGAGTCATCCGAGCTCAAGGTATCTTATTCTAACTGAAATAAAAGGGATTACAAACAATCAGACTTTGTTCACGTTAAGACGTTTTAAAGTTTAATGGCATCAGATACAATGCAATCTCATGTGCAGAAAGAGAACATCTAAAGAACATCTAAAGAATTTAATCCGTTGGTCTGTCTTGCAATACTGCGCATTTGCATCGAGCATTTAGTATGGCAAGAAATAGCTTTCATTTAACGGAATCACGACGAACCATCTCACTGGGGTGACTACGTTTTAAAAGAACACAATAATATTTTTCATTTATCAAAAACAACGATATGATTTAAATAAAGAATTCGACATTCGAAAGACGTAATAATAAATGTCAAAGAGTTTTAGAGATAAAATTCGGCGAAAAGAAACATTTATCATTAATATATATTTATTTAATATACTACTCCACTTGGTGCTGGTGTGGTATGCGTTAATTCCTATATATGTAAAGGAATTTCGAATATTAAAAAATCTATTCATCTGGCAACGGAGAAAAAAGCTAAGAGATTTGAAATAAATTCTAAGTCTATACTGTCTCTTGTCTGCTTGTGTGCGTAAGGATGTGTGTTTGCATGTGTGCGTGCGTATTTTCATGTATCCGTATTTGTAATTTTCATTTAATGAATCAGTTTAATCGATTTAGATAACAGCGATAATAAACAAAAATAGAAATATTTGTAATCGACACTTAACGTTAATTAAATAAAAATAAACTTTTATTTTTTAAAGATAAATATAAGTTATGGTAACTCTTAACCGGCAAACTACTGCAATAAATTACTCGCGGCGTCATGAAGAGGAAAACGATAGTAATTAAAAGCTTGAAAGACAAATGTTTTACGTGATGTTCTTTTATTTTTAAAACAATTAGATATTGCCGACGGTCTCGTTTCCAATAATTGAATACGAACGTTTCGTGTTCTTTGTTTGTGTGTGTTTTATGCGAAACTTCTTTTTGTGTGTGTTTGAGGTGAGACCGCACGCGGTGATAGGAAAAGGTATGACGTCTATTAATACCCTGACGCGTCTTCTCTACAGCTGCCGTCTGCTCTTTTAAGTGCTTGGCGAATATATACACTTAGCTATATTATAATAAGAATTTTTATTAAATGGATGGATGGATGTGTAAGAAATAGTTAATATTTCTTACAGTGTCAATTTCAATGCATGGTGGTGACCATTTAATAACACCAGGTGGCCCATTTGCTCGTTCACCGAACGATATCATAAAAGTAATATATTTATCACCAGGCTTATATTTGCATAAACGATAAAATAAAATGATACATCATGGACACCCCCCAACTGATGAGATAATAAATAGTTCGCTTTTGAATAAACGAGCTCAGAAGGATGAAAGCTTTACTCGACGTCTCCATTGGCTGCTGCCTGATTTTCCTTGGATTATACAAGACTTAAAGAAAAAATAGATATCGCATAATACTCTATCTTACGAAAAAAATCTAAAGTACTAGTACTAGCATGAAGTAGGGAAAATAAAATATGATTGACATCACCGAATGCACTTTATATCTTGTTGATAGAAAAATGAAATCAAAGCTGGTGAGTTTAACAGGATACAATTTTGCACAGGAATTCATAATAGGACGTAGGTGAGTACTAAGCAAGGATTATTCAGAATTCATCCGTTCGGGGTTACATAGGGGAAGACGGTTTGTGTGAAAATTCATCATTTATTTCCAGTAACATTGCAAATTTATTAAATTACCCGTTAGTTGGATGTATGAAAATGAGTATATTAATGATGTTTAAAGGATTAAATAGGGGATGAAAGTTTGTATGAAAATTCGCCAAATTCGTTGAATTTGTCATAAGAAATATTAAATCAGTATTAATGTAGAATATATTTATTACAAAAACCTCTTAGATTATGTTTAAAAAATCATAATCTAAGAGGGTTAAAGAGCAATTGACCGTTTGTATGGATGTTCGGTATTTAACAAATTAAAAACGATGAATATGAATGATTTTGTTTGTTATAATATATAAATATATATAATAAAGTATCAATTTAAATATTATTTTTTTATCTGATTTATAAAAACTATTAAACATTGCTAATTATCAATTTGAAAACAACGTCCAATCATTCCAAATTTATATTTGAAAATTTTTCCACAAAAAATGCCTCAATAACAAAAAAAAAACATTGCGAAACTTATCTTGCAGATTATTTAAAAAATATTACTGTTTTCCTACTCTAAAAATCGTTTCGCTGATATATTATATTTTGACTTGTAGCCATGTCTTCAAGGAGGCCAAACATTTCATTTGTTAAAAATCTTCGTAAGCTGCAGAATTTAGATTGCTCGGTAAAATAATGTCGTCAATTATTACTATCCACATATTGCACGAAATACGAGGGTGCGGCCCTTTTGGCCTCTTTTTTAAGATTTCATATTTGGAGTAATCTAATAATGTTCATTGTGGTAGTTAGTAATCCCATCTTAATCGAATTTGGATTCGTTGGTCCAGAGGATTTTTTTGAAAAAAGACGCGTCTCCGTTACCCAATTTAACATGAATCCACAGAAAGCAATTCTCCTTTTAGGGTGAATAACTTGCACAGAAGTATAATGGTAAGGATAGAATCCTGCATTATGCACTGTAGACCACGCTCGCTTTCCACCGTATATTAGAGAGTCGTGCGGCGACGGTGTTTGCCGAAATTGTTGGTTCATCGATAAATTCTTGCATTCAGAACATCCTCTTAATAATAAAGAACATGTACTGGGGGTCTTCCGGCATTAATTTGTCATGATTTCAGCGAATTCTTCATTTGTAAAATTTGAATGAAATGTCTACGCTGTGCATTTCGATCAAGCTCCTCTGCCATGTTTCAAATAAGTTACAGCAGTGAATTCAAATTAAAAAACCAATCATCAGCGTGTTTACTTCAAACAAAACCAATGCACGCGTGAAATTTTAAAAAAAGAACTATTTGAAAATATTGTTTTTTTGTTTTGTTAAGATAAATAAATAAACTGTACGCTGATTCGAATTTAAAATATTCAATTAAACGAATAGTACTTTTGTATCACAGTGGTGGATTCAGTTTTTCATAAAATGAATCTAATTTCCTCGTTCGCAGCTGCAGATGATACGGGCGTAGACGTGTAATTCGTTCGTGCCTTATTTTGCGACTCTATCGTCTATTATGGCAGAGTTGTACTTAAATGTTTTTTATTGGAACTTTTATTGCATCTAGATATCTATAAATATTGGAATACGCATCGCGTTTATGTTTTGTTATTTTCTATTTAACTCGAATCATATTGAATAAGTTATTGTGACTATTAAATACAATTAAGAAATCGAATGAAGGTCACGACTATGTGACTATGTGACAATATGACTATGTATATAAGTTAAAACACATAACAAACAATTTAAGAATATATACTTGTTATTATATACTTCATTCCAGTAATAAGTTATAAAAACAGGATGTAAAGTGTATAGATTTGAAACAGTCTGTAATTGTCATATTACTGGACAAGTTTTCTGTTCCTATTGAAGTTCAACCATGTTACTCCAATGGCAGAATTTGATGCGACACATGCATCCGTACTGATCGTGATTTAATTTATCGTGCATGAGATGAATTTTTTTTTAGAAGGAGAATGTTTGGAGCATATTCCACCACGCTGCTCCAATGCGGGTTGGCGGAATACACATGTGGCAGAATTTCGTTGAAATTAGACACATGCAGGTTTCCTCACGATGTTTTCCTTCACCGCCGAGCACGAGATGAAGTATAAACACAAATTAAGCACATGAAATTTCAGTGGTGCCTGCCTGGGTTTGAACCCGAAATCATCGGTTAAGATGCACGCGTTCTAACCACTGGGCCATCTCGGCTCCATGAGATGAATTTCAAACACAAATTAAAGGACATGAAAATTCAGTCCTGGTTTCCTGGAATTGCTGTTTGAGATCCACGTGTTAAAGGCTATTTTGCTAAATAAGAAAAAATAAAAGGATGTTATCAAACTTTGAGAATGAAACGAAGGCACCAGATTATCCCTTGTTTAAATTGATAATTTTAATGAATTACCTCGGGATTATCAAATAAATATAAAGAAGACGAGATTATTTTTTACAGATCGAAGAAAGAAGAAGTAAATAATGAAGCGTCAATAGCGCCAAGGTTTAAGGTTTAATTCCTAACCCTTTGCTAATATTAGTATTTCTTTGAAAAAAGGGAATTGTTTATGTACTTAAAAAAATTAGTACATGATTATATAAACGTTCTTGGGTTTATATTAAAACCGTTGGATTTTCATTCATAATAAGCAGGCGGACTGGGTGTTAAAACAGTTATAATAAGTAGTGCTTGGGAGTAGAATAAGTGATAATTGCCCGAGTCTATGTCCTAACTTGGGATTTAAACTTGTTTCAAAATTAATTTTATCAAATTCGGTAAAATTGTTTGTCTGCGACAACTTAACAGACAGACGGACCGAGCATTTATAATGTTAGTACAGAATTTTGTGTAAAAAAAATAATACCAATAGGAATAATATAATTAAAGTTGATTTTTTTGTAAAATTGGTTATTATCGTTCCGCCTATCCGGTTTGATAGAATCAAATTGGTTATGTCCTGTCTCAGTAATTCTGAAACAGAAACTCAATGTCAAAATCTGAGGCGCCTTTACATTCTGTAATTAAACTGGCTCAACAGTCCTGTGATAACACAAAGCAGTTACTTCGCTTGAGGCTGTGACTGGAGGCTGATTTCAAATATGAGCATATTAGATCACTATCGTCTAACATAGGATTGATTTCTCTTAAACGTTACCAATTGAATGATCTCAAATGACCACAATCATGTGGTAGGATCAAATTAATCCAGATTAAATATATTCTGGATATCACGAGTAAATCGCATGATTATAAGAACAACCTGTGAATGTTTCACTAGGCCGCTATGATGCAGTTATTTCTTGAGTTTTGGAACTTATTCCACAAGTTATACAGACACATTAGACATTTGTAGGTTTCCTCACTTCTGAGCGAGATGATACACAAATTACGTCGGCTGAAAATTTATATAATATGAGAACATACATATATAATATTAGTATAGGTAATAGACAGAGTTAAGTAAAACTCTGTCTGTTTGTATGTCTGTTAGTCAATCATAGCCAAAGGACTTAACTGAATTTGACGTTTGGTTTGAAGCAAGTCCTTCAACGAAGGACAGAAAATTCTTTTTTATGCCTATTACCTGACGACCAACCCTTAATAAGGAGTGAAGCCGCAGGTAACAACTAGTTTACCATATATTAGGTAGAGTAAGCTCTAAACTTTCTCGTCAAAAGGAGTAAAACTTATCTAGTTTATCTACAAAAATAAAACCGCAGAAAAATTCGAAACCCCAAACATTTCAAATTAAATTATTCTTCTTTAAACAATTTAACTGTTAATTGATTTCGTATACCGATACAAGAACATAATTCGTATTACGGTTTACGGCTTACGGAAACACGATGAATATATCGTTCAATTCGGATGCAGTAATGTCAACAATGAACTCAATACTAAAGTGGCCGTAATTCCATCAAACCGCTCTTGGTTTCGAAGGATGCAAATGGCTGAAACCATTTTGCATCTGATTGACATAGCGACGTATCCAATATCCCGGCCCAATGCCTTCACCGAAAATCCTGTTACGTCCACTTAGGATGATAAATTATACCCAATTTTTTTTTCAACTCTGACAAATTCCCATGTACGTATGATAGATGATGGACGGCCTAATGGTTTCGGGTTTGGTAATTTATAACTCGTAAAATAAAATTTTTGTATCTTAATCGATTCGACCTTTTTGTTTCGTGAATTTCGATGAACGATTTTTTTTTTAATACGATAGATATGAAAATGCACGATGACCTTCATCATAACTGACGACGGTTATTGTAGGTGTGTGGGCAATACGGCCTATTTTAATATTACTGAACAATACCAATTATTGTGAGATTATAGAAATTGACAAATTTCTATGAACGGTGGTAACTCTTACTACCAGGTAGTCCATTTGCGTTTGACTACCTATTATAAATAAGCAGACGGTCTGTAAAAAATTTAAATACTATCGGCCTATATGTACAAAATCGTATATGTATACAATTATGATTTCAAATGACGTCAGAAAAAGAAGTATGGAAGAAAAAGACATGCTGCGCCGACTCCATATAAAATTGGGATAAGGGCATGAGGATGATGATGATAGTAATGTACTAATTCATTATAAAATAATAATAATTAATCATTACGATAAATACAATTTCTTCTTCTTTACGACTGCTGCTCTTTCCCTTAACATTCACAATTCAAATTTGTAAAAACATAGACTTTGCAAAAATTTATAATGTTTGAAGTTGTCTATTTCGAGTGGTTTGACACTGAATTGGCATTTTAGCGAGCAACTTCATCATATAGTTTTCCTGGACTTGCGCGAAATAAAAATTGACTGATAACATTAATTTAAAAAAAAAACTTTATGTCTGTTGCCGCAAATTCTGTGGTTAATAATGTCCACTTATGACATGTTTTTGTCAAATCTACCCTCGAAATTTTTTGAGCAGCTCGAGTTTCTTTGTTATTGATTTTTATTATTAATCTTTAACAGGCGTATTTTTTGAGATACTAATTATAACAAAATGTTTAAGATTAGTATCTGAAGTTTTTGCGTCATGAGCAGTTCAAGGAGACGTTGTTTAAGCAATCCAGACCATTTTTGCTACATACACGGAGCATATGTGTTTAACGATAGTAGAAAAGTAATACCAGAGTTAGGGAAAAATACCCATTTTGAGTATTTTGGGATGCTCTTGGATAAAAATATGAAGTCTTGGGCTCCCAATTGTGTTTGTAAAGCGTGTGTGCGAACATTTAAGATTATGTAGAAATGGTATTAAATTCCAAATTTAAAGGCACTTCGCCTTTAAATTTGGAAGACCAACTATTAGGCAAAAACTACGAAATCACCTCGAAGTCTGTTATTTTTGTAGAGTGAATGTAAACGTTTGAAACACTAAAAATCGAGCTAAATGGCAGCACCCAAGTACAAGTTGTGTTCAAAGCCTGTAAAGTACCTGACTCTTCAGTGCCTAAAAATATATCTGAACCGTTAGATCAAGCCATTGACAATAATATATTTTTTTTCATATCTTATACGTATGTAACTTCAGTAAAATAGATTTTTTTTTAAGTTAAACTTTTATTGAATAGGAAGATAATTACCGTTTTGAGTTACATCTTTATTTTTGGAAGTTCTTTTACGCGGCTTACGGTAGAGTAAAGTGGCAGAAATCGTCACGTAAGGAAAATGCGTTATATGGCAAGTAGCCATTAGGCTATCTTTCCCGCTCTTTCTCAATTTTATATCATATTATTTAAACATTTTTGTTTTAAATCATATTGGATTTTTAATAACCATTTGTTTATTTATATCATTGTGTCTGTTATTTAATACATAATTCACCTTTTTGTATGTAAATATATAACCTACGTCACCTATCGTATACTTATGATACTTGATAAACTTTCATGAAAATGCTAATAACTAATCAAATCAGTAAGACATGAATACATTTAATATTAAATAATTTTAATTTACTTGGTGGCTTTGTGCAAGCCGTCTGTGTAGGTACAATCAACTCATCAGATATTCTACCGCCAATACTTAGTGTTGGTAATGTTTTGTTTCCGTTTGAAGGGTGTGTTAGCCAATGTAACTACAGAAACAAGGGACCTAGACCCAAGGTTGGAAGCGCATTGGTAATGCAATGAACGGCTCCAATCACTATTGGCAGTACCAGTCACTTACCAGGTGGTCCATTTACTGACAGATTTTATATGTATAAACACAAAAAAAAATTGTTGAAGATATAAGGGAATAAATGTTCTTATATTTGCTGAATCATAAAAGGCTTTTCGTATGAAGTTATATTAGTTTAAGAATATCAGCCAAAAAGCAGGAAACTCATATTAGCGATCTTGTAACAATTTCTTGTCCCTTCCTTTCATAATATCGAGATTTATTATATTTACAACGGACTTATTTCTATAGGCATCGGAAAGTTGTATTATTAAACGAAAATGCTTTATTCGTGAAATATTTTTTGGAAATGTGTTATACGGCCGAAAAAAGTATTGAAGTCTTACTTATGTATACTAATTTGAATATTATGTAATTAGTACATAATTTGCCTCGTTGATCTCGTGGTCACTCGAATGCTGCAGTTCTCATTGGTTTTCTTATTGAGTTTTAGCTCCGTGGTATTTTTTTATTTTTTTGTCAGAAACATCTCAGTGATTATGCGATGTTTTAACACTCTTGGGGCTCGGAGAGTACGTAAAGCCGTTGATCCTGCGCCTAAGATCCTAAGCAAAGAGTGTTCGTGTCAGATTGGCGTCCCACCCCATGAGGAGAATAAGAGTGCACCTATGTTTGTGTACACATTGAAGCTCTAGTTAGTTGATTACGCAAGAGATAATATTATTATTCTCCGTTGAAACTGGACACCGCTTTATACTTTACATATAATGCTTATTATACTGATAGGTGAAAAATGCTTAATACAACTGTTTGCTTATTACATTAAATTTTAATTTCGTGGAACATACTGTAACATTAATGAAATCACACCAACCCACAATAATAAATTAATAAAAACGGGTCAAATCCTGAAAATCCTGAAAACAATTTATAAATAAAAATATAAATGTCTGTTATTAACTTTTGCATAGTAATAATATACGAGTATGACATTACGATAATTTAATTTCACTATTATCTATTTACAGTGGAAATCTTTATTTACATAAGAATAATTGACATTAAGTCCTTAAATATACACAAATATGAATTAAAAATATTAACACTAATAAAATATTTGTTTTTATGTTTATATGAGTGTTAGCATGTCTATATTAAGATGGTATTTAAATTACCAAAAAAAAAATACGAAGTTTAAATTTGAAAAAGAAAGTTTTAGTCCGTAGTCTATGTGGTGCGAATTTAATTTGACGCACGCGGTAACTTCCTAAATAGGTCTGTTCTTTACAGTAAAAATAAACAGGGGCTTAAAATTTAATATTGGTGCGCTATGAGCTTACTTCGTATCGTACTCGCGTAATATTTAAAACTGTCTTATGGTGATACGCTTTGGTATATGTGTATGTATGTGTATATAACTAATATGCGAAACAGACTATAACAACGATATTTAATATTTCAAGAATTTGTTATCAATCACCAAAATCAATAGCATTAGATTGAAATTGTAATAAGAATTTTTTTTTTTTTGTTTTTTTTTTTTATTTTAATTATTGGACAACAGCTAATGCACTTGTGTTATGAAAAATCAGAAGTAACGACGGTAACACAAATACTCAGACCCAAGACAACATAGAAAACTAATGAACATTTCAAGAATGTGTAATCAGAAAAAATCCAAATATGATTTATATTTATCTTACTTATTTTTTATTTTTCAGAGATTATAGTTTATAAAATTAACATCAATGAATATTAATTTAGTATTTCTTATTGCTAATGTGTTGAAATGCTAAGAGTGACACGAGAATTTAATGACTGTGATTGATTTCGATACAATTAAGAATAATATTAAAGAACTTGCTTCGATGCTGCGTATTGTAACAAAATGATATGTTTATTACGATGAAAATAAAACTTCTATGTAAAATAATTATTGAGGTTTCTCGATGAATGGCATTAAACGCTTTCAATTAAATTGTGTTATGAATTTGTTTATAATGTACCATTTAGCATGACATTCTGGAATGCTTACCGCTATATAGTATTTAAGAAAATAGCCTCCAATAGATTTTTTCAAGGGGAGAACGATCCTGGTGTCATAGACGTAGACATATACGTGTCTACAATCAACGTTAAGTATAAAAATAATGATCGGTCCTTGTTTACGAGTGCTTACGGTTATAAAACTGAAGAGCTGTCAGTATATATTGTCGATATAACATATTTTTTAAAAATATCGTGTCATTAAAAAATCCTTTTTTGTTGGGTAAGATTAATTTACCTTTTCCTGATAACGTGATCTCTACCTTGGTCAGTTTTTTAATTGCGATTGGAAACTCAAGGACACTTACAAAGATCGATCATATTATTCCAGGCTTCATACTTATTTCATTCTATAAATAGGACAGAATTTACTTTAGAATTATTAACATTAACGCCTATATAATTTCGAATAAAAATTAAAAATAATTACTGTATAAATCACGACTGCTTGAATAGTGACAAGAATGTTAGCAGCATTTCCCCGTTATATCGTAATCCTCTAAACCAAATTATAATAATATATTACTGTTTTAATCGTATGTTTATTATTTATTATTACTTGTATGTTAAAAAAAATTTGAGTGTGTAAAAAATAGCTGTCGATTTCTATAGATTTAAGAAGAAAAATAAAGAAAAACTGGTTTCGACGAGGAATATATAGCAAAAAAAAAACTTAAAAAAAAAGAAATACTTTTCCCGCTTGAAGGCTTTCCATGAATTTGTCACAAACTGAAATTTCGTTCTGAATTAGCGGTATATTATACGAGTCATACGACTTAATAGTGTGGACCTTATTTAGTTAAGTCGTTTGTCAGATTATAATATCTATAGTAGACATCCGTTAAATGGAAAATTATTATAAATATTTTATTTTAGTTTACAGATGAGTGAAACAACAGCTATTGGGCACGAGGAAGTTCCTTAACTATCAATACTAAATACTCGAAAATATCTGTACCTAAAATGAAGCGAAACGTGTACAGTAATTCTGTTAAACTGATAGCATAAGGTTTAAATTGTATTAAGATTTAATATTTCTTGTTTTTTTTTTTTTTAATTATTGGACAACAGCCAATGCACTTGTGTTATGGAAAATCAGAAGTAACGACGGTTCCACAAACACTCAGACCCAAGACAACATAGAAAACTAATGAACTTTTTCTACATCGACTCGGCCGGGAATCGAACTCGGGACCTCGGAGTGGCGTACCCATGAAAACCGGTGTACACACTACCTACTCGACCACGAACGTCGTCGATATTTAAATATGAGTTGTTTTTTTATATATCGATAAGTTTTATAAGAACCGTCCATCTCTATCATGCGCGTAAAACCCATAATGGGTTCGGTTTTGATGACTGATGAAATATTTGTAATGGCGGCGTGATTAAGTACTTTAATGTAACAATAACACTAAGATAGTTATTCTAGATTTTTTTTATACCTATTTTCAGCTTAAGAATAATTGGACGTATTTATCTAAGCACCGGCTTCGTACCCGATGGAATATCCCATTGGAAACAGTATATAGAAGTTAATTGATAACCTGTATCACCTATAAAAGAATATCCATATTTGGAATTTTAAAAGTGACCAACTAGATTTCACCCATTTAGAAAATCAATTTTGAGAAATCCTTCCCGAATGCTTACCTATATTCCATAAGGTGTTCCAGTGCGAAATTTTAATCTGTTACACCAGTCAGTGGATTGGTTAGTATATCAGTCACTCATTTAAAAATAAATTTTTAATATATATTTTCAAATTGAAGAGCTGAGAGAGCCCAGTGAACATGACGATCCTTACGATAGATTGATTGTTCAAAACTACACAAGCATTAGTGAGGTTTCTGTGCATGTAAACAAAATATTATAATAGTAAGAAAACTTGCACGAGTCCGATTAAAAATCTGCCACATGTAAACATTACACATATGTACATTCTCCTTAAAAAGGGAGGCCTTAGTTCAGCTGTGAGATATTTTTACTTTTACTTTTTCTCAATTTGAAAATTCAATTAAATACAAAATTCTAGTCAAAATTACTTTATATACTATACTATAAATTATTAAAAAAAAACTACTATTATACAAGTAATAAGTCATGGCCCGAGTCCTAACTCAAAATCCGTAATATTGTGTAATAAATAACACATACTTCAGCAAACAATCGTGAAACTCATAACTCTCTCGGAAACTTATACAAGAATAGCGAACTTTCACATTTATAATATTTACCACTTCATTACCACTGAATTATCACATCGAGCTCGTATTAACACATAAAATACCAACGTCCTCCGCCATTTGCCTTGGCATTAGACATTGTTCCTTGTCACAGTTAACTTGACATTTTAAAAAAAAAACCTTTTTGGCGCGAAAAGTATAACCTCTTTTTCATGAATTAAAATATAAAATTATTTAGATATACGCAATGAATTCAATACTTCGAGTGTTCGTGGCTTATATTATATTCTACATAATAGAAGTTAATGCTTTGGAATCAGAAGAAAGGGACATAATAGAAGCCAGAGGCAAAGGAAAATATGCATTGTTGAGTAAGTGTTCTCCGTTATATTCACAGATTATAAATTATTGTTGTTTAAGACTTATTATTAAAAATGTAGTTAAAAAAAATATCATTACTAATAAACTATTTCGCGATATTGTAATTGTATCGTATTCTATCAAAACATTATGGACGGTCATTCAACTTACAAGAATATAACGCATATAAAACGTATTAGTATAGAATTTCACGCCGGTTCCTCTAGATGGAATCTATGTACATTTGGATTTTAGAACCAGTTTAATACAATTCTGTAAAATGACTATCCCATCAAAAAAATAAATATAAAAATGAGAGCCAAGTCCAATATTATGATACATACCTTGGTTGTTGACTTCAACGACAAAAGAAGTGAGATCTAAATGGGTGCCAAGTTCAATGGTCCTTCATGAAATTTATTTATAACTACATAAAATATAATTTCTTCTTATAACTTAGGATAATATATTATCATATGAGTTAAATTTGACACGTTTATGTCAAATAGTTTTTGAGTTATGAGAAGGTCAAAAGTGGCTCCAAATGGTTCGTGTAATATTACACACGGTGCTGCTAACCAGTTCTGTTACTAGAACTTGGCTGACACGCTACCGCGTGTCTAAATTAAAAGTGTTTGAATATAGAATATTTTATTGAATTTCGATAGTTTCTAAGATCTCGGTTTGGTTAGGTTAGACTTTTTATACCTGAAACTCACTTCGATATATTATAATATTCCTAAAAATAATAAGTAAAGTTGTATTCCGTATGTTGATATTGTAATAGTGGCAGCTGTATTTATTACTTTGATATAATTATAACTTTTGTAAACAAACAAATTAATTAATTGGTTACGTTTTCCTACGAATACTGTAATGAATATCCGTTTCTTACAACCAATATCAAAATACATTTTATTCAAGCAGGCTTTTACAAACGTTTAAAATCCTTTTATAGAACTTTATTGAAAGAAAAGTTCTCACCTGTTCAGAATGTAGATTGTATCTAGAAGAACCGACAAAAAACTTAGTAGTTACTCATTTTCAATATTTGAAATACATTTTGTTTAATACAAATACAAATATTATATCCTGTCTGAAAGTCAACAAGTATTAGCTTCAACCAACCAATATGTATCACCAATTAAGGTATCTAAGACGTTGGGTCCTTAAGCCTGTAATTACACTGGCCCACTCACAATGAAGGATTTAACGCAAAAAAACTCTTTTTTAGTAGGTATCCGTCGGTCAAAGTCGTTACTTGGCTATCGATCTGCGTATCAATATGTTTAGTTTAAATTAGAGTTTAGAGTTGATGAAAAGAACTTTTTTAATGACGTTAAATACATATCTTACAAAAATAAGCTTGGAAATTTAATAGGAACCATGAGATATTACATAAATTTCCCACTGCTGGGCTAAGGCCTCCTCTCACTTTGAAGAGAAGGTTTGGAGCACCTTATTCCACCACGCTGCTCCAATGCGGGTTGGTAGAATACACATGTGGCAGAATTTCGTTGAAATTAGACAAATGCAGGTTTCCTCACGATGTTTTCCTTCACTGCCGAGCACGAAATGAATTATAAGCACAAATTAAGCACATGAAAATTAAGTGGTGCCTGGGTTTGAACCCGAAATCATCGGTTAAGATACACGCGTTCTAACCACTGGCCCATCTCGGCTCTTGAGAATTGTTCATTTAAATACGTACTGTAAAGTTGGTCTAAGGTATCGCTTACGACACACCGATCCTATCGCTTAATCGAATTTCAGCTATTACTTAGTATTCTAGCTGAAATTCGACTATAAGTACCACTAATACTTTACATATATCTCATAGTATTAGTAGTATTTATAGTTGAATTTCAGCTAGGTCTCAGGTCAGTTCATTTTTCAAACTAATTCCAATGAGAACAAAACTTCGATTTACTTTATATTCATAATGTTGATGAAATTAAATAACTAAACTTTGTCAAAAAACTATGTCGTAAAATTCAGCGTTTCTAATGTAAACGCAATAAAACGTGTTTATTTACATCACATTAAAAACCTCTAAAATTATCAGTGTTTCTCTAGTATATTATGCGTGTGCTATACATATAAACCTTCCTCTTGAATCACTCTATCTGTTAAAAAAAACCGGAAGGTGAATATAACCCTTTTGCTCCAAACAGATGGCCCCCCATCTGCCCCAGCCATAGCCTTCATTCCTTAATAACGCAAAAAAAAATTATAATTATGAAATTCCTTTAATCTAATTAAAAATATCTAATCCCTCAATGTTAATTGCTCATATTAATACGTCATTATGTCGTAAATACCGGCAAGTTTGTCTAAATCATTTTCAAGAGTTTCTTCAACAGCTTTAGAATTCAGTTCCTGAAGTTTGTTTGATAGTTTATGCAGTCTAGGCACTCAAGCGAAGTCTTAGCTAGATTAACCGTCTGCAGAATTGAGCATCGTGTTATTTTATAATTACATATATATTCCGAAGGCTCTGTTTAATCTATCTATCAATTCCGCATGAAATGAGATTACATCCAATTACAGACTCAAGATATAACCCAATCAGAGATTACAAATTATGTTCACAATTTAAATGAGTAAAAATAATTGGCGCGGTTTATGTGGCGTTTTGTACAAGATAAAGAATATAAATTTTGATGATTATGAAATCTTTCCGACCTATATAGGCCACGCTCAAAGGAGACTCGGCTGCTGAGCTGAAGGTGTACGTAGCAATAGCGTAAGATATATATTATTGTACAAGTAATAATATATCGCTATATATGATTACACAAGTTTGTTTACAAGCACAGAAGTGCACTTTTTATTTCCTATCTCTTGTAAATCGATTACACGACAAATGCGTCACGACCGAGAAGAGCTCAAATTTTATCTATCCCTTACATCGTTAATGCGCCACCAACCTTGGGAACTGAGATGTTATGTCCCTTGTGCCTAAGGTTACATTGACTTAAACAACCTTTAAGCCGGAATACAATACTACTAAATATTGTTGTTTGGCGGTATATATAATGAGTGGGCTACATTTCCGTCAAGTAAACTATAATAAAAGGAAAGTTCCATATCAATCGGATTAAAAATATTTACTTCTAATCCAAAAAACAATGGAACACAACTTATTGTCGATTTAAAACTTCCATTTTGTTATCCGAAACTTTAAAAATATTAAGTGGAAATTAAACACATTTTTTTGACAACTATATTTAACTCAATAAATAATTGTAGTCTCTTTCAAGAAACGAAACTTTTTTTTCTTTAATCCAGTACAGATTATATCGCCAATGTGACTTAGTAATATATAATACTAGTTATGTGTTTCAAGATTAATTGAAAGTAACAAACAGAAATAAAATTAAATTGTTTGTTGCAGCCCACCTAGCGATCGTACTGGCTGCGAAAGTTGGTCTATACAAGATCTTCTTGGGGATAGCGTTAGTGATAGCGACTGTCAAGGCGATGGTGGTGATGGCATGGGCCCTAGCCATTTTCAAATATGTCCCGGACTTCTGGCCACATTACAAAAACAATCAATTCCAAAATTACAACCACAGACCCGTTTCACAGACGCCGTCTAACGTTTTAGTTGATTTGTGGCTTAACAGTTTTAAATATGATAGAATTTAGGTAATGTTATTTTATTAATATTCAATTGTACTTATTTATTTTATACGTTGATCTAAAATAATTTTATAAATTTTATATGAATAAATAATATAAAATGGATAAAGTTTATTCAAACTATATTAAGGAAGTCCTTTTGGCTCTGAATACCCACGACTGACATCTGAAATAAAAATCGACTGGAATATAATAATTAATAAAAATATGTACACAAGAATGTTTTCGACAACAACAACAGCGTTGATTTTATATTAATGATATTGGTGGTTTTGATGAGAAGGAATAGAATCACTTCAATTTCATATTCCGAATATACGAGTTTGTTCATAATTTTTGTAGCGAACGTTTGAGCTAAAATTATTTGGTCCACTTCTTTTGCGTGTTGTTGCTTTTTTCTTACTAATGGATTTTGATACAATTTATAAAATATATTAATTAAATTGACATGAAATATAAATTTTTTAAAGTATTATAATAATTATAAGTATCAAGAAATATCTCGTGAATGGTCTACTGTGACTTTGATTTTCTTCACCGCTGATTAACGTAAGTAAATTCAGTAGTGCTTGTCCGGATTTGCACTAGCGATTTAGATTCGAGTTCTATCCAGAGGTGACTTTAATGTACGCATAAACTCATCTTCTATAACATTTCTTTTTTTTCAATAAAAGTTGTCCCTTTATTTTCATTCAGTTACGCACAAGAGAAATATCTCTGAAACTCTCACCACTGGCTCAAGTATGACTGACGTGATCTTGAGATAGTGTATGAATTTAATGTCATTATTTATATAGTTTTTAGGATATGATGTGCTATGTATGTATTTAATGTGTACTTATAAATTGGGAACAAAAAATCAACATACACTAATATTATTATTATTATTTATTGTTCACAGTGCACTTTTTCTACGTGGCCGCCACAAAACTGTTCGTCCTGAAAATAGTTTACGGGATAATCTTTTACATAATGGTGACGAAAGCGTGGCATCTTGTCCTGTGGCTGATACATTACTTGAAGGAGAAGAAACAAGACCATTACGTGGAGCTAGACCATGGACCAGTCTATGACCATCATCCATATCATCATAATAGTTACGGTCCTGATTTTGCGGAATATGGCCATCAGCCATACAGTGCTTATAATAAGCCAAGTTTTGATCTTCATAATTTGTCAGATAAGAAAGTATATGACGCTGATGGGTCATATTCGGTCGGGAAGAACTTTTGATTAACTAACTACTTATAAAAGCGTGACTAAGTACTTATACGGTTTTAGTTGAAAAATATTTGTTTTTTAACACAATTTAAATTCTTTCCAAATAAAAATATAAACCAACTTCGTAAAGTTGCTTATTCAGGCAAATTAAACACCACAATTTCCAATATCATTTGAATAAAGAATTAAGTTAAGAACTACTTGGACCGATACTAAATCCAATACAAAAAGTACCATCAAATCGGTTGATAAACAAAATATGAGAATTATTTTTTTTTTTTTAAATTCAAAAAAATGTTTTAATAAGTGAAATCGATTCGATATTTGCTTAGATGATTCAAATCGCTTTCGATCGCAATTCGCAGTACAATTTAAATGGATTGAACGGGATTTTAGTAGGTATTTATCAAGAGAAAAACTCTGTTAAATCCCGGATATGTGGGTTATAGAAGTTTAAGAACTTTAAAAGAAATGGCGGATGCGTTATTTGTAGAATGAACAATGTGTACCTAATTATTTTTTAATGTATATAATTTATTTTAGAGCATAACTATAATTATTTATAAATAAAATAAAATACTTTTGTAAGGATTAAAAGTTATTTCTTTTCCTATAGTTATTTTTGTTGCGGAACATCAATTGTTGTGTCTTAGAAATAATATCAACTTATATGTCGTGACGTCAAACGGCATGGCACTCTCTATCAAGTGCATGTGTGTGGCACGTACTTGTCTCATTGCTATTTATTATAATAAGAATCAATAACTTCCCCACGGGTAAGCTGAAAAAAATCCTGTATGCAATATACAAAATTTATCATAGATAAATTTTATCATAAATGCTGGAATATCTCTAACTAAATTCGAATTCCGATTAGCTGTATAGCTGTATTCAAGCTAGTCTCAACTTAAGTTTCTGGTATAAGTCAAATCCATGTCAAACCATTTTAATATGAACTATACAGTGCAAAGGACACAGTCTGAAATAATATTAGATTCATAAATTTGATTTGCATATTCCTTCTGTATTAGCCTCGAGCTGCTGCGGGTTTATTCATTGACATTAGATTCTATATTATTCGGTATTACTTAGCTTTTTGCTCACCGGGTCAGTATATAAATTTGTTCAATTAATTTTAATATAAAGCGAATATTCTATTTATTAATTTTTTTAGAAAACAGATCACTGGACTGGCTGACAGGCTACCTAAAGGTATGTCACCACTGCCAACAGACATTGGCGCTGTAAGAAATGTTGACGATTCCATACATCGCCAATGTGCCTCACTCATCCATGAAACCGGAACACAACAATCCTAAGTATTGTTATTTGACACAAGAGAACGGTGGTTGGTACCTACAAATAAACAATATAAGCAGAAAAATAAAACTTTCCTCTATAATAACAAATTAATTAAAGTAACAATTGGTAAATTCGACCACACGGTTGCTAAGATAAAGTCACAGTCAGCAGTTTTCTAGCCAATGAGCTAAAATAACCCTCTAAAACAAAGAGAAGTTAAGTGCTTCTGAAGGTGGTGTGCCAATTGTTAGTGTACGTGATAATAGGTTTTACATTTTACCGACATCCTGTAGTTTCGCAAGACTATATAGATCGTTTTGATAATAGGAACATTGTCAAATCGACCCCTTACTTCGTGTCAGTAACGTATTACGTTTCGGTATTATTACTCCCCTGCTGTGGAAATTGCAACGCTTGCGTGTTTATCTTCAATCTATCAACGGATCAAATGCTAACTATTCTGTATCTACAGAGCATCGGGAGTCTGGAGTAACATGTATGTGATCGTCAATTTTTTTCGATAGACGGAACTCATGGTTAGATAGAGTGTGATATAAGAAAGTATAGTTTAACATCTTGTAAATTGCATAAGATGGACGAAGGACTACTTTAATTTTTGATTGGTATGTTTCGTTCTTCATCCTCTAGGCTGCTGCATTGCGGTTCGGTTACACATATGGTAGATATTATTCCGACATTTACCGGTTTTTCTTACGACGGCTTCTTTCACCACCAGCACGAGCAAAGGCACGAGAGAACCCGAGATAAATTAGCGGTTTGACCACGTGTTCGAATCGCAATCACGTTTTAAAAAAATCCAAGCGATAGCGTGTCAAAAATCTCTTATATCGATTTTCGATACCATTGCCATTGCATGACCATTTTTAATCAAAGTTATTCGCGTATTCTTTCAAGAATATCTCTTATATCTCCATACTCTCATCATAATTTAATCATCTCATACATATAGGTAAGAGAGCCGAGATGGCCCAGTGGTTAGAACGCGTGCATCTTAACCGATGATTACGGGTTCAAACCCAGGCAGGCACCACTGAATTTTCATGTGCTTAATTTGTGTTTATAATTCATCTCGTGCTCGGCGGTGAAGGAAAACATCGTGAGGAAACCTGCATGTGTCTAATTTCAACGAAATTCTGCCACATGTGTATTCTACCAACCCGCATTGGAGCAGCGTGGTGGAATATGCTCCAAACCATCTCCTCAAAGGGAGAGGAGGCCTTAGCCCAGCAGTGGGAAATTTACAGGCTGCTACTACTACTACTACTACTACTATATAGGTAAAAAAAGCATGTTCGTGTGGTTAGGAAAAACTAGCAAATTGCAATATCTCATTATCTTAATAATTGTCTAATTGATATCTCTCAATTAATTGACATCTGTCTATATTGTCAAAATTATGAAATAACCGATTATTCGAATTACAAGCTATTTTGAAATATTTGAAATTACAATAATTTATTGTTCAAATTCCGTTCATAAATATAGTATGTTTAAATATCTGTCCGATGATATTATCCTATCGTCCAGCCCTGGCTTCATACGGGTGCAGTTTATAAATAAAGAAAATTATGTAACATAAATATGACTTCTATATATATATAGTATGGGTTCCAGACCAAAATGCGTACAAAGAAACAAAGGTTAACTCTTTATCTTTAGTATCGAAGTGCAATTCGAATATCTTCCCGTCACTGTATCAAGTTGCCATTTTGCAAGCGTGTGTCGCTTCGATAAAAAAAACAATAATCCTTAACCTGATTCTGTAGCCAGACGTGACTCTTCACGAGATAAGTTCTTAACGCTTAATGGTATCGTTTAGACACACAAAAGAGTTTCGCTTGATTAAGTTTTTTTTTTCTGAAAACATTTTTAAATTTGGAATTTGAAATTGTATTACTATTAAGTTAATTTTTTTCTTTAAATAGGAACTGATTAGCTTTTCCAATACTATTAAAATAATAGTATTTCTATGTGTCGTTCGTATTAACTTTTCAGCAACAAAATTAGAAAGGTCCCGACATGACCATTGCTAAAACACGTGAAGCTTAACCAAAGACTGCGAATTAAAATCCGGACAGGTAGAGAACAGATAGTGGACTTACATTCGTGTATAATAATAATAAATAATAAAACCTCGTTTATTCCTTAATAAAAATTACATAATTTGATGTCTAATACAAATTGAAAAATTAAAATAGTTAAATTAAAATAGCAAATCAACATAAAATATTATTTATGAAATACAATAAAATCAATTATTTTTTGCAAAACAAATCACTATTAATAAGAATCTCTCTCACAGAGTAAAGACCTCCTCCATTTTCCCCCGCTTATCTCTATCTATTGCTATTTCCATCCGGTCATTTCCTACTGTATATTTACGCATACACTTGCACAAATTTAATATATCTCGGGTAGTCGGCTAGTCTCGCTTGAGAATAACCTCCGGGGCCGAAATTGGTCAAAAGGATTATCATACAAATATAATTCAGTAGTAGATGCGTCCCCTTTTTTTTAATTTGTATTTGTTGCTCTATAGACATGTTGTCCGTGCCTTTGGTGTATCTTATATTATTAATTAAAGATATAACATTAATGTGCCTGTTTCTATGTTTTTACCAGGCAACAAAATTTAAGCTTAAGTCCTTTTTATTTTTGGTCGAAGTACGGTATTTATTAGCAATAAAAATATGGGTCAATATAAGTATCCGTTTGCATTAAAAAGACGTCATCAAATTTTTAAATAAGCAAGTTCTCTTTTCGTAAGAATAATTTAATTAGCTAAATGTTTTATCACTTAAATTTCTCTTCACTTGACGTTGGTCTTTGT
The DNA here is from genome assembly GCF_905147765.1 of Vanessa atalanta. Classification (NCBI taxonomy): domain Eukaryota; kingdom Metazoa; phylum Arthropoda; class Insecta; order Lepidoptera; family Nymphalidae; genus Vanessa; species Vanessa atalanta. The sequence continues at coordinate 984,103 of NC_061871.1, forward strand.
TCTTTTTTTAATTAGTGCTCTTAACAAATTTTATTAGCAGTTTCAACTTTAGTATTTTAAAAGTTTAGCTAAAGTTGTATTACGTTTTTTTTTTTTTTTACTTTGAGTTCATTTTTTGTTTAACCTTATTTAAAGAGATGAGTTACTTAAAAGCTTATTAAAAATATAATATCTTTAGTGCTTGTTAGTGGATTTTTCCAACTTTTTTTTACTCAATTAAATTTCGAAAACGACATCATGGTTTTTCACCTTTAACATAATATTTGATGTTAAAAATAGTTCAAACTGCAATCAATCGTACCGTAGATTTTAACTCCAGATAATCTTGTTCCAAGGCTGTGTAATATTTTTTCAATAATTATGTTTTTTTTAAAACATAAATAATTCATCATTCATTTACTGTTGAACAAAGGGTTCTCTCAAGACACGCTGAGGCTCCTGATTCTCCAGTTTCAACAGAGAGTCGATTTTCACTGACCTTATTCAGGTTCACCTGGCTGGAGGGCATTCTATTCTAAATTCGCCGATCCGTAATCGCCTCACAAGGATTTCGTTACTTCAATGGCCGTTACGAAAATTAAATTAAACTTAAAAGCGACCGCCTGCTAATGTATGAAGATTAGTTAATCTGATGCTCGTAAGAATTACATCTTTTAGAAGAAATTCTGATATCTAGAATGAATGCTGCCAACAGTGGGTCATTAATCGACTAACAAATAAATTACTTACATCATCTTCATCTTCACTATATATACATATACTCGTATATGAATTAGTTATCATAACTAAACTTAGAACTTAATGCTAGAAGGTTTTTTATAATTTAATATGAATAATATTTTATAGTATATACAATTTCGCGTCTGTTACCTATTGGGGAGTTCAATCGTCTGGAGCCAAACACGAATGGAGGATGTAGAAACTGGTTACGCTTAACTTAAGGAAGCATTGTCATCAGAACTAACTGTAACATTTTAATAGGTAGAATTAAAAAGATAGGTAATTTAAAGGAAAAATTCTTATTAAGTTTGCAAGATTTTGGCTCACATAGTAAAACGAGTACATAATAGGATATGGATTGAAAGTTAAATGGTTCTTTCATCGGTTCAGAGCTCGCTATAGCTGGCAACAACAACGGAAACTGTGTCGAGGATACTAAGAACGAACTTTGAACATTAATATATAATACCTTTTGCTTTCTTTAAGTTTACGGCTTTTTTTTTAAATCAACTTTACCGGTAAATTAAAAAAGTAGTTCCAAGAATAAAAAAAATACAAAAAAAACCTGTAATAACTTTGAATTGGATTTATGATTTTTACAGATAAATTTATTAATACATTTTTATTGAAGCAATTATTAAATATAAATATTTTTATTTCCAAATTAAGATTAACTTCAAATAGTTATACGACGCAAGTAAAAAAATTAAATAAATGAGAACGTGTCAACATGAAAATGTTCAATAAAAAATTCCATAATCCATATAACGCGTCCGTCGGCTGTAGTGTCTCAAATAATAAGTGTCTAATTTGACGAAATTACATGACAAAGAGCTGACACTGAACTCGCGGTTCATGGGGTAAACAAAAGGTTATAGGTTGAAATCCGGGTAAGCACCTCAGAATTTTGATGAGCTTGATTTATGTTGTAACGGTAAAAAGCTGTGAACGGACATTGAAAACGTGTGTTTGGAATTAGCTCCAAAATTGTTTTTAATACTTTCCGGGATAGTAAAAGTCTATAGATGTGATAAGAATTACACGTCTATTGTGCCTTGGGTTCTTCAAGTTGTTAAGATGAGGCTTATGCCGTATAGCGGGAGTTTACTTTTACTGGTTTCAAATTTTTTATATAATTAATTAATAATTATTTACTTTTATATAACGATCGTTAATTGTAGTGTTCAATGTTCAACGATCATTAATTATAGGACAAAAACATTTATCACACGAATACTTTACAACATTACAAACATTCACACATCATGATATATTTTACAACATGATAAAAAAGCATTACTTAATCTAAACAAAGAAATAATAAGGAGAAAAAAAAGATTAAAACAAAAGTGACTACAATCGTGTCTTAAGAATTCAGCTTCCAAGTTGGGTTCTAAAAGCCGACGCAAATTTCCACTGGCACCCTTTGTAACTGTGACGGGCTGTGACATGTGTCTGTATTACGCCGTATTAAAAAGGAGGTTTTCTTTATATCATTATAAGGACATGGAATTCATGCTTGTCAAACCAATTGTCTGTAACTAAAATCTCCTAAACGCACTGTGTTTAGTGATCAAAGTGATTTAGTAGTATTTTCAGTTAGACGAATAGTCTCCCCATTTATTAGCATAGATTTGTTGCGACTCTGTTTCACCTGTGCTATCACGATCTTATAATTTTTATTATGTTAGTTTTATAACTTTTTTCAATAAATGGGCTATCTACTGGACTATTACGATTTACAGAGACCAACTGGATCATTCTTCGTTTCGAGAATCATTTATAAGCTTATCTGGTTCGCTTACAAAAAAAAAAACATAATCAATTAATTATATTTTTATGTTATGTATATGATAAATAATAATGTTAAAATACATAGAAATAATATGAAATGCTGTTTGACTCGAACTTTCATAAAAGTTACCTAATTGGATTTAATTATGAAGAGTTTTGCAATCACGTCCTGCTTTATAAATGTTCAGTAAAAACTTTTCGTCACAAACAAACATCGACGGGACAAAGCCGCGGGCAAAAACTAGTTATAAATATAACAATCGTCTTAAAAAACGAACCTCAGAAATAAGTAGCATTATATTATTGAACATTTTTAAAATACCTATAATGATCATCTTTATCTAGATTGTAATATTTGTCGTGTAGTTTGTGTATGATAAATCTATAAATTATGAAATTAATTATTATGAAATAGAACATTTATACTTATATAATATATGCGGAAGTAATTCTGTGTGCCAGTCACGACTGAACAGCTAGAACGATCGTAATTGTTGTAACGGAAGGAGCCTGGAACATGGATAAAGATATATTGGTATAAAATACAGAGTTTGCGAGAAAAATCGTTAACAGCGGGGTCGCGGGGAGCAGCTAGACAAATAATATATACTTTATATTTCATGTTTATTTAGTGCTTCATCTATTGCACGTAAAAATAAATCAGAAAATGACTATTGAACTGAATGACAAATAACTCTAGATCAAGACATTTTTAATTCAAGCTGTCTTAATGTCTGTATTTTATAAGAATATGCAGGAATATTTTAAGTATTGCCCTTTATAAATATATGTTTATTAAAGGTTGAAATGGACGTTAAAATTTATATCCAAATATGAAAATAAAAAAAAATATTCCATTATAAATAAGGCAGTGATATAATTACCTGGCGCGTTCAATTTCACAGACGCTACAAATAAAATATTACTCCATTTCGTTGCTTAAATTACGATGAGAAATGAAAGAAGGAGCTCTTAATAAATAACATTTTTATTTAATAAACAAACAACTTTAATAAACGAAACACAGCTGTCGGAGAGCAACGAAGTCAACTCACTCACATTAAAGCTTATTTTCAGTCTTTTACATTCATTCCCATTGCCATTCACTCCTCTGTTTCGATTAACGCATAATCCAATCCGTTTCCGTCGATTCCTTTAGTGACTTCGTTATCTTTTGTCGTTTTTGTTGTTGTTTTCAATTCTTTCTTCCTTATTTTACCAACGTGTGTCGTTGCCTCCATGTCAATTTGTTCCAATGGTGTCGCTGACGTTTGAACAGATGGCGGAATTGTTTCTTTAATAATCTGGCTCTTAATATCCTGTTCTGGGTTTTCGGTCTTATTTTCTGATTGCTTGACTTCTATTGGCACGTCTCGTTCTGGTGGCGGCGGAGGTACTTCGTGTTTTGGTGCGGTAATTGATAATACGCCTTTTTCATTATAAACAGCGGTGACTTCTTCCTGTTTCGTGCCAGGCGGCAGAACGAACCGTTGTACGAAATGATTGGCCATAAACTGGTTTTCGTTGTCTTTCACTTTGTGTTTACCTTCCACTATGATGTACCGGTTCTTAACTTTTATTTTTAATTCCTCAGGCTTGAGTCGTCTGACGGCTAAATTGACCTGGTACTTATCTGAGTCGGAAATTATTTGGGGATCTTCAATATTTTCCTCCATGTCCAGCGCGGCTGCCGCTCGGATTAGTTGACTCCATGGCCAGAGATAGTGGTACGCGAGAGAGTGAGTTATATGTCGATCGATCATCGCGAACGGATCGACATGTTGCCTTTTATGCGGCCTCTCCTCGCATGAGGCGAAATTTAAAATCGCTAGAGTGATTAGCGCGTATTTGTACATTTTCTATCGCGTTGCATTCAATGTATCGGCGGTTTTGCCTGGCTGGCGCGCTTATATAGCCTCAGAGTGTTCTGGAACTTGATGTCGGTTTATTTCATTGATAACTGCAGGTAGCAGGGGTCGCCAACCGTTGAGGGAAAGTGAAAATATGTACGATTGAGTCATCGACTCTGACTCACGTTAAGTGGGTTACGTTTGTATAGTGCGTTGACCTCGTTAGTATGTCGTATGTGTGTATTGATGCTGTCTATTTTAGTTTAAAAACTATAAATATAATAATATTTTTCTAATTTATATATATATTCATTAATAGAATTTTATATATGATATTATTTTCTTTTTATTTATAGTAAGTAAAATTATGTTGCTTTCTAGTAACTGTTTATTTATTGGAAAACACCAATTGTTCCACAGTTTGACGACACATGCATCGGGATTAGTTAATACACGGACACGAATACTCAAACAGTTGTACAGTCTGTTCGTGTGCGTGTACCGTTAGCAAAATCATTCAGAGTATTGTAGGTCACAAATCTTTCTCCAACATTTGGGTTCTTTGTGTTATGTAAAGCTGACGAGGAATGATACTAATAAGTAAGTAAGTGCTAATATTTTGAAACACAAACAACTTGCTTTTAAAAAAAGAAACAAATATTATTGAGGTATATGCAAACAACTGTTATAGTATTATGAACATACGTCAACGGACGTACTATTGCTCTTTGATTATTATATAAACATACTTTTTTATTTAATCTTGAAACTCTAGATTTTCATATTGCTAAAGTATTAAGACAAAATAGCCTATTGGATATAAACGTTTGACGACCTCCGTGGTCGAGTAGTGTGTACACCGGTTTTCGTGGGTACGCCACTCCGTGGTATCGGGTTCGATTCCCGGCCGAGTCGATGTAGAAAAAGTTCATTAGTTTTCTATGTTGTCTTGGGTCTGGATGTTTGTGGTACCATCGTTACTTCTGATTTTCCATAACACAAGTGCTTTAGTTACTCACATTGGGATCAGAGTAATGTTTGTGATGTTGTCCAATAGTTATTTATTTATTTATTTTATAAACGTGTATCACAAACAAATATCGATCATTAAACTTGAATATAGAATAGTGCTGTGAAATGTACAAACCCACAGAGATTTAATAAAAGTTAACCCACTAATAACAGTTAATAATATTTAAAAGAGAAATCCAATATTATGAGATATCTTTAAAATAATATGCATAACATTATAGTTGTATACGTATATAATTTACCAGGGTTACTGTCACTTTGTAAATATTTATCTCTGTCACCGCAAATCGACAGATGAAAAGGTCTGTATTAACATTGTTCTTCAAAATTGAATATACATGCTGAACCCATTTCTTATTTCAGCAGAGATCTTTGTCAGCTCACTTCAATAGCTTCTCTTTTTCAATAAAAGAAATAAATGAACAAAAATACGGAGAAATTTATTGGAAAGTTTTCGTTCCTTATTTGTCATGATCGAATAGCGCAGTCGTTAATGGTTTCTGTAATAACTGTGGCTTAAATTACTGACTATGCTCGGATATAAAGAGTTATATATACATAGTATGTATACGTTTAGTGACTTAGATTTCCAAGTTATCAATAGATTTGATAAGAATTGATTTGCTCATTTATACGTTTCATTTTTGTATAAAGTACAGTTTCATTTTTGTACTTTATACAAAAATGAAACGTATAAACGTATTTGTTTTTATTATATATTTAGGTGGTCGCACAATTTTACTATTATTCAACGATGTTATGTCCTTTGTGCCTATAGTTACACTGGTTCACTCACAATTCAAACCAGAACACAAGAAATATTGCTGTTTTGGCGGTAGAATATGTGACCTACCTACCCAGATGGACTTGCAAAAATCCCTACCGTCGAGTGTTTCTTAAAATGATTTTTAACCATTTATTAATATAAAATATAGTAAATAAAATTTAGATCAATGGATTATCTTTAGTAGTAATTGTACCTAAAATATAAATTCGAATACGTAATGATTCAATATTATTTAAGTACGATTTTACGAACTTTTTTGAATCGTCTATTTATAAATATTTCATGACAGTTCGACGTCAAGTTTATATATCGGAATGTGAATTCTAGCGAGAAGACCTAGCAAGTAAAGTTGGTAAATACTCTTTAGACATAAATTCAGGACACGATGGTTACCGTTAGTTATAATGTTTTCTCCAAGAAAGTCACCAGCTACAAACTTTATATATAGAAATCATTAGTTATATATTTACTACTATTTATATCATAAGGTCGCATTTATTTATTTCGTAGCTATAATAAATAGATTATTTCTTTGATTTTAATTATATACAATTGAAGGAATACATAGTTTTATAACATTTAAGTGCAACAAAAAATTATAAAACATTGTGTATGGATGATTAATTGTAAATTAAGATACTTGTTTTTGTTAATAAAAAAAAACTAACAAAATTATTTATAATGTTGTTACAGATTTTATTAATAATTAAGATCAATACACTCAATATCCTCACACGAATCACTCCAATTGTCAAGTAGGTTGATGCGTGTCCATCAAACGTCGCGAATGGTTACAATTTAAAAAATATAATCAAGTCTACGAGACTTTATAGTCTATGTATAATTTATCGTTTATTAATTTGTATGTACGTACGCCTATTCTATTACACACAATAAAAATAGTTTTGTATATTACATTACATACATTGTTTGACCGTATAAGTATTTGTTGATTAATAAAAGCCTGTTTTGTAAAGAGGTTTTACATAATGTTTTTAAATACTCATTATTCACTTAAACGAAACATAAATTAAAAGCCAACTTTAGTTAACACAAACATTCATGTGTTGTTTTATTATTGTTTTATATAAACACGAAACTGTTATGCCGTCGGTACAATATCGCTTTAAAACGACCTGTTTTAACTGGGGTATAGTACTAGCTTTTTTTTTCAATCTATTTTATACGTTAAAATTTTTGTCGTAAGGCTTAGAATCGGTTATCAAGCACTATGACTGTTAGGACCGCGAGTGTTCTCGAAGTGTCTATTAATATTTCGAAACAAACCAGTGCATATTCATTAAGGCATCAAAAGAAAATAACATTTAAGGATAAAGTAATAAAGTTTGAATTCGAATGGAGGGAAATTCGTTCTAGTCTAGAATATTCCTCGGTATTCTCGCTAAATGTAAACAAACGCAACAGGTGGGAGTTATGGGGACCCGGAGAGGAAGTTTGGGTGAAATGGCAACTGTTAAAAATTAAAATTGATGTCGCTTCAAATACTCAACAAAAATAATTTTCAACAACATTTTCAATATGTTGTATGAAGAGAAAATGTGTTAATGATTTCAATATTAATTAAGATAGCTCTGTATATCTGAGAGAAATCTGTAGCGCAACAGATGTTCCATTACGTTAGAGACTTGTTACATTTTTTTTCTTTACAAGGAGAAGTTTTGATAGTGAAATTGTTACACAACACATAGCTTGAATAATTAGTTAATTTAATTTTAATAATATTTATTTCGAACAATGATAAATCAATCATCAAACTACAAGTCAAAGGAAAGGAAGGATTCGGACGAGACGTCATTTAAGTTTATATTTATTCTAGAATAGATAGATATTTCTTATTGTTTTGTGTAACGCATGAAACCGTATCGAATCGGCTATAATTTCGTTTTTCATAATTTGTAACGATATTAAAGTCTTAACTATATTATAAATTAATTTTAAAATTTGATATAAGTAACATTCTCTTTTGAAAATATTTAGTATCGTTATAAAGAGATCACGATTAGCATAAATTTGCATAATCTTAAAATATTAATATGAAAATCAAAATATTTGATAGATTGTACAAATTTGAATTATAACAATTGACGAATTTGTAATATATATTGATACTACGAGTGTATGAGTAAAGGTTAGGTAAAAAACCGTTAGAGAAAGACAAGTCGACTCACACTGGTATACACTTTTTTTTTATGATATAAATAGGCGGACGGGTAAATTTGATGGCAAGTCTTCACCGCTGTAAAGGGCCATATTGATCTATATTAAATGCACAATGTATTTGAGGTACTTAATTGGATAGGGATTAATGATATATTGCTTAAAGTTGGTTTGAAAATAAGCCATTTAAAAGTGAAGGATTAAAAATAGTTATTATGAATTAGCCCTAAGAGATAGACATATACCACCCGTGACTTTTTTGAAGACCTTTTTAATTTAATTTTGTGTACAATACTATATACTACATTATTTTAATCTATCTCGTAGGTTTGATCCAACATTTGCAATGTAAGCGCAAAAATTGTGTTTATTTACGACATCACTTTAGAAACCTCTAAAATCATCAGTGTTGTAACTCTACTATCTTGTGCATGTTATACATATATATAAACTTTCCTCTTGGATCACACTATCTATTAAGAAAAAAATGCCTCAAAATCCGTTGTGTAATTTTAAAGATCTAAGCATACATACATATATAGACATATATAGACAGCGGTAAGAGACTTTGTTTTATACTATGTTTGTAATTATACCCGCGTTATTGCCCATGACATTGAGTTTGTGACATAAATACTTCGAGAACTTATATTAAATTAAATTAAATTAAATTAAATATTTCTTTATTCCAGGCAATTTCAAACCCATAAGATACACAAGACCAACATACATTAAAATTTTAAAAATAATAATAAAAAGAAATATACAATAAAAATAATATTAACAAAATAAAATAGAACATTTAAAAAACTTAACCTAAACGAAATTAAGAATAACTATAAGTCTTTTCTCTCTCTTTTTAGATGAACGGTTTGGAATACTGAGGACAGAATGCTATTGTTACTCATGGCTACTCTGCTGTAGAATGAGACCCTGAGTTTCTGTAGGAGCGCGGCAAAACTTGCAACTCTGCTCTCGGCGAACATGTCAGTCGCACTACACCGCCAGGGCAAGTTCATCATCACCCGGAATGCGTTATTATATTGTACACGAAGAGTGTTATAGGCACTCCTCGTGTACCGGTACCAGAGTTGGCTGGTGTATAACGACTGACAGTACGCCTTGAACAGCGTTACCTTCACTTGATTGGAACAGTGGTAGAAACGTCTGGCTAGCATGTTACTTCTATATATACAATCCCTCATTTACAAATACCCTTTGAAGGATGAATTAGGTAAATATTTGTAGGATCAGGCTAGGTTCAAAACTTCATCCAAACGTGATAACAAAGCACAAGTAAAGTGAAAAACAGTTTATAGAAAATATGATTGTCAATCTTATCCCAAAACTCCCCAGTCAGAACACGGTAGCAGTTTGGGCATGAATTGAATGATTGCCGACTTTTATGGACTGTGTGACATACCGTTAATAGAAAAATGTATGTTGGTAAAAATACAGATACAGTACATTTCAATGGAATAGGTATGAAGGTTTGAATCAAGAAATATTAGGAACATTTTAAGCGAAATATTAATTTCATGTTTCTGCGAAATCATTCCAAAGAAACAGAAAAAAGATTACATAGGTTTTAAAGTAGTGTCCCGTTACTACGAATATCTATTGTATTGTTTTGGACTTGTCCGTTCGATTATCTGGGTCACCTACTCTTACACTCATTTATTTATCTTGTAAAATGAAATTCAGTTTGATGGAAGAGTTTGGGAGATGTTCATTAATCTAGGATATATATTTCTTAATTAGTGAATTAGAATCATAGTCATTCATTTCAATCATTCTGCCATTTATAGGTTGGGAATTACAAGGCGATTTTCTAATAGCCTAAAACTTTCATTAGTTTATAACCTTGAACCGTCACTAGCACTATCGCTGAGGTTTATACCAAATTTAGTATCAAAAACAGATGCATCGTGGCCGTAATAACACTTAGCTATTCTTTCCAAACCAGAACACAGCAAATCAGAGTCTTGAAAAATCAATCAGAGTGCTTAAAACATGGGAACTATATATTTCATGCTCGGAGTTGAAGGAAAGTCTGTATGTGTCGGCTATAATTCTGCCACCATCGCTTTGCAGCAGTGTTAGGGTAAGATTCAAGCTTTCTCCTCAAAATAGAAGGTAACCCAAGGAGTGGGATCTTTACAGAGGTCTTCTTATTCTAAATGAATATCTTAAAAATAAACATCGAAAATAGAACTCGATTGACGTCAAAATAACTTCTTCATTAATTTTTGTTTTTACTTTTCAATTCGGCGTCGAGAATAAAAACACTCAACATAATGTAATTTGAAATAACATAGTTCCAAGCTTTCTCGAATAACCTTAGCCAGCCCGAAGAAAGTAAATAGTGAAAGTCAACTCAACGTCTTAAGGAAAATGATGCGGAGAAATACTCGTGCAAAAGTTGAATACTAAATTATTTACTGTATTCGTTCATTATTCATTATTTATTGTTTACCAGCTGAACATGCGGCTTCATTGTCGAATACAACTTGTGACGAAAATACTTCAAATATTCGAGTATTTTTAACGTTAGGGTATTATTATTTTATAATAATTGTATCTATTTAGATTACGATTTATTATTTGTATATTTATTTTTTTATCTTCTTATGATAAAGGATTACTCATAATTGCTAGAATTTATGTGTTCAAAAACGAAGGAAAACTCTTAATAAAACAGAATGTGTTTTTCCCTTATTAAAATCATTTTGTATTGGTCTAGCTTCAAAAATTAAGAATGCTTTTTTAATTAATTTTATACCCTAATTATCCTCTGTTATTATTTTTTATAGATAACCCTACACATAATTTTCCACATTTCTACCATGACAAAGTACGGCGAAACCTAAAAACGAAAACGGGAGACGATACAAAATTTATCCATAAGAAAAAAGTAAAAATGTATATCCAACAATGAATGGTTTAGAGCTTATGGCTTCTTTTATTAAATTTTTGTAACTTTTTCAAAATTCAATTTAGAAAACTAAATGAGCAAAGGCAGTATAGGAAATTCATATCGTAATTAATTTGGCTCATTTACTCTTCGAACTCGAACATAAAAACTAACAAACTATTTCTCTTTAAAGAGCATTTCATTTCCGGAAAACTAACACAAACTAATTTAGGTTTAAACCAATATTTTAGATATAAAAAATGTATATTCCTTAACAAATATTCAACGAAGCGATTTTCTTTTCAATATTTTTATTAATAATATAACGAGATTCTGCTTATTAGTGTAACTCGCTTTGAGGTTTACTTATTTTTTTACAGTTTTGCCATCTGAACTCTTTGACTGCGAGTCACGTCGTGAAGAAAAAAAGTGAATTTCTTTAAGCGTGATATAAATTTAACTACTCTTAATGTTGAAATACAAGTTTTTAAACATTATATTTTTACTTAAATGTATGAATCACAGTGGACAGTTATTTATCATGATATTTTCAGGAAATCATTACATTTTAAGTAGTTTTATAATTAAGAAACTAGATTAGGTTAAGATGTTGATTTGTTTGCTTTATGTGCGCTTTGTTCTTCTTTACGTAATTGTGACACAGAATAGAACTTTACTTTTGTTATATTATATTATTTTACTCAGTGTACACATTGTTGAAAAATAAATAAAAAAATTAAAAACAAAATTTTTCTACCACATTAGGAGCTCACATGAAAATGAATTTCAGGGTTTCTGTGTATCTGAGGTTTTTTTAGTAAGATATTTCTATTGGACATAAAAGTGACATTACTAGCAACCTGCCCCGGTTTCGTATGGGTAGAACAAAAGAATGACAAATGAGAAAAAGTTCCCACTTTTTTTAAATCACTTTACCGTTTTCTTCGTAATCGAACCCAAGAGAACCCAAAGAGAACAAATATACCAACATACATTTCTATTTATCAAGAGAAGTTGTATTATGGAAGAAGGAGATACCCTAATGAATAGAGCTGGATAATCTTAATCGAAGGGAGGATTTAGGAATGTTATCAAACACAAATTTTCATCTTTTTAATATGTTTTTAAATTATCTCGTGCTTCAACGAAAACATCGAGCGAAATGTTTTCTATAATCTTTTTTCTAATAGTAAAAGAGCTTACCACTTACCGCAAATAAATTTGAAATTATAAAAGTTAACATTTAAAACTATTGATTCTTTAATTGTCAACATAGTCTTCACTTGGTGGCTTTCTGCGAGCCTGTCTGGGTAGGTACCACCAACTCATCACTTATTATATCACCCAACACCATCATTATTGTGTTCCAGCTTGAAGGATGAGTGCGCCAGTTTAACTACATGTACAAGAGACAAAACATCTTAGTTCCTAGCATTGGTGGTGCATTGATGTGCCAAGGTATGGTTAATATTTCTAATAGTGCCAATGACTATGGACTATGTTGACCACAAACCACACGGTGGCCTGTTTAGCAGAGTGCCTACATATTTTGTATAAAAAACCATCACATCCATTATTTTTTATTCAATGTATGACATTCATATGTCAAATTTATATTTGCACCGTCAGTAGTAATCGACCCATAAAGCTGAAGCTGTCCAGATGTCTTTATCCACGATGACCACAAGGGCGAGAAATCCATCTAAATTTAGCTCACAAATGCCGCGGAAAGGCCTCGGCTCCCCTTATCCCAGCTAACAACGTTATCAGGGGACGTTGCCGCGTCACGAATATATAAAACATCGGAGGTGACATTTAAATGACCTTTATATTGCCGGCTCTGTGTATATTTGTTAACCGACATTGTAATTTTTGTTTTTTTTATTTATTATTATTCGCTATTATTCTAGTTAAATTTAACATGAATTGAATAGCTATCTAAACTCTGTTCTATTGGTATTAACGCCATAGAAATAATTAATCCATCAAAGTTAAAAAACATTTTTAAATATGATTTTCAGAGATTTAAAAACAATTTAAAAAACCTACGGTTCTTACAATAGTAGTCTAATAATATTAATAATTGTGAGAGGTGTATTGTGTATTCAGCTTACTTAAGTAAGATTTAATAAAATCTACTGCAGGGGAGTGGATTTACATAGTATTAATAATGTATATACTACAATACATGAAGTTTTGCTCACTATACCGTGAACACTTCAAAACTCTTTGTTGCTGATCCCCATTTAAGATTCACGTATTTTATCCTCCATGGACAACAGTTTGATGCTTAAATTGATAAGATTATCATTCTTTTGTTTAAAAAAGAAACATTACACTTTCTTATTAATATCCCATAAACGACAATTAATCCCAAACTGAGAAGAACCAGCGAAAGAATGTTTTTATTTAAATAATTCAAATCAGCAGTATATACCGCATCTAAATATTCTTAGTTCGAACTGACCGCCACGTCGATGATGATTGCAAGGGGCCGCGTAATGGCGGCGACGCTGTCAATGGTCGCGGGGAAAATAAAACAGGACGTAAAAAATAAGATAGCTCTTGACATTCTCGACTTGCTGGTCAGGGCTATTCTATGACAAGAAACGCGAATCAGGACTGAACACGAGTGTGAAATGTCAGAGTGTGATAATCAAATCAAATCAAAATCTTATATTCAGTATAGAAGAGTAATTCTCTTGCTTATTGATTCTTAAATTAAAAACTAACACCGGTTCGGAAAAAAAAGAAACTATGCGGGTTTATTTTTTTGTGGTACTATTTGGTGGTAGGGCTTTGTACAAGCCCGTCTGGGTAGGTACTACCCATTCATCTGATATTCTACCGCCAAACAGCAGAACTCAGTATTGTTGTGTTCCGATTTGAAGGGTGAGTGAGTCAGTGTAACTACAGGCACAAGGGACTTAACATCTTAGTTCCCAGGGTTGGTGGCGCATTGGTGATGTAAGGAATGGTTAATATTTCTTACAACGGCATTGTCTATGGGAGGTGGTGACCACTCACCATGTGGCCCAATTGCAAGTCCACCTACCGATATCATAAAAAAAATATTGTATTATTGTAATTGTTTACATAATATATTTAATATATCAAAGAAATAGTCAGGAGGCGATCGTTTCATTTCCTAGATGTTCCGTCAACCATGAAATCGCTAATTGTATCATAACCTTCTGCACACAAGCGTTCTTTTAATATTTTTTTTAAATTGCCGACAATATCATTCTGAACGCTTCCTGAAAACCTGTTGATATGCGACATTCCTTTCAATAAATATAAAATGTATGTATATGGATACATGTAACAAAATGGCGTATCAATGTATGTTTGTCAAGATTTCACGAGTGAGATACGAAGTGGAATTACAGAATTGCACTGCAGATGTTTTTAATACAATCACATCTCGGCCTTTAGATTATAAGGTTTTTGTAGCCGACGTACACAATCACTTTGAATGTTGTCGTTAAAGATTTTATTGTTTGTATTAAACTATAACAGGCAGCAAAAGTCTCTCTAATATGCAAAAGGACTATTCACCACGCTGGTTGGTTGATATATATGTTGCTTGTTCATATAACTAATGCGAGCTCTCTTATGATGTTTTAATAATGAAGAAGTATTCTTTGGGATCTAAGGTGATCTTATTAAAGTTTTTACTTATCTCTTTTTTGTTTACTATTGAATATACACGTATCTTTTGATTTTCAAAAAATGTTTTTAATAATTTTTTCAGCAGCAGCTTTTAAGACAAAATATTGCAGTGAATATTAAATAAATATTATTTTTGACGACAAAACCACTACATATTTTTGTCATACACACGTGCAATATTTCCAATAAATAAAAAATATTTCTAAGCGAAAATTCAACGAATATGCATTTTGGTTCTGGGAAAATTGGCTGACGCAAATTTTGCTTGCTTCAAGCTGAATTGTCCTAATTTGGCACAAAGCCAGCCTATATCAGGTGGAGGAGTAAGCAAGTTCTACCCATAATGTTAGGAAAATCCCTAACACAACCGACTAATGTCTTTTACTTCTATTAAATTGTTTACAATAAGTCCTTCATCGTGGAAGCTTCACGTTTTTGGTATACTTGGAGTACTCCCATTTATAACGAGCGACAAATCCCTAGTTATTTCTAAATAATGTGGCAAGCTAATATCAGTCCTCAAATATATTATATCGATGATTGCATAATTTATATTGTGTTAATGTTATATTATGTACTAGCTACATAAGGCTTCACAGGGGTAAAGTAGGTATCTATTAACAACTTTTATATTAAACATAGAAACAGTATTTTTTTTTTTCGAATAGGGTTGTTGAAATTCTGAACTTTTCTCGACCCTATGGTCGTGTATGCATGTATTATACATATAAATCTTCCTCTTGAATCACTCTGTTTATTGATGATAATCGAATAAAATCTGTTGAGTCGTTTAAGAGATCTAAGCGTATAGACGTCGGGAAGCGTTAATGTGTATTTTCATTATTTTTTTTTAGCGTTAGTAGCCTGTAAATTTTCCCACAGCTGGGCTAAACGCCTCCTCTCCCTTTGAGGAGAAGGTTTTGGAGCATATTCCACCATGCTGCTCCAATGCGGGTTGGCGGAATACACATGTGGCAGAATTTCGTTGAAATTAGACACATGCAGGTTTTCTCACGATGTTTTCCTTCACCGTCGAGCACGAGATGAATTATAAACACAAATTAAGCACATGAAAATTCAGTGGTGCCTGCCTGAGTTTGAACCCGAAATCATCGGTTAAGATGCACGCGTTCTAACCACTGGGCCATCTCGGCTCTCAGTAGATTTTCATATTTTCAATATAATTTTATGTAACGCATATATTTTGGTAATTGGTGAGATATGAAGAAAAAGAAGAAAAAAAAAAACGTGAACTAGAAATTAATTTAAAAAAAAAATTCAATCCAATCTTAGCCTCTTCTTTACTCGTCATTGATCAAGTAACATCTGATGAGGCAATAAATAGTTATTGGGTTTTTTTCTGTCAAACAATTCCCTTTAGCGAATCGGAATTAGAAAGTGGGACGTGTTTCACTCTCGTGCTTGGGTGAGCACGTATTGCTGTTGATCCTTCGCCGGATATCACAGGCCGTTAATTGCCTCTCATGAGATTTAATAAGTGAAGGGATAAATTGCACTTATGCTACTATGGCTGACGGCTAGTATTTGAGATGAGCCCCGCTGGCTGAAATACAGTCAGCAGTACTATATAAATATATATACTTACTATTTTTCTTGTATCGTCACTCAAACCGGTGCTATATTCAAAACTTATTTAATCGGAAAGTTACTTAAAAAACAATTGCAAAATTGTTCAAAATTCTACCTTCACAGACATTGTACAAACCTTTCTAGGTAGGTACCACTCACTCAAAATATATGGTTTATAATTATTTTCAAATATTTATATATCACATAGTACGAGTGGCTTTGACGTCTATATATACTATTTATTGGGATAATTTTAGATCGATAAAGTTCGAATATTATAATGATTATTCTTAAAAGTAAAAAAAAAAAAACAAAAAAGTATCGGTATCATTATTTATATAGATTTTATAACATTTTGCATAAATCTATTTTTATTAATACATTTTTTGTTATCTTAATGGACGACAAACTCATGCTAACATCTAGTACAGGAACTAATATAAATAAATTATACATATGTTAAATATATTAAGATTAGTAAGCTGAAGTGGCAGTGGACTGGCCATATTTGTCGTAGAACCGATAACCGTTGAGGAAAACGTGTTCTAGAGTAGGACGTCCTCAGGCACGGTGGAGTGACGATTTGCGCAAGACGGCTGGCAGGAGCTGGATGCGAGTTGCCGAAGAAAGACCACAGTGGCGTGCATTTGGAGAGGCCTATGTCCAGCAGTGGACGAATGTGGACTGATGTGTGTGTGTGTGTGTGTGTGTGTGTAAATATATTGTAAACTCAAGATTGCATCAAGATAACTTCTCATCGCATATGTTCAATTGGGAAAGAAAATCGATCAAAACCTATCCTATTAACTCCATTGCCTTCATTATACATTCAAATTACCTTAAATGATAACAAATATTTTTTATATAATGGTAAATTAATACTGTCCGAATGGCTAGAACGCATGCATCTTAACCGATGATTGCGAGTTCTAATCCAGCCCCACTGGAGTAAACTGCACATATATGTTTTGATACCTATAAATTTTATTTGTACACGAGCACGGCGTTGAAGGAAAACGTCGTGAACAAACCGCATCTGCAACTACCCGCATTGGAGCAACGTTGTGGTATTCGCTCCAAAATCTCTCATCAATGGGACATAGCCCAGCATTGGGATTTACAGGCTGTTGTGTTACCTTAACACTAATGTTATCTTGTTGATATTAAGAAATATATATAAATTGATTTTACTCATTAACAAATCTATATCTAATGTTATAAATTATTACTAAATAAAGCATATGCTTTATACATAACAGTGTTATATAACTTCTGAAAGATTAAGATGAAAATATTTGAATTCCACAATTTACTCTTAATAGCACAAGAATTTAATTCAATAAAGCTTAATTATTCGATCGTCATTACTAAAAGCGATGCGGTACGAACGGTACTATAAATTGCCGTCAATTTGGAGGATCGCCAGTTCGATGCCCGGGCGGGAATAGCTGAATTTATTCGACTACTAGTTTATGACAGCCAGAACTAACTACGTTTCGTTATCACACGGCCGTACGCCAAATGACATTTGTTAGAAGGGAAAAAGAAATAATACGTAAGAGACATTTTATATTTTTAATGTTTTGTTTTTGTTATATACATTTTTTAATTTATAATTTTAAAATATTCTATTGTGAAATATCTATGATGTTAATTACAAAATAACACAATTGAGCGTTGTAATATTGTGTTATTATTTTCAAACATAAATTAATTTATAAAATATCTCATAACTAAAGTAATAAAATACATTTTGACTTCATTTGTTTTCGAATAACTCGAGAAAAGCTTTGAGAAGCAATAAACAAAATGAGACAGTTATGCGCCCGAAGTACCTTGAGTAATTAACAAGTTAAACTACATTAAAAGTTTTGTACGAAGAAGCTTTTAGAAATTAATAATGGATACTATTTATATCGAATGCCATGAAACAAATCCCAGCACTTGTGATACCTACGTCCACACCATTGCAATTAGATTGGCCACTAACTTAGGTTAGTGGCAATTGTGCAGATAAACGTAATTGCGCCGAATATTTGTGCAGGAGTAAATTATTTTTTTTAAATTGTATATTACTTGGTGGTGGGGCTTTGTGCGTGTTCGTCTGGGCTACCACCCACTTATCAGATATTATACCGACAATCAGCAGTACTCAGTACTATTGTGTTCCGGTTTGAAGGGTGAGGGAGCCAATGTAACATTTTGCATGTAGCACAAGGGACATAACATCTTAGTTCCCAAATTTTGTGGCACATTGGAAATGTAACGAATGGTTAATATTTATTATGGCACCATTGTCTATGGGTGGTGGTGACCACTTACCATAAGGTGGCCCAATTGCTCGTCCGCCTACCAATATCGTTAAAAAATCAAAGCAATTCTATCTGAATAATTGAAATTTATATTTTGATATTTATTTACGTAATTTTGTTTAATTTAATATAATAAATCGGAATGACAGAAGACGACCATTAGACTACAGTTTTTGTATCACAGCATATTGAATGAACGGCCTTTTAATTGAATTTTTATAATCTTTAAAATATAAGGAACCTTTTAGAGTTGTATTTCTGAAAAGACTTCGGAGAGGGAGTTAAGGTGCGAGCACAAAAGATCCATTAGGGTCGAAGTGCATTCGTGGTAATCCTGCGGGCCAAGGCACAAAGATAAGATACCTCGTCAGGTTGACTGCTATTGTGAAATGAAATAACTCTTAGCTCTTCTACAAAAGCTTGTATTAACTGAATTCTAGTTCGTTTCGTGCGATGAAATGAATTTCCAAATGACTGGGAAAATTTATTTCAATAATTGAATGTTGTAATTGGATCCTTGACGTACTGCTAAATTTACAGTAATAATGTTCGCCTGAACTAATTAATATTATCGCGATCAATCACAAAGTACCTAAAAGCGGTAAGAATATATAATATAGTATAAAAAAAGTCTCTTTCTTTTCGTTCTCCCATTGTCATGATTCGATAGGACGGTCGTGTGAAACGACTAGAGAGGTCAAGATAAAAGTGGGATCAGCTTTCCGTGATCTCCAAGGTACAGGACTGACACTGCTAACTTCTTGATTACTTTTTCAGCTCGATAAAAAAAAACAAAATCAATATATTCTTTTGAATCGTCATGTTGAATTTAATGTAAAGCTAACACCGATTCGGAAAACAAATTCCACCGAGAAGAACCGGCAAGAAACTCTCTTCTACCATTTTAATAACAGAGTATGTCAGTAACGAACAATTATTATTTTATATATCCTGACTAGAAATCAATAAATACTAAGTGAAAAGTCGATCTTTAATATAATCTTGTATTGAGTAATACAATTATTTATCAATGTTTTTTTTTGACATGAGCTTTAAATTTTCTAATGGGCCAAGTTAAAAATACTTGTGGAATCTTATTATAGAAACGAATACAGCGCCCGTGCCGTGATATGCACTTTATAAGCTAACTATGATCGATGAAGTTCAAAATATATATTTATAAAGTAAATAAAAAATAAGCGTACAATATTTATAGAAAACAATATTACGAGTATAAGTAATTATCATGTTTCTGACTTTCATATGGTTGATGATGATGAAGTGAAGTTAATCCTTCATTTCTTAGAAAGTTGTGTATTGAACTCTAGTATTCTAATGGCCAGACAAATGAAGTCGCAAGCTGTTTTTTCTTTTAATATTCAGTTAAATTGTGTCTCAGAGACGGCCTCCTCGTGAAAGACCAGTTGTAAATTTGATGAATCATTCAGATGGAAATAAATGAAAGTTTATTCTGTACAGTGTCAGTGAAACGACCAATTAACGCTTACTTGAAAAACCCTAAACGGCAAAATAAATTTCAATATTCTAACAAGATCGCTGAGCTAGCCACAAAGTACTGGGTAAACAACTTGATATTCACTCCACAAAAATATCTTCAACATAAACTCCGGTTTTATAAAAAGGACTATCGTGTCCGCGGTAATTGGAACGATTTGGTAATTTGGCTTTTTGTGAAATATTTGTGGTTCATATCAAAAGAGAACATCATGAAACGTATTTAAAAATAAAACATTACGATAAAATTTATATATTTAGATGCAGCTATAAATATAATGAAATTAAAGATTCGTATGAAAGAGACGTTACAAATTAATGAAACAGTATTTAAAATGATCAATTAATATGATTTTACGTCAATTGTTAAATAAATCTATGCATATAATAAAATTGGAGTGTCTGTTTGTAATATTAAAATAACCGCGTTTTACTAAATGCATACATACTAAATATAATATAATATTTTGTCTGTCTGTCTGTCTGTTTGTTTGTTCCGGCTAATCTCTGGAACGGCTGAACCGATTTTGACGGGACTTTCACTGGCAGATAGCTGACATAATAAGGAGTTCCTAGTACTTTTATTTTAGAATTGTATGTAAAATAAAAATAAAATCACGCTATTTTATTAAAGTCAAACGCGCACGAAGTCGCGGGCACAGGTAGTAATATAATATAATTTCACTGATAAACATTGTGTTAAAACACTTATTACCATACATACGAACTTGGATTGAGAATCTATGCTATTTTGCTGTTATGTATTGCTCGATAGTTTTATAATTTTTTTTTATATATAAAATATTTACGTTTGGTTTCTGTACAACTAAAGTACGATGATGTCAGACATCTGAGTGCACACGTACGCCAGTCTTATTGGACAGATGCAGTCGCTGTGTGTCGAATATAAATAAGGTATAGTATATATATAATATAATAAGGTATGTACATTATATATTCTCTGCGATCCCATCCTTCCGTGGAAAATAATTTAACGCATATTAACGTTATCGCCTTGTCTTCTTTGTCTAACACCAAAAATAAATTATACTTTGAACGGTCGACCCGTTTCGAAGTGAAGATTGACATTTCGTAAAATCCTTTCAGTCTATTTCGTTATTTACTGAAGGAATGTGTCCTGCCATAAAAGCCTCAAGTATTATAGCTGAAGTTATGAGTTTTCCTCAGACAGGACTTGTAAATATGTTAAATTTTGTTTCTTTTATGATTTTATTATAGCTGTCAACTTTTATCTTATACCAAAAAGATTTAAAAAAAGGAAAGGTTTTTGTAGCTGGAAGGACACAATTTTGCGTGGAGCGGTTTCGACGCAAGAAACAAAAGAGGAAATGACGCTGAAAAACGGTACAAGCTGGTGAATGAGGAAAAAATTTGGACAGTGGTGGCTCATCCGCGTGATATTAAACTACGTTTTTTTTTTTACATTAGCAGCCCGTAAATGTCTTACTGCTGGGATAAAGGCCTCCTCTCCCTTTGAGGAGAAGGTTTGGAGCATATTCCACCACGCTGCTCCAATGCGGGTTGGCGGAATACACATGTGGCAGAATTTCGTTGAAATTAGACCCATGCAGGTTTCCTCACGATGTTTTCCTTCACCGCCGAGCACGAGATGAATTATAAACACAAATTAAGCACATGAAATTTCAGTGGTGCCTGCCTGGGTTTGAACCCGAAATCATCGGTTAAGATGAACGCGTTCTAACCACTGGGCCATCTCAGTATTGATATGTTTTACATTTGATTGTAAAGTTAGTATTACTTTTATGGAAATAAAATAAATTCAACAATTTTGATTGCATTAAATTATTATTTGTGTAATTTAATATACAATTGTTTCTACGTAAATCGATTATTACATACTGGAGGTTACGACGCATAGTTTTTTTTTTATTCGTCAATATTTAAATCTGTCACATGATGTAAATATTTTATAGTAGTAGTTTATGTTAATAAGTATGTCAGTGGAAGTAATTTATTACTGTCAATGTTTTACCGTTAAATATTTTAAAGAAGTTTGATTGATTTAGGTTATGTGATATATATCAAATTAAATCAAATTAAAATATACTTTATTCAAGTGGGATTTTACAAGCACTTTTGAATCGTCATTTAACAAACTATATTAAGTTAAGCTACCACCGGTTCGGAATGTAAATTCTACTGAGAAGAACCGGTATGAAATTCAGTAGTTACTCTTTTTCAACATTTATAAATATAGTCATGTTAGTTAAATAGAATTCTATATGTATGTAATATATCTTGCCTGGGAGTCAACAAGTATTAAATCCTCACTTTTTATCATCTATATAGCCTTGTATCGAATAATATGCCTTCTTTACCAATGTATTTTTTACAAATGATTTGAATTTATGAAACGGTAAAGTTAAAATTGCCTGCGGAATTTTACTATAGAAACCTTGCCCCGCGAAGGATTTATTGACTTTGCGGAGTCGGAAACTTGGCGTTATAAGCTTATCCTTACTTCTTGTGCACATACAAAGATTATCACTAATTTTATCAAAGTGATCAATGTTACTATGAATATAAATAATATTGTTGTAAATATACTGTGACGCAACAGTGAGTATCTCTACTTGTTAAAAACATTCCGAGGAGAGTATATTTTGATTTCATTTGGAAAAAATAAAATACAAAGAAATTGTTCTATTGATATTTTTGTTTATTTAATAAAACGTACATTTTATTAATGCATGTTTTAATATATTCATTGGTAATTCAATGTTTTTAGAATTTCAATTAGGAAAAAGCATTTTTTAAATCGCTCTATGTATTATCTGCTCAAGCCACTGGCTTAAAGCCTCGAACACTCTTTCTGTATGGTTTTTTTTTTGGGAAATTACTCACCTTACGACGTGACATGATTTACCTTTGAACGTAAGACATTTCAAATTCAACTTGCGTATAGGTTCTAGTTACTGTAACCTTTTTCTAACGCTTATATAATAAACGCATTTTCATCTATTGCGAATTTACCTATCAACATTTTTTTCTATAAATACATCAAAGAAACACTTGATTTTCTGTCTTATTTAAAATACGTATTAAGTAAGGTTATCATTTAGAAATCATTGCTTATATATACATACTAACTATTACAGTTTGAACTTAGTTGAATTAACAATCAATTGTGTTCTAATAGCCAAATGATTGATAATGAATGAGATAATGATTTGATTGCTCATCGATTCGTAACGATGATAGACGCAGGTTAAGTAAACCCTTAGCTGAGATAATTGGCGCTTCAGTTTCGGTAAACGTTTCACTAACGGAAGGGAAAGATAAATAAGGATTTATATTACAATACATTAATAATTAATTCATTCAGATATTAACAGTATTCATTTTTATAATGTTATTTATATTTATTCGTTTTAAAAATCCTTAATAATTTTTATCGGCGCTATTTTTCAAATTAAGAATTTTTTTAGAAGATGTAATTTATGTCGCAAGAAGATTGCGATTTTTTTTAAAGTCCTATCTTAGACCGTATTTCAAAGACAAGGATGTGATCTCTTACTTCCTTAAACTAATTTCTTTAACGTCTTAATCAAGATAAATATGAAGAATACCCTCAATTTAGGCCCGGCACGTGCTTTAATTGAATTTATAAACGCAAACAGTGATCAAGAAAATGTCTAAATTAAGTCGTTTTCATTTTTTTCTTTAATAGAACTGATTTTATCTCGAATTAAATTAAAAAAATAAGTAAACAATTATTATGCAGCTTCAATTGTAAACTTGTAAAATTGATAACATATTGTCTTGATTGAAGATTTTTCTCATATTTTTTTTTTCCTACACAAAAAACAAAAATCATATTTTCTTAATCGATAGATGAGTTAAACGTAACATATGAAACAATCATTTAATAGTAAACGTGATAATATTGTAAGAACACATCTGCAGGATAATTAGTATGCAAATTGTGACATTAGCACAGATTAGAGATGCGACGTGAAATGGACGCAAATGTTTTAAGGGTTCCGGATACTATAGAATAAATTGCTTTATTATGCAAAACTAATACGAATAATATTTCTGTAAGAGAGGATTTTGTACTAGGACTAGGCTTAATATTGCGATTTGAGCCTATCGCAAGATTTGTGTATTAAAATGAGATAGTTATGAATATACGAATTAGACTCTTCTAATTCTCTAAAATTATGGATAAAGGAATACCGAATTATATAAAGGCAAATAAGCGATATTTTTGTGTACTAGATAGCCCATTTACTGAGACACTCTACTTGGTGGTAGGGTTTTGTGCAAGCCCATCAGGGTAGGTACCCACTCATCATATATTCTACCGCCAAGCAGCAGTACGTAGTATTTTAATGTTCCAATTTGAAGGGTGAGTGAGCCAGTGTAACAACAGGAACAAGGGACATAACATCTTTGCTCTCAGGGTTAGTCATATGAGGAATGGTTACGATTTCTTTCACCAATAAAAAACAGCGTTTATAGGCAGTGGTGATCACTTACCATCAAGTAGAAAATTAGTAAGTCCTTCAACTTCATTACATAGTATAAAACAAAGTCGCCTATCGCTGTCTGTCCCTGTGTATGCTTGGTCTTTAAAATTACACAACGGGTTTTGATACAGTTTTTTCAATAGATTGATTCAAGAGGAAGGTTTATATGTATAATACATGCACAATTTAGTAGAGAAACACTGACATTGCAAACGCTGGCTGAACCCTACGAGAGAAATCTAAATCATGTACTACAGTATTGTAAACCTTAAAATGGTCTTCAAAAAATTCCAGGAATCTTAGGAATAACCCACAATAACCATTTTCTATCCTTTCATTTTTACGAGAAATAATGACTTATTGTCGAAGCGATTTTAGGCAATACAGCATTAATCCTTATCCAATTAAGTACCTTAAATACATTGTGCATTTAATATAGAAGCCGGGGTCGCTAGTATATCATAAAATAAAGCTTAAATTAAAATACCACTTTACGACCGACGAAAATGAACGGAAAAGCTTGTATTATAATAATAAAGATATACTGTATGATTACACTCGTAGTAAATTTGTGTTAAAAATAGAACTTCTTTGTATAGATTGCCATATTGGTTACTTTTTATGGTTAATGCTTAGCTCCTTAGGGTCGTAGTCGTGAAGTTATTAGGAATATAAGCTTCCCCGATAAACGTCTTGTAGTCAACACTACAAGATTTTAGATTATAAATCGGCCTGGTATATATATATATATATATATATATATATTCATATATCCAAACATATATGAATTATAAAAACATATAACTAACGATTAAACTATAGAGAACAAAATGAAAAGAATGTATTGAATTTTGGCAAAAATTAAATTTTAATATGTAGGAAAGGTTTAAAAACGACTTATTAAACACACAGTTAGTTATTTTTACAACATAAACGTATTTAACATACTTAACGTAAATTCAATTTAATACACATTATATCTTAATTTTTTTTTAAATACACGCAAATTTCTTTGATTGTTACGTTAAAAAGCCTAAAATTTTAAAAGAAATGAACATTTGCAGCTCAGTATGCAATCAGTATAAGCTGAAGTATCAATAAAACAAATCGAACTGTTCAGCTTCTGACAATATTCACGTAACACTCCATCCGTCTAGAGGGAATATGTCATTTCTGGAACAATGTAAAACCGATTTGGAGCCATTCCACAAATAAAACCGTTTCACCCCGACGACCTTAGATAGTTGCACCGCCAAATAATTTACTAACGACATGATGTAGACATATTTGTCACGCTTGATCCGTATTTATATGGATGTAATCCGAACCTAAATTTTGCCATGATTCAGGCTTTGTAGACTGTATTTTATTTGAATACTGCTCAGTATTTCATTATTATTATGACAGAGCCGTGGGGGTTCATTTTACGTATTGTGAAATGTCTTAATTATCAGGAACTTATTGTAACAGTTAAAAGTAGACAAATTATGATTTTTTTTTAAATTCTAATATTTTATTATATAGTTCGGGTAGATAAAATTATCTATAATTCATGTTACATATATTTTTTTATCAAATTTAAATTTGATTACGAGGTAAAGTTTAGCAAAAGCATATTTGAATGAATACCAAACGAGTTAATTATTCACGAATAAAATTTCCACAGGAATTGTTGTTAAAAGTTAGATTACTTTTTAGTCGTGTCGCCGCCCGTGTCCCTCTGAGGAATGTACAATTTCTCGAACAATTCACCCAACTTCTCACTATCGAGGCAATAGTCATTTACCACACTCTCTTCGCCGAAAGATTTACCACCGACTATAATACTACCGACCTTATTACCTTTATATACGGTCGGAATTTCAATATCACAATTTCGATTGCAGTCTCTCGTTTGATTACGCGTAGCTTTGTTCGTTAATTGGCTTGGACATGTAGCTTGTGCACTATTAGTGTACATACCTTCATTCCGTACACCGCAAACTGCTTGTATTATCGATTCTAACGCCATTTGGTCCTGCATTCTGCGTTGAACAGCTGTTGATTGTACATTAGCAATAATTTCCTTGTAGTTGCTCTCTAATTTGTTTAGAGCTTCAGTTAATTCAGTTTGATGATCATTAGATATTTCTTGTATTACCTGAGCTCTCTGTCTAACTAATTCAAGATGCAATGAACACTCCATTAAATGTTTGTCTCTCTGTAAATTAGTTAGCTTTACTTCACAGGCCCTGGACAACTTTGCTTTAGATTTTTGTATTTTATTTATACGTTTTTCTAAATCTTCTACTTTTTCTTTAAAATTTTCTGTATTTGAGTCATAAGGAACGCTTGAATATTTGCTAGATAAATAGCATTGTTCCTTTTTAAGATCCTTAATGCAGTTTTTTAATTGGTCTATTTCAACACCCTGAGATATTATAGTTTTATCTTTATTAGCAATGATTTCATCTTTATTCATTATAATTTTTTCTGCTTCATTATTTTTTCTTGTTTCAATTTCTTTAATAGTTCTTTCATATTGTCGTTTAAGGTCTTCTAAATCATTTTCATAACAAGCTTTCATTTCTTCCTGTACAGATGCTTTAGTATCAATCATTTGTAATTTATGTTTTGCTTCTAATTCTTCTATTTCATGTTGCTTAATATAATTAAAATTATCGAGATTATCCTGTAAATTCTTTATTTTCTGAAGAAGATTATTTCTAGATAGAACCATTTCTTCTAATTTGCATTTTAAGGTAGTTGTGCTATCTTGTGATATCGCGTAAGTACTGGTAGCATTATTAACCTTCAAAATGTCATTAGACAAATTATCAACTTGATTCCTGGTTCTTAAATTCTCTTTTAAGGCTGTCAACTCATTTTGAAGCATAACGTTTTGTCTTTTAATTTCTCGAAGTTTCATTATCACATTTTTTGTTCTAATGTTATAAGACTCTTCAGTAATTTTATTATTGTTAAAATCTGGCACGTTATTAGAACAATTATAGCATATTATGTTTTGGTTATACATATTTTCTGGTATATTGTAAGTCATTGAATTAAAAGATTCGTTTCTATTAGTCAATTCTTGATTTTTATTATCGTCAGTTTTAAATTCACTGTTTCCAGACGAATATTCTATTGTAGATACCGAAGTTTTTTCATTGTCATACAGAACTTGTGTATGGCCGTTATCTAAATCTATTATTTGATATTCTAATTCTGATAAAGTTTCATCACTATTCGCATCATCTGTTAATAGAGATAATTCATCAGCCGATGGGTATTTGAGAAATGGTTCCTCGAGTATGCCTTTGGCTAATTGATAGCACATAGCAAATATGTATTTGTTGCGTAATGATTTTTCGTTTTCTTTACAATTTGAAAGCCTTTGAATCCAAGCATTACAGATTTCAATAACATCCTGATCAAGTAACTGACCTAAATAGGGTCGTATTATTTCCATATACCGTTTATATTCTGAGTCTAGATTTTGTCCGTGATTTTCATCCATTCTTATAGATTTAACAAAAACGTGAAATATTAAAATGGTTCAATTCTGACATGTGATTTTCAAGTAAACGTCAAAGAGTAAAACTAGTTGTGGAAGATAAAAAAATAAGTACCTATAAAATACTAATAAGTTTGGTAGTAAAACAGTATTATATTATTTTCTAGAACTCCAGGAAGGAAAAACTTCGCACTTATAATTTAATTTTACATAGGTAGTAAGCTATATTTGATTGTCTTTATTTAGCCAAATTTTTTTAGTAATTTAATTTATTGAAATGAAAAGTTCTCTAAAATGAGCGTTAAAGTTTAAAGTTAATGTTACTTTACCTTTAACTTTAGATAGTTCTAAATAAAAATATAGAAAATGTCTGGAAAGCATATCTTTATCGAAGGTAAATTTGCTTTTAGATTCAGTTACTATAAGGAGCTCAGGAGCTTACTCTGGACGTCGGCAACGATCTTATATCGTGTAATCGGATTTAGGAACTAAATGCACAAAAAAATCGTTCAAACTAAATTGTTAGTTTCATAAAAGTACTCCTACTTTGTTGCTCAAACTCTTTAAATTACTTTTATATCACTGTTTATTATAAATCCCGTTTCCCGGAGGAATATTTAAATACAAAATGTCACCCTACTTTATTTATAGATACAAATCATTACATAGTATACCTCTGTATGCTTAGATCTTTAAAATTATACAACGGGTTTTGAGACATTTTTTTTTTTATTAGACAGCATGATCCAAGACAAAGGTTTATATATGTATAATATATGCACAAGATAGTAGTGAAACACTTATAATTTTAGAGATTTCTAATGTGAGGTCGTAAATAATAAAAACAATTGCGTTTACATTACAAACGCTGGCTGAACCCTACGAGATAAATCAAAATAATATTATAGTAACGTATTGTACATCTTAGCAAGGTCTTCAAAAAAGACCGCGATGGTATATGTCAATCTTTTAGGTATAGCCCATAATAACCATTTTTTATTCTTTACCTTGTACGAGAAATAATGGCTTATTTTTAATGCGATTTTAAGCAATACGGTATTAATCCTTATCCAATTAAGTACATTAAATACATTGTGCATTGATATAGACCAATATGGCTCTTCACAGCAAGTAATTTAAATTACTATTTTCGAAGATATTACAGATTTAATATGCAGGGACATACGGTTTTGTATTGTCTAATGACATAAAGCTATGAACTTTGTATATAATGACATTCTGTAGTTTATTTAGTATCAGTACTGCATCCGTGCGAAGTCGGGGTGAGTCGTTAGTAGAATATAAAGTGTTACTGGTCATAGTTATTTATTAGCAATTACTAATTTATGAAAAATTGCAATTTTATTTTAACAGGCGCTTTATAAAAGTAATATATTTTGAACAATTTCGTGCATAAGTCAGTTCAGTAATTTCAATAAACTTAAATTTAAGTATATAAATAATCTATAGCTTAAACTCTATTAAGGGTATTATATATTTCCTACAAAAGGGTTTGTGACCAACGTCGTGAAACCGGCTATAAAGATAAAATTACTTTAAACCCACATTCATTTACCATAAAAATAATCTCGGTCGTATCTTTACAACAACCATTACTCGTAAGAATCGTTCTTATTCTTAGAGTCAGAGAAGCTAATTTTGACAAAAATCAAATTTTAGTTTAAAAATAACGTTTTATATGAAATGCTGTAATGCAATTTGTAGCAATAAACACGATACAAATTCCACATCATCGTTCCTTATTATGTCTTTAAGAACCATCAGATATTTATAAACAAATTTTATTTAAATGTGATATACTTGACGAATATTAGATATAATATAAAAGCGAAACACAACTCATTGATTAATCACGTAATCTATAACACCTACAAATTTGAAATATGTCAGGTACGTTCCCTTAGTTATAGGGTATAGACATCCGCTAAGAACGGATTTTACGAAACTCCGTAAAACGGGGCTTGGAAGATTGTTTTATAAATTTCGCGCGAGTTAAGCCGTTCAGCTATTTAGTATATAATATAGTATTGATTATTCGTATAGAAACAGTAACAATATAAACCTGTAAGTCTTGAAACTAGAATATTATCATAATAATTGGAATGTTTTATATTAATTGGAAAAGATTTACGTGAATCTGGAAAAAACAATCTAACATATAACATATTATTTTCTAAAAAAGAAACTACAGAAGTTACTATTGGATTATTTTTTTCTATATTTGTCATTTAAGAAAATTTAAACATAATTAATCGATAACATTAAATATTCACAAAGGAATGACAAAAATTATAATATTATCATATATCAATACAAACGTATATACAAACGAATGGTATACGGATATGTAAAAAGATACCGGAAAATATAATCAATATACCATCTTTTTTATTAGGAAAAAAATAACCAATAAAACTAAGTATTCATTAAAATAATACTCTTTGGATAAATTTGTCGATTGTAAATCTGGTTATTAAAAAGTTCTTGCCGTTTCTTCTCGCTGGAGGCTGGTTTACAAACCGGTAGAGTTGAAACATTGACGTTTTCAAAATGCTTTATTGTAAAGTTAACTTGAATAAAATTTTATTTTATCTGTATCAGGAGTACTCAAACAAAATTAGTATTTTTATATTTTATATTTAATTAGAAGTTACACGATGAAACAATTGTATAAACGTTTTTTTCTTTACAGTATGTGCCAAAGATTTGCCTGAGTATATAATTATAATTATAAATAGGTTATTTAGTAAAAAAGTATATAACGAGGGGTTAGGCGTCAACTCGTTATCAGACATGATGATATTCGAAATGTAAGTCTAGTCGTTCACCTTCGTAATCTAGACACGCGGTAGCGTGTCAGCCAAGTTCTAGTATCAGAACTGGCGTGCAGCACCGTGTGTAATATTACACGAACCATTTGGAGCCACTTTTGACCTCCTCATAACTCAAAAACTATTTGACATAAATGTGTCAAATTTGGCTCATATATTGAGACTCGTGAGATACATATGTGTTCCAAATTTCATAAACGCATCTCAAATGGTTATTTAGATATTAACGTCTAAAAATCGTCATTTTTATCACTGACTGACCTATAGATCAAAACTATAACCTACTTCCAGGTGACCTAGAAAGTTCAAATTTGGCATGCAGGTAGATAATTAGGCCAATATAAAGGAAAAAATCTGAAACTGGTAATTTTTTATCATTTTATTATAATTTTTCATTTTATTGGGTCTATAGGAACACTTATATACTTATAGTTCCTGTAATAACTGTAAAATAAAAAAAAATGATGTAAGAACCAGCAATCAAAACTTATGACAGCAATAGCGCACGTAAAATAACAATTCAGTTTAAACATAATTTAATTTGCGAACTAGAAGCCAAACCAAGTTACAGATATTAAGTAATGTACATATATGTTCAAAGGAAACAATTCTCTATTTGCTTAGCATATTCTACTACTATACACAAATCACAAGGCCTTCGCCTTGACGGTGTTTTTTTCGACATAGGCTCCTCTATATTTAGTAAAGAGCAGGCTTACGTTGGCCTCTCTAGATTTAAAAACTTAGATGGAGTACATCTTATCAATTTAGGTCCAAGTCAAATCAAGACACAAGAGAGCTCTATTGTAGTGTACAACCGTTTGCGCACATTATACCACCCCTACTTGGGCAAATTAAGTATAAACAGAAAACGCGTAAAAAATATCCGGACACTGAATGGGCAATTCACTAGAACATTTCAGAGGTACCTACAAGAAAAATAAGAACGTATCAAAAAAAAGACAATTATACCCCGTAAACATAAGAAAATAGAATAGCTTAACAAAAACCATTTGGTATTAATTTTGTTATTAATAAGTACCTACTAATAATTTATATACAAAAAGTAGTGATATCCCATCAAAAACATAAATGTAAAAATGAGAGCCAAGTTAAATATTATGATATATACCTTGGTTGTTGTCTTCAACGACAAAAGAAGTGAGATCTAAATTTGTGCCAAGTTAAATAGTCTTTTCTGAAATTTATTTATAACTACATAAAATATCATTTCTTCTTATAACTTGGGGTAATATATTGTTGCCTAAGGTCTGACTTGGCTAGTTCTCATATACGAATTATATTATAGCCTTCGTAAGTTCTAAGCCTGTTACAAATGAATTATAAACACAAATTAAGCACGCAAATATTCAATGGTACTTGTCTGGATATGAAATCGCAATATCTGGTTAAGATTCATGTTTTCTAGTGACTGGACCATCGCAGCTCTTAATGTACGTTAATACTAACTAAGCAATACTGAGCTGTCCTCAATTCTTCTTAGATGTTCTGAGTTATAATTTATTATTCTAAACACAAACTACAATTTGTGTTGATAAACATATAAGAACTAGCCAAGTCAGACCTTAGGCAACAATATATTACCCCAAGTTATAAGAAGAAATGATATTTTATGTAGTTATAAATAAATTTCTGAAAGGACTATTTAACTTGGCACAAATTTAGATCTCACTTCTTTTGTCGTTGAAGACAACAACCAAGGTATATATCATAATATTTAACTTGGCTCTCATTTTTACATTTATGTTTTTGATGGGATATATTTTACGATGTTCATATCATCTATGACACTTTTCGGTTGTCACGTGTTCCCTACGTCATGATGTTGCCAGCAGGTACGATAAAAAATAAATATGTACCTAAATCGTAATTAAACTTTTTGATGGTTCGACAGTTAAAAATCGTTTAAAAAGAAATTGAACCCAAATGACGAAATTATCAGCTACCTGCCTGCAAAGTGGCCTGATCACCGCCATATTAGGTGTTCTTTTAATTTCAAATGATATTTATGTTGCCTTGATGATGGATTATGAGAACACGTGACAACAAAAAATAATTATTCGAAATATTAAATAATAGTAAAGACACTTTTAAAACTATTATCCTAACTAGAAGCTAAATAATTTCTCAGTAAAAAACTAGCTCTTAATATAATATAT
This sequence comes from Vanessa atalanta, assembly GCF_905147765.1. Classification (NCBI taxonomy): domain Eukaryota; kingdom Metazoa; phylum Arthropoda; class Insecta; order Lepidoptera; family Nymphalidae; genus Vanessa; species Vanessa atalanta. Next base: position 1,017,509 of record NC_061871.1, read on the forward strand.
GACAACGCAAAACAAAAATATCAAGTAACAAAGATTTTCTATCGAAATATTATAACGGTGCCTGAAATATATTTAAAAGTATTATCGTTCTCGAATATTCGACGATATTTTTCTATTTAACAAAGTAGTTGTATTAAAATTAAAACCAAATATAATTTTTACTCTTGAAAGTTTTCTTGAATTTCATATGAGATTTATTAGTTTACAATTATTTTTATTAGTTTATTTATATTAATTATGGTTTATCATTAATTTCAATAGTTTTTAAGAAACCTTTGGCTCGTTTATTTGATTATGGTCTTTAACATCTATTGCTTGCCATTATCTTGGTCGTTGTTGTACAGTTAATGTTATTAATTAAATTTGAATCTTATTTGGAAAATAATAGAGTCTAATTTAATTTGAACTACTTGACAAGTCCATTAAAATCATTAAGCTTCGCATTTAGGGAACTAATTGAGCGGAATAGCGTAACGTAACTAGTAATGTGTGTCGTTTATTTTGTCCGAAATGTAATGGACGAAGCGATATGAGATACGTGATTTTATATGTTTTAGGGTATTGTGCGCACTCAGTTGTATAAAAAAACAAATGAACAGTGATTGTGTACAATTCTTTTGGGCGTTTGTAAGTACCAAGAGCTGAAGATATCTTAGTTAAGAAATTTGGTGTAGAGAATGTTAATTTCTGAGCTTCTAAATTTAAACTATGTTATAAAAATGTAATAGAAAAAAGACCAGATATATTATGTCTACAAAATGTACGAGTTGCTAAAGCTTAATAAGTCCAGTGGCTTGTGGTTCGGAAATGAATCTTCAAAAATTTTTTTGGTAATGATTTGCGTTGGCAAATACACTATCGTCAGAAAAATGGTAAGTAAAACATAACCTTTTTCTTAAACTTTATTGTTAATTAGAAAAATTAAATTGTTATTTTTTAAATATAACATATTCAAACCTTTTATAACACGATTTTCAATTTTCTTCAGATTCAAAAGCACATAAACTAACATCGGCAAAACACATCAATTCTATTTAAGTAAGTATTATGAATACAAAACCAAACAAATGGTCCCGCAAGAGAATCAATAGAAACTGGAGTACCGTAGGAAACGGATACTACTAACAAAATATTTACTTTTACAACTTATACAGAACCCAAACATCATATTGTGTTGGGACAGCGCTCGCCACCAATAAAGCTGAACTGTCGAAATTTATCAATACTTGTTGCGTACAAGGGACAAGATGATGGCGATGACAATTTTTACATGTTCTAATCTGCAATGGATTGTTACATTACTCGGTGCATTTATAAGTAAATTAAAATCGGTTGCCGTCAGAGGAGAAACAGGTATTGAACAATTTTGTGTTTGTTTATTGAAATATATATATATATAAGGATATGTAGGAGTATATATATATGTAGGATTTCATGTCGTATATTTATCTTCTAATAAAGATTTTTAGAGGAACAAAAGTTGAATGGTAAAGTTTTATATTCTACTTAAAAACTTGATTAAAGTATCAACTTCAGGCTATCGAAATTCACTGATGGATAAGTCCTCTCTCATGGTGCACCAAAGCTGTTCGGCTTCCGCTTCCAGTTGGATTTCGCTATCTTTTTCAGATCCACGAAGTTAATTGACACACTATGCTGCGTTTGCCGATCCGTGGTCTGCCCTCTAGTTCTTTAACATAAGTGCCTAGCCAAAAGCTACTTAATTTTGCTAATTTGGCAAGTTCTTCTGCTTTCTCTCATTTCAGTTTTATCTTTCAATGAATCTTTCAAATCTTTCAAGAGCAGAGATGGCCCCAGTGGTTAGAACCTGTGCATCTTAACCGATAATTTCGGATTCAAACCCAGGCAAGCACAACTGAATTTGTTTCCAGCTTAGAAAACCTGCATGTGTCTGATTTCAACAAAACAAAGGGAGAGGAGGCCTTAGCCCAGCAGTGGAAAAAAAAGAATATTTCAAAGATACTTCAAGTATAGTTCGCTCCATAGCTCTCTTAATGACCCTGAAATTGTGGACTAATATTAGTTGATTGAACCAATGTAATATTATTATATCCATAATTACAACAATGTCATTAATGTCTAACATTGCGCTATTATGAACTCGTGACATATAAGACTCGGTCTGCGTTTGTCACTTGACCTGCCATGGTCAGCTTATGAAGCAAATCAAATACGATCGGAAGGCAAATATGGCGGCTACTGAACATTTATCCGATTTTAAACTCTATCCCGTCGCAATAAGACACAGTAATCACTTAGCGGTAAAGCATTTTGGGTCAGTATTCAATGCAAATTATAGAGCTATATATAATTTCGTATGCCAATAGTTTTGCGCATCTCTTTGCTTCTATGAACAGAAAATAGTTTACTTTGTTTTTTCTTAAGTAAATAATATCTTAAGTAAATAATAGACGTATTGACTTTTAACTGTAACATATTTTCATCTAAAAGCGGTATTTAGGCTTATATTCATGATAATAAACGACCTCCGTGGTCGAGTAGTGTGTACACCGGTTTTCATGGGTACGCCACTCTGAGGTCCCGGGTTCGATTCCCGGCCGAGTCGATGTAGAAAAAGTTCATTAGTTTTCTATGTTGTCTTGGGTCTGAGGTAGCTACTTACATTGGGATCAGAGTAATGTATGTGATGTTGTCCAATATTTATTTATTTATTTAAAAAAAAATAAAAAAAATAAAGACAGCTGTTAAAGCTGTTTCTAATGTTTTTATGTTCTAACTGCATGGTTATGGAAAATACATCATCTAATAGAGTGACATTGGGTATTAAAGGTTGTGAAGATGCTTAACTGACAAGTTGTCAGTTATCAAAATTTTTAATATAGAAAATACTCTATTGAAAACGTAGGTTACTTAAAAAAACGGTGGGTTTCAAAATAATGTTTCTGATGATTTATCCCATCGGCTAATTCATTTAATCATAAAATATTTATGTCACTGGAATTTAAACTTTTACTTACTGCATTTTTGATCAGTTGGTTTTATACTCTGTATTTTAAATTGTACTTGTATAAGGGATGATGTGAACATAAGAGCCTATTAGCTTGAACGTATGAATTTTGACCGAAGATTGCAGATTTAAACTCCAATTAGTTTCAACATACTTCATTTGTGATTATAATTAATCTCTAATTATTGATGAAATAAAAAAAAAAGATAATATGACACGTGTTATATCGCTTATCAAGGATACATTTGATGCATACATTGTGCCCATCGTCGTTTTTATTACTAATCATTTTTGACGTTTCTACAAGAAGCATGCTCGATAATTTACCGATCCATTGGATGTATGACAATTATTTCGGCATCAAAATCAGAATATCCTTTATTCAAGTAAGCCCCTAAGCACTTCAGAAGCAAATTGTTACATTATTGAGTTGAATGTAAAGCTTACATCGGTATGGAATTATGTACGAATTATTTGATCCCTGATTATTAACAGTCTAATCATAGCTGGTAGTATTATTATTGTGATTGCTTGTGGTAAGATTTTATGTGTCTGGGTGTCTGGGAAAATCCACAATCTCGTCTATACTGATATAATAAATATTACAATATAATAAGTATTCGTAACTCTATCAATAAGCGAATTGTAAATAAAAGAAGATAAGAAAAAAAAATCAAAAGCTTATGCTAAAATGATAATTTCTGGAATAATAAATTTTATCATCATCAATATATTATATAGGATCGACTTAATGAAAAGGAGAATGATTTTTTTTTTATTTACAGTTTTTTATTCACGTTTTTTTTATGGCATCGATTGGCGGGCAAGCATATGGGCCACCTGATGGTAAGTGGTCACCACCGTCCATAGACAAAGGCGCTGTAAGAAATATTAACCATTCCTTACATCACCTTTGCGTCACCAACCTCGGGAACTAAGATGTTTTGTCCCTTGTGCCTGTGATTACACTGGCTCACTCGCCCTTCTAGCCGGAACACAACAATACAGAGTACTATTATTTGGCCTACCCAGCCGGGCTTGCACTAAGCCCTACCACCAAGTAAGCGTTTGTTAGAACTCCGTTATTTGAGAGTCGATTTGTAAAATTTGTTTTGAAAAGAAAGTTCAAAATGGATGCAACCTGCACCCAGTTATTTATACTTCTATTGGTAGGTAGGTATGAGTCACTTTTGAGGGTCAATGTAAGTAATGGCTTAATTAATCGCTTCATTGTCGGAGGCCTCGGTAGTAATTCCAACTATATGATCTTTGTCTATACATTATCGTATCGTTATTTGCTCTAACTCTATAAATTATCGCCACAAACATAGCTTTCCCTGTAAAGAAGTGAATGTTTAAATATACAACACACTACCAGCCAGGAGAACAATATTGGGCAATACTGGAGTGTGTTGGTCGTTTACTTGTGGTCATACTACAGCTTGCATGTTTTGAGTCTGCAATATTTAACCGAAACTGGTCCGATACTCTATCAGTAGGATCAGTGGAGCGTACGTTGTTAGAACATGTTCCGGTCGATCGACTACTATATCTTTACACGTTATGCACATGTAGGTAGACTACACACTTTTACTATAGCAAAAGTTTTTGCTGCACTTAAAAAAAATAATGGTACTTCACTTTAAATAATCAATGGCTTGTAAAGCTAAAATTTATGAAGATATGGAACATACATTTTTTTAATGTAAACAAGACTACCGCATATTTGTTATGTTAATATTTATATATCACTTACCCAAGAATAACAATGTATGGCAAATACTCTTGAAAATACTCGCTTCGAATTGCTCTAATTTAGGTTCTTCGAGCCTAAAGGTACGGTTAGTTGTATTTGTATGGACAAATAATAGTTCTACCTATCTATAAATACGAAAGTGATTTTGTTCGTGATGCTTTCACGTTTTACCTTCCCAACCGATCATCAGAACAAGCTCAGAGAAGGTCCTAGGGTACCTAACACAAGTTATCCTCTCTCATGCAGCAGAATCCTTTGGCCGAAGCTATGTCTTTTTATAAATTGTCAAAGACAAAAAAAAAACAGTACCTTTTTCTTCTCTTTTGTTCGACTGATTTTAATTTTTTTGCTTGGTAGTTAAGACATGACAAGCTTTAAATTGTGTATTGATATCGTTATCAACAAAAAAAATATGATAAAAAAAATATATTCGAAAACTTGAATGTTAAAATGATATTTTTTTGAATAATAAATCATCAATCATCAAAGTATATAGATTTGACAAATTGGAATGTTTTCAAAAATAATTGGAAAACTGGATAGAAATATAATATCGCGTGTTCGCATTAAGGGAGACATTCATTATCACGTGCATTTGTGTTTATAATATAATTATCTTTTCAAGCGTGGGTAGGCAAAATATCCTCAGATAATCTAGTCCACACAACAATTTAGTCCAATAGTGGACGTTTTTTTATATACTCGTGAGTAGGCGTACGGGCAAATGGGCCATTTGATGATATGCACTGTAAAAAATAATAACCATACTTTATAACCAACCTTGGCAGTTAAGATATTATGTCTCTTGTGCCTGTATTGGCTGGCTGGCACTTACCATTCCAACCGCAACACAACAAATACTAAATATTGCTGCTTAGCGATCGAATATATGATGAGTGGGTGGTACCTAGCGTGGTACCTGATGGCCTTGTATAAAACCTTACCAACAAGCTCTACTCAACTCATTCGAAAATAATCTGTTTAACTAAATATCGTTTATTTACTAATTTAATAATTTACTCAAAGCAATAAAAGCATATCGTTATTATGCATACGAATCGTTAATATCATAGTATAAACGAACCGGATAAAACCGGATCTCTAATTTATAGAGATCGTATTTAGGTACATTTTAATTTAGTAGCATTGCCTTACCATCTTTTTAGTTGTGCATTTTATTATCATGTTTTTTCGAAAACAAATTATGATAGAGTGCAACGCACTCAACATAACGAGATACGTAAGCATTTAGTCATCGAAGAAACGCAAATGGTTCGTAAATTAACGCCTGTGATACAATTGAATACAATACGTCTGTTTGCCAAATGACGCTAATATGAAATACATTAGCGCGTCTTTTAGGAAATCGGTACTTTTATTTTATTTAACTCGATTTTCTAGTGAAATGTATCACGTTTGAACGTAGTTATTATCTATCTGAAAGATTATCTTTTAACCATGTTCGTGGTAATCATTGACTGCTTTAGATAAATTACTTGTATATAAAATTTATGTTGATACTATATCGGTGTGAGATTATTTTTGTTAATTGATATAATATATTTATTTTATTTAATAATTGACGTCAATGTCACTTTTTTGTAACTTGTCGATCAATTGCTCATCAACTTCTGTAGCTTACGCTTTAGCAATTAGCGAAATTCTACCACCGGTTCGGAGAGAAACAACTCAGATCTGAGAAGAATTGACGAAAGAACCTTGATCAATTATTGTACACTATGATATTATTGGCGTATAGAACAATGTCTGCTGAGTTTTGCAAATGTTATAATAACAAATATTTATTCCAAAAAGTGGTCTTTCAAAATTCATTGTATCATTGACCCCAAAAATGCGGGCGTTCCGATTTTAGGGGCCTTCCGAAACACTTGAGATATGCAATGATAGTTTAGTATTTAATATTAGTATAGTTAATAATAATAATAATAATATATTCTTTATTGTACACCAAGATAAGTATAACACACAGGAAATAAATATAACAAAATAAAGCATGGCACAAAAGGCGGCCTTATCGCTGAAGAGCGATCTCTTCCAGGCAACCTTGGGGCAGAGGAAATGGTCTATTATAGTTGTCTGTTTTCTTTGATAAATATTTGTAAATTACAATGTGATATTTTTTAATGCATGAATCGGAAGAAAATGAAAAAATAGACTTTTAGGTTACAAAGGTCTTAAGGACTTAATCTATCGATTAGAAACTAAATACAATTTAATTAGAAATCTGAATTCCAAAGGTTCAATATTCTATGAGGATTGTAACTTTGAATTGGGGCAATTACAAATTGAGTAAATGGAGGGAAGATCTACCAGTGTACTGTGTAGGGTCTGGATACTTTAGAATTATCCGAGACAATTTGACCATTAATATCTAATATTGAATTAAAAAAATATATTCTCTTAAGCTATGGACTTAATAATTAAACTGGTTATTTTGATCAAGACTTTTAGACAAGTATTATAAATAATCAGGCTGTAAATATCAGACACTCGGAGGATTCTTTCGTGATATTTATTTTGTAATTGATGAAAAATCAGCGGTGTTTGCCTGATTTTGAACCCACGATCTTCGGTTAAGATGCGTACGTTCTAACCACTGTGCCATCTCGGCTTATTAGATAAGTTTAGACGATGTTATATTTTACATAAATGTATTGTGTCGATAAACTAAATAACAATATTAAAAAAATTATATAAACGATAGTTGATCAATCTCTTAGGCACTCAAGTAGGTGCTCGATCTTAAAAGCACTTAGCTTAACGAAATATGCTCTTGAAGTCGTTGATTGAAACGTTATAGTTACTTCGTAAGATATTCACAAGCAACCTCTGTGGACTTTGTAGAAACATATTTAATAAATAAAACACACATATAAATTAATATGTTAAACAGATACATAGCTTACGATGTTAGCTTGTATAAGAACTTGAATTATTTTTTACTTTGATTTATTTTTTATTTTCATTAAAAGTTTTCCTCCACTTGTTTAAATTTAGTTTGAAATCTATTTCTTGCATAGAACTGAATTTTCGTTATGGTACAAATAAATGAGTAGATATATTATTTTTATTAAAATGTATGTACCATAATTTTAATTTATTTTTAGTTATTAAGAATATTTAGTACTATTTGACTCACGGTTGGGTCAGTGAGAAAGTAACAAACAGTGTATATAGCGGTAACCATGTTAAAACCTTCTTCATGCGTTGGGCTATCAAATGTCAAAATATTTTTAAAATCGACTGGTATTTCCAGAAATTAGCGATAATAAAAATAAATTATTTAGATTAGTGGTCGTCCATCGCTCGAAATTCGACCGTAGTTCTTTGGTAATAAAATATTAGATGCGTTGATTCGAAAGGTACGTAGGAAAATGTGGCTGAACTACGATACCTCGTCACTACGACAATAAGAAATTAAAATAAAATAATGACTATGCGAGGTGAGATGGCCTAGTGGTTGGAATGCGTGCATGTTAACCGATGATTTCGGGTTCAAAGCACCTATGAATTTTCATGTGCTTAATTTGTGTTTATAATTCATCTCGTGCTCGGCGGTGAAGGAAAACATTGTTAGGAACCTGCATGTGTCTAATTTCAACGAAATTCTGCCACATGTGTATTCCACCGTATTGGAGCAGATTAGTGGAATATGCTCCAAAACCTTCTCCTCAAAGGGTTAGGAGGCCTTAGCCCTGCAGTGGGAAATTTACAGGCTGTTGATGATGACGACGATGAATGACTATGTGGTGATTTTCATGTGTTAATTACTAAGATTTATCGTATTAGTATAAAAATATAAAAACAACGTAAGTTATATATTTTAGTTAAGTCAAAATAATTAACTTTATATACCCTTAATTTATATTTAAAAAAACAAAAGTATCGAATAGTATACTTTATTCAAGTAGACTTTTTGTATGTTCATTTTTCAGGACTATAATCAATAGCGTAATAGTATCCTAGCAGTACCTTTGCAAGTTAGAATAAGGCTCTACATAAAACGTATACATCATAATATATAAATCTCAATTATTCGAGTAATTTATCCTCATAACTTCTAAAATCATCATAATATTTTAGCCAATTTACTTGAAAACAATAACGAATAAAACACCTAAGCCATGACGAAGAACATGAGTCACTGTATATTAGCGAAAATCGTACAAAAAAACCATTTGACAGTTTTTGAGTTGATCGTACCGATGCAGCGGGAAGTCTTTATAACTAGATAGCATAATATGTTTTTATTATAATATTAAAAGTAATATACATATAATATAATCGTTTTAAAATAAAACGCTTCATAACAATAAATCCGGCGTAATTTGTAAGGACTATAAAATTATAACAAATGCTGCATTTATGATAATTAAATGAATGAAACGAATACATTAGTAATAAAAGTTTATGATTGTATTTATTGATTTCTGTATGACGATGAATATAGTTTTAATTGATGGTATAAATAACTGTACACGTGGTTAGTAAAACTTTAATATATATAGTTAGTAAATAGTTTTAGAGTTAGAATTGGAATTTGAAGTATACTTTCTTGCTAATTACTGAGTGTTAGCGTCTCCTTAGATCCGATATTCTAAGCTGGGCTAGTCAAGAATCAAGTATATTAAGTAACTACAGGCACAAGGAACATAACATCTTAGTTCCCAAGGTTGGTGGCGCATTGGTAATATTAGGAATTATTAATATTTCCAACAGTATCAATGTGTATAAGCAGTGGTAAACTTCATGTGGTCACTTTGCTAGTCTGCCTACCTATGATAGCACAAAATTCTGTGCTACCACAGGATATCGGGCTTTCACGAAGCAGCAACACACTACTGGCATCCTCTTTTGGCCGTCCAAATTTAATTTGGATGTAAAACAGCATTTTATGTTTTCATAATTTGTTAATAATATGATTATACAGATATTATGGCTGAACGTTAAGAAAACTAGGAAGAAGCCTTCTGTAGACTATTTCAGAGAAAAAAATCTTAAAAAACCGATGATATTGTTTCTGAAAAAAAAACAAACACCGACACGACCGGAAAGTATTCAGGTGTATGATCAACGGCTCAACGTGCATCCCGACGCACGGAGCAGTACACAATTGAAACTCCCACACTCCGTTCCCGGGCTGTTACTGAGAATTTAGAGATAGGAAGACCAATATAATTTTACTGGTCCGACCTGGACTCAAAAGAAAGATATCAACAGATATATGTATAAAAATTACATGTTCACGCCAACGAAACGTTTACAGAGATCATGAATTCTATTGTCATTACATGTCAACGGATAAATGTCGGACGTGTCGCTGCGTGTATATGGGTAAAATGCTATACATATATACGTTATTACATTAGAACATACCTAACGCTGATATTGTAAAAATACGACGCTTATCTAATTATTGTACGTGAATGCACGCGTTAATTATACGACGTTGTCAAGTCATACGGAAAGTCACCGTTACTTATTAATTTATGAGAATTTCTAATATATTTCGTATTAGAAATAATGATACACTATTGAAGAGCTTTATTTGAATACAGTTTTATTTAATTCGTTTGTTAATACTGATTGATTGAATACTGAAGATATCTACAGTTGACCGATTTTAGTCACAATGACTAATCTCAAGAGCAGGATATTATTTATTCCCTAGTGTTAAGAATCCGACAGAAAATATTTTAAAGCACAGGAGCAACGGCTTTACGTACTTTTCGAGGGCCGGGAGTGTACTCCGGGTCCTTGTACTGAGAATTTTTCAAACCGTATTTTTCTGAGGTTTTAACCCAGGACCTCGTGTGGCTTTATAGCTAGCCACTAGACTAACGAGATATGAATACTATTTACTTTATAATCAGTGGTAGAGCTTTGTGCAGGTTTGTCTGGGTACCACGAATACATTAATAGTTTTACCACAAATCATTGATTAAATGAGAGTATTCCGGTTTAAAAGATATTGTAAATAAAGCAACAATTGACTTCATTTTATTTTCCTCCTAAACTGGAATTACCGACTAAGTGAGGAAAATTCCCTTTATAATATTGTATGTTAACATATAATATGTTGAATAAATTAACAAAACTTAGCGCCTGATCTATTTCCAATCGTATTGAATTGCGGTCTCATCAGGCCATGATTCTCAGAAATTTTTCCTTTTCTTATGGACTCTATGTCTACTTCTCTACTCTATATCTTTGCCGAAATTTTATGGAAATTGAAAATCAAGTACATAAGAATGCTAAACGATGCTGAAACCCAATTAAAATATTAAAATAAGCGATGTCATAGATAAGAATAAAGTGAGTGCCGAGGTACTTACAAGAATTGATATATAAATACTTCCACGGTTGTCATCTTATTCTCGAAGTATTACTTTTACTGGTCTGACGCTCGAAGTCTGTCCGCGTACCGAGCGCTAAGATGTTTACACATCAAAAATATAAATAAAAGTAGATAAATACAGTCCACCCTTCAGTTCAAACAATGCAATCAAAGAATGTAAGATTTTTTATTATACAGTTGTTTTTTTTTATGGCATTGGTTGGCGGACCAGCATATGGGCCACCTGATGGTAAGTGGTCACCACCGCCCATAGACAAAGGCGCTGTAAGTAATATTAACCATTGCTTACACCATCTATGCGCCACCAACCCTGAGAACCAAGATGTTACGTCCCTTGTGCCTGTGATTACACTGGCTCACTCACACTTCTAACCGAAACACAACAATACAGAGTACTGTTATTTGGCGGTAGAATATCTGATAAGTGTGTGGTACCTACCCAGGCGGGCTTGCACAAAGCCCTACCACCAAGTGATAAAATAAATCTATACTAATATTACAAATGCGGAAGCAAATCTGTCTGTGTGTCTGTTACGCTTTCGCGGATAAACCACTGAATCGAATTTGATAATATTTCTAATAAAGTAAGCTTGAACCACAAGGAATTTCATAGGTATACCTTTTATATTTTAATCTTGCGATCGTCCCTTAATGGGCAGGCGAAATCGCGGCCGAAAACAGGTATGGTATATGGTATAATAAAATGATATTTATTAATACCGACAATGTAATATTCCGATCGACTGTAAATTGACGATACAAAATATTTCGAAATCGAACAGGTGTATTATAATAAGTGAATTAAAATTCAATATCATCGTACAATCTGTGCGGTAACGCAATCATCGGCCATTTCGGTAAATAAAACAATATTATAATACGATATTATACTTACAACCAATAAATAGTAATAGTGATTACAGTAATTGTATCGTACGATTTATTTTTTGACGTTTGATTCAGAAGCAGTTAAAATATATAATGTTATAATTCATTAATTGATATAATAGGCCACCTGATGAGAAATGGTCACCCCAGCTCCAAGACATTGCCACTGAAATAATAGGTAGTCCTAACATAATTAACTAGCCACTAATTTTTTAAAGTTAGATGTTTTGACAACCTTCGTGGTCGAGTAGTGTTATCACCGGTTTTCATGGGTACGCCACTCCGAGGACTCGGGTTCGATTTCCGGCCGAGTCAATGTAGAAAAAGTTCATTAGTTTTCTATGTTGTCTTGGATCTGGGTTGTGGTACCGTCGTTACTTCTGATTTTCTATAACACAAGTGCTTTAGCTACTTACAATGGGATCAGAGTAAGGTATGTGATGTTGTCCAATATTTATTTATATTTATTTATTATTTTTTTAGATGTCATGTCTTGTGCCTGTTCTCACTTACGCTTCAAATTGGAACGCAACTTTTACAAGTATTGCTGTTCTTTCTTCAACTTCAAATATAAACGCCACTATTCCCAATACCAAAATTGAAATAGGACCGCTAAGAGCCATACCAAATATACTCATATATGGCCTATATTTTAAATTATTAGGTCCATGGTTATTAGAAATGCATAATAAGAATTTTTTTTTTTCAGATGTTCGTCCACAATTCTGGTGTTCCCTGAGTTGGTGCTTACTTAGCTGATATACGGAACCTCGAATAATCTTGGGTACATTGCTAATGCATAATATTTGGGGCGAAGTATTTTTTCTATACTTTGTATATCATGTTTGTTATTTTAGATTTTGAATTATTTCTTTCACAAATATGGTAACAATAAAACACGGACGAATTGAAAAGCACCTCTTTTTTAACTGAAAGACAATAATTTGTATTACTAACCCACAATTAACCGAGGATCCTAATTTCCTCGATTATATCTACCGAGATATCCCGACAGATAGAACACGAGGCCGACGGTCTAATCCGAATATCGCGCGTTTAAATCCTTCGCGGATAAGCATCAATTAATTTTCACTTGCTTGTTCTAGGAACATATTTTAAGGAAATATGCATGTGTCGGATTTCACACATACGTAAGCACGCTGCATTGGAGCAATTTAACATTTACTAACATATTTCCGAATAATGAGTACAAAGACAAGCTGATAACATTTTCAAAATTGGTGTTTTTGCGTATGACGTATTGATACAGCCATTGGTATTATGCAACATAATACAGATTATTTATTCACTCAAAAAGGAGCACCTTACAACAAATTCACGTCAAATTAGTTGATTTGTTTTTTATTTAAAAAAAATTTTGACAAATACTAACAAATTTGTATTTTTTTGCTGTCTTTACTTTTAATCGTCTCACGCACACTAAGACATCTTGGAAGCACGAGTGTCACGCAGATAATAATTAAACGTGGAGGGGCGCGCCTTCATGAATGAACAGAATATACTATGACTCATCAGTTTCGCAAGAAGGCATTCTTGTGTGTAGCGTGTTTTTTGTTTAATGTCTAGCTAAATGAAGCGATCACGAACTCACCTTAAGTATGTACGAGTGTGATTTTTATTTGATCCCTGTGTTTGTGTTCGTATTTATTTATGTGTACTTTTGCGCTATTACTTTGTTTTGTGTTCTCATATATATATATATTCATTACCAAGTCAGTAGCGCTCAATGATGTTTGAGCGATAAATACTATCAATTTTTAAGCAACCAATTTTAGGAGATATGATGTATATAAAGGATACTTTGTGACCAAACTAACTCACCTTTTAAATTAGAACACAGCCAAAAATTCACTTGGCGGTTGTGCAAGCCCGTCTGGGTAGGTACATACCACCTACTCATCAGATATTCTACCGCCAAACAGAAGTACTCAGTATTGTTGAGTTCCAGTTTGAAGGGTGAGTGAGCCAGTGTAACTACAGGCACAAGAGACGTAACATTTTAGTTCCCAAGGTTGGAGGCGCATTGGTGATGTAAGGAATGGTTAATATTTCGTGCAACACTATCAGGTGGCCCATTTGCTCGTCCGAATACCGATATCATAAAAAATATATATATTGATGTTGGCTGATAGTAATACTGAATTTTCATATACTTAATTTGGGTTTATACTTTTATTTAAAATGGTTAAGTATAATGTAAGATTAACATCGCAAAATAAGAAAATATATGAATAACGTTTATCCCATTAGATCAAATTGTATCCAGAAGATAGTCGAGCTGACTCCAATCAAATTAGTTACATATTTTAAGTTCCAATCAAATTAGTTCCAATCAAATTAGTTACATTTTTTTATATAAATAAAATACGTAATGAACTCGTTATGAACCGAAACAATAACCGAAATCGGAAATAAAAATATAATAATACGAAAGAAGGATTTAACACACAGCGCTTTTTCAGCGCCATTGTTATTTTCATTTCTTTTTTCCGTAATGTTATTTAATGGAATCGTTTTTCAGTTACAACGCACGATGATAACAAAAGCGTTCTGATAACAGAATTCATTTCTTTTTGTTTCGTTCGTAAAAACGACGTTATTAAAAGCAACTGTTTTGTGAGTCATTTATAATGACGATGGCTCTCTGTTGACTTAATGTAAAATCAGAATTGTGATGTGTGTTCAAATGAGCTGTAATCGTATTAACATCTGCCCTTCCCACGTGCAAAGCGTTATGTTTTTAAAATTGATTTCAAGTATTCACATTATCATTTTCAACTCGAAATTTCCTTCTTATGTTTCAGTGATTTTTCGCAGACTTTTGTTTGCAATGTTGCACGGAGGCATGGAATACTAATTTTTATTTCCTCGAAAAATAATACAATTCACAGACATTGAGATAAGTATGAAACAAAAAAGCATTGTAATTAAAAACGTCATGGAATTTGTAAAAAGAAACACGTTAACAATAGGAAAGTATCGTGGGTGTCCGGAAAATAACGGATGAAAATCTAAAACAACTCGCATGGGTGAAGTCTGATGAAATCAGCTTCAAATCGTCTTTTTCAGAGGAGAGTAGTTACATTTTAATGACTTTTTACTCGAAAGAAGCAACATTTACATTCTAGATTATAATTACATCGAGTTCCTATTAAGGAAAACCAACTCGTGGATTAAATGACATGCGGGATAATTGAAATTCTAAACCTTAGTTGATTTAGATCTTTGATCTTATAATTTATACAGGACTGCTGTTATTTATTGAAAAAACAATTGCAATTAAAAACTACATAAAATGCCACTTATAAGAAAAATTGAAAATAATTTTCTGTGTTAATAATATTTGTGACTTCCAAAATGTAATGTTTGTTTACGCAAATGAGTGTGCGTTATCAAAGTTACGTTATTGGGTGAATAGCTTCGATTATCCTCTACTGTTTTTAAGTACACAGCTAAGCTGAGATTAGGGACTGGACTTCTCAGACCGTAATCAATTCAAATTGAACATAATGTACTTAGCTGTTGTGCTGAAGTTTGTTTAGGTCATGAAATATAAAAATAAGTTTCAATAAATATGTAACCTTTTGGAGTGACTATTTCGCTTCAGTTTTCAAGGAATGTATATCATAAGGTTATAGTTTCTGACAACGATATATGTATATTGGATGTTTTTAGAAAAAATCATTGTTATTATAAATGAAATAAAAAAATACTAACAACGGACTCTGGTCGGTTAAATAGGTGATTATATTAAACATAGTATTATATAGTTTTGCCTCTACCGAAAAACTTGAAACGATCTCAATAATTATAGAGTTACTTGATATTAATTAAATTTTTTATATCAATACAATTTCTTGTACATGTCGGTAAAAATTCTAACTTTTATAGTGCGATACGTTTTCATTAAAGATTGCTCCCCATATACCCCGCGTGGGTACATGACATGAACATTTTTTTAAAGCTATTGATCGACTAGCACTAGAAACGTTATACGCTAACTTTTATAAGCTTAGACAATATAGTATTAAAAATAACATTTAATTTGCATTAATTAAAATATAATAAGAAATCAGGTTTCTCGGTCGGTGCGTTCCACAAGGATCAATTTTAGGTACTTTTGTATTTTTAGTGCATACAAATGATAAATGAAGTCTATGATAACAGTTATTGAGATATTAATTTTTTAAATTAAATGAAATACACTACATTTTAAAATTTAATCGAGTGATTAAATCTAGTACCCATTGAGTTCATTGCCAAACATTCTGGGTAGAATACAAAATCCAAGCCTAGATTTTATCCTAGCCTAAGATTTTAGTTTAAATTAAATTTATGAAATAATAATTCAAAATAGTTAATTAAATCTGAGGATGATACTTAAGTCTTAAAACAAGATAGTTATTAGTAATTTTAATATGATATAAAACTACAAAAACTGTTTATTTAAGGCTTAATGGACAAAATGCTAGATATTTAAAATGCTGACTTATTGCTTCAAGTAATCGCACTTTTTGCAATTAAAATGTACTTTTAAACGATAAGGCAACAGTTTTTTTGTTTGTAATCATACCAACAGTTACAGATAAAGCACATACGAGAACATATTATATCTGTAGAAAAATGAGCTCTGATAATTTCGCAAATATCATGTATGATGATGACGCGATTGCGATTGATCAGTGGGATTGGAATTAAAAAAATACATACATGCACGTGCGGTTGATATGTTCAAGCGTCAATAGCTCAATGGTTTACAGATCGCTTATCGATGTAAAAAGTCGCAGGATTGATCCTGACCCCTTGAGCTATTGTCGTCCCCACTCCTAACACAAATGATAAGCTTAAAAATGATGGGTAAAAAGGAATATTATAAGGAATTACCTTAATTAATTTGGGCCATTGCTAGTATTCTTATTAAATATATAAAAATGTTAGAACGTATTTGTATAGTTTTTTTTTTATAATAACTTAATAAGCTTAATGTAACAAATGAAATATGGACTTTAATAATTGTTTCAGTAATTTTAGCGACAGTTAATGAATAATCCAAGTATGACAGTCTTTCGGGGATCAATGATGACTTTATTGTTGAGATGAAAGTAATAGCCATAGCAGTGATTGCCGGGATGTAATCCTAGACCGATTTATTAAAGTTATCCGATGAATTGCAAGTATCCAAAAAGTATGGTAAATAAACATTTAGGTCGCTATTTTTTTGACAAATTACTTAGACAGTTCTGTTAATACATCTTTTTGAAGAAATAAATGAGAAAACAAGCAGTGGCACATTTGCTATACCCAGCCAGCCTTATCAGTCTTAATACATCTTGTAATACGACTGATAAGACTGGCTGGGTATCTTTATGTCATCTTTTATTTACTACTAGATGGTCACTGCGATTCCATTTTCGTCAATTTTTTGTCCGTAAATCTTGTAATTTGTATGCCTATGTCCTCATATATCAATTTTCATAAGGAATATTGTACTTTGTTGACAACTGCATTTCCAATTTATACAAGTTACTTGTAAATTTTTTACTCAAATAAAATTAAATGATTAATGTTATATTTACCTTAAAAGCTTGTTATAAATGTATGTTATTATTGTTTTTATGGTTATATGCAACATCATCTTTATAATACATGCATTGAATCATTCTAGGCATGTATGGGAAAAACCACAGCTAATAAAATATTAGATCGTGAATGATCTTTGCTATGAACACGTATTGACGTGTATTTTTTGCATTACTTAAGATTATATCGTCCTTGTTTATCGTATAATTAAATTATATTATTTTTTCCATCGTTGTATAAATACAATTATTGTATTTATTAGTTTGTAAATAATAATGATACCTCCGCTGTTATTTTTTATATATGTATAATGGTACTATAAAGATATGATGTACATACTTCAGTGAAAGTTATGTTACTTTAATTTACTGGTATCAATAATGTAGTTTCTGGAACTATAAACAATGTTCAATACAGTTTTTTTGAACTCATTTTTTGGTATTCCCAAAAGTTCAATTATATTTTTATACTAAGAACATAATACGTATTGCTGTTTAGCGGTAGATTATGTGAAACCTCCCCAAATGAGCTTGTACAAAGTGAAAATTAATATAGAACTTTGATGTAGCGCATTAAAAAATACCGCGTAATATTTATTTTAATTACTGTAATAAATGATTATAACGTCATACAAATATGTAAAAGATCTAATAAACAATATATATAAAAATATTTACAACCTTAGCGAGAACTAATAAAAAAAAAGTTGAATAACAAATGAATCACTGCCTTTTTTGTAACATTAAGGTTTCTTATATGCAAATATATCGATTATTCATGCATTTGCGTATTACTTGTAAATTAAAACCATTACAGTCATTATAAAAGTAATGCGGGAAATTTAAAGGTAACTTTTAATTAGATACCTCTTTTCTATTTTAATGTAACCTCTAATATATACTGTTTTAAAGAGGATTATTGTTACAATATGTAATTCACCCCCCCCCCTCCTACGTCTCAAACTTTAACTTCAAAGATGTATATGGGAAAGCGAAAAAACTTTGAAAGAATGTTCGCAGCGATATCGTTAGGCGTGCAGCTTGCTGTTGGAGAATAGCCGTGACTACGATACTTATTGCCTGCGGTTTTACTCGCCTTTTAGAGTTTATATGTCAAGAGTTAGATAAAGTACGTCTACAACTCCCCTACATCATTCCTATGGGCTCACTATTTCTTAATACAAAATTTCAATAAATTTGGTTCATTGGTTTGGCAGTGAAAGACTTTGGCAGTGATAGACATACAGAGCTACACTAATAGACATACAGAGAAATTAAATTCGCATAATAATATTAGTTATGAAAGAATTTTACTAAATACATCATGTAACAAATTTTGTGTAGCGGATAAATTATTACATATTTATCTCTCTCTAACACAAGTGATCTGATATTTGAAAGAAGAAAACAAAGTATCGAAAATTATACAACGATTATTATTATATATAGATAGTAAGAGAGTTAATATTTTAATTTTATTTTTTATATTATGCTGTGTTATAAAAGGTAGATTATAGTTATTCGTAAATAGTGACATAGATCCTTTTTAAATCACGGAGAAATAAATGGTCGGCGTTGAATTCATGATTAAATCAACAAAAATATTTTTAGTGCTAAGTGCCTTGGAAAGTGGTTACTGTTTTTCTCTTTTCAACTCTATTAATGTACTTTCAAGCCATTATTGATATTACTTTTATCATAATTATACTAAATTATTTATTTACAATATATATATATATATATATATACATCACAAAGGCGGATTTATCTATCAAACATTTCAAAAAAGTAAAAGCACTCCTTATACCCTCAATGCTCTATTAACGAAAATACAACTTTATTAGTAGTTCTATGAAAAATAGTTTAGAGGTACGGCTTTGTACAAGTTCGTCTGAATAGATACCTACTACTTACTCATATTTTTCACCGACAAGCAAAAATACTTAACATATTTGTGTTCCAGTTTGAGGGGTGTGTGAGCCAGTGTGACTATAGACATAAGGAACATCTTAATTCCCAAGGTCTGTGGCGATGGAAGGAATGGATACCATCGGCCCCGCCACTCGTCCGCTTACGTATGTCATAAAAGGGAAATAAAACTAAAATGCTTGAAATCAAAGACGGCAAAATATATGAATAGTATATTTTTCTTCAATATGTAGAATTTAATTTGGGATGTCTGTGCATTTATCTTCAATCTTACAACAACATTACAAGCATGTAAATTTCCCGATGCTGGGCCAAGGCCTCCTCTCCCTTTGAGGAGAAAGTTTGGAACATATTCCACCACGTTGCTCCAATTAGACAAATTTATCAAGATTTTTTTTCTTCACTGCAGAGAACGAGATGAATTATAAACACTAATTAAGCGCCTGACAGTGCTTAATTTTTGTTTATAATATCGTACTATAACTTAAAAGTAAATTACCTCGTCAATATTCTGCAAACAAACATACCGGCTTAAACAAAAAAAAAATGTCTACAAATCAAAACATTACTTGTTGAAATGAAGGCTGACATTCAGTATAACGACTTTACTATTATGAGCCGATAACGTTACATAGAAAACATTGTCATTCATAATTGCTTTCGATTTGTGAGAACTATGAATAAGTACTGGGTTAGTCATACCTTTGAATGGTTATAGTTTATTATTCACATACAGACATAGTATATACGATATGCAAATAAGAAATATGATATCACGTCAGCCGTTTCGTGTGTCAATTTTTTTATATTTTGAACTGGATTTAATTGTATGTTTTTTTTTTAATAGAATTTTTCCTTATGAAATCATACAAGGAAAGTTGTCAGTGTGTGTATTACCTTATAAATAAAATATTTTGCAACAACAATTTAATTTTCTTTTATTGTGTGCTAGAAGAAATAATCTTTTATTTATGTTATTTATGTAATCATTCAACAACAAAAAATAACACAGTCATATATTATTTATTTATACAAACGGAATAGCAAATCTTTGATTTAATTCAGGAATACCTAATATTCCTAACACAGCTATTTAAGTTTAAAGTTTGCGTTGGGAGTGGAGACGACAATAGCCCAAGGGGTTAGGATCGATCCTTCGACTTTTTACATCGCTAGGTGGCATCATTAAGAATGGCACTATTGACGCTTTATATATTGTAACTTCAAAATTTAATTAGATTTTTTATATTTAATTTGTAAATGGTCGTAAGTCTCTATAAATAATATTTTGATTAATACACATTTTTTTTTAGCATTTGCAGCCCGTAAATGTCCCACTGCTGGGATAAAGGCTCCCTTTGAGGAGAAGGTTTGGAGCATATTCCACCACGCTACTCCAATGCAGGTTGGCGGAATACACATGTGGCAGAATTTCGTTGAAATTAGACACATGCAGGTTTCCTCACGATGTTTTCCTTCACCGCCGAGCACGAGATGAATTATAAACACAAATTAAGCACATGAAATTTCAGTGGTGCCTGCCTGGGTTTTAACCCGAAATCATCGGTTAAGATGCACGCGTTCTAGCCACTGGGCCATCTCGGCTCAATAATACACATGTAATACAAATATTTTATTTACTGCAACGTAATCCTGTAAGTATAAAGCGTAATAAAGTTTCTGTCAGCCGATGGGGTCAACAGCCGGGGATATTTTTACACAAAGACGGAACCGTTATTATCTCGGAGATAATTCTGAATTACGTGACAGGTACACATGTTGATGTCGATAAATATTAATAGCAAAATTATTTTTATCGTGTAATAATTTCGTATATAAATACATACATCCCATCAAAAACATAAATGTAAAAATGAGAGCCAAGTTAAATATTATGATATATACCTTGGTTGTTGACTTCAACGACAAAAGAAGTGAGATCTAAATTTTTGCCAAGTTAAATAGCCCTTCTGAAATTTATTTATAACTACATAAAATAGCATTTCTTCTTATAACTTGGGATAATATATTGTTGCCTAAGGTCTGACTTGGCTAGTTCTCATATAAGAATTATATTATAGCCTTCGTAAGTTCTAAGCCTTTACAAATGAATTATAAACACAAATTAAGCACGCAAATATTCAATGGTACTTGTCTAGATATGAACTCGCAATATCTGGTTAAGATTAATGTTTTCTAGTGACTGGACCATCGCAGCTCTTAATGTACGTATATACTAACTAAGCAATACTGAGCTGTCCTCCATTCTTCTTAGATGTTCTGAGTTATAATTTGTTATTCTAAACACAAACTACAAGTTGTGTTTGTAAACATATAAGAACTAGCCAAGTCAGACCTTAGGCAACAATATATTATCCCAAGTTATAAGAAGAAATGCTATTTTATGTAGTTATAAATAAATTTCAGAAGGGCTATTTAACTTGGCAAAAATTTAGATCTCACTTCTTTTGTCGTTGAAGTCAACAACCAAGGTATATATCATAATATTTAACTTGGCTCTCATTTTTACATTTATGTTTTTGATGGGATATCACTACTTTTTGTATATAAATTATTAATAGGTACTTATTAATAACAAAATTAATACCAAATGGTTTTTGTTAAGCTATTCTATTTTCCTACGTTTACGGGGTATAATTGTCTTTTTTTTGATACGTTCTTATTTTTCTTGTAGGTACCTCTGAAATGTTCGAGTGAATTGCCCATTCAGTGTCCGGATTTTTTTTTACGCGTTTTCTGTTTATACTTAATTTGGCCAAGTAGGGGTGGTATAACGTGCGCAGACGGTTGTACTCTACAATAGAGCTCTCTTGTGTCTTGATTTGAATTGGACCTAAATTGATAAGATGTACTCCATCTAAGGTTTTAACTCTAGAGAGGCCAACGTAAGCCTGCTCTTTACTTAATATAGAGGAGCCTATGTCGAAAAGAGCACCGTCAAGGCGAAGGCCTTGTAATTTGTGTATAATAGTAGAATATGCTAAGCAAATAGAGAATTATTTCCTTTGAACATATATGTACATTACTTAATATCTGTAACTTGGTTTTGACTTCTAGTTCGCAAATTAAATTATGTTTAAATTGAATTGTTATTTTACGTGCGCTATTGCTGCTATCGACGTCCCCAATGTACCTTCTCTATTTTTCCATTGGACCCTTTCATCAGTCCTTTGCTGACATCAGCATGCTTGCTCGATACTGTTCTTCCAAGCAATAAGGATCCCCGTTTGTAGCGCTAGAGTACAAACTTAAATCATTCCAGTTACGATATACATACTCTACTACAATCTCACGAAACCTTTTTTATTGTTGTATACTAGTATACTCAAACAAAAAATATGCAGTCGAATAGACTAGGCAGTTTCCATCGGAAGGTATTGAAATAATTCTTATGAGCGCGGTTGCCACTCGCTCAGACACGTCCGCGTTAAGGTTTAATCGCAACGCTCCTAACCCGCTGCTCCGGCGTCGCGTCGCGCGCCGTGTACCGAAATGCCTATTATTTTTTTTTTTTTAAGTATAATTATTTGGCACCATTGATGTGCGCTAAATGCTAGTTAATAACGTAATAAATACGAAAGTCGGCTATACTCATAAGTACTAAAACGGAAATATTTGGATTTAAAAAACTTAAGGGTGGTATTCAACTTGTTATATATTCACGTGAAGACCTTAAAATCCACTTGAAGACCGGCTGTCATAAGTTTTGATTGCTGGTTCTTACATCATTTTTTTATTATAACAGTTATTACAGGAACTAAGTATATAAGTGTTCCTATAGACCCAATAAAATGAAAAATTATAATAAAATGATAAAAAATTACCAGTTTCAGATTTTTTCCTTTATATTGGCCTAATTATCTACCTGCATGCCAAATTTGAACTTTCTAGGTCACCTGGAAGTAGGATATAGTTTTGATCTATAGGTCAGTCAGTGATAAAAATGACGATTTTTAGACGTTAATATCTAAATAACCATTTGAGATGCGTTTATGAAATTTGGAACACATATGTATCTCGCGAGTCTCAATATATGAGCCAAATTTGACACATCTATGTCAAATAGTTTTTGAGTTATGAGGAGGTCAAAAGTGGCTCCAAATGGTTCGTGTAATATTACACACGGTGCTACTAGCCAGTTCTGTTACTAGAACTTGGCTGACACGCTACCGCGTGTCTAGATGAGTTTGGTAAATCGTTGTTCATTTGTTTTCTTATGTTATAAAAGGAGAGGCAAGAAATTTACATCCTAATGAAGTAAAAATTTAAAATAGATATCGAACACACGTTATTAGTTCATTTTAAGTATTTGACCTTTTTGACATTCAACCTCAAAAGTTGTATTTAGGTTGAATTTCGATGATCCTTTTATTTTAAAGCCCAGCGTAACTCGCTCTCTTTTCTTTTCCCTGACAGAATCCCAATCTATGTGGGGTTTGGTCAACATGTTTTTTCCTTCAATTCTTCTCTATTATTCGTCACCACAAACTCCATCTATGTCCTTTCAGGTCTTCGAGTAATAAAATATTTATTCAATATATCTTCCAAAATTTATCATATTCTTTCCATTGTCTAATCATTCAAGGAAATAATTCTTTTAAATTATAAAGGTAGCGATAAATATAATATCTATACCCTACGAGGAAAATGAAACGATAAATCCTTTATTCTTTGCATAGTTTTCAAATAAAAAATATGTTTACTCTGTATAATACCTATAATTATAATATAAAATAATAAATAAATCTTCAAAGTGATTTTGTATTGCGAGCGATATAATTGGTGTGTCGGAGGAGCAGGATGCCGAACAGTTGGGTTCGGGGATTGATCCGATATTTGGAAGACTATGTGAGCGTGAAATGGAGGTATTTAATATCGCCTAATCACTGTAATAATTGCTTCAATAATCGTACACCACAAACATATCAAAGGATTACAATAATTTATCTCGATTAAGAACAAATGGGTTTGCAAGCAACCATCGCATTCGAGTCGCTTGTCAAAACATCACGGCTAGCGTTGCCGTGACGCTCTTAAAAATAAATCAGCCATCAAACATTATTGCCAACTCCATTCATTAATTATCCAAATCAACAACCAAAGTAACCACAAACTTTTTTTGTTAAAGCGCTTAAATTAAAAATAAATGAAAACATTAGTGTATCTAATACCTTAAGATTTTATTTTATCGATTCTTGATACAACTTAAGTAAAAAGCAATGTATACGAACCTTTCCCAATGAGCCGGTTTGTGGTGACAACTGTCGATATCCATTACAGGCAAAATGTCGTATCGGCAAAAGTGTCGTCACTTTTTCGCGACTTTTCAACACGGGTAAGAATTTCCTTATCCGTCGAAATAATTTTGTTCTAGAATAAATATTTATTTTTAAATAATTTTTGGTATAGGTATTTTTTTTTTACATAAATGTTGACGTTGGGTTTATACTCTATTCAAATGAGAATAGGGGTAAAGATAAACAAAACTTAAATTAAAAATAAATATTAATTGTCGAGATTAATATAACTCTTAATTAATTATATCCAATTTTGAAAACGCCACCGTTTTGCCAATCTATTATGTTTTTCCATCGCATCACTTCTGTCATGTCATGGCATGTCATGACATATCATGTCAAAGTCGTTTATTTATCTTTAGTCGTCCTATAGTTAGAATTCGGTATAGCAAAAACACTGGCGTCATAATTTAGGAGCAAAATAAATGAACGATAAAATATCGTTACGATGTTGTGGGAATGGGATTTTACAAAAGAAAAACTTTAATGAGGTCTTTGAACCTGAACTTGGTAATTAACTGCCCTTACAAGATTTACTTTGTTGTCGAGTTGATTATATTTAAACCGGTAATTACTTGTTAATTGTTACGCGTTATGGCGTCATATTTGTTGAGTAAGTCTAAAAAATCGTTTACACTTTATTTAATTTAAAACTAAACAATATATTCGTATAGAAACGTATATATTTACAAAATGTTACAAAATGTTAAGATTAAATTAGTGTCACCAGCACGAAGGGCGTTCAAAATTAATACTTTTTTATGATATAGGTGGTAAACGATCAGGAGGCTCACCAGATGGAATGACTGCCACCACTCGTGGACATTTGCAACATAGCAGCTTGCAGCTACGTTGCTGGCCTTAAGAAAGTGATTCGCTTCTTGATTTTACCCATAAATACTAACTCATCTAGCAGTGCGTTTATTTAAAACAAAAATTCGACTATACTTAGTATTGTTATCTTCCAGTTTGAATAATGTTACTACGTGCCCAAGGGACTTGATATGTTAGTTAGTAAGGTGGTTGGGCATTGGCGATGTAAGAAATGGTCAATAATTCTAACAGCACCGATGTCTGTGTATATTGGTTACCACTTACCTACACAACTTACTACACAAAAGCGTGGTTTTGACAAATATTACTAAATAATAATAATAAATATACTAAGTCTTACAACTTTACATTTAAAATAACAAAACCAAAAGAGTTACATGAATAATTTAAATGTATAACAACATTGACGGGACTACATTGTTTTCGTTTTTCCTCAAAAGCAAAGGTGTAGTTGGTTCTTTGTTAAAAACAAAAGAGTCGCGAACAAAAACACATTCTTACGGCTTATTATTTTTTTTTCTCCAAAGAAATTTATACAAAGAAGATACTTATGTAACAAAATAATAATTTGTTACTCCTATACATATAAATATGTAAAGAAAATCACAACATTGTAATTTGTCTTTATTATCTGTTTCTGAGTTTTGCCGCCTTTTCCATGTGGGAGATGCCACTGGAACTGTCACTCGGAATTTGTGTGTAAAGGTTGTTTTTCACACTGAAATAAAGGCTTTAAATGTTGTTTTTTTGTCCTTACAGGTGAGTTAGTAATTTGATAAAAGTGAAAATCAATGTATTTTACTTAAATTTTTTTGTCCTTACAGGCGAAAAAACACAATTACGTCTTTGTTTCACTTACATACAACTAAAAAACTAACCTAGTGAATGAATGATCAAAGATCGCCGGTTCAAACCAAGTTTATTCTTTCACTTGACAGATTTTTTTTAAGCACAAGCTTTCAACTTCGATAGATAAATAGCAATATTGGTAATTCCTTGAAACGGGGCATTACTAATATTCTCTTAAAAAACAAACATTAAAAACCTATTGTACTAAGCTGTAAAAACTATGACTTGTGTCGAAAATCATGTTTCAACACGAACAGTAGAACTATTATGTAAGAAAAAACTCGAAACTCACTTCAGAAGTGCGATTCTCTAAGAATTAACTTCGTATCTGAGTCGACTAGTTTCAAATGCGGCAATCTGTGCATTTTTCAAAAAAAATGTTATTTATATGGCAACATAGACAAGTTTGAATAAAAACGTTTTCTTTTGGGCATTGCTTTCAAAACTGGTAATATGCCATTGAAAAAGCGAGTCAAAATTTCATATCAGTTTCAAATCCGGCAATCTGACAAACTTTGAATTCAAAACCGACTATCTTACGCTGTCGACCAATCAGAAATTATAGCTCATTTGCATCGTGTAACGGCCGCCGGAACATTTCCTTCTGTTTATTTTATTGTATTCTAAGTGTTTTTTTGATTGAACCTAATTAAAACAAGTAAAATTATAATCATGGAAGACCACCCCACCGTAGTAACCAACAACATTGCACGAAAACGCAAGAGAAATCCAGAAAATTGGGCTAGAAACCGGGCCATGGAATTGAGGTATAAGTTTATTCATAGGGTTGTCAGTTGTCATTTCTTGACATAATATAGAAAGTAAAAGTTTACAATGTTGTGTTCTGATTATTTAATTTTTGTTTAGGTACTCAGTAAAATCCTTGCCTGACAGAGTGTGCAACCACAATTCGAAAGCATTACAATGCGTCACATTATCAATGACTCAATTAAAAGAATTGCAAGATTTTTTTTATAAACAAATATTCGATACTCAGGAGACGAAAATTATTGTGAAGGGACCATGGAACAGGTCCGCGATCTGCGCATATAATATTTTTTTTTTGCTTAATATTTAATAAGTTAAAAAAATTATCTGTCTACCATTTTTTCTGTATTCCAAAAATATAGTATACATAAAGATTTGTGACAACCCTGATTCTTGGATATGGTCTTTGCAATCAAAGATAGCTATCTACGCCAGGTTTAATATCAAATTCGGCATTCTTAAAATAATATTTTCAAAGCTAGCAATCTACAAAATTAAAATAGTTTTCATAACTCGTGTAGAATGATTTTTACTGTCATATAGCATTAATTCAACCTTATATTTATATATTATACTATTTAAAAAGTTTTGTAACCCCAAGTCAAACAAATTTAACCAAAATCTGTTTTTATTGTTTTACCAACATTTGTCAAAATGTTAGATTACCACATTTGTTACTAGTCGACTCATCTCACACATGAAATGTTGACAATTGACTTACAGTAATACGCCATTTTGATACGTGTATCTTATAAATTGAAATACAGACAGAATGGGATATGCATCTATATTGGATATGATAAACTGATGAGCGGGTGGTACCACCTTAGACAGGTTTGCACAAATCCCTACCACCAAGTAAAGTATCTGTATATGAAATATCTTTTAAAATAAACTCATAACACTAACTTTCATATTGCCCCTTAAAATTACTACCTAAATTTAATAATTTAATACCTTATACAGAATAATATCAGATCAGTTCATAATGAGTACCTACATATCCATATTCAGATAATCTAATATTTGATTATGGACTCACAGAGTCATCATAAATGTAATTGACTCACGCTCGGATTAGCGATTTTGTGTTATTAGACACTAATTAATTTACTTATACGTATATCAAATCAAAATTATTGTTGGGAACAAACATGAAATAGTACTGTTTGCTCATTATACCTCCTTAGTTATTAACGATGTAAACAAAAACTGTTAATTTAGTTGAAAGAATTTATTAAAATGTAAAAAATGAAATTATACTTGTCTATGGTAAATTGACAGAACAGATACAGTTGTAAGTCAGATGACTCAACTAATATAATATACCCGGTAAGAAACTCAGTAATAACTCTTCTTCATTATTTCAGATATAGAGTTATGACAATCGAATACAATTTGGCTTATATATCCTGTCTGGATATTAATAAATACTAAACTCACGTTTTTTTTTTCATTTGTTTCTTTGGCATACTATATTACTAATAGCAGTCAGTAAAAACAATATATTATTGTAGAAAAATAAAGCAAATGTTAGCGAGTAGTCCTAGCCCCCAATATGGTGTTATATCATTAATTATATCAAATTATTATTATTATTATTACATATTATAAATATATACAATTATTATTATAATTAATTGATCGATAATTTGTACAACTTTAATTGATATTATTTTATATGGGATAACATTTAATACTGACATATAACCCTATTTCTAATTTTAAAAATGATTGAGCTGTCATAAGGAAAACAATTGGATGATTGTGAGGGATTGTAAAGAAATATACAAGTGAACCAGGCAGGCACCACTGAATTATCATGTGCTTAATTTGTGTTCATAATTCATCTCGTGCTCGGCGGTGAAGGAAAACATCGTGAGGAAACCTGCATGTGTCTAATTTCAACGTAATTCTGCCACATATGTATTCCGCCAACCCGCATTGGAGCAGCGTGGTAGAATATGCTCCAAACCTTTTCCTCAAAGGGAGAGGAGGCCTTTAGCCCAGCAGTGGGAAAATTTACAGGCTGCTAATGCTAAAAAAAATATATCCTGTCTGAATATTAATAAATATTAATCCCACTTTTTTTTTTAATTTGTTTCTTTGGCATACATTACTAATTACAGTCAGTAAAAACAATATATTATTGTACAAAAATAAAGTTAAACTAAAATACTATAACAGATCAGATACAATTGTCAGATCGAGTTACGTACCAGTCAGAGTGAAATTAAAATTAATTAATACTAATATTTAAAACTAAACGTGTCGTAGGACACCTTGTTCGATCGAATATATAATATTACATATTTTGTTTTACTGTGTCTATTATTAAATAAATAATCTTGTACAATACTAATAGAGTAAGCTGATTTTTGTACCAGTGATTATGGGATGGTAGTTGCACATAAAAAGTCCGGTCGAACAAACTCCAATTCTAGCTGAATTAATGTGTACTATTTGAGATTATAAAGTCCATTTAAATAAGGTTTCATAATTTTGGAGCAAAATTAGGAAAGTGATTAGCAGTTTACAATGAAATCAAAACAAAACCTGTCATTGGTTCCGCAATTCTTAAAAAACCTTTTGAATAAACGCGAAATATCGCGGGAGACCCACTGGTCATCTATGAATGTTATTTAACATGTAATAATAATAAGCAGAGTTGAATATATCTGCGGAATTTTATTATGGAAACAAATACCTCACCGCAGGAATTATATATTCACTTTGCGGAGTCGGAAACTTGGTGTTATAAGTTCACCTTTGTTTCTCGTGCTCATGCAACGATGGCCGCTGATTCTATCGAAATATATACAACTATTATTTTCAATATACATAATGTATATGATGTAAACATAGTGTGACGTATCTGTATATATTCCTATTCTTTAAAAACATCACATAAAGTTATTATGATATATTTCACAATGAACAAAGACATTATCAATTTACAGTCGCTATTTTCTGTGGAAATTTCTGATAGAGTGTACTATCAGAAAACGTTGATTTTTTATAAGTTATACTTATAATTTTTTTTATAAGTTATACTTATAAAAAAGTAGTATACTTAGTAGCTATGCTACTAAATTTTTCGTCGGTTCTCAGTAGAATCTACATTACGATCCTTTTTTAGATATATATTGAATTGAATCATGCAAAAAATGCAAATATATATATGTAAATATAAATGTCTAGCCGGTCATTGACCCCGACATCTGGAAGTATTGTTGTGTTTATCGTCTCGTTCCTTGTAAAGAACTCGTGGCGGGTTGCTGTCTAATCGGATTATTAGTTGTTTGCGCATACAACCGTGTGCGCATAATATATCCTGCACATATTCCAAGTTTCCTTTGAGCAAGACAACCGTGGCTGAAAACAATCAGGAGGTCATCAACTGGAATTAATGTGTAGAAGAACTTTGTGCAAGCGCATCTGGTCGGGCACCTCTCTCACCTCTACTCTTCAGTTACTCAAAAATATGTTTTTATAGAAAACTCACTAACGTGGTGTTTGCAAGTATAGTAAACTGTTCTGCCGTGGTATATCTATAATGCCGTTATTTACCTAAACTTAATTTTGAGTTATGAGCAAAAAACGCGGTAAAAATTTAAATCTATGTAACTTATCGATTATAACACCAATTTGAAACCTAAAAGCACCAAAAAATTCGTCAAGTAAAATACTTTCCAATTACTCTTCTGCCATATTATAAATATGATTTAATTATAATAAAAAACGCTTTTTTCGTTCTTGTTAATTATCGATGTTTCTAATGTCTCGCGAAGAATTCACTAAAATGCCGTTAAGTATACCTTAACGGCCTTTTAGTGTTTCTATTTAAAATAATAGTATAGACTTTTAAATTACTAAAAATAATCTTATAGATATTTAGCTATAACGATATTATAGCACATAACCCTGTTTTAGCTTAACATTGGGAGACACAGAACTGAATCATGTTAGACTTTAGTGACATTATTGGTATTTTACCGCATTTAAGTCCGGTAAATTACAAATTTTAATTAGTTTCGATAAATAATTTGATTCATTGTTACTCTAAAACGTAGTTAAAACGAGAACCCTTTACGTTAACGGCATCATAGCGAAACAATTGCAAAAACATTTGAATAAATTTATTCAACCAGTGAAACTAAATAAAGATAATTTTTAAATATTTTTATACCATTATTTCGCAAATAACAATATTTATTGAATATATAAGTAAGTTATGTTATTAAGCATCGTATTTTGTTTGACAAAACATCACTTATAACTAGATTTGTTAGGAACTTTTAGTTCTTTACTAATACAAATATCACATTAACTAAGTAGGTAATAGGCATGATGATTGATTATGGTTTTAATGATGATAACAATTATTAATTAACCAAGAGAGATCATTATAAGTCTTTGTATGTATATAAAGCTAAAATATTACAAAATCACATTTTATGAACTTAAAATTATTTATTTAAAAAATATATATATTTTAAATAAAGTATTCAATAAAAAAAAAATCTTTTTCACAAACAAAACTTTTTTCAAAATATTCTTAATACTTAGGCATATATATAAAAAAATAGTATATAAAAACTTACACAGTAACTTTAATTAATCCAAAAAAAAACTTTATCAAAATAACATTAATTTCTTAAAATATTTAATCAGTCTCAAGAAACTTATTGTTTTTAAATGTTCATGTCTGAACTTGTCCATTTTCTTTAATCGGCAACTTTTTCCAAAATAACAACTTGTGAAGGGGATTATGCATGATAGTTTTTCAAGTATATCAGCTTTTCTTCGAGGTTCGATACATTTTGGTTCAGTTCTGAATTCAAATTTCATTGAACGTGGAATCAGGTAATGTAGAACAATAATTGCCATCAACAGAAGTGCAACGCTTTCGCAGAAATCCTCACTCAGGCGCTTTACTAATAGATTCAATTGAATTTCTACGAAGTTGTTCCAAGGTTTTTTTTTGCTAGAATTAACATGATTCTAAACTTCATAATTTAAGGGTAATATGTAACAGTAATTACGATTAACAGTTTGGCTACGCTACGGAGGAATAGTCGCTCGGACATAGAATTCTCGGAACAAGCAGCACCAACCGAGTGTCTACGTTCTCGCTTCAAAATTTGCTTATTGTCAAAAGTAAAATTCTTGGTGAAATCACTTGACAAATTAGTTTGTGGCCTATTTTTTTTTTGAATTATCTTCTCAGATTCATCTGACATGTTGCTTCCTGAGGAATTAGATGGACAGTAATATTTGTCAAGAATCATCTGAATCAAAATCATGTGGACTATTTTCAAAAGCTACATTTGTATTTAGTTGGACTTCTAAATCAAGAGGAGAATCTGAAGGCATTAATTCGTTGCACGTTAAACTTACTTCGATGCGTGGGTTTACAATATTATGAGGCTTGGTAACAAAACGATGGACGGTACTTTTAGCAAATAAAGCTTCTTTCAACTTATTTGTATGTAAATTTGGCAAATAATACGAGTTGTAGGTTGATTTTGTCTCACAAAATGTGTCAAAGATACAGCTGATCATCGAATAATGTCTTGTATATATAGTCAATATAAGCAGCAATACTATTATTTTTCTTCTTTATATTTTGATTTGGCGTTAATATTTTCACGGGACTCTCTGGTTTATCTTTAATCAAAATGAAAATAGTTTTAGCTCTCCTGGTTATAGACCTTCTGAAACAAAAAAAAAATGTATGCAATAAACAAACAAAAATAATAAAATATTACGAGATCAAAATTATATCAATCCTGTTTATTAGCAATTACAAATGACATAAAAAAGTTTTCATCCTTAGCGGGGTATTATTTATTATTTTATACATAAAATAGATATACTTACTAGTTTCTACCCACCGCTTCGCTCGCGTTAATTTCAGTTTACGTAGGAAAATGCATAAGCATTTCTTTAAATGGCTCCTGACTTCATCATCCAGCTATATAATATAATAATGTAGTAAATAATTATGTGATATATATAGTATAATTATAATAGTATGCAAAAGAAGCATTAACAACTTCAAATTTCTGCTAGAAAATTTCACCCAAATAAAAACGACAACAAACAGAAAAAGTTGAATAAAAACAACTTACCTGCAGTTAAGGTCCTCCATAGTTGCAAAATTGCGGTAACAGACATGGAGTCACACGTCCTTCACGGCGAGCCCTGACTCCTGACCGCGGCACTAGGATCGTTACCTCGCCGCTCCCGGCCGGCGAGATTATTTAACGGCACTATAGCATATTATTGTGAGATAACGACACTTAATCTAATATTTAAGGACTTTTAATTTTTCGATTTATTTTAGAAATATCGTTACTGGCTCATAACGTTCCTTAGCTCAATATATACTTCTAACAATTGTTAAGCTATAATGCCGTTAAGTTTTGTTAACCACATTTAAGTCTAACAATTTCAGTTGACGGCGTTATAGGTGAAGAAACGTAATCCTCTGTATTAAAAAAGAATAACAATAAAACAGTTAATGTCTTTTAACCACTTTATAATGTGCGAAAGACCATATAACGGCAATCTAGTTAAGCAATCATAGGAAAAAATTATAACAAAATATAAGTTAAGGAACTTTAGCAGCTATATTGACTGCAAAAGTTACTTAACGACTTTTATGCTTAATAACACACGAGAAAAAAGGCATTTTACGGCATTGTTATTAAAATTATTTTCAAAACTAATCAAGATATCTAAAAACCGCATATATATGTTGATAGAGAATTTTTTTCTTATTAATATGCCATCAAAAGTTGAAATTCGATCAGATGTCAGTTAACGGCATTTTTGTTATACCACGGCAGTGTTACTATACTTACTTTTAACGAAAACTTTTTTTTTAATGATTTAGATACACTTAGTATGATATTTAAATTATTAAAAGTTCTAAGTACTGAAACAAAACACTGAAATGAAACAAAAATGTCCACTACACCATCTATTTACAATGATTCAGAATCACAGTCGCTATCATATATAACAAATTTGTCGGATACTTCGTCAATCATGGGACCGATGCAGTACATTTTATTTACTTGTTTTTCATTATGAATTCGTTCTTTGAATAAACTTTTTACATTTTGCATTTTTAGTGTTTTATTATTTTTTGCAACGTACCCCTTTACCTTAGCCGAAACCAGCTCGCTGGAGTTCAATTCGCAGTGGTATGGGAGCAGACTTAAATACATGCCATTGACACCTACTAGCCTATGCCTATATGCCTACTAGCTAAACCTACAGTTTAACCCACATCAAATTTATTAAACTTTATCTATAGTACAAACCATAACCCCCTCGAGGGATGATTTAAAATAAGTAGCCTGTATCTTTCCTCGGAACTGAAACTATCTGCACATCAAATTTCATCTAAATCGGTTTAGCGGCTTAAGCGTTAAGAAGTAACAAACAGAGTTACTTTCGCATTTATAATATTTGTATGGATATTTCCACGTGTTTTGTGAGTAAAGTTTACAAAAAAATACGACAATAAAGAGGAACAACGACTTGGCTTCGTAATTATAAATGATTTAGTAAAGCGATATCGTAAATATCATGGTTTGAACATAAATAATCAAGACTGGATAAAATACAACGAAATATATTTTTAACATCCGGTTAAATCAAAATTGGTCAATTCCGAATATATCCTAGCCTTAAAACGATGTTTAATTGTATTTTAATAACATAACTACGAGAGATAGTGTGGCAACATTATTTTACGAAATGACAGTAAGAAGTGTCATTTTACTGCAGCTAATTATATTTCGTACTACGAGTACATAAGAAAATAAGTTAGTGTATTAACAAGTGTGTTCAGAATATAAAGAAAATATTCACATAATATGATGACCTTTAAACAGATAATATAAGGAACTTCAAAATTTAGGCCAATAACTTAAACCTAAAACCGTAGATATTTAATTTAAAACTGCAATGTTTTTTAAATAATCACAAAGTTTTAATTATGAATAATACTTTTAAACTTGGAATAATGTAGGTGACGTTCTAAACTCATGAAGCCTGTTTGTCATTCACAAGGGTTGTAGCCCTAGGGGTATGAACTTCGTTGTAATTACGAAATTGGGATCACGAATTCAGAAAGTAATTACCGAGTTTATTAAAATTCTTGTCTTTGAATAATTGTATTTTAAATGCAGCTTATGTTCAAATATAATTATGTCGAAGTATGGTTAACCGTTTAAAGAGAAATTTGTACGCTCGCGATCAAAAATACACTTCCGTAATTCCAGTTGTAGTCCAATGTATGACGATCGACGACGAATAATCATCAGCAACAAAAATGTCTCTTATAATAAAAAAAATATAATTGCCGTATCACGACACACAGCCAAGTTATCGCAAAAAACAAAAGTCAACCCTTTTTTCAAGATGGCGGACGCACATAGCAAATCGAGGTCGACAATTTCCTCCTACAACATATCCAATAATCAGCTTTCTCGTTCATTTGCATTTCTCGGCCCGTTTTTTGTCCATAATGACTGGACCATTGATACTTGTTGCAACAACTTCGTGAATGAGATAAAACAATAAGTTCCAAAAAAAAAGGTCTACTGTTATTGCAATGTCGCGACCATATCATATGTGGGTGAATTAAACTTTAGCGTGATTCAGAAAGTAGTTTTTAACATGCAAAATTTTACTACTAAAATTTATTTAAATTTATATGCTTTAACAAAAGTAGTAATAAAAATGTTAAATTATCAGTAGTATAAAAGTTTTAACTTGCTATATAAATTTTTATTATACTGGTAATTCAAAACGGAGTTATCTAAGTAGGTATGACCTATTCAACGGTTGTTTTATTGTCAAAGACCTAGACTCTTTATTACTGTTTTCCTGCTTAAAGCATCAGTGATTCATTACGTTTATAACTAGACTGGAATAACGATGGAATATATTGTCTATTATCCTTAAATGCTTATTTTTTTTATTTTTCAACTGACAAATGGGCCACCTCATGAGGTTACCATCATAAATGGCTACCACTGCTCATATACATTGGTACTGTTAGAAATGATAACTATACCTTAAGTCGCCGATGCGCCACCAACTTTAAGAACTAAGGCATTATGCACCTTGTAGGCACACGTTGTTACACTGGTGTACAAAACCTTCAAACCGGAATTAAAATATATTTTAGTAGGCTTTTACAAGCATTTTTGAATTGTCATTTTAAATAACAATATTAAGCGGAGCTACTACCGGTTCGGAATGTAGATTCTAACGAGAAGAACCGGCAAAAAACAATACCAAGTATAGCTGCTTAGTGGAAGGGTGTGTGTTTTTTTTTTATGATATAGGGGGCAAACGAGCAGGAGGCTCACCTGTTGGAAAGTGATTACCACCGCCCATGGACATCTGCAACACCAGGGGGGTTACAGGTGCGTTGCCGGCCTTTAAGAAATAAGTACGCTCTTTTCTTGAATGTGTTGAGTGGGTAGTACCCTACCAGACAGGGCTAGTTACCAAAATACTACGCTAGCTATAATTTGAAAGTTGTGAGATTTCAACCTATTCTATATGTGTTTTCATCCATACCGTTCAAGTAAGTTCGTGTCTTCTCCAACCTACGTGACATTCTTAAAGTAATCTCTGCGCTGTTGGCACGAATAAATCCATTAGAATAGGAATTGAATTGAACTTTAGTTTTTATTCAGATGGTTTTGTTTTGTGTGTTGGCAATATAGTGATTTGTTGACCGAAGAAAATGTTGTTTGTTTTATTGAAATAATAATTAAAAAGATATATTATATAGTAGTTATAATAATGGCATTGTTTTAGATATCACCTTTTGTTTTATTATATACATAAAATATATTTATACTTACTTAATTATACTATAAAACAATGTCGTTTACCGCTGTCTGTACGCTTAGATCTTTTTAACTACACAAAGGATTTTAACGCAATTTTCATGAATAAACAGTGTGATTCGGGGGAATATTTGTATGTATTGTATAATAAATGCATATTATATTAGAGAAATGCCATGGGTTTCAACTTTCCTAGTCGAAAAACACAAGAATTTTTTATTTTATGTTCGTTCTTTAATCTAAAACTTGTAAATGTTGACCTTATTGTATCCGTGTAAAGCCAGGGTAGGTAGCTAGATCACTCATAGTAAATTAATAATAATAACATACAAAATGGCGTAGCTAGATTTTAGATTGTAAACCATAATAGGGCATTTATATTAGCAAGGGCGATCAGTTCACTTTAGTCACCAGGAATTTGTGGTCAAAAAATTACAACGCTAACAGATTTGGATATGGCACGACTGATATGCTAAAATTACATTAGCAGCTGTCATAAAGAAGCAGCTATCAAAAAAGAAAATCCTTCCTTCAATCCTTTATCCCCGTGTGAAAATAGTAGCCGTTACCCCTTCCTGTCCCTGCTGCGCATGAATGTGCAAGTCCTTTTGAGTACGTACCGCTCCTCATAACATATTCTACCGATAAACAGCAATTACTTTGAATTGTAGTGTTTCGGTTTGAAGAGTGATTGAGACAGAATAACTAAAAGAGATATAGTTATTTCTCAAGGTTGGTAGAGCATTGGCGATTTATGGGATGTATAATGTTTCTTACAGCGCGAATTTATATGTGCGAAAGGGATTACCATCAATAAGTATTTCACATCCGCCTACGTGTCTTATAAAACAAAATAACTCCAAATGCTCGAATGAATTCTATAGAAATGATACAAATAATGATAATGATTCCGACAGTTGAAGCTGATATTTACGATGTTACTTCTTACTGCATTATTTCATCGTGATTTGTTCGCGAGTCATTTGCCATTGCTCGGTGATTGTTATCATTGTAATTTTTATGACTTTTTCTATTACAGGAAACATAAATTACCCTTTAAAGCAATTTATCTAAACATAAAAAATATTAAATTACTTTTTTAAATATCTTTTTAAATCGTCAAGTTTTAATTTTAAAAGTGGAAATGCTATTACGTCTCAGTTCTGGGCAAAGGACTCCTCTCCTTTTGATATGAAGGCTTAGAGCTTATTCCATGTTGCTCTAATATACAAAGATACATTTAGATTTTCTTTATTTTAAGGAGGGTTTTTTCTAACTAGAAAAAGTTACCCTCATATTTCTACAGTTTCACTATTATTAGAAAAAAATAGAAAAAGAACTGAATACTATAATATATAACATAACGTATTGTTTATATATCTACGTTTAACACATTTAGATATTATTTTAAGCTATGATTTTACTGCGAAGACGGAGCTGAAGGAGACTATTGTAATATCCTACTTCATGTGCAAAATTAAACTTATTCAAATATTTTAATCTTTCGTTCTCGATCCGAACACACTCACTAATGTTCACATACACGTTGAACATCTTCCATTCGTCACAATTTGGTGATGTGGTCTTACACATCATATGCGCAAACTTATTTAAAGGGATGTGTAAATAATCCGGACTGAAGTCGAAGGGCTGTTACAATATCGCTCCTGCTCATATTGGCTCCATCAATCCAAGTACACCCTGAAGGTTCTGGTTGGATTATTTAAGGTTTTTTTTAGTTAGAGAACGCTCGTCAAAAAACTTTTTCCATAGATGCTTGCATAGAACTTTAGTATCATTCAGAATGTCTATAAAATAAGGCTTATTTTGAAATAAAATTTCTTCGACGGATGATTGTTGGGCTAATGCGTCAACAATCTCATTTCCAGGTAGGCCAATATGAGCAGGTATCCACTGCAGGACTATGTTCTTA
Source organism: Vanessa atalanta (assembly GCF_905147765.1). Classification (NCBI taxonomy): domain Eukaryota; kingdom Metazoa; phylum Arthropoda; class Insecta; order Lepidoptera; family Nymphalidae; genus Vanessa; species Vanessa atalanta. Next base: position 1,056,636 of record NC_061871.1, read on the forward strand.
GTATTACTTTTTAACTTAAGAATAGACTCCATTACTGCAAAGGTGTATCTCGATTAGTCGAGGTGCATCGAGGCAAATGCTGCAAGGCACTTATAGAGTCAGACAAAATTACAAAATCATTTAAGTCAATAATATTAATATAAAATAACTCCAAAATAGCTCTAAGTACATGATTGACATAATTTCACACTTTTAATCGAATGCTCTTTTTTGTCTTTTAATCAAAAAGCGCCGCAACTCCTCCCTGAGCATCCTTAATAAAATTTCGAATAATTGTACACAAAAATCTTTCACACTTTTCTAGTATTTTCAATTGATAATAATTTCAATATACTTTACGATTTTCTAACTGCTTGGCTCTCGAACATCTCGTTTCTTAAAGTTTAATTTAAAAACTTAAACAAACTTATGTAATTCATGCGTAATGTAAACTAATTTATTTTTGTTTCTAGTTGTATTAACTCTACTTATTACTAATTCATTGAGTTACTGTAAGTTAAATCTAACTATGGTTGTAGCTTAAATGTTTTAATTACCTTAGGACAGTGTCCTAGTGGTAAATTAAAATTACATTTTATTGAATATTAATTATTTTATTAAAAATCTAAAAAAGTGTGATATAGAAATATTTGATGAAGTACAAGTGATTACCTAATGGCTTTAATTTGTGTTTCTTTGAAAGAAGTATCAGGAGTATCAGGAGTATCTCAGAGTCGGAAAAATATTAAACATTTTGATTAAAACCGCAGACAAGACGTCGTAAATCAACGTCGAAGCTTTTTATATATTCATTAATAGAAGAGTCCATTCGTGATTATTTTAAACGTAATTTACTAAAAAAAGGACTAAATCACGTTGTGAAGTCGGGATGGTTAAATATCAAAATCAAAATTACTCTATAAATGTACTCTTTTAAGCATTCTATTGACCCTTTTTTTTTATTAAACTCTGGAGGTAATCAAGCTTATTTAACTGATTATTACATATTATATGAATATTAAAAAAAAATTAAAGAATATATAATTTCTTATAAAAAGTTTTCAATTTTTTTTTTTTCGTAACACACATCTCTCTTCTCGCTTGAAAACTGGAATAAAATTTTAGATATGAATAAGTTTGAGGGCGTTTATCGAAACCTCGATTAATTAATTTACAAATTCTGCCACATGTGTATTCCACCCACTCGCATTGGAGCAGCGTGCTCCAAAACCTCTCTCTTCTCCCCAAAGGGAGACGAGGCCTTAGCCCAGCAGTGGGAAATTTACAGGCTTTTAATGTAATGTAAATATAATCAAGCTTTAACATACCAAAAATACTCTTCACCGTTGAGGCGTTCCTTTGTCCTAACCCACTTCTGGAAGTAAATCAATTCGTGCTTGCAAGATTTGATCTAAGTAAACAAACATTGCAAGTCAAATAAAAGCTTTATAAAAGTGACAGAATCGAAGCAAGATATTAATAATGCTGAGAGCTATATTGTTTGTAATTAATCATTGGGTCGAACGAATAGTCGTAAACGGAAAGATAACAATGAGGAAAACGTCTGCACTACATTATTTAACGCTGTGGTTTTGTTTGAGCGTTAATGGTCTTGTCATGTTATGACTGAGAGAAATTTCGATTGAATATATTTGTACCGCCTCGCGCTGTATTGCTTTACCTGCAACTTCGTTCGCTTAATTTGTGTTTATAATTCATCTCGTGACAAATTAAGCATATGAAAATTCAGTGGTCCCTGCCTGGGTTTGAACCCGAAATCATCGGTTAAGATGCACGCATTCTAACCACTGGGCCATTTCCGCCATTATTTATTTATGTGTAAATGAAACTGCGTAAACGTGCATACATACATTTAACTACACTCATTATTTGACCGCAAATCCAACACGACTAGAAAGAGTTCAAGGCCCAAGAACAAGAAATTTAAGATAAGAATAAAAATAATAATAATTTATTTTAAATATTTCCGAGGAATATAGGAACACGCTGTTCACTAACGAAAAATATAAACAGTTATATAGAAAAATCTATATATAGTAATACAAAACTACAAAAAATATTTCTTTAAAAATAGCTCTCGTATATTTTTTACACGCAGTCGTAATTTATTTTTGCACTTAAAAAATCTTCGTCACCACAAAAAATTAAAATCGCGCGTTTTTTATTTCGCAGTTTAGCCTTATCTCTTAACACCTTGAGTTATCTTTCAACACAATAAGTTAGATTATTCATATATTTTATTATACCTTATATTATAAATTCGAAAGCAATTCTGTCTGTCGCCTCTTCACGCATTAACTACTGAACCGATTTAAATGAACTTTGGTATGGAGATGGTTTGAGTCGTTGCATACCCATGTGATCTTAATATATCACATGGGTATGCAACGGCTGTTGCTTTTGTGCCATAAGTGTGTTTAGCCCTTAACTCCTTAATAAACACTTAAAAAAACACTCCTTAATATACTTGCATCAGAGTATCATTTTAACTCGGTTTTGAGTATCGCGCCCACGATGCCTTGCCACTTAGATGTGAGTTCAATTATTGTGATTTTGACATGCTAAATGTGTTTGATTAATTTGTTCTTAAGCGATCGTAGCGCTGTATAGCGTTTTATCTCTGATGGATTTCTGTGAATTTTATTACAATTTATTGCACCTATACATTATAATATACTTATTTTTTATAATATCGGATACATGGCTCAACTTTATGAAGTGGTCACCAACGCATATAATGACGCTGTAAAGACCACCATTTCTTACTCACTAGGCTCACTCAGCCTTCGAATGAAAATACAACAGTACAAAGTATTGGTGTTTGATGGTAGAATATCTGATACGTGGTCCCAGATAATGCATAAGCCCTACCATCAAGTGTAGTAGCATTTCATCTTTTTTTACAAATATACTTAAATTTGCTACTAAATATAACATCAAGGCTTTATAAACAAATTTTGTTTTTAAATTAAAAAAAAAAACCGTGACAGACATCATGCGGGTACATATAATTCGAGAAAAATACTGGATATATTTTTAATCAAACTAGAGGTAACACATTTCCGCAACATATTACACAATATTCTGATCACAAACAATGATACCCATTCATTTAAATCACATATTGTTATCCTTTTCAATCCGACACAATAGAAGGGGATAGCCATATTATTAATTTAAAGATCACGTACAGCGAAATTGTCACAATTAAATAATTCAAAATGATTATCAACACTGTTTTCATTTCCGGAGAGAACAAAGATTTCTTATACCCGATCTTTATATGTGTTATACTCATTACGTACTAACCGTGAAGTTTACAAATGACGTATTTATCAGTTACCGAGGACTGTGGGTTCAAACTCGGGTGAGCGCCACTAAGATTTTTCATACGTTTAATTGTCGTTTATACTTTATCTTGTAGTTTAGTATTAGTTGTGTGATAAAAACAACGATTGAATTTGACCGGTGAAATTCTATCATTGAAATAGCTTGGCGAAGGAGGCTTTAAAACTTCCCTTTAAGAGGAAAGGCAGTAAGACATTCGGTTTTTTCGGTTACAGTTGGACCTTGAAGTAATATGATAAAATCGCCCACGACTTTGTCCACGTGTAGGGGCAGGTTTATATCATCAAAATGAATGCGTAACAAAGAAACATACTTTCGCATTTCTAACGATTTAAATCATCGTCTGCGTGAATAATACTAGGTAGTTAAAACAAAGTCGCAATTCTGAATAAATAGGTCCAAATGAGTCATAAAAATCCTTATCGCGCTGATAACGGTAATGTTTTTGTTTACGACTGCATTTCTAAAATGACGTGTATTTTAAAAGAAATATAGAAAACGGATTTCACTTTTGTTATGATAGCTACATGGCGGGCTTCGCGCGGTATAGAATACGAGTTTACATAAAACATTTCCATCATAATAACTCTATTGGTGTACGCGCGCACGCCAGAAGAGCTCTCGGCTTGATTTTTCCCCATATGAACATCAATGTCATATTTCAGCCAATTTACCGAAACCTTAATAGATTACGCACTTAAACCGTCCTCATGAATCACATCGTAAATTAATGAAAACCCGTTCTGTAGTTTTGAGTTTATTGCGGTCGGATAGACAGACACTGCGGCGGGTTTTGTTTAATAATATGTTGTGATAAACATTCTTCAGGGAAATAGAATGATGTTTCCTACGATATGCAATTGTTAATACTGCTTTCTATTACGTAAGCAACCTACTTGTTTGTACAAACAATGACTTCATACGATATAGCATACTAATTGCATATAAAATTAACTATGAAGAAGTTAGGCTAGGTTAGGTAGGAATTATTTAAGCATAATATACATTATCACGTACTTATTATTCATATTTTATTTTATAGTTTTTTTTTTAATGTGGAAAGTTTGCAGAAAATTCATTTATATTTATATTATATATAATATTCGAAATATGTTTTTGAAATTGTGTATCCTGTTTGTCTGCGAGTAAATGCTCAATATAGTTTTCAAGGAGATGTAAGGAACGTTTAATGTTTCTTGCACCGCCAAAGTCTACATTCAGTGGCACTACCACTTAACATCCGGTGGCATATTTAACCATACGCCAATATAAATAATTATAATGCGTTAGTGTATTTGCTGATCAGCCCTTGTTTCAAAGAAGTATTCAATTATGAATATAACTTTGCAAAACTGTTTATAGACAAAGAGAGACATGTTTGACTCAACTAGGTCTAACCAAAAAAGTACAACTGTATTTTGTTTTATTTCTCTTCTATTTTTTTTGAAGAGTGAACTTTAGATATTTCTCGTCAGGAAAAATGCCCTTTATTTTCTATTCTTTGTTTATATTTTACTTCGTTTTTTTTTTTTTTGACAGTAATTGAATTAAATAATTCTCTATTAATATATAAGATATAACGAAAGCAACTTCGTTCACCGACACCTTCCGTTGTTACTTTTTTCGATGTCATTAAAGTTTCTCTGCAGACGTACTGTCCGTACCTTATTTACGTTCATTAATGTGCGTGCATGATTTTACTGCCAGACAGCATCTCAATCTTCACAAGTTTTATTTTTCATTGCAAATTGATGACAAGTGAGATAATTTTATATATCTTGTTTTGATTCGAAAAATTTGATCTTAATCACGTTATTTTTATCAAAATCAATGAAGTAAAGACTAAGACTAATTTTTGACTTTTATTATTGAATTTGGAATGACGACTTCTATGAGTGGTACAATTACGAATAAATATTTAAACTTTAAATTTCATTGGGAAGTATTTTGTTTTAATGAAAGTATTATTATTACTAATAATCACGTTACTTTGTGTTCGTTTATTTCGAATTAAAAATAAAAATCTAACGCATTAAACGGTCTAACGTGTTGTAAATACGTTTTCAAGGATTTAGCAATAATCCATCGTAAGACACAAAGGTCAGATAACGTTCTCGACTAACTATAAATAAGTAATTCGAAGTCTGACATTTATTTGAAATTGTTATTCATAACATCTCCTTAGCGATTTAAGTAATTTTAACGATATTTTTTTTTACTGCGTGTAGTATTTATTAATCATTCCTTGCACCTCCTTTCCTCATAACCCAAATAACAATATATTTATAAGTTACGTAGAGCTGTGTTTTATTTGAAAGACTGAGTGTATGCTTTTAGTACTAAACCTTTTGACAGTCTCACTGGTTACGGGATTGAGTAGTAAGGCTCAGTTGAGATAAAAATAAGTATGAATTCGTTGATTAATATGTCTCCCACGAGGCCGTATATCGGTTTGATACGACGTTGGTATGGCGGTAGCGCTATGTAGAGAACATCACGCTTATTGGTAAGACATGTAATGGATTTTTAGGCCTTTAATAAGCGTTAGCTATTTTGATTGAACGGGTCGGCGGCGCATGGCCAGTGTAGATAATGGCTTACTAGATCAATACAAATGTTTGTCCATTTGTCCCACTGCCTTTATACTAAAATAAGCCATGTAAAGTATTTGTTACGTGCGCGAAATCAGCGTGCGCAGTGTGCCGTCAAACATAAGAAAAAAATGTTGCATTTATTTAACCTTATAATGTCTTGATGTATTCTGGGTGGATTTAACTATGATAATGTCTTAAAACAATCAATATAAATAATTTATTTCAAATTGAATTTATATATATATAGAATTTTTATATATATGAATAGACACAATAGTGTCCTACAATGTATGTAAATTTCCGAGACTTCCAATACTTTTTAGTAAGAAAAGCAAGCAAGCAAACATATTTTATTATAAGTAACATTTCAGTACGAGACTCAAACTGAACAAATGAAGTCGGTTCTAAATTTAGTCTGCTTTCAATAATATAAGTATTTACCTTACTTCGTGTTAATAATCAAATAATATATAAATAACATATTTTATTGGTTTTTTTTTCAACGAAATTCTACCACATGTGTATTCTACCAACATTAAATAACTCATAAAAGATAGTCAATTTTATTCTTTATAAAGTTCCAAACGTCATGTAAAAATAGTACTTACCAAATAATACTATTTAATTATAATTATACTTATTTTGTAAGCTTATATACATATATAAGCTGATTTTTGTAATATTTATTTTTTGCGCAATCAAATTATTATTATTAAATATAAATTAATTAATTAGTCGTGAGTTACGTTTAAACTGAGGTTAATTATTGTGAGGAATAATCAGAGCTGGATCTGAATAAAATCAAGTTGGTTAAATTACCCTGTTCGTGTCATTATATTAATAGTGATGTAATTATTACTAGAGTTAGTGTCGAATAATCAACAACTTTATTAATATATAAATTAATAATTTAAAATACCTCGTAACAAATTTTAAAGAAGCTGTTTAAATGTAACCTCATTTGTTTTATTTTTATACTAAAAGTTTTATACTAAAATCTACCAGATTTGTTATTTCGGAATTATTATTGGCTTTATTAATATTTATTAAATAATTAAGTAAGTTTGATTTAACGGGGAAATGATGATTGAATTTATGCACCCATGCCACATGAGTTGCACTAAATATCTTATTAAGTCAATTTAAGATATTTATTTTAATTAAAAATATCAAGGTTTTAATTTTAATTTACTTATATAAGTACTATCGAAGTGTTATGATCGGAATCAGTATGAAAGCTGAGGGATCCAGTACAATTACTCATCATAGTAAATCAGATGCTATTTTGATAAGAAATGAAACGGCTTATTACGTTAACAATGGATATGTTTACTTGTGTTACCTTAACACGCATATATGCAGATGCTGGCGTTGTTAGCAATTGTTTTTATCATATAATTATATTCTCTTGACCGATTTTAATCACGACAGCTATTATTTAGGCCTAGCCGACTGCGCAGGACTTATTATATTTCACTAGCGTGTGCGCAGATACATGTACTCGTTCATAATCTGAGTCATAATCTCAGAATGTCAACTGCGTAACTATAAATGCTTATAACTTATTATTGTTCAACGGGAATTGAACCTAGGAACTGGGAAAAAAATATTTTAATAATAGAACAACGAACTAGTCGTAATTACTACTATTACTATTCTAAAATAAAATTAACTTTCGTAATAGTAATTTTAAATTGTTCAAATTACAAGAGGAAAATGAAATGATAGATTCTGGGATAAAAAACCGCCTCACGTATCCTCCTTTTCTAGAAACTGCTGAATAATAATCGAACTAATAATGCGTATACCGAAGTAACTTAGAAGTTATATCCCTATAGACTGTATTCGTACTTATTGTATGTAGTGTGTAATTGGATTATATACTTGTAATTTTTTATGTATTGATAATAGAATTTATTTATTGATATATAATATTCTATATTAACATTTATTTATTAGTTTTAGTTATAGATTATTTTTCTTTTATTTATAACTACAGCACCACCCATCTCGTATTCTATGAGCTATCACCTACACCGTTGGTTGTCTGGAAGAGATCACTATGTAGCAATAAAGTCCGCAAATTTCTACACCTTTTTTATTTAGACTGTATCCATGTTGTATTTATTTATTTTCTCTTTGTGGTGTACAGTAAAGTATTAAGTGAAGTAAAGTACTGCACTGGCTCACTTAAACTTCAAATTGTAACACGATAATACTAACTAATGCCGTTAAGCGTTTGAATATCTGATAAAGATGGTTCTTATCTAGGGGTTTTAGAAGAATCTAGAAAATTTATTTATGATAACTCCAATCTAGATAAATAAAAAAAATAGTTATTGTATAGGAAGGAACTGATCGGTGACGTACGGTTCATACCAGTTTGCAAGTCAGGACTGCCTTATTAATATTTGTTAAAACAATGTTCATAATAAAGATTATTATTGTAATACATTAACACGAAAGATAATTGAATTAATATTTCTTATGTAAATAAATAAATACAAAATGAATTTATAAATTGGAATAAAATAAATTTAATTTCGGGATAATCGCAAAAATATATATTATGTAAATTTATAAAAGAAGTGAATAAATCAAAGTATAAATTGTAAATAATAACAATAACGAATATGAAGTGTTTTCAATTTACATTAATTACACCCAGTCTCGCAGTTGTTAGAAATATCCAGACATCCATTTAAGATTTAAATACGACTTAAGTCAATGATAATAAGGCCTAAAATAGCTTATTTTTGATTTATGTGCTTGTTGAAACTGATTCAGCAAAACGTAAGTCACGTCCGAAACAGATAAGAGTGCAGGATTCACGTTATTCACGTTCTTTAAAGAAAAATGAGCTAATTTTACATAGTCGAGAACTCTAGAAGCCGGCCTTCCAAGGTCGAACGTCATGTATCAAAGATTAAATGTTTTGTTCGAGAAGACGCGTCACATGATGTTGTGCAATGTTGAACAGATGATGTATATACGTCTTTGATATTTCTCGATTGAGGTTTACCGATAAATATGCCACACGCAGATCTCACACTTTCTGTGCCTGGGTGTTTGCGGCGAAAAGTGTCAAAGGTCGGTCAGTGCACAACACAATATCAATTGAAACTCGTTGATTTTAGGCGATAGAGGCTGTTTCGCGATATCCGTGCATTTATGACATAAAAAATATATGAAAAATATATATTGCAATATTAATCCAAAGGTTGCCTTTGTATTGTGCTATTCAATGTGTTGATGTCAATAGGTCTTGTGATACATAGATTAGGAGCAAAAAGCGAATAATAACTTAAACAGAGAGTATGTTGATCTCTTTTTTACAAATTGTTTGTTTTTCAAATTTAGTGAAACGGAGAGGAAAAGCTAATAATATTATAAGTTTGTATATGTACATATAGATCAAAGTTTTTTTAATAACAATTACCAAAAAAAAAAAAGTTTTAACACACATAAGTAAAACACTCGAATTGCTTTTTTTTTATGAATAATATGGCTTGCATGTTAACGTTATGTTTTTTTTTTGTTTTGAAATCGGTGGCAAACGAGCAGGAGGCTCATTTGATGGAAAGTGACTATCACATATATATTTATTTTTATTTAGATTCATGATTTTAGCACTTGTTTTTTTTCTATTTGTTTATTTTCTATCATAATATCACTTTTTGACGTCGTGTGCAGAATCTTGAGATGGAATCAACTGAATGAATTAGCTGTATAATTAATGAGTTTAATGTTAAGAATACTTATAAATATCGATGATCATTATAATCAGGATTACCTAAATTGAAAAAACAGTTATTACGATTATAAGTAATGAGAAATGATCTTTTTTGAGCTTTGACAATTAACGAGCCTTTCCTTAAATCATAATTCAGTAATGAACTGACAGGCCTGTTTTTATATTCTATGAATGCCGTCATAGCGGTCGGCGATGCGCTTGCCCCGCTTCCCCCCCTTCTTGTATATAGCCTCCGACGCCCGCGCCGCTGGCAGTTTTTATAATATAACGGGGACATACGCACGCTTGTCCAAGAAAAATGTTCTCGCCGCGATTGTTTGCATTTCTCGCGCTGGCGGCTTTTGCCGCTGCGTATCCCGCAAGTGATGAACCTATTCCAAGGCCCATTACAACGATAATGGAAACTGATTTCGAAGATGCATCACCATGGTTTAGATTCCCGGCTTTCGGCAATATATTCGCACCACTTACAAAACTGTTCTCGAGTTTCGCGGATATTGGTCCGAGAATCGAAGCCGACGACGATAAATTCCGAGTCACCGTCAACGTCAAGGACTACAAAAAGGAGGATTTAAAAGTTAAGGTTAAGAACGACTTCATTTTCGTTCAAGGCGCACATGAGGCGAAACAAGACGAACACGACTTGTTTGCCAGCCAGTTCTTCCACACCTACAGCCTTCCAGAAAACGCAAGCGCATCAGATGTGACCGCTAAGCTAACAAGTGACGGATTTTTAGTCGTTGACGCGCCTTTAAATGGAAACGATGAAAAGAGCAAGGATAAAGTTGTTGAGAGGGAAGTACCAATCGTTGAAAGCGATGAACCTTTGCAAAAAGATGACAAAATTGAAAAGGTTGACAATGCTATACCAGCCGTTGCTCCCGTCGAAATCGATGAAGTCCCGAAGATAACCACGGAATTGCCAACAACATCAGCTGATATCGACGATGAAAGGAAAGAGCCAACAACGCCATCAGACCGTGAAGAAGTTACCGTTCGGGACAACAGTATCCCAAGCAATGAAGCGAATGAGATCAGCGGTGCAAACGAAATCCAGCCATAAAGTGATACTATAGATTAAGTATGTATTTATAAAACAGTATTGTAATAAATATATTTAATACGAAATAGGTGTTTTGTTTGCGTTTAGCGTTCACATTAAAAACGTTAGGAACATCGCGTGAATACTGATTGCGCGGACGTGTTGGCTGACCTGATGCAAACAATGGATGATTCGTATTATATTCCTCACCTGCAATTCAGTGCCGTTAAATCTATATAGCATCTATTGTGTTCGAATCGGTTGAAATACCAGTAATATTAACTAACAGTACTCGAAATTTACCTTAAGTATCATTATCCGAGGCTTCCAGGGTTACGCGAGATTATTATTGTAATTATATTACGTGGATGTGAAGGAACACAATTATCTGAGGATTAAGTAGGAAAATCCTCTTTGTCATTTCCTCAAAGGAGACGTGGATGTCTAGCGGAGCGTATTTTAAATAATAAAACTTAATGAGGCCCCGATTTATTTACTGTTGTTTGTTAATTCTATATCAAAAAATATATGAAATTCAGAATTACATATCGTAATTTATTTTTAGATAGTGTAAGACTTATGAAATTCGTGATTGTTTTGTATTTCATTAAGCTAATTAGTTCTAAAACAAAAAAAAAATGTCATAGGAGTGGTCGGACTTGAAAGGTAAATGTGGATCCTTAACATATATTATATTTTTTGTCTAATTTTATTGTAAAATGAAATGCCAAATGAGGTTGTATAAATGTTATAATTTTATATAATTTGTGATCGTCTAATCAGGTTGATATCCGGGTAAACGTACTCAGGTACATATTAATAAGGTCACATGAATATATTATATGCTTATTAAAATGTAGAACGATATCTGCTCTTAAAAAGATTCATTCCATTTTCAATATACATTATAAATTATGTGAATAGTTTTAATGATATTATATCAAACTGTATTGATATATCGAAACTAATTTTATAAATACCATAGTTTATTTATTTCAATTCCAGGGCTCCTCTGCTCATTTGATAATATTGAAATTTAGCACCCAGCGTATGTGCAAAATTTCATTGTCTTGGGTACAGAAAAAGATAACGAAAAGGTACCCTACCAAATACATTTCTCCACCCCTCTCGAGCCTGTAAATGTCTCACAGCTGGGCTAAGGCCTCCTTTTCCTTTGAGAAGAAGGCTTTGGAGCTTATTCCACCACGCTGCTCCAATGCAGGTCGGTGGATACACATGAGTTTCCCTAACGATTTTTTCCTTCTACACCGAGCACGTGGTGCAGTGGTGCTTGCTTTGGGTTTGAACCTGCAATCATCGGTTAAGATGACATCACAACTCAATGCTTGATATACAAGTATGATTAATGTAAAAATAATGTACCATATTTTCAAAATGACTTGAAAAATCGATCACTGAATGATTTTATTATTTATTTCAGGATTAAAATATAAAAGGTTTTAATTAAAAAGGAAAATGTCTTTCACTCCGTGTTTTGTGTACGTATTTTTAATTTACAGATCATGTTATTTGGAAATGATTTTGCCTGTTATTAGCTTAATTGCCTTGAAATTTAATCATTAATTATGGGATAATTAAAAGAAAATTAATGTTTATGATTAATTGAATCATAAACATTAACTTTTTTGTCTTATTACTCGATGAGACATGGCTAGCCTATGATGCTGCCGATATAACATCTCGTGGGTCTGGGTTCAATTAAAAAAATATTGAACTTTTCTTTCGAGAACTTCTCAGGACCAAGACGTGTTGGATTTGTCTAATATAATAAACGCGAAAGTTCAACAACTGAACTCCTCAGCTGATCATCATGAATTTTGAGTTCACAATGTCAAAGGTTACAGAAAAACACATGAAAGCCAAAAGCCAGCGGGGAAATTAGATACCTATATAAAAGTACCTACATGAGATCGTAGTATTAATATGTTCAGAAAAAAAGAATAATTGAAATATGGATTTAATTGCATTTTTAATTTCCATTACCAGAATTCCAAGCCGATTTTATTGGAAATATTCCAGCGATTGCATTCGTTATATTGATTCGATTGTGACGTTCGACGTTACTTTAATGCATTTCGCGATGACGGGAATTTTTATTTTATTACATAACAATGATTAGTATTCTATACAGGAACGGTTTCTCGATTGAATCCGCTTTTATTACGCCCATATATCCTCCTCAATGTCAAACGAGACATAGCTTTGATATGTAGAATATTTCTTTTTGTAAAGCCTTGTATACGCACAAAGGTGCCGATGTCGAATTGGAAATAATCGTAATAATGCTATAAAGCATTTACATTTTTTTGTTTGAAATTTGCTTATTCATATTTTTTGAATGAATCTTCTTTAGAATCGTTGTGGTTTGAAACTATATGAAACGAAAATGGCACATGGCAAGGAGACACAGACAAAAAAATAATGAAGTATTATTTTTAACGTGTGTGAATTTCACACACACACACTGTTTTAATTTAATAAAATACAAATTTTACAAAATTCATACTAAAACACTCACAAAGATGACCTCAAAGTTTTAGTCCGTACTACAATACTTTCTTATAATTAACAATCAACGAATATCAAAACATATCTCAAATTACAGTGCAATTATTTTTTAGTAAAATCATTCCTACCGATGTCATAATAATGACATATAAATTTTTGGATGTGTTTGAATTAATACATATTTTTCTATAACTTGATATTACTCATTAAACGTATGTATGTGTGAATAAATAAACGTGACGTATGCTACTTACGCACACTCACTCACAATATTTAATCACTTAAGCGTGTCCCTCCGTATTAAATTTTATCGGTGTTCATTATCATTAGTATTGACTGACGCTCGTAGTTTCTTAGTTTCTCGGTGTCCGTTAGACTATTAACATAAGATTAAAGATCTAAAAATGTAAATGAGTACCTTCGTTTTCAAGTTTTATGTAAAGTTTACACAAGAGGGGCGCGCCTTCTTATTATTTATATGAACTGAAATAAATCATTCCTTTAATAATCACGGTAAAATACTTTGTAAATTAATTGCAATAATTATGTTATTGTCTTGTTAGATAGTGGATACTTACATGGCGGTAGATCTCGAGGTTGAAATTCCGGCCACATAAAGGTAATAAGATTTATCCCTAAAAAATTCTCAAACGTAATCCGGAGTTGGAAAGTAAGCAGGCTTATACATCCCGTGCCTCAAACGTCAAGTAAAGCCGTTGGTCCTGCCTGATTCCATTGTGGCCGTCCATGTATTGAGAACATTATAATAAACAAGAAGTATGTGCAAACGAAAGAACTTGCGCACACTTTTTTAGGAGGTAAGCACACTACAGTTACCGATAATTATGTTTGTCAGGTTATGTTAACCTAACTCATTTTCTAGACTCTGTCATGTTAATAATTCATTGTGATTTGTTGACAATAATAACAAATCTTGGAAAAAACGCCAGACTAGAATGTGTTATTATGATTATTAATGTTTCAATTTGGCAGAATATATGTTCACTTCTTACAGGCGTCTAAGGTCGCAAAGACAAAACTGTTCGGTAACATTTTCTCTTTTGTTCTGTCAACCGAGTTTTTTTTTGTTATTTTGCTATTGATTTTTCTTTATTTTTTACTAAAAAGGTTTTACATTTACATTAAGATCAAAGCTAAATTTGTTAATTTGACTTTAAGACCCATGGGTGTTTATCCAATTAAATTACGTACATGCCTTTGTAATTTAATTAGAAAAGCGTAAGTACCGAGTTCTTCTCGTTATCATTTACTTTTCGAAAGGGTGCTTTACATAAAATTTGACGTGACGATTAATGTTTGGGAGTCTTGAATAAAGTATATTCAAATTTTAATATTGCTAAAAATTACCATGAATATGTTATATAGCTATTCATGTTAAAGCTAAAAAGGAAATTTGACCGAAAGATAAGTTTATTTTTGTGTTAGAACCTTAGCACAATAATCCATACGCGTGGTGTTGTTACGTTAAATAGAAATAAATCTAGGCAACATTTGAAATTTTATATTAAGTAAATATTAATATCATTACAATTTTGTTCTTTTAGTTTAGTCCCATATAGAAAAAAAAAGATTATAATCTGGAATAATAATACATAGGAGACTTTTTAATCCCTTATGCCTGCAACGCATATCACCTCTCTCTTAAATGAGGGCAAAAACTAACTTTACCTGGTGGAAGGGCTCTGTGCAAGCCCGTCTGGCTACCCAGACGGGCTTGCACAGAGCAAAAATAAAGAAAAAAAAAAACAATTGTTAAGAAAATTAGTTGAGTGCCTTCATTGTGTTTAAGAAGGGATATACCGTCGGGTTTTTAAATAAATTAATTTAAATATTGGCTATAACACTTTTCACAATAAAATTTCTGAAATATAGATGGCATAGTTATTAGAACATGTGTATAATCAATTTCAATGCTTAGCATCTACCTTTCTGTCTTCATGTTGTGTCATGTAACAGATAAAATTCAACCTCATATTATGTATCCGACCTGCAGTGTATAAAGCGCGCTGGCGAGTTTTCAACATCCTCCTTAAGAGGACATTGCCTCGCAATGAGGCGTATACGCGCTGTTGTTTTATTTATTTTAGAAAAGAACGGTATTATTGCGTTGAATACAACCAGTAAGATTAATAAAGCTTGACCAAGTAATAATTTCCGTTATTGCATTTGTAACTCAGAAGGGAATCATTAAATTGAAACAACAAATAATCCAACGAAATATAATGATACGGTTCTTACTATATTACGGTTCATATTATATTAATTAAAACATTCTGCACTTATTATACATATATATATATATATATACATTCATTAATTATAAAATATGAATGATAGCACTCTTTCACAAATCTTTCAAAGGGAGGCGTATGTCAAGATTCTTTTTTTTAATTTATTTATTGTATGAGTACGAAATATATAATATAAAAATCATAATAAACGAAAGAACCTTAAAAAATATGTAACATTTCACTTATAATGAAAAATAACAAATTCAATAAAAAAAGAGAGAAGGAGACTGAGATTAGCGAGGTCGTTTGCCGGTTAATTACGTTATACTAAAAAATAAAAACTTCAAAAGCCCTCCGTATTGGATTAAGAGTGATATCAGAATATTTTTCTAATTTTTCTCGGCAAGCCCTTTCATTTGATACCCATATTGTAGAAGTGCATAAGAATAACAATTCCGCTATCTTGGAAGTTCCACCATATTGGATTTAGAATGACGTCAAATTATTTCTCGAGTTACTCTCAACAAGGCCTTTCAATTGATACACATTTTGTAGAAATGCATTAAAAATAACTATTCCGCCACCTTGGATGGTCCGCCATATTGGATTAAGAATGACGTCACAACCAAACTAAACGTGTACACAAAATTTCAGCTCAATCGGTTGAAGATATCTGCTTCAAAATTCTGTAGCAAGATTCCACCCGAACAAATATACATTGCAAGTTAAATAAAAGCTTTTAAAAACTCATGATTTGTATCCGTGGCCGTAGTTTAATAGAATTCCAAATCTCGTTTCAAACTAATGACCCAATCGCTCCTTTAGCATTATTATTAATGATATTCGTAATATATAGAGCAAACGTCAATCCATATTAATGTGACGAAAACGAGGTCATTTAGATGAGTCTGTTTTATAACTAATAAGACCGTGACTTTTTTGATGTTCCGGGTTAAGAGAGCCGGATTTATAAATCATCAATCGTAAACATTCATGTTTATAGTAACTTTTATTGCATATATTATCTACTTATGAACAAGTAAGTTTTTGAAAATTCAAATATATATAGTTTCAGTATCCTTCTAACATGAATGTATGAATAAAAATATATATGATAATATTTGACTTCCTCATTTGTCTAGTAGTTAGTTTATAAGCAATTGGCAATGTTACGCTCTTACGTGTTGGGAAGGACGTGAAATCATTGGTCCTCTGAACTATCTTCGTTCGTAACAGATTGCCGTCCTATTGGATAATGAGAGTGTCTCTGACTAACTCTGCAAAGTATTGCTATTTCGTGGTAGAATGACTTGATAAAAAGTCTAGACTTCGACTGTAATTGACAAAATAAAACCTTTTGGAGCGATATTATTACGCAGCTATATAGTAGACACCAAATATGAATCGTAACTAAATATGGCAAGTTCAAATACGGGCAATTTGAACTCAACTCTTCTATACTAATCTATACAAATATTATAAATGCGATACATTGTATTTTTTTATAGTGTAGTTTGGTCGACGAACCTATGTGTCACCTGATGGTAAGTGGTCACCACCGCCCATAGACAATGACGCTGTAAGAAATATTAACCATTCCTCCGACCAAGCTCGGAAACTCCGATGTTATACCCCTTGTGGATGTAGTTACACTGGCTCATTCACCCTTCAAACCAGAACACAACAATACTGAGTACTACTGTTTGGCGGTAGAATATCTGATGAGTGGGTGGTATCTACCCTAGACGGGCTTGCACAAAGCCCTACCACCAAGAATATCTATATCAACGTTGCTGTAGAGTAATAGTTATCTTATAAGATTTTAAATTACCATGATTATTTTTATTACTAACAGTATTTAAAACGGGATATTTACCATGTTTTTTTTTGGTGGAGCTCGATATTTCGACATTGTCTACGAATGTCTTGTTCACGAGACTGAACTTTGCGGGTAGATGTTGAAATATCGAGATCCACCAAATAAAAATAAAAAACATGGTAAATATCCCGTTTTAAATACTATTAGTAATAGTTATCTTGTTCAAATTATGAAATTTGTTAAATTGCAAATTAATAAGTTAGTGGAGCACGCGATTTTATGTAGAAATTGCATTTTTTTCTTGTCATCATCTTTTCACATTTTTCTTTATCTTACTAAATAATGTTGGTACCGTGGCTATGAGTCGCGAATTCTGTACGAAATGGTGTCACGCACCGTACCGATTCATTTGTTTTTTCTATCCCCGTCTCATCAAATGTCACTCGTGCGATTCGAGTGGCAACATTCGTTGTTTGCGTTCAGTATTGCCGCTTGGTATAATATTTCCATACGTTTAGTTCCCAAATACTTCGCCGTTTGCAGTGCGCGATTTTTCGTTTAAGCGAATGTCTCGTGGTCAGGCCGATATGCGTATCAATAAATTCATGAAAAAGACAATTTAAAAATTTGTCTTGTGTCAAAGTGCATTATCTCTTTAAGTGTGACATTTACTGGTTGTAACTCTTAAATTTTAAATTAATGTTGACAGTGGTTCAATGATAAGTCGAATATCGTTTCTGTAAAATAAATTTCAAAATGGTCAAATTCTTTTTCCTTCAATTTATATACGAGTACATATATCTGTCATGTCAACAGATTTCTTAGTTTTTTATTTATTAAAAAATACCAAATCGAATAAATTCGTTTTTGTACCTCAGCAAACCCAGTTAACTTTTCATTACTTTGACATCAAATATGTACACACAATACAACTACATTCATGGTTACATTTTAAGTACATAAACATAAGTCTATCAATACTTTACTCATTGCGAAATCATTAAATAAGTTAAATAGTGTAAATAAATCAAGGATGTCCCACTTAGATGTCCATAAATCCACAACAGCGCGATTTTTAAGGCATTTTCTGCCTCGCACAACCACTCTATGGAACCAGCTTTCGCCGGCGGTTTTTCCGAACCGATACGACTTGGGAACCTTCAAGAAAAGAGCGTACTCTTTCCTGAAAGGCCGGCAACACACCTGCAAGCCCCCCGGTGTTGCAGATGTCCATGGGCGGTGGTAGTCACTTTCCATCAGGTGAGCCTCCTGCTCGTTTGCCACCTTTGACATAAAAAAAGAGGAATTAAATATTTTAGTTTGTCATCATTATTTAAAGTAAAATGGCATATTCAGGTTTTTTACTAATTGTTTCATTATTTATATAATTAGATACGAAATCTTTTGGAAGAAATAATAAATTCAGTTACAAATAAAACCAAACGGAAAAAAATTAAAAAAAGGTTTATTTTTTTAACGCCGGTTCGTACGTTGCTCTTTTTCGAATTAACGACTTTTCGCTCTACGCTAACGATCTATTTCACGGAATTAATTGCTCGAATTCCTTGAAATATTATTACAAGAACACCGAGAACAGATAGATGGACGTCCCAGGTCATCAGAGATATCGTCAATCGCATTATAGGCGTCTGAACTAAATAATGAGGAGACTTTTTTTATAATACTTCATTGAATAAGATTATTTAATTAATATACGTAAAACTTGTAGCTTAATATACATATATTGCTTTACATTTGATTCAACATTGTAACATGACGATTCAAAAGTGTTTTAAGAGGCCATCTTGAATACAATATATTTTGACATAAATTCTGACTTTTATTTATACCAAAATATGGATCACGTTAAGTTTCTTTATTTACCTACCAGTGGTCGCCCGCGGATTAGGTCGCGTTTTAGGGTTTGGTCATCAGTGAGGCATAAAAGAGTATCCAATGTCATTCCTTGCAGCTAAGGCTTGATTCATACATGAATGAGACCCAGTTGAGACGAAATTATGTGCCTTAATTATCCAGAAAATATAGAATAAAACTTACACATCCATCAATATTGTTACAGTAAAATCCTCGTCATCTTTTCGTTATTGCAAAGTTGACATTACTTATATTTTAAAAAATCCTGACTTAACAATGTTTTCAAGTAAAACAAATACGTGAACTATGGATTCGCAATATATCATTCTCACAATACATTACTCTATATTCTAAAATTACGGTTGTACTTTAATATCAAAACAACAGAGCCGAGATGGCCCAGTGGTTAGAACGCGTGCATCTTAACCGATGATTTCGGGTTCAAACCCACCACTGAATTTTCATGTGCTTAATTTGTGTTTATAATTTATCTTGTGCTCGGCGGTGAAGGAAAACATCGTGAGGAAACCTGCATGTGTCTAATTTCAACGGAATTCTGCCACATGTGTATTCCACCAACCCGCAATGGAACCCGCGTGGTGGAATATGCTCCAAACCTTCTCCTCAAGAGAGAGGAGGCCTTAGCCCAGCTGTGGGAAATTTACAGGCTGCTAATGTAATGTAATGTAATCAAAACATCAAAATAATCTCTTATGCGACTATCACATAAACAGCTTATTGTAAATATCACTTACTTGTTAGTAGGGGTTTGTGCAAACCCATCTGGAAAGGTACTCATCATATATTCCAAGCAGTAATACTTAGTAGTATTATTGTGTTCCGGCTTGAAAGGGGCGTAAGCCAGTATAACTATAGAGACAGGAGCATACAATCTTAGCTCCCAAGGTTGATGGGGCATTAGTGATCTAAGGAATGGATAATATTTCTCTCAGCACTCATCTCTTCCAATGATGCCCACTAATGTCCAGTGTAACGCCATCATTAGGAGGCGAATTTGCCCGTCCTCCAATATACATAATAAAAAGAATGTCTAGTATGTGGACTTCTTAAGTTACGTATATTAAAATTTTAGAAACAATCGAATTCAATACACTAGGCTGGGAGTCATGTACACTGTATGTGATTTAGACTATTACGCGAGAAACATGAATTTCATGTTTTCATAATTATACAAAATAATAATTAATGTGTTCAAATAATGTATATACGTGAGAGAACGGAAAGCAAAATAAATAATAAAACCAATTTATAAGTAAACAAAGTATATTTAATATAATAGCAGGTAATTATACTTATTTCTAAACACTGATTACAATTAATTTAAATTACATTATTACAGAATACACAACAATACGCTCACCCGAGCTATTACCAAACAAACAGTTCGGAGCAACGATAGTGCCGTGTTCAACACTGTACTACTTCTGATCTGTTGATATCTGTCGAACTTCTTATAAATACTTGTCATTTGAGTCAATTACACAACCGTGTTATGAGACCGGAACTTAATTAAAAATATTATCTCCCACATATAATAAATCGAATTATTTTTAAATGACATTTACCATCTCGTTAAACATTCGCCGATAGCTTGTGCGATGGTATTTTTTACCACATCAAAGCGATTAATTGTGAAATTTAATTTCAAGAGCGGTTACGGAATTTATTATAATACATTGGAAGCTAGGGTCGTACGTGTATTATGTTAAGTTTATTGCGATTATTGCTTAACAGTTACGATACATTACCGATTTAATTCCAATTCAAGCTCGAATATTTTGTGAGTTGCGCATTGGAATTAAATCAATATAATATTATTATATATAGTAATATGAAACACCAAGTTCAAATAAATCAATTAAAAAAATCGGCAACGCTTATTACGATTCGATTGGGATAAAGTGACGATTTGTTACCAGAGATGGCCTTGTGTATGCTAATACATATTTAAGAATTGTATACAGGCTTATTTTGTTTTGTTTTTAAGCATTTGCCGACATCGTTAATATTTTGCTTAGCCCTAAGGATGACTGTCAGTGAGTCCTCACAAATGTAAATTGTTTATGTAAATTATTCCGTAAAAAGTTTTTCGGTCTCATTAAAACTTTAATTGAGAACCCATTTTTCTGTTTAAAGATAAACGTCATTTTAACAGATATTTACTTAGACTTGCTAGTACTGTACGGTTTCCAGAAAATAATAATTAATCTACAAATTTCAAGCCGTGGATGCCAAAGGTGCTAACATTCCTTAATCTTTTGGTGTCAATCGCATTTATCAACAAACAAATCCACCGGCTATAGCAATCCACCTTGGACGCGTCTGCCATTTCTCACAGAGTCATGTAATACACCGACCGACCCCTAATAAATGGTATAAGAGTTAATCATGACGAATGATAATACGTAGACTATCTACTCTTTCCAACTTTGTTCGTAATATTTTCTGTCTCACAGTGTTTGTCTGTTGTAGTTGATTAATTCAAAACTTATAAAAAAATATATATAGTCGTCACATCGAGTGTGATCTATGCTCGATGTCATTGTTAACGGCAGTTTGCTGTCAATCTTGTGATGGCCTGGATAACAGTAAAGATTGGTAAGCAATTGTTGGTTGCCATAAGAATAATGGTTGTAACATTTTTAAGAAAAAGGAACGGATTCGAAAAATAGTAAAGTAATTACCACAAAAGATGCTACCTAATTAATAAACCGTCATTAGATAAGACGTCTAAGCAATTATTCGTGAGGAATCGATATTTAAAAATATTTGACAGCTACGAATATAATATAAATATAATTCGCTGTTATCAGACATCTTATATATATACATCGGCGTTATATAAAATATTCCTTAAATCACCAAGGCGACAATGTCTATGGAAATTCAATAATATAGACTATAGCTGTTTTTTCGGTGCATAGCCTGTAATTTTTCCCACTACTGGACTAAAGTCCTCCACTCCCTTTGAGGAGAAGGTTTGGAGCATATTCCATCACGCTGCTCCAATGCGGGTTGGTGGAATACACATGTGGCAGAATTTCGTTGAAATTAGACACATGCAGATTTCCTCACGATGTTTTCCTTAACCGCTGAGCACGAGATGAATTATAAACACAAATTAAGCACATGAAAATTCAGTGGTGCCTGCCTGGGTTTGAACCCGAAATCATCGGTTAAGATGCACGCTTTCTAACCACTGAGCCATCTCGGTTCTTTTTTCGGTGGAATATATAATATTATGACCGGGTGGTATTTACCCAGCCGGGTTTGCAAGTAGCCTTACCATCTGTATTTGTATTTTCCTTTAACAATTAAATAATTTCTAACTTAAAATAAATATGATGGAGAGTTTCGAATGCGTACGTTCATTAATTACTTATCTCATAAATTGATTTTCCATTCAACCGAAATTCTAAGCTTGATGAATGATTGTATTATTGAAATTCCCGAACGTTCGCGTGCTTTGCCTTCTATTAACAACAATGCGATAATTTATTGAGTTTAAAAGTTCGTTAATTTTATATTCATACCACAGTTAGGAGTAAAAAGAAATAAGCGTTGCTGTGTCATTTATGGCCTGTTCCAATTAAACAAGAAATAAAGATAAACGAAACTTAGTTTGGATGCGATTTGCTAATAGCTCAGCTGTATTTTTCACTACTAATAGTTCTCGATTAATATCTACCTACTACCTACCTTTACTACCTACCTTTTTATAACACGACACTATGTCACACTATACTTTTGTATCTTTGTCGGCATTAAAACGCCATTTTTTCTCAACCAATGATATCATGTCAATTTGATGACTCTTGTGGTGGTCTTGTGGAGTTAACTCTAAATTGGAATTATGATAGAATTTTTGCAATAACGTAACGTCCATTCGAAAACAATGTATTTTTGCCAGTGCAGCCAGCAATAATCACATGGTCTTATCCACCCTGCGTTCCCCCTTCAGCTGGATACCGTTTTGTTGAAAAGACAATTGTTTTTCGCGCTGCTCTTCGTATACAGATTGTAGTTTCTATTTATTTTTATAAATTTTATACTTTTGTTTTAAATCTGCCCGAGACAAACATATTTGTGAGGAATATTTTAAGTATTCAAACATTTATGCAAGGTATATATATATATATATTCGTTACTAGTTTTTATAGAGGCTTTGACTCTGAATTTTGCGTTTCAAGAATTTAATAACCGCTGTTAAAAAGCCCGTAAGCTGCGTTCCCGGTTTTTATCGAAAAACGTAGGTATATTTTTTAAATTAATAAAATGTGCGAAACACGTTTTTTCTATTACCCATATTATACTATCGTGAATTTCCCGGTATTGGCAACTGATGAAAAGTTTGTTATTTTAGGAAAAGAACGTTTATTAAAATTTCAGTACGGAGTGTATTGAAATTGAAATAACTAAAAAAATGCTATTTTTCTAATCGTTATTTTATAGGGTCAAATAAAAACTGGACGTTTAATGAGGAAGTGAAGCCCGTAAATGTCCCAGTACTGTACAAAGTCCTCCTCTCCTCCAAACTCTGATGCGTATTGGTGAATATTGAAGAAGCAGATTCACGGAACGTTTTCCTTTTGAGAAATAACGAGTTAAACAAAATTAGGCACACGAAAATTTGCATTCACACGCACGAAATTTACACGATGCTAGTGCGCGAACCCGACTCAAAAAAAGGTATTATATTGTTAAGATAAATAGTCTGAAATATAAAGAGCTAATGACCTAATATGTGGACACAGCGTAGTGGAACGATAAACACATCGTGATGAGCGTTGCTATGACACACGTAACTCAAACTCAAATTCCTTTATTCAATATAGGAGCACTACATTTACTTATTTATAGTCAACATTACCACCGGTTCGGAAAAGAAAACACCCTGACCTGAGAATAACCGGCGCAAGAAACTCAGCGGGTCTTTTTTTCTCTCTATTTTATTATTTACACAATGAATATGAATAGAAATAGCTAGGAGAGGATCGTTTCATTCCCAAGGTGTGCTATCAATCATAAATTCACTAATTGTATAATAGCCTTTCAAACACAAGCGTTCCTTAAAGATTTTTTAAACTTGGCAACAGAGGCATTTTGAACGGTTTCTGGGATCCTGTTGTAGTTTTTATTATTCTCAAACCATTTACTAAAATAAATTTATTTACAAACATCAACGAATTGAATTTTTCTGAAATAGTTAAATAATAATAAGCATTAAACTACATAAAAACATTACATATAAAAAATATATATATAGAATAATGAATATTACAAAAACGCTACAAAGAGAAAATGACTGCGTTTTAATATCAAACCTGAATTAATAAATTCTCGGGCGAACGCAAATGAAATTTCACCGTTTCTATTACAATGAAACAAATAATTAAACCTAGATGGCGTTGGTATTTATATTGAAGTTGATAGAATAGATCCGTAGATAAATATTTTGTTCTTAATAAACATTTCTTTGTTTGGTATACCTTAACATATTTATATGAATTTAATTAAAATGATTCTCTTTAATCACAATAATGTTAACTATTTGATTAGTTCAGAGAAATCTTCATACTTTACAATTTACAATTCTTGTTACCTACCAAGTCACACATTTTATTCAAACGCCAATGCAATACAATTAAACTCACTAGGTGGTAGGTGCCACCCACTCATCGAATATTTTACTGCCAAACAGCAATACTCAGCTTTGCGTTCCGGTTTGAAGTAAGAGTGACCCAGTATATATAGGCACAAGAAACATAGCATTAGTTAGTTCCTAAGGTTGGTGGCTCAATGTAAGGATTGGTTAATATTTCTTACAGTAATAATGGCTACTCACCAAAACGTGGCTTATATTCACGTCCGCCGACCACTATAACGAAAAATGTATTTAATATTTAAAAAAACATTCTTTCATGTAGACTCCAATAACTTTTGAATTGTCATTTTGCAGGAAAATCAATGAATAGTTGGTAATGCCACGCATTTTAACACCGACTCAAGTTATTATGTAATCATGTCTCTTAATGTTGTCTTAGATTTTCGCGATTATTACACATTGAAATAAAACTAGTTTTTAACGAACCACGTCTCTGTATTGTTTTTATTATTGTAGTTATAAATAAATTAACGAAATATTTATTCCTTGACAAAACGTACAATTCTTAAGTTTATAAGTTTAAGAACTTCTAGTGAGTAAATAGAAAAACTGGTGTCAGAAGTTCCCGATCTTCTATAGCGTTGTAATTTAAGTTATCGCCGCCTTCATGAATTTCTGATTCTTCTAAAGGTTTGAATGACAGGTCGAAAATCCCTTTAAACATCAAGTCTGGCTCGTGTTCCAGGTACACAAATTAGTTGGTAAGTAATTTTCCTAAAATATTTTTATTTTTAAAAAACTATCCTGGCTCCATTGTAAAAATATTATGAATCTGATCATAATGAGTTTTAATACACGTGAAATAAGTGCGCATGATTAAACCATTTATTGAAATGCAACCTTAAATTCGTATTACTCTTTATAAATATTGCAATTCAATAAATTTCTATTGTTATCTATCTATTTTAGTAAATAGCCGTGACTTCATATTGATAATGTCTGAACGATTTTGAAAAATGCTGCTAGTCGCAACAGTTACTAGCTGACTCCGTCGGACATATTATTCGGAAAACATACTCTCTTAATCAGATTGGACGGCGTTTCGATATAAGCGTAGTGTTCACACTAGATGAAAGGCTTTCTGAGGCATGGACAATAACTACCGTACAAATCATGACCGTGTGAACGAATCGTAATTCCGATCCTTAAGGTAATCAACGAAACATTCCTCTAGTCACCAGTAATAAAGCAAGGTGTTATAATTTTAATAATGGTTTTTGCACGAATAATCCAAGTCATTAGGTCCAAGTTTTTCAACTGCAAATAGGATAAATAACTAATTTAGAATAATGAACAGTTTGTTCTTTAGCATTTTCCGCGGCGAAAACGTGTTAACGCATGTTAGGAGGACATAGGAGCCCACACAAAGCCCTTCCTCGTTCCCAGGACACCAATATCAGTCAATCAGATCTCTTAACATCATTACGGCTAATTCAAAAACGCTGATATTGGCAAGAGTATTATGATCATTATTTCATTCGGAAAACCCTACATGAACTACTTAGACAATTCTCACACAACTTCGCGGGCCTTATTCTATCTTCGTACGAAATATTATCATAAATATCTTGTGAATTTTGTCTTGAAAATGCAATAGATTGATAGACCTGTAGAATAGTACACACCTGGTCATACAATGAAACTGTAAAGCAGCTGTGTTTGTATTAAATGTTTTTGAAGACAACGTTTCTATACATGTTATAATTAATTATTATAACATGTGATGAATCAATCAATTAAGCCTAAAATAAAGAAAATGTTGATTATGCCTATTACATTATATATATATATTTATTTATCGACTTCAGCCGAGGATTTGTCAGTCTTTGATTTAAATAGCTTTCTATTTTTGTTTACCTTAATGCTAAACTAGTTTTTGTAGAATAATTCAATTAAAATTGTATGGATTATTTATCTGCAGAAACTTTACTGGCTTCTGTATGACTGTTAAATATATATCGCTATATCTTACTAATCCCTCGACTTTAGTTTGGTTGATGCCATAACGACTACTGTTGATTATGACGATAATAGTCAAGCAGTTGATGTTATTTACACTTATTACAGTAAGGGGAACTGATTTCACACTGACTACAGTAAAGGATTTGATATGACAGGGTTTCATGTTGTGCTTCTTAAAAAAATCTCTGAATAGAATAGAATAGAATCTTGGGATGCTCGCTAGATTAGTTTCAGTCCTATCTCATTATCAGGGGTTAATAGATAAAAATCTCATAAATATAAGACAATTTCTGGAGTACCATAAGGTTCTTATATGGGACCAATTATTTTCAACATATTCATTAGTGATAATATAGATGTTTGCTTAATGATAATCTTCATGTTGTCCCTTATTAAACTTGTATAAATATTCGATATAATTTGATTATTGTAAATTTAATCTATTTTTTATATTTATGGAAAAAAATATTGAAAAAGGATAAGAAAGAATTTCCATAGCACTTAGCTGGAGAGTTCACTTTATTAAATTTACATTATAGTTTTGTTATGCCCGGATATGTGATTATTTTCGTATTCTTTTTTTGGAATTCAATTTGAATATTTCCAAGCATGTTTGACAAAAAACAAACAAACAAACTCGATTTCAAAACGTATTTGCCTCCGAATTGAATTATTTCAATTGCATTGATCTTCAGTGCGGGACATTGTTAAGAGAATTATAAGTTACTTAAATAAGAAAGATACGGCCAAGTTTCAATGAAGATTTACTATTGATTGAATTATTATTACAATCTTAATATTATTTGTGTGATGTTAAATGATCTGCTGTGTGAATGTGTAAAAGTCACTTTATATCTCACCTGTGAAATGTGACTTACAGTATACGCCATTTTGAAACGGTTACACCCTTAAATTAAATAATTATTATAGTCGATGTCACATATCAGATTCTGAAATTTCAACGTCTTGTTCTGCGGTGAGTTTCGATTTCCTTCTTACCCTTACTGTGTTTGATAGTATTGTTAATGATGTAGAAGGGTATTTGTATTTGGATAACTATTTATTATCCCTTTGGGTACAAGCGATCTTTGTTCTTACTGTCGCCTACAGATAATGTCGTGTGTAATAGCTTGATTATAGTTTACAGTTAACTGGTATATTGGATAATTAAATACTAAAGAAATATCATAAACTATCGGAATTTTTGACGTTTTATTTTGAGTTAAATCACCGTTCACAAAATTTTGGCAGTTTACAATCTCGCGAAATGAATTACAATCTAACGGTATTTACTAAGGCGATATATGTAAACAAATACATTGTTCCGTGCATTCGACTATTCTCGTTAGAGACTAGCAAAATGTTTAGTTACTAGTTCAGGAGGACATATCTCAAAATAATATGCCTTACAATTATAATATTGTAACTTTTGTCATGTTCAAATGTAAAGGAAGATTTTTTGAATTACTTTGTAACATCGTTTTATAAATCAACAAACCATCGTACTTTACATAGAACTACGGACACGCTTACTTATGTAAATACAACACAAATTTCTGTCACGGAGTTTTATTTAAACAAAATGCTTGTCACGACTTCCGACGGATGCAATTAAGGTTTTAACTCGACAAACCTTACTAAATTATCTGTGTAGTAATAAATATATATTATTTACAATGTAGTTGAATATTATTGCTGTTATAATTCCGTTGGACAAAGATCATGGTTCCAATTTGGTTCCAACAAACAAATTGACAGTTTATCGAAATCGGGTCGCCGTATCGCCGTTCAGTCGTTTTCCTGTTATACAAACGCGACGATGGCGCGAATATAATCTGGATCGTATCGTTATAAATAAGTAGAATCTTCAGTTACGATTAAACTGAGATTATTTTTATGAGGTGTAGTCAAAGTTGGATCAGAAAAAAGTCTGGAACGTATCATTACTATTATAAGTAGAATTGCCCCTCTTCTGCTAATAAGGTGAAAGTATGGCGCTAATTCTATACGCTTCAATGCGAGGTGAATGTGAGGTTTCAGGTATTACCTAGGTTAGCGGACTAGCCAATGGACTAGCGAATTGTAAGGGATCACCTACACTCATAGACATTGGGCCTGTAAGAAATAGTAGTCAATTAAAATCAAAATTACATCGTCAATGCGCCACCAAATTTCTAAGATGGTATGTTCTGTGTATCTGTAGTTATACTGGCTCAATAACTCTTAAATTTGCAACATAATAATACTAAACATTGCTTGGCTGTAAAATTTGTGACGAGTGATACCTACCCAGATGGGCTTGAACAAAGCTCTACAAACAAAGTATCGTGCACCTTATAAAATTATAATGATCCCTTACCGCCAAGCATATTATTAATTATATACATAAACCAGCTGTGCCCGCGACTTCGTGTACATTTTATTTCAACAATAATGTAGCCTAAGTCACTCCTTATTACATCAGCTATCTACCAGTGAAAGTCCCGTCAAAATCGGTCCAACCATTCCAGATATTACATATAGCCGGAACAAACAGACAGACCGACAGAAATTGAAAAAATAGGTACTTATTTTGGTATATGTACCTTGTATAGATACATTTAAATTTAGTCAAAAGCGGTTATTTTAATATTACAAACAGACACTCCAATTTTATTATATGTATAGATGACGTTTTTTTTATTAAGAACATAAATTAATTGCACTAACTGATGCTTGAAGTGCTAGTACATTTTAGAGCTATTAATATATTCGTCTAATGTCAAGGCTGAAAAGAACATTTCCCTCGATGGCTTCGGAAAGGTTACGTTCAGAAAGTGCTTCGTCGACACAAGTATATGTTTAACAATATTAAATCGTAAGATATACATATACAGTTTAGATAATCCATGTGTAAACATTGCAAGATCTACGAGACTATAAATAATACCGACTGGCTTGACATTTAGCGTAGACAACTTTCATAACTGAGATGCACATTAAGAAAGAATTACTATTTCGACGTGAAGTCTCTTCGTATGAATTTTATATAAGTTAGTATTAAGAACGCTGTTCTAATAAGTAAAAATTTCGCTATAAAGTCTGTAAATGTGCCATTGGTAAGG
Organism: Vanessa atalanta; assembly: GCF_905147765.1. Classification (NCBI taxonomy): domain Eukaryota; kingdom Metazoa; phylum Arthropoda; class Insecta; order Lepidoptera; family Nymphalidae; genus Vanessa; species Vanessa atalanta. Next base: position 1,086,601 of record NC_061871.1, read on the forward strand.
CCTCCCTTCCTTTCGAGGAGAAGGCTTGGAGCTTCTTCCACGTTTCCTAGAATGAAACGAGTCTGAACCTGCAATCTTCAATTCACAGTCACCTGTTCCAATCACTGAACTCTGGCTGGACTCCTCAGATCCTTTTAACTCATGCAACTGTAAACAAATCAAAATTAAAATGGACTTTATTCAACTAGGCATTTGAAAAGTCATTTTTTTTACAAAACTATATTAAGTGAATCTACCACCGTTTCGGAATCTAGATTCTTTCGAGAAGAACCGGCAAGAAACTCAGTAGTTCTTTCAGAACTCTTTTGCAATATAAAAAATACAAAGTTATGTTAGCTAAAAACAATTATATATGTATATAATATATCCTGACTGGAAGTCAAAAAGTATTAGCTCCATGCTTTTTTATCATCTATAAATACAGTTTTAATTAATACATAAAAAAAAACGAGATAAAATTCTGCACATAACTGTATTCCGTATAAGCTTACATAATAAAATCAATTAACTTCGCAATATCATACGCAAGAAAGCAATGTTTGACTGCATACTGCAAATTGCAAATTGAATAACCGTCTGCTTCACTGTATAAACACATTTTGTAAATATACGTACCTACTACTAGAGCTCAGTTTAGGGTTTTATTCTTAATGAATAGTTTAATGAAAGAGCAAGCTGCGGGGCTATTCTGTAAGAAGTCGCTTCGCGTCTCAATCGTGAAATGTCGAAAACTGAATTAGATGTTAAAATTTTGTCATGATTTTTTTACGAAATAGGTTTGCCATTATACAAATCAAAATATTCACCATTCCTTACATCATTAAGGCGCCAGTGACCTTCAGAAATACATTGATATGTCTATGGTACATTAGCTCACTCACCGTTTAAACCGGAACACAACAATAATAAGTATTACTGCTTAGTGGTATGACATATAATATAGGATGTAAGTAAGTAAGTGGTACCCACTTGGGATTGCACAGATTCCTACCACCAAGTATTGCAGTCTATTTCGCACATAATTTTCTGACATTTTTACAGAATACTACTGTTGATAAAATCTGTTCGATTATTAAGAAATTAGTGTCCGCCCATGTGTAAGGAGGTCTTAAATACTATGTTCTTGTCTATACCCTTGACGACGTGTCTGACAGATTTCATGATGATTGGTGAGTTAGTTTAAGAGTTACAAGCAAACTCATTTTCAAATTTATAATATAATGAGACGTAAGAGAGCCGAGATGGCCCAGTGGTTAGAAGGCGTGCATCTTAACCGATGATTTCGGGTTCAAACCCAGGCAAGCACCACTGAATTTCATGTGCTTAATTTGTGTTTATAATTCATCTCGTGCTCGGCGGTCAAGGAAAACATCGTGAGGAAACCTGCATGTGTGTAATTTCAACAAAATTCTGCCACATGTGTATTCCACCAACCCGCATTGGAGCAGCGTGGTGGAGTATGCTCCAAACCTTCTCCCCAAAGGCCTTAGCCCAGCTGTGGGAAATTTACAGGCTACTAATGTTAAATGTATGTATGTAAATATAAAACAGGATACTATAATTTATAGCAGTCAATTCCGTATCTGATCTTTCAAGATCGTGATCCACGTTGAGCTTGGAGTTTTAACATACAGAATAGCTCCACTGTGGTTATAAGACGTTTGTTTTAAGACTTTTATCTGAAATGATAAAATGCGAAGTTTGAATTAATATGTTACACAATATGCGGCCTGAGACAAAGGTTAGGTTAAAATATCGGAATAAAACACTAAGTGACTAATTGACTACCTCTGTGGTCGAGTAGTGTGTACACCGGTTTTCATGGGCACGAGGTCCCGGGTTCGATTCCCGGGCGAGTCGATTTAGAAAAAGTTCATTAATTTTCTATCTTGTCTTGGGTCTGGGTGTTTGTGGTACCGTCATTACTTCTGATTTTCCATAACACAAGTGCTTTAGCTACTTACATTGGGATCAGAGTAATGTATGTGAAGTTGTCCAATATTTATTTTATTTATTTACGTTCCAAGGCAATGTTCCCAGGCAATATAATATTAACTAACTTTATACTATTACTTGAATTTTTTAAGCATACCATTTACAGACCACATCTAAACTTCTATAAACCAAATATTTCGCATAGCCTCGGTTAATTTAAGTCAACGTGCTATCTGAAGGTCGCATAGTAATTTAACGTTATCATGTCACCCCGTTATTCAGATAAATAAAATGGGGCTGAGCAGTAGTGTTACATGGGAATATACGGTTATTAAGAAAATATTATTAAAGAAAGCCAATACTTAAAGTAATAAAAATAAAAAAAGTCCTAGAGTGCACGACTCATAACGCTAATTGTATATTAAAAAAAAAAAAACAATACTAATTCAAAACTCAAAGGTTAAATTAATATATAATATCCATATATATAGATAAGACAGGTCTTTTAGTTTTAATTAATTATGATTAAACGATAATGAGTGAGTGCTATTTTCAATATAAAGAAACAAATTTATTTGAAAATTAGCTGCGCCCGCGCTTCATGCGCGTTTGAATTAAAAAAAAAGTTATTGTTGTAGCCTAAGTTACTCATTATTACATCAAATATCTGCCAGTGAAAGTTCTGTCAAAGTCGGTCCTGCCGTTTCCTGACCGACAGACAAAAAATGTAAAAAAATGTTATTTTGGTATATGTAACGTGTATACATACATATGCATTTAGTAAAATTTTAATGTAACAAACAAACACTCCAATTTTATTATATCTATAGAAAAGTTTATAACGAAATGCTAACTATATTGATTACGTGGAACTAACAATATAATAATAAATTTAATTAAAAAAATGAGGGAGAAAAACGTCGATCGTAGAGTACTCTTCGACGCATTGCATGAGTCTTGTAAAATTGATTTATAACAATACATTTATATGTAGAAGCAATCAGGTATTTAGCATAATCGCTACACACAACTGGGAGCGGAATGCGGCGGCGTTGAATGGGTATGACGGTATAAGACCGTCATGTCGTTTATCGTGACATAATACGCTTGTTTAACCGCGAACGTACATGATACGTAAAGATGTTTCGGCCTCTGGTCGGTAAATTTGACGATCCGGCATAGTATTCGGCGACTAGGCCGCGACTATTCAGCTAAGAGTACCTGGCTGGCTTCTTTTATTATTATATATTTCTTGATAAAATATATAAAGGAGGAATTACATTATTTTATTACAATTATTATTATTTTTTTCTACCAAAATTATAATCATCACATCTTATAATACATTAAAAATAATAAACGAGCGATCATTCAAGTAGTCACATACGATGTGTAGAGTATGACATCTCACCTTGATAATAAGCAAAAATAACATTATACCTACTCATAAAATGCGCGCGCTCATTGGTCAAATGAAATAGTGCGCGCTTCTAGAGCTGCCTGTTACACACTTCCGTCCCCCTTCACAATTTCACACTCATACATTGCAGGAAATTGAGACAAAAGATGTTACACATAAAAATATTACAGCAGATGTAATGTTACTTCTAAAGCGCTTTACGATAATTCCATGCGGGTAATATATGGACGACTTATCTGTTAAGTGACACAGCGCTTAATTTTATAATTTCATTTGAATCAATTTGTTCACGTAACCATGGCTTGCTGAGACTATTTACGCTGTAATGACATCACTTATCTCAATTAGCTAGATTGTAGAAAATGACATTAAAATGCTTCAATTGTTCAACGTCTGTGATTACTATGCACGCTTACATTTAGAATGTATTGGTACTTGGAGAAAAAAAATATGAAGAATTCCTATCCAGAAATATCCATATCAAATGAAGATAGATATTTCAACAAAATGAGAATTATAGTATTTTCATTCTGTTATAGGGTTTAGGGGTTGAGACCTTTTAAAAAAAGACTTAGATAGATTTTCTTAAGACAACCGTCGGATATGGAAGTTGGAATAGGACTATAGGCATATGTTCTTTTGTAATGTCTTTACATTTGAATTATGTATTAAGTTGTTTTTTTTTTTCTACCGGTTCGGAATTAAAGTAGTTTATATTGCGAAGAAATGACAAGGAATTCAGAATGTAATCTTTATATTAAATGAAATACAGGAGTATTGATTTATATACTATTATTTGTCGCCTGCGACTTCTCTAGCATTTAGGGGTTGGTCAGGTGTTAGGTTAGGTTTGCGTCTTAATGCTATTGAATCAACGAGTACAAACTTCATCGTATATTTATTAAGTATTCATTACTAGACCCATTACAAGGTGGACTGACGAGCTAGTGAGGGTCGCAGGAAGCTACTAGATGCGAGTAGCGCAAGATCGGCTATTGTGGAGATTTTTGGTGGAGGCCCTTGTCTAGCAGTGTACGTCTTGCGGCTGAAATTATGATGATGAAAATGATGATTCATTATTATATCTGTAAAACAAGCTTTTTTGTTTTAAAATGTGTCAAATTAATTTTATGTTCGTATTTCGTCCACACGTCTTACTATTGTAATAGGCTATTTCAATGATTTTTAAAATCCATTTTATATTATTTAGTAGAGGTAAAGAACCCAGTAAAAGTAGTTTTTTTTAATTCTAGTACATATTTGCTGAAAAATATCAAATTAAAAATTTCATAATTGAATAGCGCGCGGAAACGCTACTTTGACAATATGGCGCTGCAATGGAATCGGTGACGTCACTTGCCTGTATTGTAATCTGTGGCACATGTAATCCACATATTGTGGGCAAACGAGGTTAACAAGCAAGTGACGTAATCATAAAACCCGACCAATCAGGAGCGTTTTGTGTCACGTGACAAACGTTTAAAGAAATGCATTTTTATTTATAGATTTTTGAAAAAAAATAATATATACTGATTACAATAATTGACACTTTATTTTTCGCAATTTTTTGTCCAATATCCTATTCTAATGTAACTTGACGTCATAGAATGTTGAAAGTATGGATGATTGGATATTTGTTCCTCAATAATACCTTTGCCGAATTAATTTTAAAAAAATTGGTATGTAGGTAGCGCATACCTGGGAATATTAAAAGATACGACTTACGATAATATTTTAAACGTTTATTGTAACCTAATTACCGCCGTCGTCGGGTGGAAGGGAGGGCCGGTTATCAGTTATGACCTTCTATATCCCTGAAAACGTGTGTGCGAAATTTCAATATGATCGGTTTAAATCAAGAAGTTTAGATGTGGGATCGTAATAAACAAACTAACTTTGCATTTATTTATTAGTTAAAGTATTATATATTATTTAATCTAAACAAAGCAAGCGAGTAGTAAATGTCACCCAATTTTAGGCGAAGACTGTTTGCGATAAGCTTGCCACTGGTTTAATGTTTAGTAAGGGTTCATTATAAAATATTTAAATTCATATATGCACGCATATTGCCACTATATATTCGATTGCTTGTAAGTAAGAAATTATACATTCGGTTAACACATACATACTCATGTTAACCCTCACAGACATACATATTACACACACAAATGAAATTAATCCATTACAATACTTGACTGCTTTAAGTTGGTTTCAAATCCTGAGACAATTTTTCGTTTCTTAAATTACTTTAAGCGTTCTTTTTTTAAACGGCAGATTTTACGGGAATAAGTTAAGTAAGGTCGTGTGGGTTGGTTCTACAGCGTAACGTCTTGAAATAATAAGATGAAACTGCAAAATGAATTACGGGAATTTTAACTTAAGAATTGTGGTTGAATTCTGAGAACGAATCTTTTTAAGTTTGCTTTTAAAACATTTGAAATATTTTATTCCCCTATTAACTGGAGTAAAATGTTTTATATAAAAACGCTATTTTAACGGGATTATTTTAACCCACACACACACAAACAAAATCTAGATCTACCAACTTACACTTACATAAAACTAAAATTAAAAAAAAAAAAAACTCTAAAAAATAACAAATAATATTTTAAATCTATTATAATTACTACCGTCACATACTATTTATTTTTTTTTGGACAACATCACATACGTTACTTTGATCCCAATGTAAGTAGCTAAAGCACTTGTGTTATGGAAATCAGAAGTAACGACGGTATCACAAACACCCAGACCCAAGACAACATAGAAAACTAATGAACTTTTTCTACATCGACTCGGCCGGGAATCGAACCCGGGACCTCGGAGTGGTGTACCCATGAAAACCGGTGTACACACTACTCGACCACGGAGGTCGTCAATGTAATGTAATATTATGTAAGTTCAAATATTTTTATTTTCCAAGCGTCATCATTCTCGATACCGCAATCGCGATACAGCAAGTTAATTACTGTTAAATTATACACACTTACCTAATCATCTCTATATGACTAAGTCTCTATTTAAAAATGTTTTTTAATAGAAATCATAAAAACTACGTATCAATATTTATATTTCTGGATGAACAGAATCTTCCTATTATAAGGTTGGTACCTGTAATTGGAGATTACCAGTTTGATAATTAAGCCTATAATTTTGAATATCGATTAAAATCGTGACCGCATCGGTCTCAAGTTTCAAGTTAATTTTAACAAGTACTTATTTCCCTTGAAAAATTAAACTTGTATAGTGTTGTATAGTTAACCGCAAGTTGATATTATCGATCGATTCATTCGCGTTACTGTTTGTTTTATATTCGAACAAATGTTTCGATTACGTATCGAATAGCGTGCTCATCGATAACTTTTAATCGATACAATGGCGTGACCGCGGATGTCGAGCAAAAACATCACGGTCGCACGAAATTGCCTTGTTCAACAGAATAGATGTACACAGATGCAGGCAGTGTGCGTATAATGTTACGAATTTGTTTCACAAATGTGATTACTAATTATAAAACAAGATTATTTAAAGAAAAGAAACACTCAGTTTGGATGGATGTTAAGGCAATGGTCACTTAGTATTATATTTTTGAAGCATAACTATTGACGGATTTTGCGGTAATAAGTAAAATATATATTTATTTCATAAATGGAACTCTGTTATTTATTTGTTTTACTCCATATTTATTTACTAGTTTCTCTTTTATCATATACTATTATGGATGGATTTTCCATTAATTTCGATGTATCACCTATATATTCCTCTTGTATTTATGTATACGAAATTAATTTTATGACATCGAAGCGAATGAAACATTCACTGTGAATACTCTGACTCTATCTTTTTTTTTAATAAACGGCTTCTCTGAAATTAATTGCTCTGTGTTATAAATTGAGCGTATAGTTACGTTTTCAAAGTTTAATATGCAGAACAAAGTCGAGGACAAAATGCGGATGAGTTTTATTGATTAAAGACCGAGTTCTGCTCAGATCTAAGAGTATTTATATTGTTTATTGTTTAAGTCCTAGATTCTAACTATATATATATATAAGTAGTATATGTAGATAGATAAATAAGTAGACTTAGTGATTCACATAATGTTGTCTTAGATTTTCGCGATTATTACACATTGAAATAAAACTAGTTTTTAACGGATTTAATCGCGTATATTAATTATTTTTATTTTTAACATCCCGACGTTTCGAGCACTTTGCAGTGTTCGTGGTCACGGGCAGACTAAGGTGACATTTGTCTGTTCGAATTAAAAAGAAATATTATTTACAACTACCGCCAACGATTTCTTAATTGGTATCTTGAGTAGCGTTCCGGTTGCACGCAGAAGGCACTAACTGTATCTTTAGGTCTTGCAGTCTGTTGGATTTGGGATTTTAAATTTTTAATAAGTGGATCCCAAGTGTTAGAAAGTCTCCAACCATCTTCTCTATTGAAGTTCGGATGTTTTTGAATTTCAATAGCCTCGCGTATCATTCTAGGAATGAATCTGTGTTCTCTAGCGAGGATCTGTGGTTTATCAAATCGAATAAAATGGTTAGGTTTATCCAGAGCATGTTCACAGACTGCAGACTTTGAAGAACGCCTATTTTTGACATCTCCTATATGTTCCTTGACCCTAGTACCGATACTTCTCTTTGTTTGACCTATGTAAGATAAACCACACTCACATTCGAGTTTATATACTCCCGCAGTTTGTAAAAGGATATTACTCTTGATAGGTCTCAAGAACTGGCTCACTTTCTTATGAGGCTTGTAAATGGTTTTAATCGAAGCTCGCTTCAAGATATTGCCAATCCTGTCTGTAGCTCCCTTCACATATGGTAGAAATGCAGGTTGTCGCTCAACTGTGGGTGGCTTGATACGGCTTCTGCGATGCTGGCGAGGCACGGGCAGCTTGTTCTGGTAGAGTGCAAGCTTGACCTGAAGTAGCTCGTCCTCTAGATGTTCAGCATCACAGAGATGGTGGGCTCTCTGAAACAAAGATTTGCCAACGGTAGCTAACTGACTAGGGTGGTGGTGCGAGTCACCATTGAGGTATTTATTGGTGTGTGTGGGTTTCCTATAAACTGTGTGACTTAATGTATTGTCAGGATTCCTGATAATAAGGATGTCAAGAAAAGCTAAAGAAACAAAACATTCAATTTACTATGGAATTAGAGGCAAATAATTCTTTAGCTACTTCAGGTCAAGCTTGCACTCTACCAGAACAAGCTGCCCGTGCCTCGCCAGCATCGCAGAAGCCGTATCAAGCCACCCACAGTTGAGCGACAACCTGCATTTCTACCATATGTGAAGGGAGCTACAGACAGGATTGGCAATATCTTGAAGCGAGCTTCGATTAAAACCATTTACAAGCCTCATAAGAAAGTGAGCCAGTTCTTGAGACCTATCAAGAGTAATATCCTTTTACAAACTGCGGGAGTATATAAACTCGAATGTGAGTGTGGTTTATCTTACATAGGTCAAACAAAGAGAAGTATCGGTACTAGGGTCAAGGAACATATAGGAGATGTCAAAAATAGGCGTTCTTCAAAGTCTGCAGTCTGTGAACATGCTCTGGATAAACCTAACCATTTTATTCGATTTGATAAACCACAGATCCTCGCTAGAGAACACAGATTCATTCCTAGAATGATACGCGAGGCTATTGAAATTCAAAAACATCCGAACTTCAATAGAGAAGATGGTTGGAGACTTTCTAACACTTGGGATCCACTTATTAAAAATTTAAAATCCCAAATCCAACAGACTGCAAGACCTAAAGATACAGTTAGTGCCTTCTGCGTGCAACCGGAACGCTACTCAAGATACCAATTAAGAAATCGTTGGCGGTAGTTGTAAATAATATTTCTTTTTAATTCGAACAGACAAATGTCACCTTAGTCTGCCCGTGACCACGAACACTGCAAAGTGCTCGAAACGTCGGGATGTTAAAAATAAAAATAATTAATATACGCGATTAAATCCGTTAAAAACTAGTTTTATTTCAATAGACTTAGTGACTTTTTTGGGATTGACGCGAATTGTCTAATTTTAAATATTAATAGTATGTTCTTGTATTGAATCACGAATATATGTATGCATAGTTTTTTTATATTGCATGAACAAAAGCTAAATACTGTCGTAAAATTTGTAATGGATTTGTTTAGATATACATATGTATATACAACATACGAAGTCATTTTGCATCCGAGATGCCTTTGGCAGTGTTGATTTGGAAACCACCAGTTCATCAATTTTCTCTTCAAATATCAATAAACTATATTTAATCTATTATAAAAAGAAAGTTCCATATCAATAAACTCTTAACCAAATAATAAAACGAACTTATCTTATTTTTATATATGAGTAGTGCGATGTAGATGCATTCCAATATTCTTATTAAATTCCAGCGGCTTAATGTTATTGAAGTAAACAGCCATTAATAGACTTAAAAATAGAAGTCAGTACACTTGACAAACAGGAAGTTTAAATCAAAATAAACGTAACGTTAAACTGATATTCGATCATACTAAGAAGGTTACTTCGAAAACATAAAATAAAATTATTGTTTATCACAATACAGATATATGTATACTAATATTGCGAAAGAAAATCTGTCTGTTACCTCTTCACGCTTAAACTGCTTAAGCGATTGCCGGTTTAGACGAAATTTGTCGTGGGGATAGTTTGAGTTCCGCGAAAGAACATAGGTGTTTTGGTGCTGATTTGTATGCTATAGGTAAAATTTCTAAAGCCCCAAGTATATAGCTTGTCTTTTAAGTGTATTTTCTATCTTTCTATATATATTTGTGTGTAATATGGAAACTGCTGATTCTTTGAACAGATCTTCATCGTAGTCTACATTTCGAACCGTTGGTAGGTTGACGTTTACATTTAATCCTGTAAAAAAAAAAAACATAAAGTAGTCTTATTTCAATTCTTCCAAGCAATGGAATTTTGTTTGCAAGAATGAAAATTGAATTTACAAGAATGTTAGAAATAATTTCTTCGTTAAATAAAAAGCACAGTTGTTCGGAAACGGATGTTTCAGGAAGTATCCGATGAATATTTTATCCGCCTTGACATCGAAATATTTATGTCGTAATTAAATAAACATTACATATTATGTGTTAAAAAACTAAATAATTAATATTCATAATATTCATAATATAAATTTTGGTGCACATTTCTAAGCCGTTGCTACTACGCCGAGTCCTGTAACCAAAGGTTGCATGGACGAGATTGCCTTTTAGACCGCCTTTGTACAAATTCCCTAGCCGTATTTATTCATTCTAATATGGTACACAATAAAGAGAATTCGTATTGTTATGTATTTGTACATATATTTTACTTACTATTAATTTTTTTTTATGTAATAGGCAGACGGACCTGTTAATCGGCCACCTGATGTTAAGTGGTCACCACTGCCCACCATGGGCGCCTCCATTGGTGCTGTTAGAAATATTAACCATCCCTTACTTCGCCAATGCGCCACCAATCTTGGGAACTAAGGTGTTATGTCCCATGTGCCTGTTTACACTAGCTCATTCACCCTTCAAAACCGGAACACAACAATACCAAGTATTACTGTTTAGCGGCAGAATATCTGATGAGTGGGTGGTACTTACCCTGACGGGTTTCTACAAAGCCCTACCATCAAGATAGAACTATTCAAAATTGCTTAAACGAGCCAACTAGGTAGTGGTTAAGATATTTTCAACTTTTGAGTAGAAGTTTTATGTTTGTTCTATCACGCTGTTCCAATGCAGTTTACCTAAATACATTATAAGTCAAAAATTCATCCAACACTTGCTGGTATCCTTACAATGTTTTCTTCAATCGCTTAGCACGATTATATGTATTATAAACTAAAATAATGAACGAGATTTAGCAGTAGTTGCTTGGCTTTGAACCAGCGATCTTAACTTATAGGTCTATAGGCTTATTCTGTAATAAGAAACTCGAATTTCACCGCAGAACACGATTGTGGAATACCAGAATGTGATATGTGACATCGACTGTAATAATTATAAAATTCATAGGATACACGATCATTGTACTCGTAAATTAGTTGTCAATTTTTCACGAGTGGGATACGAAGTGAATTCTTACAGAATCGCACTGCTGTTTACGTTAAATTTTTTCGTCGTACATTAACAAATATATTTTATAGTTTTTATATTTACATTAATCATCGCACGGACACTAAGATATCTTGTAGGCACGAGCGTCACTCATTGGTGAATAGATCTATTAGATTTACCGTTTTAAACAATCGGTTACAATTCTTCAATCCGATTCTCTTATTCAGAATATTTTTATGAATTAAATATACCCTAACTCTTTATGTTGTCGTGAGAACGATTAAAACGCAGATCAACAGTTATAAATTGAATAACAAAAATCATGACCTTATGTTTTATTTATCAATATTTATCTGAGAAAATACATTTCTTAGGAAACTAAAAGCATTAGTTATTTTACTGAAACTTCTAGAGAAGATGGTTGTTACTAAAAATATATATTTATTTATAATCTACTTCATTAAATCTACTAGGTATCGCCCACTCATTAGAAATTCAATTACAAAACAGCGGCACTTGGTATTTTTGTGTTCCTGTTTGAAGGATGATTAAATCAGGATAGTTCCCAAGATTGGTAGTGATCACATAAGGTGTTCCGTATATCCGTCCGCCTACCCAAAACACAGAAAAGAGTACGTACCTATTATTCAAAAATAAAATATTCTTACTAAAATACACTAATATTATTATTTAAACACAAATATTATTCATACAGGTGTAACTCAAGTTAACTTAAAAATTAGAATAAATAGTAGTATTTGAGTGCCACGTTATGGAATAAGACTGCAATAACTTGTTTAACACTGAAAACAATGACGTTAAAACTTTCTAGAGGGAAGTATTGATTTCGAGCTCTTCCAAAGCCGAGTATTTGAGAACACAATGCATTCGTTATGATTTTAAATTAAACAAATAAAAGTATATAAAAGATATTTAAAAAAAATAGTTTAATTCCTTATATCTCCAGTACTTTTTTTTTCTCGCTGGAATAACGCGTTACGAGCTTCCCCCACGTGATGGAAAGTAGGGAGGCGGGGGTGTGACTCCCCGGAGCCCTGGACGCCGACTGCGCCCAGGTACGCCGAGTTTACCCACTAAAAAACCAGCGGTACCCTCTCCGTCTTTCGGCGGGCGTCACGGGATCGCTTGCGCATGCTACCTTGGAAACTAAGTTACGTCCCTTGTGCCCTTAGTTATACTGGCTTACTCACCGGCACGGCACCGGATTTTCATATTTCTAACATAGGAAAAAGAAGAATTTCCATACCAACTAGGGTGGCTTATTCTCCATAAAAAGTATAACTTTCGAAATATCCTCGCTTAGTGTTCACCTACGTTTCATAAGGAAATCCTGTACAGAATTTTATCCTGTTATCATTTGAAAATTTTATCAAGTAGATGAAGACAGTGTACAGATCTTTTTGAATTTAGTTTAAGATATATTTTATTTTTGTAACTCTGAACATATCAAACACTCTTAGTATAATAGCAACAGATTAAAATAGTTTTTCTTTACTGAAAACAAACATGAGCTGTTTGTTTTGTTTTTTGGAATATTCGAATATTTTAATCATATACATTTCCTGTTGACTTTGCAATTCAAACAGCGCTGAAACTATTCATAGTTCACTTAAAGCGCTTTATTTATTACCTTTAAATTGTTTAGGTTGATGTTTACTCGTTTGGTGTATTTTGATATGGTTTTTTATTTTAAATTCTATATTTTTTTATGAACAGCAATGTCTCTTGCTAAATTCAGCAGTTTTAATACCTGCTATAATAATATAATAGTTATAATAAATAAATGAATAAGTAAATATTGGACAAAATCACATGCATTACTCTGATCCCAATGTAAGTAGCTAAAGCACTTGTGTTATGGAAAGTAAACACCCAGACTTAAGACTATATAGAAAACTAATGAACTTTTTCGACATCGATTCGGCCGGGAATCGAACCCGGGACCTCGGAGTGACATGAAAACCAGTGTACACTCTACTCGACCACGGAGATAGTCGAGTTATATTATGTAAGGGTCGAAATTATTGGTTAGGCTTTTTTTTCTTCAAATTACATCTAAATGCAACGAATCCTAAATAAGATATGACCTTCCTCAATTGAGCGTTACCGATGAATGCTGCGCGGAAATACTTATTACACTCTTGTGGCCTGTATTTGTGGAATAGGGTCATAGGCCCGTCCAGCACAGCGCCTCGTCCCGTACTGATATTTTTTAGGCGGCAGAAAGCTAATTAAAAACAATATATAAAGGTCCCTTAGTGTTTTGTTACCAAATATTTTTTTAATGGCGTTATGAAAATTATAAATATCAAATACAAAGAGAATGTTTCCTGAAAAGAGGAAATGCTTTATATGATGTATTTAAGAATAAAACGACAAGCCACCCCCTCTCTATCTCTTTTAAAATATTTTTATTTTAAATCACAATACATAGTGAAAATAACTTCGTTCCACGAGTTTCCCACGACATTTCTCGTTTACTTCATTTATTTCAATTCCTGTACTAACAATTACTTAGAAAAAAGGAATCAATGTAACTCAAGCGGACCCGTTTCACGTATACAGCCTAGAACTGTCATATCATAGTAATCTACTGTTACAGTTTCAGAACTAAATTTAAGAAATGTTTAATATTTTAAGATATTATTTAAAATGTATCTTATTATGTCTATGCTAAGGCGAAACGCCTTGTACGAGAGACTTGTAGGTATTTACTATGGAAAATAACTTTTCATTCTGTTTTAAGAAAATAGTTTTGCGTTCTTCGATTAAAGGGCATTCTCTTCAATAACATTGAACTTAAAAGAAAACAAGATTTAATTAAGATCTAGGAAATATTGTTTCGAGTAGCAAATTGAACAATAAATGAAAAAAATAAAACAAACATCACGCTAAAGTCGAGCCTTATAAGTCAAGGCTTCGCGGTCATTCACATTTTAACGCTGATTGTTCGAGACAGTAGAATGAGTATCACGCAAGGTGTGTCACCGCCTTTATAGAATCCATACAAAGTTGAATTTCTCATGAAAATCGTTTGTGTGTTAAGCTTGTTTTCTATTACAAGGTTGACTTAGGATTATATATTTAGATTCAATAACATAACAAGAACTTTACCTACAGTATGCAAATTTCTCATTTTCAGTATGACAGTCGTCAATGCCAAACTGCTGGCTTCGCTGGAGAATTATTGTAACACACAGAACGAATGTGGGTTGTCAGATATATTAGAAATTTATGTTAATGTATAACACTTGTTTCTGTTCGTATTGTACACGTTCGTGGATTGCTTATCCGATTGAGTTGAATATAAAGATATTTGTTATTATAATTGAATAAGAATATATATTTGAATCTGCTACCATTTGACGGCTAAAACACCGAACTAAATTTAATAAAATATTCATACCGAATGTAACAAAATTGAAACCCAAGAAAGAGCACACCCTATTCCTAAAATTTAAAAGCAAAGGCGTGATCGAAAACTAGTATTATATATTTTTTTAGCATTAGCAGCCTGTAAATTTTCCCACTGCTGGGATAAAGGCCTCCTCTCCCTTTGAGGAGAAGGCTTGGAGAATATTCCGGAATTGCGGAATACACATGTGGCAGAATTTCGTTGAAATTTGACACATGCAGGTTTCCTCACGATGTTTTCCTTCACCGCCGAGCACGAGATGGATTATAAACACAAATTAAGCACATGAAAATTCAGTGGTGCCTGCTTGGGTTTGAACCCGAAATCATCGGTTAAGATGAACGCGTTCTAACCACTGGGCCATCTCGGCTCTTATTTATATATTATTAATATATTAGTACAAAATTCTTCATAAATAGTATAATAACTAATCTTGCCGCTATTGGTAGCAGTAGGGCAGGATTATTTTTCGTCCAGGAAATGCTGTCATTATTTTGCTAATATTCCACGCAGTCATTTCTACTTTACAAGAAGCCATATATTATTATTTTAAAATACCTGGATCTCATCCAGGAGGTTCGGGTTCAATTCCCGGTACCGGAAAATTATAGTGCAAAGACTTTCATATAAGTATAACATTTCACCGGATTGCTTCCACTGGTGAGAGGAGGGCTTAATTTTTTCCTGGAGGACAGGAGTTACTATTCAAAGGGGAAATGCTGTCAGCGTTCTTGCCACTATTGCATGCGGTCATTATTTGTACAGTAACTATTTTTAATTTTTATATGTAAATAGCCTTAATGTTAACGCGTGTAGTAACTTTTTTTGTAAAATGTCAATCGTCGTAAAAATGAGAACAGAAACTTCATAGGTCGTATCATTTCATAACATTGAGAAACTTCATAATCCATCGCCAATAAATTTGACACGTAACCTTAGACATAAATCATTTAGGCGTGTTTTATTGCTTTGCTCACAAGAATACATAAACAATAATGTACTCACACGGAACAATGAAATTTGGACCTTAATACTAAAGTCACAAGGTTAAATTTATTATATACGAATATGATTTTTATTTAATATGTTAGCGAAGCGTACTCTTTCGCTTTGATATTTGATTAAATTTTTCAGTTTTATACGCAGTTTCAGAGTAACAATATTAATATTATTTGCATTTTAGCGGAGGTAGCGAGAAGGTACGAGTGTCTACTTAGTCAGACAGGGACAAAACTGAAAAATTGACCTTGACTTCGAATTCGGTTTATTTTTATGGAATATAATCGTTTCTGAACACACATTTATTTGATTGATTCTAGTTACATAGATTTTTATTATAAATTTAAGATAAGAGCTAGGTTTTGAATGTCAATTTATTAAGGAATAATAAACGATAATATTCAATAAAAAGTTTTTTATAGTTTTATTTTCAATTTGCTATCGTATAAAGTTTGCATATTAAATACAGATGGGCTTTTGAATACAATGTTCAAAACTGTCAGTGTTGCGTTGGTGTGACTAACTCCTAGGTTTCCGTTTTAGGGATTTTTTTCTTCAAATTTGTATAGCTATATCAAATATAAAATATATAAGGGACTGGTCAGAGTAGAGACATTGGAGAATAATATTTTATACGATTTACAGTGCAATACACTCGCCGATTATTTTAACGATTTAAGCAAGACAGTATAATTACTAGATTGAAAACTATTACAGAGATGGGACACACACACTACAATTACAAATAGGAAAATCATAAGTAATAAAAATTGACATATATTTATTTGGTTGAAATTTGAAAATGAACTGTCAAGAAGAAATCATATTAGATAATGTTTTATTTTTAAATCGTGTCATAATTATTAAAGTTTAGTATAAGAGTAATCAGTACATTAACAGACTAAATATCTAGTTGATCTTAGGCCCTCTCTCCTTTTTAACTAGAAGTTTTGGAACTTGCTTCACTTGCTGCTTGGCACATGGCAGTATTCATGCATGTTGCTATTCTCACGACGTTTTCCTTCACCGCCGTGATCAGCTCGAGATGAATTATAAACACATGAAAATTCGGTGTTTGCTGTGAATTAGGAATCCCGTCTTCTAGCCCTAAAGTTGAAAGGAATTGAAGTCGTGAGAGTCGGGAGTTAAATCGCCAGTAAATTAATATAGACAGCACAAATTTGAGTCCTACAATAAACATTAAAAAAGAGAACGAAGTACCCACAACAAATACTAAAGGTTTTGGATAAGTAGTATTTGTAATATATATCTTAAAAACATAGTTTTTAAGTTCAATTTAGATTAAATTAGAACATTAACATTAATTCCAAAGTTCTGCGAAGTTAACATTGCATTAATCATGTTCCCTGACGTGTTAATATCCCGTCTAATTGATTTAGTTTGCGGTTATTCGTAACGAGTCGTTGCTTGTTTTTGCTGGACATTAATATGCTATATCATCTCCAAGTTAAATTATATAATACGTACTAACATATCAACCACATAAGCCACCATTGCCCAAAGTTTTGACCTTGTAGCTAATGGGCAAATATCGAGTTGGTTTGATGATAATTGTTCAGTATAGTGTTCAAGCCTTATAAAGTAAATGGAGGCCGCAATATTGTACATTTATTAATAATTTTGGTCGACATTTTTTTTTTAATTTATTTAACCACGGGAGTAAAACTAAATATTAGTTTGTTCCGATATTAAAATATTGCATACGTTACATTTTTATTTTTTATTTCAAATAGTTTGTATATAAAATAAAAAATAAAAGTTAAATCATTTAGTAAAAAATAAAGTTAGATCATTTAACTGTCCTATTTAAAAGGAGCTGTCCTATTTAAATGGCTTACAGGAAACCAGTGGTTAAACCATTTTTTTCCTGTCCACAAGGTCACGGAAATCACGAAAGCCATAATTCTGCGATTGATTTTATTTCAGATGTGTCTGATTGGCATCCTAGGCCCCGTTTATATGCTAAATGGAATTAAAGTGCATCTTCTTTTGCGCACATACTTGTACTATCCTACAATAAATCCCGTAAACATACATAACATTTTATGAATGTATCGACGACTGGAAGAATCAATTGTACATTTCTAGTAAGTTTATTGTTCAATTTTAATACATGTAGTTTGACATACAAGGTTTGAATCTTTAGTAGTATTTCTAATATCATTACAAAGGAATGTTTTTGTACAAATAGCATTATCTGTACAAAAGTAAATCCCGAGAAGCTTTCACTTGTAAGAGGCTCTAGATTTGTCCAGCAAATATTAGTTTAGCATGAACAACCTTACTATGTTTCATCTAGACATTCGCCCTCTGAAGTATGTGTAATAAATAAATATTTTACATAATTCTCTAGACATTTTGTCTTTCGAAGATTGACTTTATAAAATACTGGTAGTGCCCGTGAATTTATTCACAGTCATTTCAGTTTGTAGCTGTAAGATTCTTATTGTTACTGATGTAAAATAAAATGTTATTGCTGGATAGTCGGTTCAACGTGTTCAGATTTTATCTCATATTATTACAAACAAATAAATCTTTATACATAATATTATTACGTACGACTCGGTCCGCACGGTCCACGCTAAAATTATTTTTATTGTTATAATAAAACATCCCACCTTATAATGGAAAGCAGTTGTTTTCAATGATTCCTAAAAGGGTTTGATTTCCAAAGATACATTATTAGTACACCTCCACACCATCTATAGAGATGGTATTTTAAATTTCAAGTCTCTTACTTAAAAAAACATAGGCTTAATCAGTGTGTGATTTATTTTTCGCAGGGATTTATATATGTGTGTGTGTTAACTAAAGCCTTTAATCGATTGAGTCAATAGCATATCTTCACTTGTCTTGTTGAGGACGATACTAACTAATACACTAAAATTTATATGAAGTTAGTTGTCGATCGCGGCTTTGTACGTTTTTTAGGGGTAGGTATAAAAAATACCCTACGTCCAATACATAATACCAAACGTAATCAAGTAAGTTCAACGGTTTGGTCGTAAAAGAGTAACAGATAGACTGAGATATTTTCGCATCTATAACATTGCTTTTAAAAAAAATAATTACGTAATTATAACCGTAGTCAAAGATACTTAAAATATTTTTGTTAATTGATTGGATAAAGTCATAGAATACAAATGATTATTATTCAAGATAATTTTTGGTTTCGTCGAAATCGTTGACGTTTGACACGAAAGAGAAAATCCTTGGCAAGTAATCAAAGGTTGTAAAAATATGTCGGATAAACACATAAATGTGTTCATGTAAGTCAACAAAAACTTAGCTAAAAACATATAACATATACAAATATTTACATGTATTCGAAATGTGAATATTTTCTGTATAAATGAATAATAATAATAAAATATACTATGTTAATAGAGGTCACATACAGACATCGTATTTTATATTAATTCTCTGAATTGTAAACTTTTATATAAATCTAATATTTGGCAACAATTCTTAAAAAACAAAACAAGATGACGTATATATGTATGTCGCAGGCGTTAAGCTTAATTATTCAATTATCAGCCTAGCCTTTTTACTAAGCAACTTGTTACACTGCAGAATGTGTATTATTTTTATTCTAGTATTTTTAAGGGGTTACGTTCATCGGCAGCCTATATGTCGGCCTGATCTTTACACGCTAAATTAAATAAAAAAAAATGGTTCAAAAACTAAGACTAATTCAGTTTGAGAGAATTACTAACAAATTCATAAATTTTAATTGCTGAAATACTCAAAGGTATTAATAACTAAGAATAGAATTAAAGACACCAAACTTGAAAAAAAACGTTCATATTTTAATGTTTATCTCAAACTGAGGTTAATGAATGTTTTAAAAGCTAACAAATATAATTATTTTTATTTTCCGGTGATTCTAATTCAAATTACTTCATTATATCTAACAGAAGATGTATTGGCTGAATGTCATTCAGGTCGCGCTGATTGTACGTCGTCATTTAGTAAATTGGCTAGGCTATTGTTTGAATGGCTAATTAAAGTTCTTTGCAACATAATGGCAGGCACAGTGAAACATAAACGAATCTATGCTTAAAATTATAATATAGTCAAAGATCTAATGTTCAATTATTGGTATTTTATTAAAAAATAACATTGTTTTATATTTTTAGGTACAGCATTTGTTTCGAATAATAATTACGGTTTTAATTAAAACAAATTGGATGATTATATATTGTAAACAGCGATATGTTGGCATAACGATGTTTTAATTACCTTCGTGATGGTGAATTTAAGTGGTATAACATATACTTACTTATATTAAAAATCTGTGTGTCAACAAATCATGCTTATTTAAGTACGTTTAATTCTTAATCAGTTATGACGTTTTTGTTCCGCTGAATTTCTTTCGCCGGTTCTTCTCAGGTCAGGGTATTTATTTTCCGAACCGGCGGTAGTGTTTAATTTGACAATCAATAAGTAAGTGTAATGCTTCTATATTGAGTAAGAAATTTGATTTGATTCAGGTTTTCAATTAAAATGTATAAAAACAGGAATAAAGATATTTATAGATGCTTAACTATTTGTATGTACAATATACCTAGAGTTATTATTATGAATGATCAAAATCGAAATTTAAAATATTCTTTGACTTTTGAATCGTAATGTCAGTGTGGAAATAAATGTAAAGCTACCATCGATTCGGAAAGTGGATTCTACCGAGAAGAACCATCAAGAGACTTAGTAGTTACTATTCCACCATTTTAATCACAGAGAACGTCAGTAAAGCACAATTAATCTTTTATACATCCTGTCTAGAAATCAACAAATCCTAAGTCCATACTTTTGTATGTATTTTTGACGATAAATTTAAATGTATTAATTGGTCAGTTTAAAAATAGCTGTAGAATCTTAATATAGAAACAATTACCGTACCCCAGGAACGTATTAACTGTGCGAAATTGGAAACTAAGTCATTAGTTTACCTTCCGTCCTCGAGTCTATACAATAATTGTCACCATTACTTTCCAAAAGATCTATATTATTGTGAATATACGTATCTTTGTATCTCACGAGAAATATACTATTAAATAAATAAAATATATGGAATATTCGATTATATATTATACTATAATATATAGCGAATTGCATATGATTATACGAATTTATATGTTACCTTGTATTTACTTACACTGGCTCTCTCACTCTTTAAACACGTATATATATATCAAGTGTTGCCGTCAACCCTATTGCCGGTTCTTGGTTTATATCAATCATGATTATGGTCGAGCAATTAAGTTTCAAAATATCAACGGCAGAAGCGTAGTTAATTATAAAATTTATTTATTGTACACATCTCACAATAAATCTTATAAAATAATGGCACAAGTTCGTGAACAAATGTTTTTTTTCTGCTGACCCTACCAAATAACGTTAGCAGCGTATTTATAGGGCTTAAGCTAGATTCTTTTGGACTCATTTACACGAAACTAAGGATTTGGCTTTTCGACCTTGATACATATGGCTCAATTTCCAAGTGACACAGTAAACGGAATGGCTGCTCGGTCTTGTACAACTTCCTATTGCTTGTGATATATCCGGAACAAACATGTCAATTAAAAGAAACTTGGATGTAAACAATGTATTCGTTTTCTTCTCACAGAAGTTCTAAGTGATCCAGACGCTCAGTACTTCGTGTTCTGTTGTCTGTCATAATATATTTTAATTCATTTACGATGCTGTTTGTTTAGCTTTTTAGTGTACCGTTGTGTGAAATTGTTTCAATTAGGTTATTAGTCTTAATACAAGTTGTTTTTACTAATATATTATTTATTTATTTATATTTTTAGTAAAGTAAAGTAAGTTAGCCAAGAAAGGTTTTGGAGCCAATTCCACCAGTCTGCTCCCATGCGGGTGCCATCTCGTCTATATTATTGTTATAAATTTTTATTGCGGATTTATTAGATATATTTGGTTTAAGAAAATTGAAAATAATTATTCAATTATCTTAATCCTAGAACATGTAAATAATGTACCATTTATACAAATATTAATTTAAAGAATAAATTTTACAATTTTATAATATTATTGTTAAGAAACCTTGCCAAAGGTCATTATAAAAGTAGCTAGCTGGCTTCTAGAATAACGTATTTTAATTTTAATTTGTACGTACGTCCATTCCCTTAACGCTTGACGCTTTCACTCAGTGACTTGTAGATCTTACTTTGAATAATATTATTCAATTTGAAATAAAATTTAAATAAAACTAAATATTATATTTTATTACAAATAGTTATGAGAGAAATAAATATACTGAAAGTAGTATCTATCTATCGTCTTAATCTGATAATCATTATTGATTTTGCAAGCTATGTCAGTAGTACTAGTTTCTCATTTTATCTTTTGAAGTCGCTCTAAGCGTATCTTGCTTATAGCATGATCAGCTACACTCAGAGCCTGAATTTGTTGACTAGTCCCAAAGTACTTACTTTACTTGG
Source organism: Vanessa atalanta (assembly GCF_905147765.1). Classification (NCBI taxonomy): domain Eukaryota; kingdom Metazoa; phylum Arthropoda; class Insecta; order Lepidoptera; family Nymphalidae; genus Vanessa; species Vanessa atalanta. Next base: position 1,108,957 of record NC_061871.1, read on the forward strand.
TGGTAGGGCTTTGTGCAAGCCCGTCTGGATAGGTACCACCCACTCACCAGATATTCTACCACCAAATAACAGTACACTGTATTGTTGTGTTCCGGTTAGAAGGGTGAGTGAGCCAGTGTAATCACAGGCACAAGGGACATAACATCTTAGTTGCCAAGGTTGGTGGCGCATAGGTGATGTAAGGAATGGTTAATATTTCTTACAGCGCCTTTGTCTATGGGCGGTGCTGACCACTAAACACCAGGTGACCCATGTGCTCGTCCGCCAACAAATGCCATAAAAAAAAAGTAGAAGCATTAGCTAGTCCTTGTTTGATTAAAAAACCTATTTTTTAACTATACAGACATCATTGTTTTTTGCCGGTAGATTATTTGTTAAGTGGATCTGTATTAACTATTAACTCCTACATTTCTTGGGGTCCGAAAAGATCGTTCCCATCTTACACGGCACAAATATGAAATTCCTATTATTTATCTTGATATGATACGATAACATTTACTCTTGTACATTTCGTGATATAAAAAAAGCTCTCTTCTATCTTTGATTCCCCAATTAGGATATCTTTATGCGCCAACGTCTATTATTTCTCGAATGAATATTTGTTCAAAATTTTTATCACAACATTTAAATAACTATGTTTGCAATAAATAAAGACACCGAAAAATATTCATGATAAATATGTTAGTTTATTTGATAAGACAATCGTTCTGTCTTTTATTTTATTACAAAAGATATCCCAAGCGATTTCCACAGACCATTACATTTATCATATGATCGGCGCCGATTGTTCAACGAATGTGTTCATTCGTCATTCGGTTTATAGCCACTAAACTACAAGCTATTTACACAATAAATTATTATTCTGTTTACGTATTGTGTTTGGGAATTTCCATAGTGAAATTTCATTGAAGTATTTGAACATAAATTTGTATTATCGTTTTTATAGTTCAAGATAAATTTTGCATCTAGAAGAACCTTTTGTCTATTAATCAGTTTGAATGTATACATAGGATACTTAAATTATTAATATAATATTCAAATGCATCACATTTATAAACTTCATGTAAAATTGATTGTATATACAGGGTTATTTGTAATTCGACGTATTCCCGTTAGGAGGTGATAGGGGAGATTATCTGCGATAATTTTAACCCCCATATGCGTGATGCAAAAGTGAACCATTTTTAAGTTATCGCGTTAACCCTGTATAATATGCTTAAAAAAATTATAATGAAAGTATATATTGATGAATATTTAATTTAGTCTTGTAAAACGACGATTGAGAACTGCTCGCATTAGGATACTTGGAAAAATGGGATTGATGTTTATAAGTCTATTTTTTTTTTAATATTATAATATTTCGTAGAAAAAGTATAAAAAATAATAACTAAAAAACTTTTAATATGTATGTGAACGGTATGTGATGTGAAAATTATATCGATGTAGATATATGGAATAAATCAAAGATTCAAAGATCGGAATATTTCACGTTAATTCAGTTATCAAGTTACGACCGTGACGAATGTTTCTGTCAGGAAATCGAGTTGATCTTTTTACACAGCCTTCAAATTAATTGTTCTCGTGAATTCGCCGATAAAACCATTAGTTTCCGTTTTCATTCCAATGCAAGCGGTCGAAAAGATCGTTATATTTTATTCGATTCTATATTTGAATCTTTATTTATTGATTATCATTTACTTTCTATGTTTAAATTAATATTTAGACCCGCTTAAATAATTGTTAATGGTGGTTGAATTCATTTGATATGATTTTTCTAATATTGTATAGTATTCAGTTCAATATCAAACCAGATGGTCAAATAGCCTACCTGATGCTATGTTATCGTTAACAAACATTAACAACCTGTAAATTAGCCATGCTGGGCTAAGGCCTCCTCTCCCTTTTCGGAGAAGGTTTTGAAGCATATTCCACCACACTGCTCCGGGCTAAAACCTCCTCTCCATATTGTTTTTGTTTTTGAAGGTTTTGGAGCAGAATCCACCACTTTGCTCTAATGCGGGTTGGTGGATACACATGTAGCAGAATTTAGTTGAAATAAAACACATGCAGGTTTCCTCACGATGTTTTCCTTCAACGCCGAGCACGGGATAAATTTTATAAACACAAATTAAGCACATAAAGAATCAGTGGTGCTTGCCTGGGCTTGAACTCGCAATCATCAGTTAAGATGCACGCGTTCTAACCAGTAGGCCATCTCGGCTCTCTATATTTGGAAGGATTTTTTTACAAATCAAATCAAAATATACTTTATTCAAGTAGGCTTTTACAAGCACTCTTCAATCGTCATTTAACAAACTATATTAATTGAAGCTACCACCGGTTCAGAATGTAGATTCTACCGAGAAGAACGACCAAGAAACTCAGGAGTTACTCTTTTTTAACATTTAAAAATACGGTCGTGTTAGTTGAATATAATTATACAAGATTTTTAACTTTCCTGGCCGGAAAATAGCAACAATTTTTCTTTTTTTTTTGTTCTTCAATCTGAAAGTTGTACATTATTGAACCCGTGTGAAGCCGGGGCGGGTAGCTAGTTAATGCATATATTCTTTAAATATCTAAAATATGAAACTATTTTAGAGAAATATTTGTATAATAAATGTATTAAGCTTATTTATATAAATAATTGAATTTAAAATACATAGAAGAATTAGTTCTTTTATAATTTGAGTTAAATTATTTTATGTTAAAAGTTTTGGGCTTATTATCTGTACGGTTAAAAAAGATGGCGGTAAGCGACATTATTTTATACTTTCCTGTATAACTTCCGCTACTTTTCTCAAAATAACTTCCTATTAATAATCACATTATATTATAAATAAATAAATAAATAAATATTGGACAACATCACATACATTACTCTGATCCCAATGTAAGTAGCTAAAGCACTTGTGTTATGGAAAATCAGAAGTAACGACGGTACTACAAACACCCAGACCCAAGACAAGATAGAAAATTAATGAACTATTTATACATCGATTCGGCCGGGAATCGAACCCGGAACCTCAGAGTAGCGTATCCATTAAAACCGGTGTACACACTACTCGACCACGGAGGTCGACAAATATTATATAAGTATTATATTTAGAGCATTACCACATTTAAAAAAACCCTGTATACGTCATCAAAAACATGAAGACTAAAATACGACAAATAAAAGAGTACGTTGTTCGTGTGTGTTTGAAAAGTATTTTGTTTGCAGCCCCATTGCTTCTAAAAGTATCGGATTACCGCATTGGAAACAGTCTCTTAATGGAACACTTAGTTTTAAACAAACGGACCCGCTGATGGATTATTTGTAAATAGAACTAGAGGTGCTATTTTTATTAATTTGTTTATTTTACTCTTTGAAATTAAATTAAACTAATCAATTAATTCAATTCGATTTTCATAAGTTGCTTGTAAGGTTTCTGTCGAGGTTCTGAGGTCAAATCCTGCTGCGGTAAAAAAAGTTGCGTTTTTCGCTTAAAATATTTTTACAAGCATCTCGAAGTTAGTAATTTGGCTACGTATTGTTATCTGTGTTTGCACATACACGTTATCCGTTAAGAGACGCCAACGTAGCTGAGGACATAATCGTAATCATTATCGTCATCTGTTTGTATTCGTTGTTTCAGAATGAGGTGAGATAGAATGTTGGTAGTGTTACATTTCAGTGTATCGGGTTCAGAAGTTTCAACTCTTATACCTCTCCAATCGTTATTATCGTTCAACTGGGATTCTAAATATGTATATACTATACATGTAGTAGGCGCGTTTGAACTGATTTATGACACTGAGATAATATTTCGTACGTAGTTTCCTTATTGAGAATAGATACAATGACATTAATTCGTCTAGACAATGCAGTTGATGGTAGGGCTTTGCGGAAGCCACTAAGAGTGGGTACCATCTATTAATTACATATTTTTTTCCAAACATCACAATCAAGCTCTTTTCTTGCAGATTCCCAAGTCAGCGAATGTTGGTTCCACAGAATGCAGAAAATACTTTAAATATATTAATTGTTTTGGATATCGAGGTAATGTTGATAAAAATTGGAATCCTGACGCGATGGTGACGAGAAATTTAACAGCCGGTATAAATCGAAATAATTCCTTCGATTATTCCCTGGAAAAGATGCGGAAGTAGTTACAGTGTGGTATTAGATATCTACGTAGAATACGCTTAAGGATCGATTCGATTATCGATAATTCTAGGCGCTCTAGGTTAAAATAAAGGAGCTGGTACTGGGAAGCTCCCATAGATAAGACCAGTACTCTTGAATTTACGTCTTGTATAATTTCAGGCGATGAGCCGCTTAAATTATCTCTCAGCGCTTATAAAATTATTTCAAAATCAAACAATAAATAAAACTATCGATGAAAACATTTATGCCTTGTATGATCATTAATGTGATCAGCTATTGGGAAGGATACTTCAGGCATTAGTAGTATTGAATTGGAAGGGATTGCATGGAATTAACGCAGGTCAGCCTTTGTGAGACTTATGAGCGTGTGACGTTTGTGGCCTGTTATCTTGGACCCATAATGGCGGTTAGTCGGGTGACCATAATGATAATATATATCAAATACAAACTAGGATATCCATGCTTGATCTTTTATTTATGTTATTTTATAATATATCATAGGATCGGTGGTGGAATTTTATTTATAAGAGAAACAAATATATTAGCATTTTTTTTTAAACAAAGAAGAGAAGTACAGCTATATATAGAAAATAGAGAAGAGAAACAAATACAGCTACTACATAATATTATACACAGTGACATTTATTTACACAATATTAATTATCTAATTAAAATTACTTTTTTTATAATTTTTTTTATAACAAGAATTTAGAATTAATAGTTGAACACCCAAAAATATAAGTCTTATCTCGTGCGATATTTTTCCAAAAATATATTTTAATAAGTATACTTTTCTGACCACCTGTATGAATAAAGATCGAAATTTTGGATTTCAAAGATCATTCTAAAATAAAAATGTCAAGTAAAAATTCGCGTTATTTATCGAATAATTTTGAGACCGTCCTCAATATCATAATTTTACAGTTCACCTAAATTGTAATAACCATAGTTCTGGCTCTTAGCAGTAATTCGGTTTAGCGGTAATTGCGACCACCAATATTAAATAGATGCGATAAAATTTAACACGACAGTACTAAAATTTTATTTTATGTCTGCTAATGGGTATGGAACACCGATATATAGCATACATTTGATCTTTAGGGATGTAAACGGATAATTTTGTATAAAACGATTTTTAAGAGGAGTAATACTTAAAAATGAAACTAATTACAACACAGACCAACGTTTTTATCTCCATGAAACTAATTTGATTTAACAGATTATTTTATTTTAGGTTTGATGATTGTTGAATGTGGACGCCGGGACTTGCGCGTACATGGTGTAATCGAAAGATCCTATCGGCACACACTTTGCGTAGTATAATTTTATATAACATGACGTGGTCGTATACCGAATTTATGGAGAATAAGACCTTTTGTAATAAGCAACACCTAATCGGATCGGATTTAAGATGTCCATATGTCTAAATTACTTTACACAATAATACCTTCTTTTATTTCTCTGGAAAAACGCGTTACGCGTTTCCCCCACGTGGAAGTGGGGAAGTGGAAGACGTGGTGTGGGGTATGTCTAATACCTACCCTAATTTACTATTTAACAGTTAATTTGGTGGTAGGACATTGTGCAAGCCTGTTTTAGTAGGTATAATCTAATAACCGCATATTCTAACGACAAACAGCAATAGTCTGTAGTATTGTGTTCCGGCATGCAAGGTGAGTTAGCCAGTGTAATTGCAGGCAGAAGAGGTATAACAATTTAGTTCCCAAGATTCGTAGCTCATTTGTGATGTAAGATTGGTTTATATTTCTTATACTACAGATATCAAAATTAAAAAAAATCAATATACTTTTTATTTTACACCAGTAAACATAAAGTTGAATCACATTTGAGAAAGATGCGCAAGAGGCGGCCTAATCGCTAAACAGCGATCTCTTCCAGGCAACCTTAGGGTAGAGGAAAGAAAAAGATATAGAAAGAGGTAGGGGTGTACAAGGCAGATATAAACATAATATATTAATACATTACAGTGAAATCATAATATATTTAAAATAAAATAATGTACAGTACCTGGTAGCTAACAAGCATACATACATGTATGTATCTCATTAGATATAAATTATATATAAAATTAAACTAAAATTCTCACGAACAAAATACAACATTAAAGTGCAAGATAGTATTGTTTCAGATATCTACAGGCGGTCATAACTAATTACCACTAGGTGACCCTTTTGCAAAACTGTCTACCTATGGCATTAAAAAAATTAAAGTTAAGTTTTAAAACACTGAGTTATTTCCACTTAAATTATTATAGCATCAACTTTTATGACAAATATCATATTTTTTAATAAACATAACATACACTTATTGCCTAATACAAGAACGAATATCATTCCTGCATTTGTAACGATGAAAAATGTTCAAACTCTAATGTATCGTGTTATGATAGAATATTAAAAGAGCACGTCTAATAACTACCCTAATTTACTATTTACCAGTTAATTTGGTGGTAGGGCTTTGTGCAAGCCCGTCTGGGTAGGTATCACCCACTCATCAGATATTCTACCGCCAAATAACAGTACACTGTATTGTTGTGTTCCGGTTAGAAGGGTGAGTGAGCCAGAGTAATCACAGGCACAAGGGACATAACATCTCAGTTGCCAAGGTTGGTGGCGCATAGGTGATGAAAAGAATGGTTAATATTTCTTACAGCCCCTTTGTCTATGGGCGGTGGTGACCACTTACCATCAGGTGGCCCATATGCTCGTCCGCCAACAAATGCCAAAAAAAAATTAATAGAGCAACATTTTTTTTTTAATGTTCATTCCAATATTACTATAAGTAGAGTTTTGGTAGACTGTGCTTCAGTATTTCATTGGTAGAATTTTGGAAAGAAAAAAACAATCTATGCCAAATAGTTTAAAAAAAACCACACGACACATTTCATTTTTAAATTTCGAATTCAGTGTTCTCACAATATACTAAACTATAAAAATGTATTCAACGTTTTGAATTTAAAAAAATATTATTGTAACTAATGTATGAGTCTACTGAAGCAATAAATCGCAAGCATTTTGCAGCCTTAACTTTTTCCTCGGATTAATTCACTAAAGTGCGAACTTTGGCCGTAAATAAAATCGCCTTTTTGCTTTAACTAGGGCTAGTTTTAAGGGAAATATACTTACAGCTGTTTAAGACTGTGTATATTATATGTCGCGACATATTAATAAAAATGCATTAAAAAGTTAAAGAAGTAATTGGACGAGATAATAGGTCACGTGATGGCAAGTGTTCACCACCACCCATAGACTTGAGAGATATTAACCATCTTTTACATCGCTAATACCCACCAACCTTGGGAACTAAGATGTTATGTCCTTTGTACCTATAGTTACACTGGCTCACTCACCCTTCAAACCGGAACACAACAATACCAAGTATTGCTGCTTGGCGGAAGAATATCTGATGTGTTGGTGGTACCTACCCAGACGTCTTTGCACAGAGCCCTACCACTAATATATCCTGACGTAAGTACGTAGTAAGCATTCCTTACAACACCAATATGCTACTCACCTTGGAAACAAATCTGTTATATCTCTTGTGCCTATAGCTGCACTCATGTAGGTGTACTCATTCTTTTAACCATCAGTAGACTTAGGTAGGTAGGCAGTAGTATATCTGCTGACTGGGTAGACGGTAACAAGCAAACACACATTCTTACATACATGTGATTACCGGATTTTCTGAAAGATATTCAAAGATATAAGACCATTAGACCTATATTTAGCATGACAGGAACTATGGTAACATAAAGATTAAATCTTTCGAATTCGTCTAGCCGTTTCGGAGTTACGTCAAACATGGAACTTTTTCTTCTGTTGAAATCGGTCAAGAAAATCTATCTTATTACTATTGATAAGGTGGATAGCAGAGAACTTTGGTGCACCACGGAAGAGTATATATATTATATTCAGCGTTGGATAGCGATTGACTGAAAAAAGAGAAGAATTGAGAATCAGACCTAAATTTCCCATCGTCATTTCCTTTTCATCATCATTTTCATCACCAGTGGTTGCATCTTAACCGATGATTACGGGTTCAAATCCAGGTAAGCACCACTGAATTTCTATGTTGATGATTTCCTTCACGGTGGTGAAGGAAATCATCAAAAGTTTCAATGAAATTCTGCCACATGTGTATCCACTAACTCGCATTGGAACAGCGTCGTGGAATTGCCTAAAAAAGGGAGAGGAGGCCTTAATCCAGCAGTGGTTCGTTTACAGGCTGTTGCTTTATAATTAATAACGTAATGAGCTTGCAAAACATGTTAATTAGATCTTAATCTATGTATAAGTTCATTCATCCTTTAGTCAATCAGTTAAAGCTAATTATATGAGCATTTGAAATTAATTTCAATTCACAAAGCCATAGTGGTTAAAGTTTAAGAGTGTGTGTGTCATGTTTGTGTGAGTGAGTTTGTGAACGTTTGCATAGATAAATTGACTTCACAACAATACAAAAGATATATATTTGTATGTACATATTAGTGTTATTTTTAATCACTACCGGAAGTTGAGCTGGTGACGGGTCCTTATGCAGCTCTTCTGTGTGAGTATCAACCATCACCATAATCAATTATATTTAACGGCATAAATATGTCTTGGTTCGATGGGTGAGTAAGACATGATAATTAAATTAACGCTGGAACTTCCCAATGCCCTTATCATTCCTCTTCAACCAACATATTGGTTTTTATTATTTGGCAAAGGACCACTTGCTACGAGCAGCCAACTTCGTTCATTACTTGATAATAATGAGTTCAAAATTTTTGGATTAGTTACTTTAGTTTGTTAAATCAATGCTTAGATGTAACGCATAGATAAAAAATAAATAAATAATGTCATATTTAAATAAGTTTACGCCATCTAAGCGTGCTTCTTAAACCAGATATTAACTATTAGGGGTATTTTTTTGGGATTTAAATCGTATCACACTTAATAATAAAACATTCAAAAATACAAATAAAATAAAACGACGTTACAATCGATGACGATTATAAGTACAATGTCCGAATCCATATTTTTTGAAATACTAAATAAATATTGGACAATATCAAATACATTACTCTGATTCCAATGTAAGTAGCAAAAGCACTTGTGTTTTGGAAAATCGGAAGTAACGAACCGTCGTTGTGGTACCGACCACAAACACTCTGGGTGTTTGTGGGCGGACCAAGACAACATAGAAAACTAATTAACTTTTTCTACATCGACTCGACCAGGAATCGAACCCGGGGCCTCGGAGTGGCGTACCCATGAAAACCGGTGTACACACTACTCCACCACGGAGGTCGTCAGCTCCAATATAACTATAAATTGACATAACACATAAAGGTGTCTATTTGACAGATGAAACAAAGTGTAATGCGAATTGAATTCAAACTCGATACGGTATTTTCTAAACGGGTCTGCACAGTAGCCTATCGGGAATACATGCTGACATAATTTCCTTTGGAAACAGTTACGCCGTCGATAAAACCGTATAATGCCTTCAACAAACCGTAAGAATTCCTAAGAGCATTGTCTGAAGTTATAGAAATGGCCTATGTTGGTTTTATGTCTTAACTTACCTATATAGACGTCACACATGTCACCTGACTTCGTTCATGTTTTTTGATTAATAAACAATTGAGTAAATCATATAATCAAAAAAGCAATTCATAAATTTTATTAAAAAATGTATATAATTTATAAAACACAAGGCAGGTGGAGTACCTAGAAAATTATACTTATGAAACGACTCGACTTTTTGTAAATATGTCGATAATATTAAAAGTATATAGCACTAAAAGTATATAGACGAATTAATATTAAAAGTATATAGCACTTATGACGTTTATTCACCATAATTTTATTGTTGTTCGTTTTATACTCTGTGACTGCTGTTAACAAAAATAGTCGAAATGAGCTGAGATGGTCCAAATGATGAACTCGTATATATCTAGCGAATGTAGCCTAGACTAGCACCACTGAGCATGATTTAATTTTTTTTAATACTAAAGACAGAGACTACCAATATCGATTACCCATTATATAATTATTTCCATTCAAGTGTCATTCAGATTCTTAATCAGTGCCTCATTGCTATGTTAGATAAATAGCATTGAGGCAAATAAAAGACTTCTTACAAAATTTTATAGTTATCGATACAAAATACGTTATTATTTTTATGGACTCTTACAAATCTGGATCAAATAGAAGCCGCTTTAGTTACAAAGTGATAGTCGTATCAGAGTCAAAGAAAACTGTATGAAATATAGATTTTTCAAGAGAGAAAATCTTTGACGAAGTAGGAATAAGGACAAATGGGCTCCGTCTAAGACTTTGTAAGTTATATTGAATCAAAATACACTTTATTCAAGTAGACTCCTAAAAGTACCTTTGAAATCGACGAATACTAAGTCGACGCTTTTTTGACCGACTTCAAAAAGAAGAAGGTTATCGAATTGGTTGTATGTTGTTTGTTAACTCAAAGTTCCGTCATTTATGAACGGATTGGGAAAATTGGATTTTTTGTGCTTGGGAGGATATACTTCCAGGAACCGTCTTTAGCTAATGTTAATTTTATACTGTTATTATGCATATATTCCTGTATTGTTTAATAAGTTTTATATAGTCAATGTTTTTCACGCTTTCAAGAGTTATTACAAGAACTCTGAGAATTACTGTTTTTCAGCAAAAATAACTGATAATAGAAAGTTTAGTTTTGATAATAGAAAATTGTCTCTCCAAACAGCCTGCAAGTCATACCGATAAGAGAATATTAAGCTGTATGATTTGATTATGATAATATGACAGGGGAATGACCAAATGGGCCATCTGATGGTAAGTGGTTACCACAGCCCGTTGATAATGGCGCTATAAGAAATAAACATTCCTTACATCATCAATGTGCCACCAACCTTGGGAACTAAGATGTTATGTCCCTTGTACCTACAATTACACTTGCTCACTCATCCTTCAAAGCACGACACAACAGTACTATTTGGTGGTAGAATATCTGATGACATATATTTTTTTACAACAATCTTTTTGGAAATATCTGATGTTAGCACAAAGCTCTACAACCAAGTAAGATACATTTAAAAGTTACAAGATATATATCGGACATGGATCAACTGAGACCAGGACCATCGGCCCAAAATATTACCAGTATATTCCATCCGTTATAGTAAATCTCTCACACAAACCGGTTAAAAAAGATTCAAAATGATTGAACAGCGATGGTATACGAATCATTGGACCGAAAATTTACAATTAAACTCGTTCGAAAATCCAGTTCCAGATAACAGGAAGGTACACACCAAGAATTTAACGAATGGCTTGTTCCAACTGATGTTATAATAATTATGTGTAATTAAAAGTTTTCAACCCCTAGTAAAATAGATATGTTTTGTTTAACGTTTTGTTCTGGTTTACATGGAAACATAAAAGATTATGTCAGATATTTTTTTCTTGATATACTTATGGCTCCACTGATATGTTTTCCGTGCCTTTGTGGATCTTATTCGTTGATTTTTATTTTAGCGTCTGTATGTTTTTTATCAGTCAGTGACGATGTTAGGAATTGATTTTTTTATTGCTGTGCTGTTGTCTATGGAACAGACAAGTAAACTCAAGTGTTATTTTTGTGTTCGTAGCAAAAACAACTTCTTGTACGGTTATCATTTAAGGATTATTGATAACGATGGATAAAATGTATTTAATAATTATATTATTTTTATATAATTTATTTATTTTCAAATTTGGAACATTAGAAAATAAATTTCTGTATGTTATAAAATATGAACATTTAATAAGTAAACACATTATTTTTGGTTTACATTAACAGCATGTACATTTCCCTTCATTTGAGGAGAAGGTTTTGGAGCATATTCCACCACACTGCTCCAATGCGGATTAGTGGAATACACATGTGGCAGAATTTTGTTGAAATTAGACACATGCAGATTTTCTCACGATGTTTTTTTTTACCACCGATCACGATATGAATTACAAACGCAAATTATGCACATGAAAAGTCAGTGGTGCTTGAACTCGAAACCATCGGTTTAGAAGCACGCGTTCTAACCACTGGGCCATCTCGGCTTGGTCTCATTTTACGGTTTAATATTTTAAATTTATTTATGAAGGATAAGCTAACAAAATTAATAAAAAATACAGTTTATTTCAATTTAACTGTATAATTATATTATAGCATTGAATTAATATAATCAACTCAATTATCATAGGGGCGGACTTTTTCCAACCCGTTCTAAACAAGTTAACCGTATTATTTGTGATTGTATTATAGCGATTTATTATATAAGTTAAATGTAGTAATTTTTTCTCATATCATATATATTTTCTACTAGCCGTGCAGATAGGACATCTCATCGGAAACTTTATGAAGAAAAGTTTACTGATAAACAGAAGCTTAAATAGCAATTATTACCTTTTACTCATGAATATAAGCCAAATTGAAATGTTGTAATCATTGAAACAGGGAATCTCATATAAAAACTTCCATCCCCAATTACGGAGGAACCGTTGGGTAAAACTTTTTATTCATAAAACGAAACCTCTGTTCTATACTAATATTTATCCTAAGTTTCACTATTTTAGGTGATGATTATTAAAAAAAACTTTTTCAACTGTTTTTAATTAATATAAGCCTCGTAAATTATCAAATTTCTAAAATCAAAAATGATGATTTTCTGTACAAAGTTTCATCCACCATGTATCACCCTTAACAGATGATTTTTTAAATATCCTTTCTTAATGCTCATCTACGTTATATAAGAAAATATTATGCCCGTTTCTTGCGTTAAACAGTACGTCGTATGTCTAGCAATCACTTTAAAATAATTTTAAATAAGTGGTCTACAAAACAAATGTGCTAAAACCAAAACTTTCAATTTTAGACATTTTAATATTCACACTTTGTCATTTGCACTTATCAGTATTTCATAATTCTGTCTCCTTCTATCTTATTTCAAAGACTATATTTGTCTCAATTAACATCAAGGTGAACTTGAATGGGTTAATGGCAGTCATTACTCATAGTAAAAATAACAAATCACGATAAACGCACGTACATATATAATTTTACTTGTGTTATTCGCACTCGCGATTCTTAACTGAACTGTTTTATTATTTTTTATCATTTCACAACTTTAGCTTCTAAAACGTATAAGTAATGACAGTCTTATCAAGTAATCTGGATAAATAACTTAAGTAAGATTAACTTAACCCAGTCAGAAGGCACTTTAGGCTTTAATAAATCATATAGTTTAATTTTAGTGTCCAAAGTATTAAGTAAGCATCAGTGAATTTTTCTAGTGAATTTTTAATAAAGTCATCTCAGTTGACATTGTTAATACATCTACACAAAATGTTGAGTAAGTGAAGTTAAACTAAAATTCACAAAAACTGTTGTCCTGAATAATTACAAACTAGGCGTGTTTGTTTTCTAGATCATCGATATGTGCATAAAAAGATCTGTATATATTAAATATTTTGTTATATAAACATTATGCGTGACCTCTACAATTACCTAATGCAATTATCTCTTGTTATTATTAATTAATTATAAAAAAAATCGCGTATTGAATTAGTATTTGTTGAATATAAAAAGTTATATCAATTATTATAAATAAACTATTCGCGAGTCTAGGCGTATTTTGTGTATTCGGAGGCTATTTGAGATAATTAAAATGACTATTTTAATAATAAACACGTCTGCGTATTATGGAGTAATTTAGTAAATTCGAATTGACGTCAAATTAAGAGGTTGCATTGTGAGTGAATCTTTATTAGTTACAAGGAGTCAGAGACTTATTAAGTAGTGCTTTAGGCCAATACCAATACCACCAACACCCGCTAATCACATATTCGACCCCCAATCTGCAATACATAGCGTAGTTGTTTTCCTATTTTAATGGTGAGCGAGCCAATGTTACTACGGGCAAAAGGAACAAATCATCATAGTTCCAAAGGTTAGTGGCACATTAGCAATCTAAGGAATGGTTATTATTTCTAACAGCGCGAACGTTTATGGTCAGTGGTGACCACTCAACGTCAGGTAGCTGATTTGACCATCCGTTTATTATATTATTTGTGCTTATTTTTAACATGAAAACCAAGATGGTCGAATAGTTAGAATGCATGCATCTTGACCAATTGCGGGTTCGAATTCAGGAAAGCACCACTGAATTTTTTTGTTAAAAATAATACACCTGTACTCGGTGGTAAAGAAAAAAAAAACAGAAAGGAAACTTAAATGTTTCTAATTTCAATGAAATTCAACATTCGAGCAGCGTGGTGGAATAAGAATTAAGCCGAGATGGCCGAGTGGTTAGAACGCGTTCATCTTAACCGATGATTTCGGGTTCAAACCCAGGCAGGCACCACTGAATTTTCATGTGCTTAATTTGTGTTTATAATTTATCTCGTGCTCGGCGGTGAAGGATAACATCGTGAGGAAACCTGCATGTGTCTAATTTCAACGAAATTCTGCCACAAGTGTATTCCACCAACCCGCATTGGAGCAGCGTGGTGGAATATGCTCCAAACCTTCTCCTCAAGGGAGAGGAAGCCTTTATCCCAGCAGTGGGAAATTTACGGGCTGCTAATGCTAATGTAATGCTAATGCCTTCTCCTCAAAGGAAGAAGAGGACAGAGCCCAGTTGTAGAACATTCACATGTATATTTAATTATATTCCATTGGGAGAGACTGCATCAAATTAACAAAAACAACAATAAGAAAACGAGTAGTTTAATTAATATCCATTTGAGAATGTTCGCAGAAACAATTCCAGGAAAAACGAATACAGAAAGATATATTAGAAAATATTACACATTTCGCGATCTCATTCATATAAAACGAATCCCTACTTTACCGACTCAAGGTCAGCAACGACGAATGATATCCTAATTTTATACTTACAAATGAACAGCACGTGTTTCTCATAATGAAGACAAATAAATTATGTCAATATGTACAAATATATATTTCGATGTATGTTTATACAATAGTTAGATTAATGAATATTTATCTTATCAAATACAATATCAGGATATAACTTCATTCATTTCTTAAAATTTTAGTATGTGATGATACTGAGAAATTTATTCAAGTAGGTTTATAAAAGCACTTTTGAATCGTCATATTAAAGCTATCACCGAGAATGCTCCTACCGTCATATTGTTCACCTAGAAGGGGAATACATACGTCGAACTTGGGTTGCTGTATATAATTTTAGTTATATAATATTCGTAACAACTGAAAAATATGATTTTTATAGTAATTTTTATAGTATATAGTAATATGAAAAATTACAAAAATAAAAGTAACTATTTTTATACGTAGAAGTAACATACACTAGTTTTACCGTTTTGGTAAAACTAAATGTTTGTTTTTCTGCCTTTTAAGACATAACATCTTAACTTTTATACGTAAAAATTGGCACAAGGATAGTTTGGGAAGCAAAAACGGACAAACATTTTATCCAAATTGAACAAATAGAACGGAATCGAGTTTCGAATACATGTTACGTATTAAATAAACGCAAGAACACAATGTATTTATTGTAATTAAATAAATATCTTCGTAATGAGAGTGCTTTTATTAAATTAGTTATCATTGAATCAACGTCGTACATTCTATCGTATGTATCACTTTCGAAATTAAATATTATATTAATACTAGCTGAACCGGCGGCTTCTTCCGCTCGAAATTTACAAAATTTTATCAATAGCATACAAATCGTCAGAACAAATTATACCCCCTCAATTAAAAAAAATCTTATATACTTCTGGGATTAAAACCACCTCCCTACCAAATTGATCTGAATCGGTTCAGTAGTTGATACGTGAACAGGTAACAGACAGAAATACTTTCACATTTATAATATTGGTATAAATTGGATGAAATTTAATGAAATCAAAATTCATGAAATACCTTTTCAGAAAAACGAGATTGGCTATGTGAAAACCCACCGGGGTACCACTCACTCATCAGATAGTCTACCGCAAAACAACAGTACTCAGTATTGTTGTGTTCCGGTTTGAAGGGTGAGTGAGCGAGTGTAACTACAGGAACAAGGGACATAACATTTGGTGGTTGGTGGCATATTGGCGATGTGAGGAATGATTAATATTTCTTACAGCGCCATTGTCTATGGGCGGTGGTGGGTTACCAACAGGTGCCCCATATGCTTGTCCGCCAATATATGCCATAAAATAATAATAACATTGCAATTGAATTACAATTGTGTCGATTGAGCAATCATTATATACATACGTATATTCTAAAAATATGAAGTTAATTTTCATTTCGTTAGCAAGCTAAGTGACGTATTCTTATGCTGACTGTATACAGAACATAAAGAGTGATAAATATTCAAAATATAGGTACTTATCGATTTGTCTTAATGCAAAAATGAAATCAACTGAAGTATGGATAAGATATATCTTCGAATTTAACAAAGCGCCGAAGATATTCTTCTTTGCCAAATTTGATTTCCAGTTGAATTGGAATAAAAAATATTTTAAGAAATTGCAGAAAATTGAAGGACTTTTTACTTTTGAAGAATCAGTACAACATATTAATCTATGATATATGCGAATACAAAATTTAGTGCTTGTTCTGTTAAAGAGTTCGCTCATTAGGAGCCAGCTTTTTTTTCGAGGAGGAATTGCATTTACCCCTTCCTTCCTGCCCT
Organism: Vanessa atalanta; assembly: GCF_905147765.1. Lineage (NCBI taxonomy): Eukaryota > Metazoa > Arthropoda > Insecta > Lepidoptera > Nymphalidae > Vanessa > Vanessa atalanta. The sequence continues at coordinate 1,125,831 of NC_061871.1, forward strand.
GTCCTACCGACTAAACTTCAACCTCCCCGAGTTTACACCTCGCCGCATAATAGTGGAAGTACCAGGAGCGACCCCGTGTTATAACCGCCGCGTCAGTCGTTTGACAAGCATGCTCGTCGACCCCGTTGCTCAGGTTGCACCACGTGGAGTTGACTCTATCGGGGCCCAACCCTGAAGTAGTCATGTGCATCATCAATCATAATTAAACATTGTTATCTCTATGCGTTAAGTTATTAGTCTATAGCTAATATATAATACCATAAAAATGCTTTGTCGTCGGAACTGGATAAACATGTAAAATTTCAGATCAGTAGGATAAGGGAACGTGGTTCTGATACCGCTTGTAAAATTTCACCTAAGCAAACGAAAGAACTTAGCAACCTGTAAATTTCCCTCTGCTGGGCTAAGGCCTCCTCTCCCTTTGAGAAGAAGGTTTGGAGCATATTCCAACACGCTGCTTCAATGCTTGTTGGTGGAATACACATGTGGCAGAATTTCGTTGAAATTAGCCACATGCAGGTTTCCTCACGATGTTGAATTCAGTGGTGCATGCATGGTTTTTTTTTACAAACTAAATGAATTATTTAAAAAAAAGTATGACTAAAAGTAGAACAATGACGGGCTAATTAATTTAAACAATCTATACATATAATAAAATCGGAGTGTCCGTTTGTAATATTAAAATACATATTCAGTAAACGGTACATATACCAAAATTATATTTTGTTCAATTTTTCTTTGTCTGTCTGTCTGGAACAGCTGAATCGATTTTGACGGACCTTCAATTTTTAGAATGGTTTTTCATAACTTCTTAATAACCGCGAAGTTACATATCTTTCTAAATAACTTTTACGTTATAAAAAAAATATAGCAGAGAATATCTATCGAAGATATAAAAAAAATATAGCAGAGAATATCTCCTTTGCCAATAGACAGTTAGGCTAAAAGGGTTTCTGGTAATTAAAGCCAGTTCTTTTATTGTCTTTATTACTTCCGATTTAGTAAATTTTCGGTCGGGTTTCGTAAATTACAGGGTCGTAGTGTAAGACAGAGGACCTTTGTGGCTTCGAAGTCCATTACAGTGATCATTACAGTATATTATGCAAAGATGAACTTTTATTTGGTACTTTGATCACGGAAATTCGTTGGATACTATTATTAGAAACTCTCAATATTCTTAGAGTTATTTTTTTTAACATCCAGTGAATAGACTACGTAGTAGATTTTATTGGACTCCGTGAATTAGTTTTCACATGATTTACCAAAAAGTAGAATCACATTCTTCTCGAATTACATTATTAAAATCGTCCCTTTAAAGTTGTATTCCATTAACAGACTTAATTTGATACGGTAAAGATATTATTATAATATTTAAAAAAATATCGCAGTAAACAAAAATTCCTAAATAAAAAATATACATTAAATAATTTTAAGTTTTAATTTAGAGTTTCTATGAGTCTTTTACTATTACTGATATTATTCCTGAAGAAACGAAACAAGGTGTAAGCAATAGCAATATATAGCAATAGTAGCCCGTAAATGTCCCACAGCTGGGATAAAGGCCTCCTCTCCCTTTGAGGAGAAGGTTTGGAGCATATTCCACCACGCTGCTCCAATGCGGGTTGGTGGAATACACATGTGGCAGAATTTCGTTGAAATTAGACACATGCAGGTTTCCTCACCATGTTTTCCTTCACCGCCGAGCACGAGATGAATTATAAACACAAATTAAGCACATGAAATTTCAGTGGTGTCTGCCTGGGTTTGAACCCGAAATCATCGGTTAAGATGCACGCGTTCTAGCCACTGGGCCATCTCGGCTCAACAAGTTGTAATCATTGAAAAAAATGACGATACAAGCGCATTGTTATCATAACATGACTCAGTTATTAGTCGGTTCGTGTGTATCATTACTGTCAGCACCAATGTGACACAGCCTACAAAACTAAAGGCAAATGTAGAATTAGCAAGTTGTGTTTTAAAGAAAAAGGAATACTTTTGTTTATATTCGTTTTCATTAATGTATAGTTCTTAATGAGTTATCGATACTTCGATTTGATGCAGCAGTGAGCGATTAACTAGGAAGCAGGACACTGCTAGTTTAATTAAAAAGAAGCAATTTCCAAATTTTTGGTAAAGTTATCTGAGGATGAAATTGAATTATGCAGCATTAAATAAGCACTTAATGAGCGCTTAATGTTCGCAAAACTTTGACGAGAATCGTCAGCTTTATAGAAGTATTAAATGATGATGATATCCTCCTACTTGATTATGGCTGCAGCGGTTACTCTTAAAAAAGCAAACTGCGCAGTATCTAGTGCACAAACACTTGTACCCTACACTCGTACAGTGCATTTTTTAAAACACATGAAATGCAATACTCATAAACTGAAGTTAAGTGCTTTCCGAAGCACTGGAGTGTTAAAACTGTCAACTTCCCAATTCCTTGAATTTCTTGACAAAAAACCAAATACATTATTACGAAACCGATGTGGAAGTATGTATGTCGATCTTTATTCTTAAAAGTTAAAAACTGTACCAATGGGGCAGTACAATAGATTTAAAAGTGACAAAACTTAAAAATGATAAGGCTGTTCATAGGCACTGATATTTTAAAAATGATTGATGACAGCTACAGCGAAACAATACGCGAGTTTTATGTAATGAGAATATTAATATCAAATAACACGCCACGGCATTTCAAGATACGTAATTATAAAAGTTAATATACTATTTTGAATTCATTATTGTTTCGTACTTCATTTTAATTAATTAAACATTAATGATATAACATTATTCAACGTTTCCCCTATTATTTTCATACAGTCCAATGTCAGTAATTAAATGCGTAGGCCGTCCAATATTAAGCTCCCATAAGATCCTCGCCACAATCTCATTTTCAAATGCATTAAATTGGATGTCGCCTGCCAACAAAATATATCTCCTCTGTTAAGGGACTGCTGTCATTATATAAACATTCTTGAACATTTCAAGCTCTATCATTTCATGCTGAAAATTATATATTAGAAAAGTAACAGTCTTTAAATGCCTCACCAGTGGGCTAAGTCCTCCTCGCATGAAATGAATTGTTACTAAAAATAAAGGCTACTAACTCATTGGGTCATATTGGTTCTAATCTCTATATATATATATACAAAGAAAATCCCTCTATCTCTACATAATTATATATAAATATATATATAAATATACAAATAAAATATGCATTTTTTTATATTGTTGAATTTGTATCTCCACAAACATTGTCCGCCTTTGGCGTATGTTATCTGTAATTTAATTTTCTTGTATTATTTTTTTTTTGTTTATTTAGGAAGGCAGAATGACAATTTAAGTTTGAGGATTATTATTTTTATTGATATGTGTTATCCGAACACGATTTGAATATTTAAATTAAATAAATTTCATGAAAACTCTGTATGTTAACTATAAACGCGGTATAATTTAACTAAGTTATAACAATCGTGTTGTATTATAAACTTGACAAGTTATCCCACATTGGTTGGAATTTCTAAGAACTTTTTTTTTTTATAACAAAGCTATATGATCATAAAACTGTATATAGATATGTGTGCGTGTGACAAACCAACAGTGAATGTAATGTTTTTTTTTTAAATTAATTTAAGGTACTTTGAATGTACATCAAATAAAAAAAAAATCTCCATATGATCTTTAACTGTGCTAAATTTTATACACCTACGTCCGCGTAATTTTCGCTATGTGTTATTTTATTACACAAATGCTGACGTCGGCAGCAATTTCACAATGTATATTTGTCTAAATATGAAAGACTAATTCAAGTACATCGATTTTGATATAAGAAAAATTCAAGCCATTTTACAAAGAACAAAATTTAAACACGGTAAAATTCTGAATGCTATAATAATTCAAATTCTAATTAAAATCGATTTCACAGTTGAGACTGAATTTCCAACCGATTGCCAACGAATATAAATGAACCAGTTCACTATGGTCGCTTGCGTTGCAAGGCTAATTTTGTATGTATGTTTCAATGAATATTTTAATTTCCTGATCAGCCAAACGTGTGCCATGGATCGATCGATATATGGATAACAGCGATAGAATCCATTGAACTGGTCATGCTTGAGTATTTGATAACAGATCCATTAGGTTTTACTTTGACTATCAATTAGTTTTGGCGCACTTTAGGGGATGGCTTTGTCCGGTGGTAAATTGCGATTGACTGATAATGATGATATCAATAAACCCGTCTGGGTAGGTGGTACTCATTTGTCACATATTCTGTCACTAAACAGCAATATTTACTAGTGGTGTGTTCTAGTTTAAATGTTGAATGAGCCAATGTAATTTCAGGCACACTGACCTTACATTCTAGTTTCCTAGTTTGCACCATGCATTAGCAATGTCAGGATTTTATTCTTTTTCTTACAGTGCCATATTTATTTATGGGCAGTGGTTAAAAAAATAGTTGAAGACACAAAACGAATTATTGATGGAAATCTTAAGTATTAACGTCATACTGCCTCGTTCCGCGCTCCTCAATCCCCTCCAAGGATTGCTTGTATCAATAAAACGTACTATTGAAGGTATATTTTTGACATTCAAATACTAATATAAAGGTCAAACGATATAAATTTATAATATCAAATGGTTGTCACTACAACAATTGTTTTCTATTTAGCGGGCTTAGTAAAATCGAAATACCGAGTGTCGATTTCATTTATAGAAAAGGTTAAAATATTCCATACGTTGTATGAATGACATATGTTTACAATTTATCACGGTATCAACGAATGACGCATTGAATTGAATAATTTATACCAAAGTGAAATTCGAAATCGACAGTACTATCGAATGTAAAATCAAAATATATTTTATTCAAGTGGACTCATAAAATCATTGAATCTTCATGTCACAGTATTGAATTAAACGTATATCAGCCAAAAATCCGGAACGCAGATTGTACGAAATAGAACCGAAAAGAATCACAGTAGTCTTTTTATCAACTTATATAGACATAATATTATTTAATTAACATTTATACTTATATACAATTACGACTTCACAACAGTCTTATAACTAGACATAATATTATTTAATTAACATATATAAGTATATAAATCGTAATTGTAATTAATCATACATACAAATTAGTGTTTTTAATATATATATTTTAATGGTAGTTAGGTGGACAGGACTATATGAGTTAGCCGATGGGAAGTAGTAACAACCGCTTGTGGATATTGGCGCTTTACGAAATATTAACCATTCCTTACATCGCCAATGCGCCACCAACATTGAGAGCCAAATGATATGTGCCTTGTGCAGGTAGTTAGAACGCTTGCATCTTAACCAATGATTTTGGGTTCAAACCCAGGCAAACACCACTGAATTTTCATGTACTGAATTTGTGTTTATAGTTCATCTCGTGCTCGGCGGTGAAGGAAAACATTGTGAAGAAATCTGCATGTGGCTAATTTCAACGAAATTCTTCCACATATGTATTCCACGAACCCGTATTGGAGCAGCGTGATGAAATATGCTCCAAAACCTTCTCCTCAAAGGGAGAGGAGGCCTTAACCCAGCAGTGGGAAAATTTACAGGCTGTTAATGTATGTAATGTAATGTGTATAATGAACAACGTAGTTACACTCACACCCTTTAAACTGAAAAGCAAAAATAGTAAGTATTGCTGTTTGATAGTATAATATCTGATGAGATAACCTACCGATGGGTTTGCTTGTGTTGGTTTGGGTTAAGAAACATAACGTAACAATAATCATGTATTTTATTAATACTAATATCGGATTAACAGGTGTAACAATGTGTTGTACCTATTACGGTTCTGAGCATTATTTGAAAACCAATACTAATCTCATTAATTCAAAGCGGCTGAAGCCGCGAGCGACATCTCATTTAAAATAATCATATGATAATTTATACATACATGAACAGATGACACGATTGATTTCATTAAATGTTTTTTTTTTTCGCTAATTCAAATTTTATAACAGCAAATAGAATTGTTGTAAATAAGGCTAGAATTAACGATTATTTAATGATTGATTTAATTCAATTTTTATTATTATTATTAAATAAATACACCATTGATATATTACTTACTAATACTACTATACTACTGTTTTTTTTTTTTTTTTAAAGTAAAAAGTATGTTTTATTTAACAAGTTTGTACTTAAATATAAAGTTGTTGGAGTCTCCTTTTAAGCATATGAAAAGCCTGTGCCAGGAAACTCCGCTCTTCCATATCACGAATTAGGTACAAGGTAGGTGAGATGACGACCGACAGGGAAGTATGGAAGAAGAAGGCATGCTGCGTCGACCCCAATTCAAATTGGGATCAGGGCAGGAGGATGATGATGATTAAACAAATATACCAATATTATATAATAAATAATATTGGTATATTTGTTTATAAAAAACAAGATATGAATCTACTACAACTTGAAATAGGAACAAAAGCCGCGACAGCTAATTAAAAAGTTTATAAGGATTACAATTTATGACGACGAAACCTCGATTTTTAATGTTTTCTCTAAACTTTTAATATGATAATATATATAAAATGAATAAGTAACAATATAATATCAAAATGTGTTCAAAGTAATTGGTAACATATTGACTATGAACATCGCATATAATATTTCGGACTGAATATTATTGGAGGTAATAGGGGTGAATTTTGCGATAATTTTAACCCCCATATGCATAATGCAAAAGTGAACCATTTTTGAGTTATCGCGTTTTTTAGAATTTTTCAAAATATGTCAAAAATGCAACTTCAATAGTTAAACAATAATTATCGTTCCAAATTTAAAAATGCGAGATGGAACACGATATTATTTCAATTTTTTTTTCTTTAAATATGCCTGAAATTCAAAAAAAAATCATTATGAAACTCATTCTGTAGATTATTTTATAAATATATTCGTTTTTACTAGGATCTTATTTCAAAGTAACTGAAAAAAATTACCACAAATCAAGAATGGTGGAAATTATAATATGGATTAATGTAAGATGTCAAAAGAGGCCAGCCAACCACTTTTGACTTTGACACAGACCGCTTTTGTTTTTCCGACTTTTTCCGTATGCATTATTTATAGCATTAGCATAGCATTATTAGCATTAGCAGCCTGTAAATTTTCCCACTGCTGGGCTAAAGGCCTCCTCCTCCTTTGAGGAGAAGGTTTGGAGCATATTCCACCACGCTGCTCCAATGCGGGTTGGCGGAATACACATGTGGCAGAATCTCGTTGAAATTAGACACATGCAGGTTTCCTCACGATGTTTTCCTTCACCGCCGAGCACGAGATGAATTATAAACACAAATTAAGCACATGAAAATTCAATGGTGCATGCTTGGGTTTGAACCCGAAATCATCGGTTAAGATGCACGCGTTCTAACCACTGGGCCATCTCGGCTCTTAGCATCAATAATTATTATATATTTTTCTTGTATATATTAATTATGCTCGTTTAGAACAAAGCAGACAAAGTTAATTCCACACAAAACCTTAGCAGAAGTGATTATCAATATGTCGATGTAATGAAAGCCATTAACACCACCGGTCGGATTTCCATAATCTCGAAATGTTCACTCCGACACTTTTATGTTTGCCGAGTGTTTTAAACGCGCTAATTCAACTGTTATTAGGAAACATTAAATTATTCACAACATTAAATCCATTGCTTCAGTTTTTTATAAGGAAACAGTTTATTTTTGCATTGCTTGGAATTATAATATTGTAAGTGACCTTGAAAATGAAATCGTGAATTTAACAGTTCAAATAATTTCATTCAATGTTTTCGTTACTAGGAATGATATAGTATATGGGCAGTGGTGATCTCTTGTCATCAGGTGGCTCTTTTAACCGTCCGCCCAAGTATTTGAAATAAAAAAAACGACACTAGTGTACTGTGCGAAAGCGTAAACGTATGTTTCGACCGGTTGTAGTTCTTCAGGCTAAAACTTTGAACAAAAGAACTCAATAAATTTTATTGTTTAAGCTCTGAAGTTGACCTACAAGATTACACTACTAACATGATCACATAAGTGAGACAGAATCACTTCAAAATTAAATCAAAGAGACATTCAAAGTGTGCGTTTCTGCATCAAAATATTGTTTGTTAATTTATAATCGACTGAGCATGAAACAACGCCTAACTATTTGAAAAAAATAGCTCTCATTATATCACTCAAAAACACACCCAAACACAAGATAAAATAATAATCTACTAATGCTAGTTGTTCTAATAAATGTCGAGGTGACTGATTTATTTTTCAAAAAAATATTTTATTTGTATAATTTATTTGTTTTCTGTGCTATTAGTAATTTTCTAGTATAATTACTGCATATATATTTATAAGTTGCTTCGCGTGAACTACTAGTCGTATTTTCGTTAAAACTTAACTATCTTTAGTAATTCTGGCTTAAGGGATTTACAGAAAACCTGTGACAAATTTGTCACCCTACCAATTACCCTTTAGCGACCCTTTAACGTCCTTCGACGCCCTTGCGGCTTCTTACTGATGCCATCTGATTTCGTCCCTTCTAAACTGGATGTAATCATCAATAGTGTGAACATTGAATAAGAGCCTTATTTGTCTAACGTGCGAAATACCTATAAAATTAATTGCACGTACTAGTAGTTGAGCGCTTAATTGTTAACCGATAATTAAACTGAGCTTAACATAACGTTGTTATCGGTTTGTTGTTAAAGTGACGTTTTCTGCAAGTAGATTCTACTGTTTATCAATTTTTCTAACTGAGCAAAATCTGCTTTAATGTAGTTATGGAGTTTATTATATAGTTAATTTTAACACCCATATCCGATTTAAAAAAAACGCTCGATCACTTTATTCGATATTCAAATCCATCATTACACCTCTAAGTTTATATTTTATATTCATACATATTCTGAGTCTTGGTTTTTAAAAGAAAAGAGAAAGTCAGCTGTTATAGCTTAAGTAAAAATCTTTTATTCACAGTAAAAAAGTCAGTTCAGCGCAGCCTTTATTTGCGGTAGCAGCGTGTAATATGTCCGTTTCCATTATAATACCAATATTTCGAAACAGTCAAATTACTACCTGAAGACCCAGCATTAAGTAAACGGGAAAATTAAATAATTAACAATATTTATATTTTACAGTTTTAGTTACCATCGTCCATCATCTTCCGTTTTTTAACCAGATTCACAATTTCCATGTCGAATTAAAAAAAAAACTTTTTCTACTTTTATTTCCAAAAATGTCAAACCAAAAAGTATTAAATCTGTGATTGAATATAACTTAATAGTTAGAAGCTATACAACCTTTAATGATTATTATTTATAAATATTTTATTTAATGAAATTTTTTGCTTATATTTCTTTATAGGAAAATAAATTGTAAAAGTGTATGTGATGAAGATTGAATTGAAAATGGAATCACTTCTATTCTCCCTTGCACACAGTTATAACCGCATCTAAAAAGTTTCTGTAGTTTTTCTTTAGATACATGTGTTTGTGTGCGTGCACTGATTAGTACTCTACTTTTTACTCTTGTGTACTCTTTTGTTTTAAAATAACAAAATATCTCAATACAAGTTTTCAACCGTTAATTGATGCATGCTATATTTATTGACACTGTTATTTTGATCTATGAACCCATTATAGAACATTGTGGTATTCAAGGTTAGACCAGGTTACAGCTATTCGAAAAGCATGAACTGCCTATCGCATCTCATGCGAATTTTGCTAATCCAAAAGTCTAATTTAGTTTTCACTTTTGGTGTGCAATAAAGAATAAATAAACAACTTCGGTTCAGGACTCAGGTAACCGATTTTTAAGCGTTCGCTCTCGTGCCGTCGTAAGCAATGGAACCTCGACGCTTATTAGAGCCGGCGGTCGCAGCGTCTGCATCTCCGGCACACGCCACATTGTTTCACCCGCAACGCAAAAAACATCTTTTGAATATGTACTTAAACGCGTGCAGCTGGAATATGTCACAGGTTTTTATGTTTATTCTTTATCACTATTTTTTCAAAGCATATTTATTTCAAATATTAAAATATGTATGGATAGTCCACATTGAATTATAAAACTTTATGGCAAGGATATGACATATCAGAATAACAAAATCTCAAAAGGAAAACATCCTTTGAAAGGTTTTGTTATAAGTGTCAGGGATGATTACGTATCGACAATTTCATTTTATACATTTTGCATAAAAGTAAATCTATATTTTTTATTTTATTATAATATAAAATATCAGCAAGTAAATGATAGCTTGTCAATGCTCCCTGTCAAAAGCCTATGTTCAAGACAAAGGATAGACATATGGCAGAATACATCCGACACACACAGAGTTTTCCGTTTGATGTTTTCTTCACGATATGTATAAACAGGAATAAAACATATACTACAGAATGTCTTACAACGTTCACAGTTTTTCAGTCATTAGATAATACAACCGCTATGTCCCTGCGTTTTAAATCTGTAATATCTTCGAAAATATTCATTTAAATTACATGCTGTAAACATGACCCTTCATATTGATCTTTATTAAATTCACAATGTATTTAATATATTTTATTTTTCGTAAAAAGTGATGAATTTATAATGGTTATTGTGGGTTATCCCTAAGAGATAGACATATCCCTTCGCAGTTTTTTTTAAGACCTTTTTAAGATGTACAATGCTGTAGTACATTATTTTGATCTATCTTCAACCAGCGTTAGCAATGTAAGTGCAAAAAATGTGTTTATTTATAAACGACGTCACTTCAGAAACCTCTAAAATCATCAGTGTTTCTCTATTATATTGTGCATATGATTGAATTAATCTATCTATTAAAAAAAACCGCATCAAAATCCGTTGTATAATGTTAAAAATCTAAGCATACATAGGGACAGACAGCGGCAAGCGACTTTGTTTTATACTATGTAATGAAGCGGTGAAATAGGTCACCTCATGGTATGTTGATCACATACCATAGTCTATAGATATTGGTGCTAAAATATTATCCATTTGTTACATCGGCAATGCGCGACCGACCTTGGGAGCTAAGATGTCCCTTGGGCCTCTACTTACACTGGTTCATTCGCCCTTCAAACAGGAACACAACAATACTAATTACAATTGCACAAAGCTCTACCATGAAGTATATTTACACCATTTTGCTGAATTTCATAAATGAAAAAGTACTTAATCAATCTGAAAAAAAAAAAACAAGTTTACTATAAATTGTAATCGGTAAATAATAATCGACACACACACTGATACATTCTGAACTTACACACGCGCGCTGTATTGATATATTTAATATTGAAACGCTGTTGGGGTTACCAATAAATAAATATCAATATTAACATGGATTTATGACTGATTGGTTCGCCGTTTTTATAATTTATGGACAATATTTAACCAACTTACAATGTATTTAACAATAATCTCATCGTTAAAGGTCGAATATATTCAGACGATATTCCGTAAAGCAATTAATAACATAGAAAACTAATGAACTTTGTTTAGTATTTAAATAATGGATTATTTTTTTTTGATACATTTAATACAATACGACGCGACGTTATCAGAAATCAAATAGGATTAGGTTGTGACGGGGGAAGGGTCTTCGTCAAAATTGAGAATCAACGCTACTTAAAGGAAATTCTTTTAGTCTTGATATTCCTAATTATTATGTCTTCTGACATTCAAAGTATCTTGAATTTATGATTTATTAAGTATGGTTACATTAACAGCCTGTAAATTTCCCACTGCCCAGCTGTGGCCTCCTCTCCCCGAGGAGAAGGTATGAAGCATATTTCTCCACGCTGCACCAATGCGGGTTGGTGGAATACATATGTGGCAGATTTTCGTTGAAATTCTGAATTCGACATATGCAGGTTTGTGATGTTCTCCTTCACCGCCGAGCACGAGAAGAATTATAAAGAGAAATTAAGCACATGAATATCAGTGGTGCTTGCCTGGGTTTGAACCCGAAATCATCGGTTAAGATGCACGCGTTCTAACCACTGGGCCATCTTGGCTCTTATTGGTTTAAATAGAGAACGTGTTGTCGATTGTGAAATAGATATTCATTTAATCCTAACCCTACAGTAGTCGCGTTCTAAAAAGTAACTTGAAAATAAAAAATATCAATTTTCATATTCAATGTCTTTTACGTACATTCAACCGCAAATAAGAATAAGTTCGTCTAAAATACTTACAAATGTAGTCGTGCGGTCTACATATTATGTAGTCCTGGAATTTTGTGGACTTCCAGCGACACAATTGCGTACGGCCGGCGGTCGCCCTTCACAAAGCGCGTCCTCCGACTATTCAACTTAAAGTACACGGGAGCGCAAATAATTGAAGCGATCCATTTTTGAGAATTTTTCTATCATCCCGGATTAAATCAAGGTAACAACGTCGATATTAAAGTCGTTAAACGTCATCTTACTAATATAAATGTGAAAAATTCTATTCGACTACTACACTAGACGTAATTCAATAAATATATTTAGTATAAAGGATATATTTTACTATATCTTTTCAATTACAAGATAGCATATATATTGCTATATATATATGTTAAGTTAATATAGCAATATATATTTTAATTTATGTCTTATGAAGCGGGCCACGTGACACTTACATTTAAGTATATGTAATTAATAAATTTATATTAAATATTTTTTTCTATTCTGAATAAATATTTTGACTTCGGTTTTCACAACACACAGAATATATAAATAACAATTAAAACGTAAAATATAAATTCAAACCTCATTAATAATCATAATAAAATTAATTCATTCGCTTCGACAATGGAGGTGCTCAAATTGAAAGATCTATTACATCATAAATTAAGACTAAAAGGTATGTTGTGTAGTCATCAAACAAGTATACTAAGGGCATCTACAGACGAAAGAATACGATATATTCAAAATTAAGATTAAAAGTTGTGTCGTGTACACATCAGTCAAATATTATTAAAGGAAATAAAGACTTATCAATAAAATTCTGATTTAAATTCAAACCAAATAATTTAAAGAAATAACATATAAGATCACTTCCGAATCGTCATATTGAATTAAATTTGTATGTACGTTCGTATTTTGAAAGAGCCGATGGCCCAGTGGTTAGAACTCATACATCTTAACCGATGTTTGCGGGTTCAAACCCAGGTAAGCACCACTGAATTTTAATGTGCTTAATTTGAGTTTATAATTCATCTTATACTCAAAGGTGAAGGAAAACATCATGAGGACACCTGCGTGTGTCTAATTTCAACGAAATCCTTCCACATGTGAATCCACCAACCCGCATTGGAGCAGCATGGTGGAATATGCCCCTAAACTGCTCCTCAAGCGAGAAGGCTTTAGCTCAGCAGTGAGAAATTTATAGCTGCACATGTATTTTGAAAGCTATGTATCGGTATTTAAAAGAGCAACTATAAATAATACCACAGTGCCTCATTATAAATCTGATTTTAAAGTATTAATCAATATATCGAATATATATTTACGTCAAAGAGATCAAGAGATTTGTGTAACCTAGACCAGGATTGATGACATTAAGTGCTCCCAAATCTAATGAAATTAACTATTTAGCTACGAAGATCACTATCGCTATAGACGAAGCTATAGAAGCAATGAACTGAGTGTTATACTTTGATATTGGCAATTTTCTTGTGTAGAGGTAACCACTTAGTTATAACTGAGATGCGAGATTGTATCATATTTCCTTCCTTTATTATTTATTAAGAAAAGATGAGCATTGTTTATTATATTTAAATTACTTGTATTAATAGCATTTCGACTAATACATAACGAATGCGATAACTTCTCGTTTCTTTACTCACAAAAAAATATCTCAGATGTATCTCAACTGAGGGCCAATTGTAAATTTTAAAGGCTGCGTACCCGACTCTAATCCGATTCAAGTTCAAACTGCAACCGGATCTTTATGTTAGTAGAACAGGAAAACTGTTAAAGAGCAACGTTTATGATTCGAATCGATTGCGGTAAAGTGAGATTTTTGCTACTAGAAATTTCCCTTTTATAACAATTCATTTGTGAGTCATATCGTTTCGCGGTATTAAAGGAATAAAAAAGTTCTCTGAATATAACAACGTGTACATCTTTTCGTAACTGTGGCTATCGTACTATAAATACTAACATCAGTTTATTACTATAGTTGGCCGACTTAAAACGATTAGTAAAATACTGTATATAATTTAACAACAGGATCTCAGTTAATACAACAATATTGATTTTAAAATTAATAAAATCTGTTACGTACTTTATTGCCCAAAGTGTTCATAGAATAATATTATTATTGCAGATGATATTCCACTCTGCACATGAAATTATCACCATCTAAATTTATTATATTTTAATATACTTTATCTTATTTATATTCTTAGATAAATGATTCATAACCTCCTTGGATGAAACTTACAATAAATATTTAAATAGTTAAGGTTTAAAAACGTTAAAGGCAAAACGTAGTCAAATTATAAGGTTGGAACGAGGCCGAACGTAACCGCAGTCTACTTAAGTCTGTGATTATATCTTTACCTCAGACTCGGTAGCTTCGAGACTATAGTTACGAATTTTAACAATTATATATTGTTACGAATCAGCATTTGATGGGATGACTAAAATTCTGTGGCAAGCGCTTTAAATCATCATGTAACAGGCTTAAATTCTATATAAAGCAACCGCTGGTTCTTAATTTAATCATTATCTTCTGCATTTTAATACTTAATTAAACATGAAAATTATATTTAAATCTGTTGATTGGAAAATATAAGATTTTTTATGATAGCAACCCTTGCTCGAAGAAGTAAACTAACTTTACGAAGATGAAAATTTGTATTACAAGTTTTATTTAAATTCTATATTTAATACATCAACTAGTTTTTAAATGTTTTAATTATAATTATTATTAATTTGGATATACACCGGTTTTTCTCAGTAGAATCTATGTACATACATACATTACAAACCTGTAGCTTAACATTTAATATAATTCCGTAAAAAGTAGATAAAGATTATTGTAAATATACTTAAAATCATTCTCCTAAATTTATGTCGAATAAAAATATATATATCAAGTCTATAATCAACCTTATTATACAAAATGTAATAAGCGTTTTGGACGTTGAGTAATAGGTGGCATTATAATATAGAGGAGTTGGCGTGGCGCCAATCAATTTCGTAAGGCTGCTTTGCTAGGTGTCCCGATTCAGGGGCGATTCTATCAATAACATTTGACGGGCCTCTGTAGATGTTTATAATGGCTTTGTGAGAATTCAATTTGATATTATTGAGCTGTAAGGTTCGATTAATGAGTGAGTATACATTGCTTGGATTTTCATTTAATGTTTATAGAAGCTGACTTTAGCGATTAAACTCTTAGTAAAAGTAACTCCGAATATGTCTCAGTGCCGGAGTACGTCCGGCTTTTCGTGTTTATGAGAAGATAAGTAGCTTATTTCACAACGCTGTTTCAATAATGATTGGCAGATACACATGTGACTCTTTCAAGAAGTTTTTCTTCATCACCTCGCACGAGATAAGTTAAAGGCATATTAATTATATTGCTTAACTGGGTTTAAATCCACAATATTCGACTAAGTTGAAGTGGTTCTGACCACGAGGCTTGACCGTAATTACTTTAGATTTTGTAAAGTATTCTACGTACTGAATTAGTACACATAGCATGTATATCTCACCTGACTGACTGATTCTCTCAACTGCCTCGTTGGTCTAGTGGCTAGTTTTTTTTTATGGTATAGTTCGCAAACGGGCAGGAGGCTCACCTGATGGAAAGTGACTACCACCTTGCAGACATCTGCAACACCGGGGGGCTTGCAGGTGCGTTGCCGGCCTTTAAGGAAGGAGTACGCTCTTTTCTTGAAGGTTCCCAAGTCGTATCGGTTCGGAAAAACCGCCGGCAAAAGCTGGTTCCCCAGAGCGGTTGTGCGAGGCAGAAAATGTCTTAAAAATATGTAATATGTATATGGCTAGATATTATATCATAGTAGTTATGATATAAAAGGCCGCTGGTATCGAGGTCCTGGATTCAAACCCCAGGTCAAGCCGATTAAAAGTGTTTGTAAAGTTGAGTTGTAAACGAGGAGGAGGTTCATCTGATGGAAATTGATTACATCGGGGCTTGTAGGTAAGTTGCCGGTCTCAAAATTTAAGTAGATGGATTTTTCTATCTTTTCCTTTTCTATGTATATATGTACTTCCGTGCCTCAGAAAGAAATCGTAACTCGTAATCTTGCGCTAAATATACTTAATTCAAGGTTTCAAGTCTTATCAAGCACTCATGAATCGTCATCTTAGACAATTGTATTAAACGTAAAGTTACGACCGTTTCGGAATGTAAATTTTACCTAGAAGAACCTGCAAGAAACTCTGTAGATACTCTTTTCCAACATTTGAGAAATATATTTCAGTTAAGTATAATATTATATCTATATATTTATAATTTTTTTTTAAATAACTGAGAAATTTTATTATACAGATAAATATTTTGGCCCAATAAGGATTTTTTGAATTGTCGGAAACTTGGCGTTATAAACTTACCCTTACTTCTAGCGTCCATACATTGATTATCACTGATTCCATCAAAGTAATCAATGTTGCTGTGAATATTTATAACATTATTGTAAATACATTGTAACATAGCTGTAATTATTCCTACTTCGTGAACCATTCCGAAGGGAGTCTCTAGCTCCAAGATTATCAATAGACCGTTAAGCTCTTTTTTGCAAAAAGAAATCAAATTCAATATATCTAGCCTACCTACTTGTACTTTATTTGGCGCGTTAAAATATGAGGGCGAATTCGGGTGAATGCACGCGCACAGAATGACGTCAAGTACACGATGAAGCTGCTTGCTAACCGTAAATTTAGTGTCTAGTCGCTCAAATTAAGCAACTTCATCCCTTATCTTATTTGTGTTGTCTTATTAATGTTCTTAATATGTTAGGGATTATCAAATTTATTATTACCCAGTAGATTATTATCATTTATTAATAGTAAATAATTAATTGTATTCAATTAAATACTATTTCTAATCGTTATTAAAGATAGTACGAATAAGTAATCGCTATTGCGTGATAATAAACAAGAGTATTTTATCATATTATTATCATATTATTTTAGTCAATTTAAATTCCTTATTGCTATAAATATATAGAATGGCCAATTGTTTAAAACTGGATTGTTGTGACCATTGGGTTTGATTACCACAAACATCAACGCTTCAACAATACGTGTTGAAACGAGAATCAAATAGGAAATTAATTTCCTAGCATGGTTGGCGTGAGATCCTAAAACTCACCCAAATGGTACTTGAAGCCAGAATAGGAATATACTTCTCACTCGTATATATTATACTGGCAAACAGCATTCCGATTAGAAGACCGGCTAGCGTAACTACAGACATAAGGAATAGAACATTTTAGCATTTTAGTTCTCAGGGTTCTACTATCAGGTCCCTCATTTGCTGGTCCACGTAGCCATTTGGAAAAGAAAGACCGCGAAAATAAATCAAATTGTGATATATACACTTAAGTACACTTAGTACATTAAGTAATAAGCTATGCAACTCAAGAACATATATTTAAATAACGAATACATGAATTTTACGATAAAATAATCAACAAAGATTTATATGAATGAGAAGCAGAATAAACTAATTTGACAGAAGGGAAGCTTAGTCCAATCGTATGCAAATGTCCGCTTTGTATGCGCAATTGTAGCTCAATACACAGTTCAGTTTGACGATAAACACGATTATGGTTGCCAAAAATCATAAAAGAATAGAATTTTTCAATATTTTGTTAGTTTGTACAAGTAAAGCAACGTTTCCAACAATAAACGTTAGGGTTATATATTTCTGACAGAAAAAAGGTTCCCCTTCAACTATTTAAAAAAAACTATTTGTCAAGAAATTTTTTTATAGACACAAAATATATTTTCTCAGTAATATATTTTTTTAAATTATTATTAGCTAAAGATTCAATTATTGCATTAATACTTTTATATAAGTTTCATCAATATGTATGTTTACCAAGAAAATATTTTATTATTATGTCCCCTTGTACATGTATTCGATTTTTAAGTTATCGCGAATTCTCGATTGTAATTCAAAATATAATTTGTTTTCTGCCAGATATGCGGAACATTCGGCCGAGTATCAGCCTTAAACACGACGCTTCACGCTGTATTACAGAAATTAGCACCAAATCACTCGCTGCTATAATTAACCCTGTCGTTTCGTCGTCCGTCGAAAATTTGAATAATGAACTCAGCAATACTGTACGAATAATCGTGACAATCCCTGCAAAATCCGGTCGTGAAATATCAGAAAGTTATAGTATATGTCGTTCTGTAATTGATACGGACATTTTAAGGCTATCTCTATATTTATAACGATCGCCTCCTGGCTGTTTCTACTCATATACAATTATGTATATAATTAATTTGACGTAAAAAAAAAAAAAATAGTCCCGCTGAGTTTCTTTCGCCGTTTCTTCTCAGGTCAGGGTGTTTTCTTTTTCCGAACCGGTGGTAGTGTTTAACTTGACAATCAATAAGAAAGTGTAATACTTCTATATTGAATAAAGGAATTTGAGTTTGAGTTTGAGTTTGATTTAATCACTGGAAACGAAACATAAGTGCCACCAGGTGACGCTGTGCACAGCCTGGGGCGAGTGAGTGAGTGAGACGGCATACTTTCTTTTCTGTTGCTTAGTGAACTTTTGCCGAGATACTACCGGCCTCGGAACTGCTCAGTAGTGCTCAGCCAATCTCAAAGGAGGTTCACTTTCATAATCAGATGGGTCGGCAAACCGAAAAGAGTTCAGGCGCAGGACCATCGTTACGAGGCTATTGTTAAAATTTTTCAATAGAAAAACCCAATAACTTTTTATCGGCCCGACCTAAGGTTCAAATCCAGGACATTAGGATCTGCGGCCTTGGCTAACAACCATTTTTTTTTCTCGCTGGTAAAACGCGTTACGCGCTTCCCCCACGTGATGGAATGTGGGGGGGTGTATGGGACTCTCCGGAGCCCTGGACGCCGAGTGCACCCAGATACGCCGGGTTCACCCTCTAAAAAACCAGCGGTACCCTCTCCGTCTTTTGGCGGGCGCCACGGGATCGCTTGCGCATGCTACCGTGACTTGGCTAACCACCAGACCAGTCTGGTGGTATTAATTCCATCAGATTCATATCACCTAACCTATATAATTGACATGTGGTGACGGTGGCGTATGATTTAAAAATACATAGAAATTTAATGGGTTGAACCCACCAAGCTTGGTAAAAATTCACACGCTCTAGACACTCTGGGGTCTTGCCTTACTTTCTGTAATTAAATTTATAGTGCTTACATACGAATGCTGATATAACACATTATCTGGAATGCCTTAAATTTATTACTGACCAGCCATTGTATAATTTTGCAATAACATTAGGGTAATTACAAATCAAATTATTCGTGACGTTAATATTGTTACCTATTCAATAATTCATTGAATATCGGTAAACCGCTAATATAATTATTATATGACGAAATGTCATATGTAACTGTTCCACGCATTAGATGTTAATGAATTAGGTTAATTATTGTATTCTGAGTCATGGGTAAGTCATTTGATTTTAACTATGGTAATTGGTTTGAATTTGGAAGCAGAAGGCTTCAGATTGTTCGCCAACGCCACGCAGAAATTCTGAAAGATAATAACAGGCAAAAAAAAACAATTTTGACATTCGACATGATTGTGCTCGTGAGAATGATATTCTGTGTTTTTTTAGAAATATATATAGGTATAGAAATATGTGTTAGTATATATATAATGTACTTATATATTTTATTAACAAAGTTCCAATATCCGATTCGTAATAATGTCCACAAGAACAAATTATCTTTAAATTCGATGCAAATAATACCGGCTAGAGTGTAAATGTAAAACTGAAGTCATAAGTCATAAGTTATGGTAGTAGGGCTTTGTGCAAGCCCGTCTGGGTAGGTACCACCCACTCATCAGATATTTTACCGCCAAACAGCAGTACTCAGTATTATTGTGTTCCGGTTTGAAGGGTGAGTGAGCCAGTAACTACAGTGTAACTACAGGCACAAGAGACGTAACATATTAGTTCCCAAGGTTGGTGGCGCATGAGTGATGTAAGGAATACTTAATATTTCTTACAACGCCATTGTCTATGGGTGGTGATGAAAACTTACTATCAGGTGGCCCAATTGCTCGTCTGCCTACCGATATCATAAATAAAGTCAAATCCTCTGTTAGTAAAAATTATCGAGTTTTTGAATAAATTCTGAAACTAGGAACTCGATAATAGTATATTGGAAATTGTGTGCACGCTCGTCCACCATACCACCCACTCATCAGATATTCTATCACTATCAATCATGTTGATACCAGACAGGCACCACTGAATTTTCATTTAATTAAAGGCACAATTTAATTAACACAAATTAATTGTATTTATAATTCATCTCGTGCTCGGCGGTGAAGGAAAACATCGTGAGGAAACCTGCATGTGTCTAATTTTAACAAAATTCTGCCACATGTGTATTCCACCAACCCGCATTGGAGCAGCGTGTTGGAATATGCTCCAAACCTTCTCCTCAAAGCAGAGAAGGCCTTAGCCCAGCAGTGGGAAATTTACAGGCTGCTAATGTAATCTCCGAGATTATCATTTTTGGGTCAAACGATCTTTGATGTGGTGGAAGGCTTTTATCTTATGTGATATACTTGGTATTGTAGAACATTTGTTTGAAGTAGCCATAATCTAAATGAATGCAAGTCATTTGATAAAACCTACAATGTTAAGAATAAAAGTTATCGATGCAACTAATTATACGGCATTTAAATCAAATTTGCTACGGAAACAATGAATCGCTAGTAGCGAATTAGCTTACACATTCAATCAAATTTGGTTTCCGAACGGATGATGAGTGTTCACTGGTGTGGTAAATGATTGTCAATTGTACTATCGGTTAATTGCAGTTTGGATAATGTGTTCATTGCCTTTTTGAAGTTTTTGCAGAAGATATAGCTACGGCTTGTCTATGTTAACATTTTAGCAGTTGCAATTATATTAAGGTTATTTTTGTAGGTAGTTTTGTGTAGTTGGTAGGGTTTTTTCTTGGTAGTAGGGTTTTGTATAAATCCGTCTGGGTAGGTACCACCCACTTAACAGATATTCTACCGCCAATCAGCAATACTTAGAATTGTTGTGATCTGGTTTAAAGGGTGAGTGAGCCAGTGCAAATACAGAACAAAGGAGCATAACATCTTAGCTCCTAAGGTTGATGGCGCATTGGTCATGTAAGTAATGGTTTATATTTCTTATAGTCTATGGGCGATAGAGACCATTTACTATCAGGTAAAAAAAATCAATGAATTAATTGCAAGTCTTTGTCGCTTTTTGATGTTTTTAGTAGTCAAAGGTTATGTTGTTTATTTTAGAACTTTTCAAAGCGAACGTCCATATATATGATATGCACAAACCGGTTCTCGTCCGATCACCTAAGTTAAGTAACATCGCACTTTTTGCAGTTTTTCCAAAAATATTGTTACGACTGCAGATTGCTTAAGTTCATTTTTTTAATAGTAAAGTTAGAATAAATCTAATATTTTTAATTAAGAGATTATATGTAACCAATGTCCGTACATACATTTTTTAAAAAACAAGGAATGGAATAAAACCTAGGAGTAGAATCGGGTCATGGTAACCATAAAAATGCATTTCACGGAACTGGCCCAAAAAGTGAAATTTCATATCCATAGGATAAAAATAAATGGCTCTAATTCGACTCGCAAAATAAATAATTTAAAAAATACATTTTATTTCTCAAAACATGTGTTTTAAAGTTAATAAATGTAATTAAAATTTGGTTTTGTTATTGCATTATAATTAGAATCCATTGGGTTTGAATGTTTTTGAATTCAAATATTAAACAGTGCTTTTAATAGTTATGAAACAAATATTAAATTAACAAATAAAAGAAAATAATGCAGTGAACTCACCACCTTCTTATGAGATTTAGGTTTTTAAACCATTGGACAATTCCAGATCTATATAAACTATCTTGTGTAATTAGAATAGGAATAATATATCTGTATTATATCAAATAACGAAGGTAAAATTAAAAAAAAAAAAAAAACCAACATTCGAGTTCATTTTTTATTATTTGTATAGTAAAGTTATAAAGGTTTCTCTACGGTAGACGTACTTGAGTATATTTGCACAATAAAACCATTCGTTTCATATTCGACGAATTCAGAAATCCGAACTGTTATTGTAAATGCGAAAGTGAATTTATTTATTTGTTCATTTGTTATATTATCACGGTAACTATTAAACCGATCATTATTAAATTTAGTATTAAGAGGTACGAAACGAACATATGACACACTGCTATTATTATTAACACCTGAAACCCTCACCCCCTCGCACGTGGAATAATCAACGGGCGGAAATTAATATTAATTACTAGAGCATATTACAAGCGAAGAAGGAATACAGGTTAGGAAACTTTGGATTTATATAAGTATTCCATGCGATTTGCTAATAGCTCAGCTATACTGTATAAAGCACTAAACTAACCTGAGTATTGATAGCATTGAGTGCTTAAATATATACAAATATGAATTAAAAATAGTTAGTGTATAAATCTTGACCGCGTGGAATGGTGGCAAGAATGCTAGCAGCATTGTCCCGTTGAATCGCAATTCCGATCCTCTGGGCTAAAAACGAACCAGCCCTCCTGTCATCAGTGGAGGCAATAAGGCGAGGTGTTATACTTTTGATGAGGCTTTTTGCACCATTATGCCAAGGGCCAAGAGTTTTGACAGCAAATGGGACAAAAAAGTAATTTAACATAAGACACGAATATTTAGATCTGAGGCAAAAACATTGAAAAATAAGGCATACTACTCAATACAAGATTTTATTAAAGATAAAAGAGTACGTAAGTAAGTATTTATTGATTTCTAGGCAAGATAAACAAGTAATTGCACTTTACTACTTATATTCTGTAATTAAAATGGTGGAAAAGAGTAACTACTGAGTTTTTTGTCGGTTCTTCTCGGTAGATTCTAGCTTCCGAACCGGTAGTAGCTTAACATATAATTCAACACTGTAATATGACGATCCAAAAGTACTTTCAAGTCTACTCGAATAAAGAGTATTTTGATCTTAATTTTGAGAAAATTTGTAACTCACCCCAGAACAAAAACGTGTAGTGTCCAAATGTGATATTCGAAATTGAGTGTAATCTTTATAAAAATACTCACTCAGGTGTCAATATTTCACGAGTGAGATACGAAGTGAATTCTCAATGAAACGCACAGCAATACTTGATTAATAATTATATTTATTTATAATATAACAATGTTCCAATTCATTACTTATTTCCACTTTTAATTTTACTTCCAAAATTGCAATAACAGATTTGACAATATTACAAATACAATTTTTTCGCAAATCCATAAATGATATCATAGATTATTATTTAAGCTCTCGACCAATGGTATCGCGTCAATTTGATGTCAAGTGTCGTTGATTCATATTTTCTCATCTTTTGCTTGGAATTGGCTATAGTTGCTCCGAACCTACGTTACCACACTTAAGTTACACTTACGTTAAACGTTAATGCCCCCCTCCCCTGAGGTTCATAAGGTCATATTGTTATACAGCCTGTAACAGGATACAACTTTTGCCAAATAAATTGGACTATTGAAAGAATAATAATTCTTGGTATCTATCTGGATGTTGTTGGCGCGTTCAATTAAATTATTCAATTTTACTATAGAGCTGTATTAAGGAAGATGTTTTGACTTCGTGCTAACAAAAGCTATGTAAAGCAGATACTTATCAGAAGCTACCCTATTTTTTATTGTCAAACATCGTTGAAGAATCATTCGCTCTAACCTAACCTTAATTTTAGTATTTATACTGTTGTATGTAAGAATAATTTTCTTTTGAAATAGATTCAATTAACACTTTTGTTACCTTATTTGTTTTATTAAAGTATCAAAAGTAAAGTAATTAGGTAAAATCTTATTAATAAAATATATGATATATATAATTTCATTGATTAAATTACTGCGTCATCGGCTTAGATGTTAGCGCGGTAAGTCTGTAGATCCCGAGAGTTTTGCTTCAAATGCCAGATCAAGTACATATTGTCAACAACTCTTCTTCACTTCAGCAAAACGAATCGTTTTAAATTTAGTAACTGGAAATTAAAAATTGAAAATATATTTTTGGATGTATTTTAATGAAAATAGCTTTCAGCGAAGCAGTTTAGACGAGCATATCTAAACAAGGTGGTCAACAGAAACGTCAGCACGTAGGAAATTTTAATCCAAATAAGCCTTGTTTTCTGAGATAATTACCATGCAGTGTAGTCAAGCACTGAGCTGGAAGCGAGCCAAATACGAAGTTTCATTCTATATTACTAGCTAGATAGCCGGGAACTTTTTATAGCGTTAATTGCTTGATACAATTAAATAATAATAAAAAAAAAACGGATCGAGGATACACCCAATATAATTTGTCTATTCATAAAAATGAAATGAAATATTCATATAATATATGCTCATTGTTGGAAAATCCGTATTCTAAAAGTATCAGCCAAACGTAACATGGACGATATGGTGCCAACTATGGGACTGAGTTACAGTACACGAGCGATCATCCATCACTCTGCAACGATGGAGTACTGAAACTGATTGATGGTAAAAGAAGTGGGTATGGTCTTTGACAGGCTGTCTATCTTATTTTGAACAAAATATAAGAAAACCATAAATTTTAATTATTTATAATACCCGAAATAAAAAAAAACAAAAAAATTATAGAATTTACGGAATCGGTCATATAGACGGTAGATGTTTAAATATAAAAGACCATCTTATCGATTACAAGCGATTTATTGCTGGCAACTCTGATACAACAGGATGGTATAGGATGTGGGACTTATAATTGGTCAGGTACCATTAAAAATTATAAATATAATGTTGATAATTACAGACTATTTCATATTAGATTTTTAAACTTTAAGCTATTATATTTTTTGCAAAATAGAGCATAAACTGAAATTTGAAATGGAGATAAAATATCAGGAAATCATAGAAAATTGCCCTATTGTTCGACCGGTAATCGTTAAATCTGCAGCAGACAGCGATAGTTTCCTTTCAGCTTGCCAATTCTGAAACTTATGTGGATCGCCTGCTTCAGTCTGAGGAAGGTCAGGAAACAATCCTTCGATACTGTTTTCCGATAATCGGATCCGAACAAATTGTCTGAAGGTTCTTCCATACTAGAATTGCTGGGCATGTAATATAATTATTATCATACAAGTAATTTATAATTTATAACGTTATGCTAATTTGAATTTATATTATTTAAAAACGACTAAATATTTTTCAAGGACAAAATGGAGCCAAATACTTGTAAAATGATCATAATTATTTTACTATATTTATTTTCCGCTCTTTCCGTCTGCAAATTCTCTTCGAAGTGTTTTGAAGTCTAAAACGACTGGCGTTTATATCAGGAAATTAAATCACGTCATGTAATAATTAAAGGCAAAATTACGCGTAAATTAAGGCTTTTTCCCACAAAGTGCAAATTAACTTCCTCCTCGAGTGATGGTTAGTTAGTTGTTTATAATAACTACAGGAACATGCAAGTTTCCACACAATGTGGTTACCCTCAGGGCACAAGATGAATATTCAGATTTGTTTAAACGACTTTATAACTACGAGCTTCCATAAGAAATACATTCTCAGTGGAATTACAAATAGTGCAATATTTATATTGATATTTATAATCGTAATTAAATCGGAAGCATATCACCGGGTGATGTTTACACAGTTCGATTGTTAAGTCTAGAAATATTCGGGCTATATGTTTTCTAAACAATTGAGAATGCTTTTTTAATGGTTTCTTTATTTTCACAGAATTGCTCATTGATGTTTCCGGGTGTTCGAAATAAATAGCCTGTTTTGTATTTCATTTGTGATTGTACTGTTAAGCGACTACTGTATATTTAGTTCGTGTATAGAAAACATTAAGAAATTTAAGCTATAAGCTGACAATGCCTCTGAATCTTAACCAATTATTTGCTTGTTCAACTGCAAACAAGTTCCATTGGATTGTCATGTGCTTCATTAGTGTGTCTATTACTTAGACATTAGAGTCCGATACCGAACTCAATAAAACAAAATTTGCTTGAAAAACTTGTATAATATGTTCTTGTAATTTAGTACAGCTTGTATCGTTAGTTAATAAGATAGCTTTATAAGTAAGTGGAAAAAAAAAACAAAAGAAGGAAAACAACACACTCGCGATGACACATTTTTTTTATAAAAATGTTGTAAAAAAAGGTTGATTGAGAAACTAATGCTATTTAAAATTATATCAATGATCTGTATTATATATACAGATAAATTAGTTGTCGTAGGCGCGAACATCATCCCCGCCGTTAAAATCACCAGATTTTAACCCTCAGTTTGATTCTCTGTTACTGGTAGAGGGCTTAGTCGTGTGAAAGGTCTTCGAAATGTCCCTCGAGTCGTTTGAACGTCCGCCACGCGACATACACCGTCAGCGCCAGGGAACAGCTTACTGATGCGCCCTACACGCCAACACAGTGGTGGCATATTTTCCTCTTGCAATAGCACCAGGTCTCCAAGCCTCAAAGGGATGTCAGGAACGCGCCACTTTGTTCTCTGTTGTAGCTCTGCCAAGTACTCGTGCTGCCATCTTCTCCAAAAATGTTGTCGAATTTGTTCGAGCCGTTGGTAACGTCGGAGACTAGAAGCCTTGCAGTCGACGAGATTCGGTGATGGCAATGCGGTTAGCGGCCGACCAAGCAGAAAGTGCCCCGGGGTGAGGAATTGAAGGTCATTTGGAGACGAAGACATAGGACAGATGGGACGGCTATTTAGTATGGCTTCAACTTGCGCAAACAGGGTGCCTATCTCCTCGTATGTTAAATGCGAATTGCCCATAACACGCCTGATGTGAAACTTTGCGGATTTCACTCCAGCCTCCCAGATGCCACCAAAATGGGGAGCATAGGTAGGAGAAAATACAAATTTAATTTCTTCCTCACTACAAAAGGAATGTATGGAATTCTTATTAGATTTTAAAAAATTGCCTATTTCTTTCGAGGCGGCTACAAAATTTCGGCCGTTATCACAAAAAATCTCTGTAGGCCTTCCGCGACGGGCCACAAATCTACGTAAAGTTAAAATGAAAGCTTCTCTTGAAAGGTCGCTGACAGCTTCCAAGTGCAAGCATTTAAACCTCAAACAAACAAAGATACATAAATAACATTTTGTTGTTTTTGCTCCGCGTCCCTTTCGATTTAGGATAAGGAAAGGACCAGCCATATCCACACCAACACTACGAAACGGGAAGTCCACCGTAATACGCTGTGAGGGCAAGTTTCCCATCAACGGAGTCAAAGTCTTGCCTTGCACCTTCCTACACTGTAAACAATTGTGCACAGTACTTCTCGCGAGGCGCCGGCCATTAATGGGCCACACATAGTTCCGCACACTAGCGAGAAGCAACTGTGGACCAGCGTGTAACTTATGCAAATGCTCCCGCTCAAAGATAAGTTTAGTTAGGTAGTGTGATGAATGTAATAAAATTGAATGCTTGCTCTCAAATGGAAGCGACGATTGGTCTAAGCGACCTCCTACACGTATCAATCCACTAGCATCCATGAAAGGTGTAAGAGCTATAATGCTAGACCGAGAACTGATTGTCCTATTTTTAGCCAATAAGCCGTATTCGACAGGAAATGATTCCTGTTGTGCTACGCGACAAAGCAAATGAAAAGAGCCTTGCAATTCTTGCACACTTAATGCTTCTAGACGCTTAGACTTAGGATTTCTTAAATTGTAAAGAAATCGCAACACGTATGCATACACTCGCTTTAGTCGATTTAATTTAGAAAAGTTATGGAATTGAATTACCGATGAAATGCTATTATCTAGATTAGCAACATTTGCTCTTAACTCTAGACCATTTAAGTCTTGTTGAAGATTTTTGGACAAGGTAGGCCAAGATGATTCGTCTTGCAATAAAAACTCCGGACCAGACCACCACAAATTATTATTCCTAAGTTCTTCAGGATACGCCCCGCGGGAAATGAGATCAGCCGGATTCTGAAAAGTAGGAACATAGCGCCAACACCCAGCATCAGTTAACTCCAGCACCTCTGCGACTCTGTTGGCCACAAATGTTTTAAGTTTTCTAGAGCTAGTGTGCAGCCAAGCAAGGACGACGCTAGAGTCACACCAGTGGATCCTGCGTTCTATAGGAAACCTCACCGAGTCAACGACTACCTTACATAGACGAGCCGCTAGCACAGCGGCGCATAGTTCTAGGCGAGGTATAGTGCAGGCCTTCACAGGTGCAACTTTCGATTTAGAACATAAAAGATTAACACTTACGTTGTTTGCTGCATCTACAGACTTAATAAAAATGCACGCGCCGTACGCTCTCTGCGAGGCGTCGCTGAAGGAATGTAATTCTATTATAACTGGTAATTCGCATAAAACCTTCCTAGGTATAGAGATTGCAAATAAAATATTTAGAGTATTATAAAATTTAAGCCAAGCCCTTTGCATATCATTTGAAATTTCGTCATCCCAATCAACTTTATCTAGCCATAACTGCTGCATAATTAATTTAGGGATAATTATACAGGGGGACACAAAACCTAGTGGGTCAAAGATTTTAAAAGATGTCGATAATATAAATCGCTTAGTTATTTTCTGAGTACTAGGAGGCATGTCAAAAGAATAAAATAAGCGATCTGTTGCTGAGTCCCACCCTAAACCGAGAGCGCTGGCAGACTCACTTAAAACCAGTTTATCAGAAGAGCTTGAAGAACAGGACTGCAGAACTAAAAGAGAGTTCGATTTATATTTGCGTAAATTAAAGCATCCTGCCTTTAAGGCCTCCGAGACAGATTGTTGAATGCATTTCAATTCATATTCGTCATTGCAGCCAGTAATTAGATCATCCACGTAAAGGTCATGTTGTAAAATAGTTTTCGTGAGTGGATCCTCGCACTCCTCCCCCAGCTGCCAAAGACACCTCGTGCTCAAATAGCTAGCACTTGCGAAACCGTAAGTAATAGTATTAAGTCTCAGTGTTTTGAGAGGCTCACGCTCATCTTCTCTCCATAAGATAAGTTGTAAATTGCGATCAGACTCATCTATCACAACTTGCCGGTACATCTTTTCTATATCCGCGGTCAGGATGTACTTGTACAGGCGAGCCCGAACTAATATGGAAAACAAAGAGTCTTGAATTTGAGGCCCAACCATCTGTATGTCATTGACAGATACGCCGGAAGAGGTGCGAGCAGATGCGTCAAACACCACCCTTATTTTGGTTGACTCACTGTTCTCTTTGAACACCGGATGATGAGGCAAGTAGTAACATAAATTCAATGTAGGACTATCGAGTGTTACTTCCGAGAGATGACCCAATTCTGCGTATTCCCGGATAAACGCTATATACTGAGATTTGACCTCAGGCTGTCTCTTAAAGCGCTTCTCTAAATTATAAAATCTTTTCTTGGTCATGGTATGTGAATCACCAAGACAGTCGGGTGATTTAAACAAAGGAAGTCTCACACAGAATCTACCATTGGACAAGCGACGGGTGTGTTGCACGAAATGCCTAAACAGATCCGAACCGATGAGCATATCAACTTGAGACGGTTCATAGAACTTGGGATCCGCTAGGATAATATTGCTAGGAATTTTAAGTGAACTAATATCAAAACTAGAATTAGGTAGCGAACTAGTAAGTTGGTTCATGACATAAAAGTTGGATGTAACATTAAAAGACGTATTAAATGATTTAATTTGAACAGCACAACATTCTGTGATAGTTCCTGAATAATTATTACCAAAGCCAATGACATTCGTAGAGCTTAAAGGAGTGACATCTAGAGACAATTTTCCTTTCAAATTTAAAGTTAAAAATGAGGTTTGGCTACCACAATCTAATAAGGCACGCACGGTTACCGATTTACGCGTCCTTGGATTGACAGCCTCAATCAGAGCCGTCGACAGTAGGACTTGACTAATATTCTCATTACAAAAGTTAGCTAGGGTGTCGACGGGGCTAATATTGCTTACAGCACTAGTTGTATTGCCTTCGATATTTGTAGTAAGGTGCAGGAGTGAGTTGTGCCTTTTTTTACACTCTCGGCAAGGACCGAAGCGACATTGACGAGAAAAATGACCAGGCTTCAAACAATTCTTACATAGTTTCAATTTAGTCGTCTTGGTTATACGATCACTAACGCTCATCGCCTTAAATGATGGACAATCAAATATCCTATGCTCAGTGGATTTACAACAAGCACATAAATTAGAAGGAGACGGTCTTTGTTGTTGATTACTATTAGTGTTGCTGTTACTAGTGCACGCATATGACTTCAAGTGTGAACGTTCCGGTTTAGCATTAGTAGTAGTCGCGGCTCGCTGCTGACCATGAGATTTAGAAGAGCTCTCAGCCCTACTGCGGTGTACTGATTCTAGAATGGATGCACGATCGTTCAGAAACTTGTGAAAATCTTTAAGCGTGAGTGTATCAGTTGACATCGTATTACGGTGTTCCTCCCATCTCATGAATGTGTTACTATCTAGCTTAGATGAAACCAAATGTATGACAATAACGTCCCAATGCTCAGTTGCCTGTCCTAGATTGGACAGTGCACGCAAATTCTTAGTCACGTGATCGACTAGGAAGCGCAGCGACTTTTCAGATTCTTTTTGTAGAGCGGTAATATTAAAAAGCGAAATGAGGTGATGATCTATTAATAAACGTTTGTTGTCATAACGCTGTAATAGCAGGCTCCAAGCCTCCGCATAATTATTGGAAGAAACTTCGAGATTCGCAACAGTACGAGCTGGTTCCCCCTCTAAATATGACAGTAAATAATGAAATTTATTCACGGGGCTAATTCGACTATTTTGATGAACTAGAGATTTGAATGTATCTCGAAATTCCATCCA
Source organism: Vanessa atalanta (assembly GCF_905147765.1). Classification (NCBI taxonomy): domain Eukaryota; kingdom Metazoa; phylum Arthropoda; class Insecta; order Lepidoptera; family Nymphalidae; genus Vanessa; species Vanessa atalanta. The sequence continues at coordinate 1,156,944 of NC_061871.1, forward strand.
CTTAAGATGCGAACCATCAAACTTAGCAATGTTAATTAACGGAAGCCTAATACCGGTTTCATTATGGTCGAGCCCACAATGGCTTACATTATGATAGTTACTAGATTCGTGGTCACTGTCAACGTGACTCTGCACCTGCAACAGGGTTTGAGCCGCCACGATATTGCTAATAAAGGCCCTCTCAATGATTTCTCGTTCTGCGAGCTCCTCGTCTAACTTATTATAATTAATAACCTCAATGTTGCTTTGTAAATCATCAAATTTAGAAGATAACGCTTCAAATCTACTAAGCTTAAGAGTAAGTTCGGCCCTTTCCGTCGTAGTAAGCGTTTCCAACTTATCGAATCTATCAACATAATTTTTAAACTTGGTTATTTGTCCCTTAATAGAACTACGCTTGGTAATTAGTTCCGCCAATTTTTTTACGTCGTCCTCGATTCCCATCGTAAAATGTTAAAGATTATAGCAAAATTCGTGAGGAAGAAATCAAATTAAAGTTTAAAACTAAAAATAACGAATGAAAATGCTCACGCCCCTTTCCGGTGGCATCTACCGCACTGGAGGTCGAGGAGATGCCTTAGCGGGCACAAACAGCGCGGCGACGTGGCGGTGCGGCGCTACGGCGCGGCGGCGGTGGCGGGAAGTATCGGTCCCGCTCGCTATCACGGCAACCCTGGAATATTCGGTGGAATAATCACCACACAGAAAGTCACATGGGACACAAGAATGACGGCGTTTAGGGCTTCACGAATAAACAAAATTAAAGAGGCACCTAAGCAATGGTAAATTTAGTTACGGTCTCTATATCGACGATAAAATGTACTAACGGCAGCCTTAAAAGCACTAAAAAAGGTCAATTTAAGATTTAACAACTATATTTGATATTAATATCTGCCTGATATTGTTTAAATATAACAAGTAAACGGAGAGATTACTTATTTTCTAGAGAGAACTCGACAATAAAATCGAATGACGCAATACCTACCATAGCTTATTCGCAAAGGCAAAAATGTAATTACGTATTATCTATTATGTTTGCACAAGTTAACACCATTAGAGGATGTTCAAAAAATGATAGAAGAGGGATTAGGGCACTGAAAGGGACACTTAGCTGCAATTATAGTCTGCTGCGCTGTGAGTAGTCCAATGTCCAACGACCGGCAGTGCTAGCTCCGTGGTTCCTTTCAAATGTGCACAAATGTTCCGTGGGGTTTAGCTCGTTCCTCAATACTTGACTGGACTCGGTGCGGTGCTGCCCGATAGCTGATTGCTACGGCGCTGTTGCTGACCAATTCCAGCAGGACTCCAAGCTTCCACAATCAAAATGCTTGAATCGATATCGTTTTCGACAGATTTTGTCCTGTCACGGTCGCCAATTATGTCTATTACTTAGACATTGGAGTCCGATACCGAACTCAATAAAACAAAATTTGCTTGAAAAACTTGTATAATATGTTCTTGTAATTTAGTACAGCTTGTATCGTTAGTTAATAAGATAGCTTTATAAGTAAGTGGAAAAAAAAAACCAAAGGAAGGAAAACAACACACTCGCGATGACACATTTTTTTTTATAAAAATGTTGTAAAAAAAGGTTGATTGAGAAACTAATGCTATTTAAAATTATATCAATGATCTGTATTATATATACAGATAAATTAGTTGTCGTAGGCGCGAACATAGTGTATATAAAAAAAAAAGTTTTATTTTATAAATTAGATGGCGGCCGGCAAATAGACCTCATGGTAAGTGCTATCATTGCCCATAACTACAAGTGCTGTAAGAAGTATTAACTGTTCCTTACATCGCTAATGCGCAACGAACATTGGGAACTAAAATCATAATTAGTCCATTGTACCCGTAGTAACCTTTCAAGGACACTAAATTATAAGTACTGGGTTCCTACTTATTCAGTCGGACTTGCACAAAGTCCTGCCACCAAGTGACATAGCCCAGTAGTGTACTATATAACCTTAGATAATTTTTACAATGTAAATGCTTTACAGTTGTGTAACTGACAGAAGAGTCAGAACAGCTTGAAGTACTTAATTTTTTATGAGTACTCACAATATTCTATATTCATGTAGGCATATAAAAGCACTTCGAATCGTCTTGTTAGTATTGAATTAAATGTTCGAAATTTAGAACATACAGCGAGGAATCGGCAAAAGAATCAATGCCTAATCTTTTCCATTTCCACCATTTCAATTAGAGAGCTTAATCATGTCAATCAAATAAATTAAATGATTGTATAAGTGGAATCCGAGCTGAAAGCCGACAGCTATGAGCGTCTGTCGTCTCTTCACAAGGATATAGAGATTAATTGTGTCTATTATTTATCGAATATTTTAAATATATACGATTATTAATTTTACAAACAACTTTGTAATTGGGTTTTTATTAATATTGTCTTTTGTGATTGAACACTACAAACAAAATTAAGGAAAATATATCTAAATATCACAGAGCTCAAATCTAATACAGATGTCTATTATATTGCAGTACTAAGTTATACATTTAAGATATATAATTAAAAAAAATAATTTTTGCTATATTGAAAGTATTGTTATACCAATCGGACTCAAACTTAGTTTCATCTTTTGCTTTAAAATTTTGGGCGTACCGTCGCCAAAGCATTATTTTCGTATATATAGTTTGTTTCAACTTTGGAAATAAATCATTTCCAATACAATTCGAAAATAAAATAAAACTTATGCAAGGCGAATCTATTGTCAAAGATGTGAATTCCCTTTGACAAAAGACAGACATTTTATTGTATTTTGGTATAAATCTCTTTATGCTTTGGAATATCTGAATGCACCAGTATTCTTTTTTTGCTCTAAACTTATTCACATGTATGAACTGCTGTAGATGTTTCGAGAGCTCTCACTTGTGTAACGTTTAAAAAAACGTTCAAAAATTTCTTTTCCATCTGAAACGATGCATACTAAGGTACAAAGGAATGATTTTGTTCCATAAAATTCACTGTTTGTATTCGACCGAGGAAGGAAGCCTGTTTTAAATTTGATTTTGGAATGAAATATAATTTTATTTCTAAAATTCAATGCCTTTTCATGTAACCGGCTAACTAGTATCACGATAGTTTTGACTTTTATTTCAGCTCGTACGGTAGAAGGTTGGTGCGATAAAAAATGATTGAACCAATATTCCTGTTATACTTACGTATTTTTGAAACCAATTAAAGTCTCCAGATCTCTCCAGTCGTGGTAGGATGTCGTTCCCTCGAACTAAGAGAATGAGAGAGTAGATATTACACTACATCTACTGTTATACTCCATTGTATTGGGTTCTCTTATATAAGTCTATTCGTCTTGATTCGCCAACTGCTGCTAAATTTTGGCCTTGGGGTTTGTCCTTCTAACATTGATATTATAATAAAAAATTTACCACGTATTTTACTAGAAGAAGGGAAAAGAATATACAAATACTATCAATGAAAATATTTGCAAATAATTCTATAAATTTTGTTTGTGATACGTTACCAATATATTTTTTTTTGTTTTGACAAATTTCATTAAAAGTTAAGATACCAACGGGGCATACCGTGAAGAACCTGCAAAAAAGTTTTTATTGTAATACTAAAATAGTATATAATTACGACATAATAAACTATGATAATTTTTTAAGTTTCTATAAGTCAATTTAGAGTCCTAAATAATTGAATAACCATTTTTTCTGAAACAAAGCAAATTAACTTTCTTCAATACAGACCCATAAATAATCTTTAACCTGGTCGGAATTTGTATCGCTTAATTCAATAATGAATCTTCAATTCTCGAGGGAAATTAATAAAACGCCTGCCAAAAAAATATAGCAACTTACAATAATGTGATACTATCATAATTAAAAAAAATCAGGTCTGTTATGTTTTATTGATAAAATTCGCTATAATTAAAGGGATACAAAGAATATTATATGAATTTAGGTGAACACTGTCGTGTAATTCCAACTTTATGGATTAAACTCCAAGCCCTCCTATACAGTGCAGTAGTGGGGCATTTACTGCTACTTTATTTATCAGTTTAAATAATTTATATATTCATCTAATCAATAAAAGTAAGATTAAATAAATCCCACAAGCATAATAATTAAACATCGATTCTTGTGATGTGAGCGATCTTCGGATTCTAAAAATTCCGAAAATCCGATTTTAAGACATTTTCTGCCTCGCACAGCCACTATGTGGAACCAGCTTTCGCCGACGGTTTTTCCGAACCGATACGACTTGGGAACCTTCAAGAAAAGAGCGTACTCCTTCCTTAAAGGCCGGCAACGCATCTGTGAGCCCCCCGGTGTTGCAGATGTCCATGGACCGTGGTTGTCCCTTTCCATTAGGTGAGCTTCCTGCTCGTTTGCCATTTATCGCATAAAAAAAATCTAAAATGCTAAATACTAACCTTGACAGGTATATATTTAATAGCGAGTATTAATGTCAGTGCGTTATTTCAATCGCAAACAATTCATCACATCGCTTATCGTAACGAGCGCTAGTTCACGCTGGCAAGATATATGGTGGAGCTGAGCGGCTTACCCTGACAAATGTACAATCTCGTTCCGGATTAAGAATACAGGATTCCGGAAATGAATTGACGTCAAGCGTCATGTATAGATTGAGTTATTATTTTATACAAAACAATCAACAAACAAAGGTTTTCATGGGTACGCCAATCGGGTTCGATTCCCGTCCGTGTCGATGTAGAAAAAGTTAATTAGTTTTCTATGTTGTCTTGGGTCTAGGTGTATGTGGTACCGTCGTTACTTCTGATTTTCCATAACACAAGTGCTTTAGCTACTAACATTGGGATCAGAGTAATGTATGTGATGTCCAATATTTATATTTATTTAATCGATTTACCAAAATAAACAATACTTGCAAATTAATACACGCGACTTGTTTAAATTGCGTTAAAATTGTTACAAACAGACACGTTACTAAGATGTTATATCCCTTGTGCCTTTAGTTACATTGACTCACTCACCCTCCTTACCGGAACTTGTATTCTGGCAAGGAGGGCGAGTACCTAATATCTAAAGGTTAAAATAAATGAAATAAATACGTAGTGTTCCCGTTTAAAGGATGATTGAGCAACAACTACAAACACAAGGACATAATATGTTAACTCTCAAGCTTGGTGGCGCATTGAGGATATAGGTTCCAAGGTATATGGACAGAATTCCATGATATGGATTTGCAAAACTACCTACATTCTTAAAAATAAGTTTTACTTTATTGGTATCTACCAGCCCATGGTAGATATGTTCGCCTAACAAGAATCTATAGTTGATCTAGAGCTAATAAAATGTTAGTATTAAGACAATTATCATAGTAATTAAATCATAAAATTTGTTTAATTATTATGATAATTCCTTTCAATTGGCGTCTCAATTTGTGAATTTTCAAGCATTACCATGGATTTTAAATGGATTTCAAGGTATAATGCATTGCATGCATTTATTAAAATACAATCAATAAATAATTAAATCAACATTTATTTTAGAGCGCGTAGTGACGATATTTGTTATGTATTCGGTGGACGATCAGCTTAAACAACGCAATATATATTATATAAATACATATATACGTATATTAAAGCGCGAACATCCCTCACTTAATGAGTTAATTGTTTGGTTTCGGTTCCGTTGACTGAGCATATTTTAAGTCTAATTAATGCCTCGTCATTTTGTGCTTCTAAATCAATTGCACGTACCGTCATTCTTCCATGTCAAAATAAATACACTACGTATATTTAGTATATTCGATATGTTGTATACTCGTGTAAGGAGTCAATATTTGGTTTTATATTCATGTTAATCTGAATCGTATTAAATAATTGAAGGGTGCAATTATAGTATTTATTTTAATTTTCAATGTTTACAAGTTTTTTTTTTGTGATATAGGTAGGCCAATGTGCCACCTGAGGTAAGTGATCTCCACTACCCATAAAGAATGGCAATATAATATAGAATATATAAATATTTACCATTCCTTACATCGTCAAGGTATCACTGACCTTTGGATTGTGTTATGTCCCTTGTGCCACACACTGGCTCACTTACCCTTCAATCCGGAACACAAGAATACTGAGTACTACTGTTTTACTATAGAATATCCAATGGGTGGTACCTACCCAGAAAGACTTGAAAAAAACCCTACTACCAAATAAAAATGTAGTTGTAATTTATCGCTTACAAAAAATATATTTGGTCCAAATCTTGATCTTAACAATTATATTTTACTTTCATAGATAAAAAAACAATATAATATTTTTAGTAATTTATTTCAGTATGCTCAGCCATTGAAATTTAAGTTTCATGAAATTTCGGATCCTGTCATTATATTCTAGATAACCACTAATTTTCATACACACAAGCATAAATATAACATACGAATTACGCACACAAACGCCAGACAAGCAAACTTATATTGAAAATAAAATACTTTGTGCTACATTTTAGTTCGAAACAAAATCTATTGAATCTAAGAAGTCTGAACGAAGTTGATACTAAGGTCGATTACAAGACTTCTAAAGACTTCTCGAAGTGTTCTAAATGTTCTTCAGTAACTAACCTAAAAGTTTCAGAATCGAAACAACAATAGTTTGAGGATCTCTTAAAATATCGTATAAACTTTTAGTGTTCTGAAGGGTAATCTGTACAGACTGATATCTGTTTATACCGCAAAGAAACCATCCTAATCCAGAGGAAATATACTTCAGACTATCTTTTAGCCGCGGCTTCGCCTGCGTGTTAGGGAGTCGGTCTTAGGATTTACATAAAAAAGCCCACTCCTTTGCTATGGTTTCAACCTACTCGTAGTTTCATAAAAAAATTCAACAAATTTGGTTGTGTGGCTTAGATGAGAAAGCGTAACAGACAGAAACACAAAGCCGCTGTCGCATTTATAGTATTAATATAGATACTGTACGGATTAGCAAGATCTACACTATTTTTAACCTGTATCAGTGATTCAATTTTTTTTAATGATTTAGGTTAGTGGACGAGCAAATGGGTCACCTGATGATGTATGTGGTCACCATCGCCCATAGGTAATGGCACTGTAAGAAATATTAACCATTACTTTCATCGCCAAAGCGCCACGAACCATGGGAACTATAATGTTATGTCCCTTGTGCCTGTAGTTACACTGGTTCACTCACCATTCAAACACACACAAGAATACTGAGTACTGCTGTTTGGCGGTAGAATATTTGATGAGGTACCTACTTAGACCGGCTTGCACTATTTCAATAAAATCTTACTAATAAAATTTATAGAGTGACATAAATAAAACTCATTATAACAGATGTTTATTTTCTATACAAGTTTAATTTAAATGTACCTATAAAGCATTTACTTATCGCTTCAATAGTCCAACATGTTAAAACCTTCTTCGAAATTCATTACATCTTCTAGTATAAGTTTTATGTTTATTGGTTTAGTAGTATTATTATATACATCCGAATACTTATTTTGAGAATATGCCTCGCAGCAAATCCAATAAAACTAAAAGAATACAAAAACTATATGAAAATAAATATTACCAAAACACAAACTCTTAATTTTTCTTGTTAGTAAATATGTAATGTAATACTATGTAACGAACTTTATAAATTTGGTCTTTAAATTAGTCAATGGTTCCACCGTGTTATTATTTCCGTTGCGTAGAAGAAAAAATAATTTCAGTTAAACAAATAATTGTAATTTTTAATTTGAAATGCTTTATATTGACTAAAGTAATTCGATTTGATTTAATTATAAGTGGCGTGGAGCCGAGTGTTGCGGTGAAGTGAGGTGAAGAGGAGACAGGGGAGTATTCTTGTCAAAATTACATTGGTATTGTAATGTTAGCGGATGTGACAGTTGCTTAGAAAGAGGAAATTACAAATATAATATACCATATTTCAAGCTGTATTATATAATAAATTGTTGTATAAAATATTTTAGTACTTAACTAACATTTTTATTGTATGTATTATTTGAATATAATTTTAATTACTATCAGAATTTAAAACGGCATATTCACCGATGTCTTGTTCACGTCTCGTGTCTCGTGAACAAGACATTCGTAGATAATGTCGAAATATCGAGCTCCACCAAACAAAAATAAAAAAAACATGGTAAATATCCCGTTTTAAATACTGATAGTAATAAAAATAACCATATGATTTAAAATCTTATTTAATTTTAATTGTCAGGAAAGCTATGGGGTTGGTAAAAACATTATGTGCAAGTAAAAAGAGTTAAAGTATCTGGTGTTAGGATTTTGTGCAAGCGTCCTTGTAGGTACCACCCACTTGTCACATATTTAACTACCATTATTACTCAGTACTGTTGTGTTCCGTTTTGAAGGGTGAGTGAGCCAGTGTAGCTATTGGCCCAAAGGATATAAGATCTTAGATCGTTCGTAGTTCGTAGTGGCGCATTGCTGTTGTAAGGAATGGTTAATATTTCTTATAGCGTCAATGTGTATGGTGGTGACCACTTGTCATCAGTTAGCCAATTCGCTTCTCCATAAGTAGACACCTTAATATATAATAAAAAATAAAAATATTACACTATTAAAGTGATAATGTCCAATTACTAAATTAATATCTCAATTAAATCTAATATTAGATATTTCAAATATTGAACAAGCTAGTGTTTGCCAAGGTTCACTAGAACATTTACTAGCTATTAAACAAAAGAATAAGACATTGGATTGACAAACATTGGAGAACTGAACAGTTTCTTTGCTACATATAAATATTAGATTTGCGTAATGTATCTAAAAATAAATTTCTATGATATTTGTCGTATTTATAGTTCATCTATTATTTGTCTGTAATAGCTGACGAGAAAGTCGATAAATGATCAATTAATTCAATATTCGACGTCGAGCGAATCTATTGGTGACTATATTGCCGAAATTATGCATCAATTATATTATTTAATGTATTCACCAAAGGTTCATAGGGTAATGACCCTGATGAAGAGATGTTGATTAATAACAAGAAATACGAATTGTAAATGATACATGCTTCGCCTTATTCCATAATGTTACATTTTTTGTGGCTTAACTGACTAACTGACCCTTTAAATGGAAACGCAGCTACTCAGAGTATCAATGATGCTAGTATAAGTGGTTTGTCAATAGACCCAGTAAAGCTAGATGGGCCTATAAAAAAGCCTAGAAACCAGTATAATTCTATCGAGACTTTTTATCGACGTGAAAATATTAAAGTCCCATCGTAACGCTCCAATTTGCGTGGCAATTTGTGTTGGTAGTTATGACATTATTTTTTTAACTTTTTAACACTAAAACAACTAACACAAATTTCAACATGTCAATAACGAACATTCTTAACTTTGTAAAGTAGGAAGAAGAGCAAAGGAATTAGCATATTCTGCCAATGATTCAAATGTAAGATCATCTATCTGTCTGTGCCATTGTCACGTTTTCGGAAACTTCTTTGTTCGGATCCTGTTAAGAGTTTGGGGTGAACGGACGTGATGGTAGTAAGTACGTGAGTTTATTTTTAGATTTAACCAACTTTATTATCTGTGATATAAAAATATATCATTCCAAATAGATGTATTAAATGAAATTAAAAAATAAAAAATCTGAAAAATAAAAATGAATGATTCATATAAAAATAACTGCAAAACTAAAATATCAATAAAATAAATACAAAAATTATTATATCAATAATTTTATTGATTCTAAATTTAAAATATTATTTTTTCAAAATGACACAGTAAATTAAATTATAATTGCAACAAAGAAAATATAAACATAGAAGCTCAATCAAGCTACGAACGGAATTACAATGGGTCTGTGTTTTATATTATTTTATTTTTAAGTTAATTAATTGAAACTTTGCTAATAAAATATTTGTAATATTTTCTTATTTTTTTATTCAATACTCGACGTATACAAATATCGCTTTAATCATTTATAATTTTATACTCTGTATTTTTCAATCACAAGGGACGATGATAAATTATATAAAAACATATTATTCCTTATTTCTATAGGACACATTATCAAAAGATTGAAGATGTTTTCTATAGAACTGTTTGTAGAAGAAGTTCTAAATAGTGTTGAGGCAACTGAAAGCTTAAATTGAAAATCGAAGCCAGTCAACGCACTTATCTTTTCGCCATATTTTTTGTGAAATAGATTAAAAGATATATTTGACCCTATTTAAAACCGACCATTTATACGACCATCATTCATGTATCATATTGTAAAGAATATTATATATCTGTTCATGCTCTATAACTCACGGACTACCCAAAAAACCTTTTACACCGAATAGAAATAATAGATAAGCTGAATTCGAAGGCTTTCTTACTAACATTCATGGTTGATTTATGAATCCGACTTCGCCCCGTGGACGTGTTTCACGCCTTTCTATGGACACTCAGTTACTCGGAAAAAATCGGAAGTTTATTTACTCTCGCTTGTATCTCAGATACCTATAATCAATCTATAAAGGATTTTATTTGTATATAATTTAATTAGTGAAACTTCATTGTGAAGAGAGATTAATTATAATTGAAATTTAAAGAAATTATCTTGATAAAATAGTGCTTTCTTTTGTTTCCTCTTGTTGTACGGAATATATGTTGTATTCAATTATGGAATCACTAGAGTTTTGAATATAATTTTGGATTTTAATAAAAGATCTATACATTTCTTCGGTCAAGATTAAATAAATCAAGCGACAGTTGGACTAAACTAGTAAAGTAAATTATTCAGTTAACAGAAGACCTTCAATTCGTAACATAATATAATTGGTATCCTTTATACTGCCTGATAAAATACATTGAGTTTTTCAATAAATAAAATTAAATAGTAGTTATAAACGTTTATCTCAAAACGGACGCATGAATTAAAATACGGCTGGTAAATACTGATGATGCCGATGATGTAAATTGGCTGTATTTATTGTATACAAATAAAAAATATATATATGTCGGCTTCTACGTCAGCTAAAATATAATTGAAAAATTTGGTTCCAGGTTAAAATAATATTCTTTATTTATACAATAAATATTATATAAGACATATTTGACATTGTATAGATCGGATGTTTGTGTTTGCTGAAGTGCTCGTTATTCCAGTGGGAAATTCCATATTTGTTGTCAATAGAGGCAGGGTACTTACGGCTTCTGATGTGACATGTATCATAGAAGTGGGATTACTTGAAGTAAATGTTTCTAAACTGTTTTTAAAGGTCATGACGTCAGAGTGCGCGACGTCATGTGTTTCAAAATAAATAAAGATCAACAAAGTATACGAATATACCATTCCATTTGAACTTACAATTTTTTTTTAATCTAATGGAAGGCTTTATACAACAGAGCGATGAAGTAGAAATAAAGATAATGTAAACAGTTAAACAAATCGAATAAATATTAAATTAACAAAATATAAAAACACACCTAAATTATTAGCAGAACGTCCGCACTGATCCACGCTGTTCAGCAGAATGGTCGAGTAGCACCGCTAGATCAGCCTAAGCGGTTTCGACAGAGTTATCATGGCGTCGAGCGGCAGCCATGAGAGGATTATTAACAATTTAACATCTTTTAATTACTTTTAACAATCGCTTAATTATAAAGTTAAGATTATTAAAATCGTACAATATTATCAAATTATTAAGGTGTTATAATTAAATACATATTCTCATTGGCAATTCTATGCAAAATGACAAGTGTTATGCTTCTGCTAATACTAAGTAGCTTAACAAATGATTATCAAATCATCTGTTACGTATTCAATATATCCTTATAATAATTGAAAGCGAAAGTAACTCAGTCTGATAGCTATTAACGCCTGATCCTGAACCGATTTAGATGACATTTCGTTGGGTTTGGATAGTGTGAGTCCCGGAGAAAGACATAGTCTTAGGATGGTCGCAAGTGTAAACAACGATATTCTTCCAGATTCATTTATTAACACTATTTTCACATTTATTTTATCTACTAATCCGTGTTTCAAAATACATCCCGTATTATCCAAATCTCGCCTATAATTCTAATTATTTTAAAAATAATTAGAATTATAACAAAACACTGCCGCCGCGTTCGAATTCTTGACATTAAAGACTTGACATTATTGTCTTACCGGCCAGTATTAGACATTCGGCCAGTATTAATCGTGAAAAATTAAAATATTTATACATTACAACATATTCTAAAAATAGTCAATCGGCATATTATTAATTAAATTATTCTAATTTGAATGTGTAAGAAAATAACTCTAACAATAGGATTAATTTATTTAATTTTTACCGTCGTCTTGTAAAATGGGACGTACCAGTTTGTGAGCTAAACGTAAAGTTTTATAAATTTCGCACAAATAAAGCTAGTTATGACATCATTCCTAATATAATTTTTAATCATGTTAATATAGGTCAACGTCGGAATTTATTCCGTGAAGTGATTTATCTCACTATGATTATTAACTTTGCCAAATAATATTTTTGATATCTTACTTAAAAAAAATCTTAATACGTAAAATAAATAAGGCGTATTACTCAATACAATTTATATTAGAAAATTTACTTGTATTATTTTGACATATCTACGAAATTAATTGGCGAAAAATAATAACAACGATTTCCTTACTGGTTCTATTCAATAAAATGCACATCCCAACCACTGGTATATTATAGATAGTCTTATAAATCGAAGTGTAAAATGAAATAGTAAAGAAGTTTATCAAAACAAACTTTTAAATACAAATGTCTATGCTGTTGAGCGTTGAGGAGTTCCTTCAAAGCAGCCAATCTTGGCGGAGAATCACGTCATGCGTATCATAAATGCATTGTCTGAATGACACGCAAAATTTTAACTTCCCCAGAACTAATTCAGTTTGAATCTAAACAAACAAACATTGCAAGTTAAATAAAATCTTTAAAAAAAAAAGTGACATAGTTGAGGACTAAAGCAAGACTTAGAAAAAGAAGTACTTGTTTGAATTTCTCTTAGAAATTACAAGCTATAATGGCTTAGTGGCTAGAATATATTAATATCAACAAGAGATTAATATATAAAGGTTTAAACCAGGGAAAGCATAATATACAACATTGAAAAATTTCGCCCAGATTTGATACTGCTATCTACTTTTAAGACCCTCGTGTTCTAACCACTCAGCCATATCGTCTTATAATCGGCTTTACCTGATGTAACAATCAAGTCTCAATAGTCTCTCAATAAAGTCACGGTTCCGTTACGCAGATTGTCTGAGAGAATGTGATGAAAAGTACACCCGGAGCGTTTCCGAAGTGATTAAGTCAATCCCATTATCGGGCAGAAATCCCTGAATCATCAGGGCCCGAAGGGTCATCGCTGGTTTGGTCCAAGTTGAATTCCAATAGCGTTTTAAAATAATTCTATTATTCTTGATTAATATACGATATATTAATTATTTATTAGCATAAAATATTGTTCAATATCCCAAGCTCCACCTGAGGCACCTCAAAATAAGACAAGAGTCATAATGTTATTTATTTACTTCTAAAGCGTGAAAAAATGGCAAAGTAATATACCTATGTAGCTAATAATTGAATTAAAAAATAATTTCTTAAAATTTTCGCTACTTTACAAACAAACGGAGTGAAAGAGACTTTCATTTAAGTCATGTATAAACATTAAGAAAGGCCAAAGTTAGAGAAAAGACACAATAAGTATATATTTTTCATAAACAAACAACATGCAAGTTAATGTTGTATTTTAATTTTGACGGGAAATTGGAGCAACCGATTATAATTTTTAGTCTGAAATTCCGGATACATATTGAAAAATTAGTTACGTACGAATATTTTTTGTTGCCTAATCGTACGAACTTGTACCGGTAACCTTGGAATCAAGTCCAACTTTTGCGATCTGAATTGATCCGTGACTTGAACGGAATTTTCCAAGATGAGAAGTGTATATGGCTAGATTTCAGTCTATTGAAAAAGTCAATCCGTTTCTGTTAATAACAATACACGAAACACACTTTCGTTTATACACTATTAAGTAAGGATGAACGTATTCTATGACCACGAGATTAATCCTGCATTATTTTATACGAAATCTTATAACTTAAGCATCGTCAAGCACCCTTGCTCTGCGAAGATGAAATTTTCTTTGCTATTTGCATTTTCGCTTTATAATGATATGCCCAAAACTTTGCTTTATAAAAATACCGTTGTGAGAACCATTAGTAAAGCCGAGTTTGAGAACTAACCATGTTTTTTTAATGATTTTGAATATTCGAGAATATTTTTTATATTCTCTACAATCCTACCGAAGGGATGGAAAAAACAGTTACTTTATGATGCAAAAAGAACATCTAGGCAAAGTCTTCAGAGCTTTTTCTGCCACGCAGCTCACTGCGTATTGGCAAACACTTCACGTTCATGTGCAGTACTAAAAGTAACTAGAACTTCATAATTTGCTTCGACATAATAATATGTAGGTTTAACTTTTTACGAAATTAAAAATAAGTTAGTATTAATATATATTATATTAGTATATATATGATTTACTTGGTTCAAGCAGGGTTGGCGTGAGACCGTGAAACTCAGCCAACGGGCACTTTCAGCTCGTTTAGGTAGGTACCACTCACTCATCAGATCTTCTATCGCCAAACAGTAATACTTAGTTTTGTTGTCGTCCGGCTTGAAAAATGAGTGAGCCAGTGTAACTGCAGGCAGAAGAGGCATAACATTTTAGCTCTCAAGGTTGGTGGCACATTCGCGCGATGTAAGGAATGGTTAATATAGCACAAATGTCAATGGGCAGTGGTGACCACTTACCACGAGGTGCCCCTTTTGTCCGGTTGCAGCTATTACAGAATTACGATTAATTTCATAGCTCTTCATAACAAAATAAGTTATTAAAAAAAACATTTATTTTAATGCCCAAAAAAATAGTAAATGAAAGGAATTATTTAAATCGTGAAACTTTGTAGTTATTTTAATAATAGCGTAGCATTAGAGTTAATATGGTAACATTTTAGCGTAAGAACGTGATAAGCGAATGCATTAATGCGGACCTTGCTTAAACGAGGGCAATCCTTGACATCTTCTTTTTGTGAAAAAAAAAACATTTTGATACAAACGTCAAACCTATGATACGACTTGTAATAATTTAAGTCTTATTCATAATTAGAAGCTACTGAATGTTGTAAAAAACATTTTAAGAATAATCTACAAATTATTTTTTAAAATTTTATTTCTAAAATTCTCAATTAAGAATGTTCTTAAGGAAATATACAAGGCGATTAGATAACTACGAGATATAAAACGACGATTGATCTCAATGACAGACTTATAGTACTTATACATTATACATAAATATGCACGCTGTATTATTTCACGCTCCTGATTCGGTGGTACAGTATAATGAGATAGCCAAGAAAAGATCCGTCGTAATGACGCTTAATTCTTACCACCGATAATTTATGGACGGTAAAACTTTTCTTTTTGTCCTGAGACGGTATTCAAAACTTGTCTCGAATATCTGAAGACACAAGCAAGTAGACTAATGACGCAGTCAAAAAGTGTAGCAATAATCACTGTCATAGCCCTCAGTAATGGTGTGGTTAGCCATTTAGCGGGATAAGCGAACCTGAGCTCGTACCCATTAGTCAGAAGTAGTCATTAGTCGATAAGCTAGTGAGACTAAATTCAGACATTCACGAACTAATGGTGTATTTGTCCTTTATATAGGTTATTAAGACTAGAAGAACCCGTGGGTTCACCTGTCGGTTAAGTTTGTGTAAACTCCTTCAAGAACTTGCAAACAACTTTAATAATTATAATACTTTATATATATACCTGATTTATACCTGAAAAGGGTAAAAAAACTAATGCCGTTTTTTGGGGTTCAAACATGCTACGTAACAAATTTCATCAAAATTAATTCAGCGGTTTTACCTTGAAAGAGCAATAGACAAACAGACAGAATTAAGTCATTTATAATATTTACATTGATAATAATAATTATTATTGTTCGCCCAGTGGGCGAAATATGACCAAAATCAATACCATATTTTTTATTATATAGCCCTGCAGCTCAAGAGTTTGCAAACATTAAAAAGAAAATTGAAAAATAAAATGATCTTGCCATGCAGGTTTTCGTGGTAGAAAATTCATACTCAGCCTGTAGTAGCATTTCTATCTACCACTGGTATCTAATATCCATCTAAGATCTATTTGGAATTAATGATCTAATTCTTAAATTTATAAACCAATTTTTCAATATTCTTAAAGAAAAAGTCGTACGGAAAATACATAAAATTATTGTTCATTAAATATTTGAAACACCTAATCACACACACATTTTGAATCAGTGCTCGCTGTAAGTCAAAACAAACCTTCTTCAGTCTGTACTTTACCTTGCCTTGATTTATATTATATTATTTTGAATTCTATTCCTTATTTATCATTCAAAATACCTATATTTACACTGTCATTTTATTCCATATAATTTGTTTTCAGTTGGTAGGCGATTATAATTATGGGCATATGACGATCAAGGTTCACTGCTAACTATAAAAAAAAAACTATTCCTTACAACATCAATACGAAGTTAAACTTGAAAACTTAATAGATATTCTTTTAATTCATTGGATCACCGGACATCGATTACTTTTAGTAAAACAGTGCAATCTAAATATAGTACCTATATTGATAAATTGGGAAATCAGTCACATTTTCATGGATAAGTCTGCAACAATTATTGTGTAAGCATATAAAACAATAACTACAGACTTCACAAATTGCCAATTTTATTAATGAGTAAGATTTACAAAACTAAAATACTGAATGTTCATTGTGTCATCTAGTGCGTTATCAGCTACCATTGACCAATAACCATTAAGGCTTAAGGCTAAAAGAGATAATCTAGCTTTGTTCAGCGTTACAGAAACTCAATTTGTCACATACATGGTGCTATCACAAAACAATACTGGCTCATATATACATAACTACAAAAATCGATTTATTTTTTAAATGACGAATTCGAATTTTGAATAATTAAACGATTATTCTAATCGATGCTCAGCTCGATATTCTCTGCCTTTTGTATATAAAATTTCAATGCTCTCCACATTAAAAGATACTATCACAGTTAAATAGTAAGGTAAAGCTTTATAGTACGGTGAGAAATGGTTCAACGATTCCGATACAGTAAAAGCGCAGTAACATAAAGAACATTCGTAAGACGTTGGCTTAAATATCTTTTTAAATGTATTCCAAAGTTTAAATATTTCCGAGTCTTGCAAGAATTCGAAATGAGTCTTATTAATTTAGAAATAAGTGTTGGTCTCACGAATTCATTTTATATTATATGTACATATATATTATGTAACCTCGTTATCAGATTCGTAATTAGATGGATGAGACATCGTATCAAACTCAAATAAAAACTCTTTTAAAATCGTTTATTCTCTTTGTATATTTTTGATACTAACTTTATTTTTTTTCAATGACGGCTGTCAAGCCCTGGCCGATGCCAATCTCGTCACCTCCGTTCCATCTACTTCACTCAAGCGTACTATAGACGATATTGTCATTCTTTTAAGTATCAAATAATGCAATAGTTGGTATCTGCGTCATATATATTATTGGCATGTTCCAGTTTGAAAGGATAGTGAGCCATTATAAATACGGACATAAGGGATTTAACATCTTGGTCCCTCGGGTGGGTTTCGCATGGAAGGTGTAAGGGACGGTTAATGTTTCTTGCAGTGTTCGTATCTATATGCGGTGAGCCCTTATTACCGTCAAGTGGACCATTTGTCCGTCTATCAATCACACTTTTTTTCTTGGTAGCTGGGCTTTGTGCAAGCCCATCTGGGTATGTACCACTCATTATTGGTGTGTTCAGTAGTTGTTGTGCTCAGTATTGTTATGTTCCAGTTTGAAGGGTGAGTAAGCCAGTGTAACTACAGGCACTAGGGACATATCAACTTATTTCCCAAGGTTGGAAGCGCATTAGCGATTTAAGGAATGATTAATGTTTCTTACAGCGCCTTTGTCCAGAGGGTGGTGGTAACCGCTTACCATCAGGTGGCCCATGTGCTCTAGCATCTCTTTACATAATTTTATATATATATTACATTATTTAAATCAATTTCAAAATAAATATTTAAGTTTCGTCTAATTCCACTCCGACCTCCTCGTTTCTTCGTTGTGAAATTTAATCCATTTAATTGCTAAAGTTTAATTCGGATACAGTCAAGTTTCATATTTAAGGTCGTTTAGAACATAATTCAGCTTAACTTTCCAACATTAATGTGCACTGTTCTAAGATTATCGGCTAAAAGTATAGAATGAGCCTTAATAATTAGCTTTAGCAGATAATAAAAGAAATTCTGATATTCGCGCGTGTGTTATGATTTTGACATCAAACATTTAATATTATTAAGAAAATGCCTAATGAAATACAAGAAAAATACTTTATTGTGTGATTTTCGTTGTATTTTCAAACTGTGCTACCTCATAAACGTCGTACCTCGTTTTCTTTAATAACGGGCTATTAACCAACATAAATCTCGTTGCTGTACAAGAGACTTCACCTTACTACCTAACCTCTATAGAAAGTGGCGGTTCTCGTTTATTTTATGAACAGCTGCGAAACTGGATTTCGTATTATCTTAAATCAAAACGTTAATAAAGACGAACGATGAAAAGGTGAGAACTTTACGACAATTTTTATTTACCATTGTCATAAAATCTTTTGAGTTTTGTTCGTATTCAAGTATATATTTTTATATATACGAGTACGTAACGACTATATATCAGTATTTTACTAATACCTTCTTCAACATATGCGATGAATACTCGTTGATTTTGATGTGGTACGAGTATGTATTAGCACCATTAAAACATACAGACAGATATTGTTTATTTATTGCTTTACTGTGCATAGCAAAAAAAAGTATATATGTTACGGTCAGAAGTGAAAAGTTAACAAATAACTCCATTAAATCTTGGGAACTAAGAAGTAACGCTCACCCAGTCTTAAGCCGAAACACACACACACTACTAAGTAGTGCTGTTTAGTGATATTATAAGATATGACGGTGTAACCTTCCGCAGGCTGATAAAAAACCTTACTATCAAGTAAATCACCACGTGATAAGTAAGTATGCTCTTATAACTTGGGCTCCTTCAAAATGAAACGTGATCTTGCGGTCTGGCATGGTAAGAGCGACTAGTGCAGTTCATTCTCACTCCACTACCACTTACCATCAGATGCGAGCCTCCTGCTCGTTTGCCACCTATAACATAAAAAAACCCTATCATCAGAAAAAAAAGTTAATATT
This sequence comes from Vanessa atalanta, assembly GCF_905147765.1. Classification (NCBI taxonomy): domain Eukaryota; kingdom Metazoa; phylum Arthropoda; class Insecta; order Lepidoptera; family Nymphalidae; genus Vanessa; species Vanessa atalanta. Next base: position 1,176,271 of record NC_061871.1, read on the forward strand.
CTCGGTTGGTCCTTATAGTGAATATAAATAAAATTTAAAAATATGTTCTTTTAAAGTGCAACACACGTACTTGTTAGCCCGTCCGTTGGGAAATTTCTACCGACTAGGACAGTTTTTTTATTTACGAAACTTGAATAAATTATGATTAAAATACTCTTATTCGTTTAATTTATTTTATTTTTTTTTTTTGAAAAAGCGACTCACCCTGTCTTACAGAGAAAAGGAGAAGCAAGACAATAATTTTAAAATGTTTGTAATGAGAATTATGAAAAATTGGTTTGAGTCGTAATTTTGTAGTGAAATTTAGATGGAAATGGTGGACACGTTTCCATCTAAATCTTAAGGCTTAACGATTCAAATTCGTATAAATTTAACAGCTAAGGTCAAAATTATTTTTAGACCCAGTGTTTTTTTTTTCATTTCACTTAATTTCAAAATAATGGTATTTCCTAACGTGTTTATTTTGAGAAAATTTAACGTAATTAAACGTAAGAATTTTATTTGAGAAAATTTATCACCAACAAATATGTGCAACGCACATATGTTTGGATTTTAAGAGATATTCTAAATGAGCAAGATTATGTTTATAAAATTAGTAGGTGGACGTGCAAATAGGCCTCCTGATGATAAGTTATTTTTTTATGTGATAGATAGCAAACGGCTCACCTGATAGAAAGTGACTACCACCGCCCATGGAAATCTGCAACAACGGGGGGCTTACAGGTGCGTTGCTGGCCTTTAAGGAGTGCGCTCTTTTCTTAAAGGTTCCCAAGTCGTATCGGTTCGGAAAAAAGTGATTACCATCGCTGATAGACATTGGTGCCGTAGGAAATATTAATAGTTCCTCAAAACAAAAATGCACTACTAACCTTGATTTTATGCCTTAACGAAAGAATATTTCTCTCTTCTATGAGATAAATGCGTCACCGTCGTCTTCTATTTGACAAAAAAAAGAAAATAAACTAGAAATACGATCATTATTTTTAATATCATTTAGTTTCAATCAAAAGTTGTAATAGTTTATGTGAAACGAGCTTTTTCACGCTCGCTTCGTTGGGCGTAAATTCAATCTTGGTAAGTGCTTGTTTGTGAATAATTAAAAATGTATCTTGTCTTATAACAATCTCTCCGTCCGATCATCCGATCGTGCGAGAGTGTAAGTATAATATTAGCAAAATATTATAAAAGTGAAATTATTTTATTTTATCATTTTTACAAAAAGTAATCTCGCTTATATCTTTAAAACAACGCAACGGATTGATGATGATGATTGAAGCGGTTTTATTCATAGATTTAAAAGGAAGATTTATATGCATAATACATTCACAATATAGTAGATAAACACTCATCGTTTTAGACGTTTCCTATGTGATGTCGTAAATAAACACATTTTTTGCGCGTACGTTGCAAATGCTGCCTGAATCCTACGAGATACATCAAAATAATGTTCTACATTATTGTACACCTTAAATTCCGCCATTGTATACCTATGTCTATCTCTTAGGGATAAACCCCCAATAACCATTTTTTATCCTTTACTTTATATGAAAAATAATGGCTTATTTATTTAGCGATTTTAAGCAATACTATAATAAAGATCAATGTGGCCCTGAATTGACTGAAAAATCTGTGAAAGTTGTATATAAAGACATTCTGTAGTTTATTTAGTACTAGCTGTGCCCGCGACTTTTTGCGCGTTGTTTGATTTTAAGCTATTTGGATATTGTAGCGTGATTTTATTTTATTCTATATATAATTCTAAAAGTAGCCTAAGTTACACCTTATTACATCCGCTATCTGCCAGTGAAAGTCCCTTCGAAATCGGTTCAGCCGTTCCATAAATTAGTCGGAACAAACAGACAGACAAAAATTGTAAAAAATGTTATTTTGGTGTATGTGCATTTAGTAAAAATGGGTTATTTTGTTATTACAAACATACACTCCAATTTTATTATATGTATAGAAGATCAGCATTGCATCTGTGTGAAGGCGGGGTAGGTCGCTTGTATTAATATATTTGGAAAACCAAAACTTGTAATAGTTATAAAGATGCAATGTATTGCATTCCTCATTTTTAATAATATAAATTAATTTTCAATTAAAAGTATCACCAAAAATAACATTTGTTACAATAATGATGCGGTTAACATACGATCTGGTAGATTTGTTAAAAAGTAATTAATTAAAATGCAAATATAATACAATGCAATTAATTTTGCTTTTAATATTTTATATTTGCGTTTGCAACGTGATCAGAAAAAAAAAATTAAAATGTAAACTAAGTGTGGTTAGAGAATATTATAAATTCGCGGGTATCAAGATTCTATACCAAGCAAAATAGATTTTCATGGTCTTAATTGGTATTCATAACTCGACTCGTGTTCACCATGAAGGAAAATCTTGTGAGGAAACCTAAAGTGTCGACGGAAATGTGTATGAATCAGCTCCTAAACACAGGAAAATATTTTTATCTCTCATTAGAGAGGAAGCCTTGTATCTTTATATAAATATTGTATATTTATGATTCATGGGAAAAATCAAAGAATGCTATTGGAGTATTCTGTGATTTGTCTAAAGCATTTGATTGTGTAGAACACGAGACGCTTTTTTATAGGATCAAACACTACGGTATTAAAGATAAAACTCTTGCTTACATTGCTTCATACTTAAGTCAAAGTCTTCAGTCTACAAAAGTCTTCTGGGTCTTAATTTATGATATATTATGTAATGTCAGATGTGAAATGAGTAATTACTGTGAACGTTCGTGGGTATTGACATTGGCCCAACTTCGGCCAAAGTCACTGGCCCAATGTTTACTGAAAGGGTAAAGTCCCGGATATCATACAATAAAGCAAACCGGAGCAATATTTAAATACAACAAACAACAAAACTGATAGCGTATTTCCTTCATAGTTATATTAATTACACAATAAACAGACAAACCGATAAATAACCAATTAATTGTAAAATCCATTAACGATTCATAAAATTTGAGTTATTATTGATATAAATTCGGTAAACGAGTTCACTATGAGACTTTAATTAAAATTAAACATAATAAATATGAGTAATATCATGATATATTTTTTTTAAATATGGAAGAGCTAAAGCAACTGCTTAATAACATTATCCCTTAATCTTTTTCTAAACGTAGGCCAAGTACAGCCAACCGCGGAACAAATATAATGTCACTCTTGTACGAGCAATAGTTATTATTATGTGTTTTTAATTTATTCTTAAAGGCCATGTAGTTTTGTGAGGTCTTAACAAAATGTTGACACTGTTTTACTGGGATAATACAGCTTTTCAAAAAGCTTAAAAATTTACTTTTAATATCAATACATCGACAAGTAATCACATATTTGTACATCTTGTATTACATTGTTTAAAAATAAAGTGGTTGATGACGAACTGATGGTACAATAAGCAACCAATGAGCGTTCAGTTCAAGCCAAATTAATGAAATAATCTGATTTTGACCAATGTTTAGACACTAATCAAGCAAGTGTATGTAACGATTTAAAAAGAGAACTGCTGCAGACTTTTTTCATGTTTGATTATTTACTGACCATTTAATTTACAACTATATTAATATAGTGATCGTTTACAGGCATGAAACAATAGACGGCGAAACAACTGTGAAAGGAATATAAGAAATGGCGATACCAAAGAATTATAGCGCCACTGTCTATAAACATAGTAGAGGTCAAGTCACGTAGTTGTAAGATATACAATTTATCCATTTCTCGATAGCGTATAGATAATATATGGAAACATTATCGATCACCAGTCAATTGCATTTCACTGTTAGTCACTCCGTGGTCGAGTAGAGTGTACACCGGTTTTCACGAGTACGCCACTCCGAATCGGTTCGATTCCCGGCCGAGTCGATGTAGAAAAAGTTCATTAGTTTTCTATGTTGTCTTTCGTGTGGGTGTTAGTAGTACTTCTGATTTACCATAACACAAGTGCTTTAGCTACTTACATTGAGATCCGAGTAATATACGTGATGATATATTTATTAATATTTATTTATTTAATTGTGCTAAAGCTCTCAGTTTTTCTACCGCTTCCAGTCGAGTCCCGCCACCTTAATCAGTACATTTATTTTCTAATACGATACGTTTGCACAAAATATAATACAATCATGACATACTTTATTCGAATATGTTTTCGGTATAAGCAGTTTTGTATCGACATTTGGCAAGATTATTGTCCTCTAAGTTACAGTTACTAAATATCAATAACGGTATTTAATTTCTTCATAATTGTTTCTAAAGATAACAAATATTTGTTCTAAAAATAAATAAGCAATGAAACTGTAAACTTTTGCAATAGTTTTAAACGGTACTATGAACTATATTATATTTATGGTGGTAAGCAAAATTCTACCTTAATCGCTTTGAATTAAGACCTTTTAAACGTATCATATTTAATGAATAGCTTTAAACGATATTGTTTTCAACAGGGCTGAAGTTGGATGAGCTATTCGAAGTAAGTCATCATCAAATAAACGAAGACTTTTATATATTGTAATGTGAAAATTTTTACGCTATGTCGAGAAGCATTTTGCTGAAACGAAAAAAAGTAAGATAAACTATTAATCATAGGGAAGCATAAGGTCAAATGGTGAATTCATATGTATTTTTATGATATCGGTAGGTGGACGATCAAATGGACCGCCTGATGGTAAGTGATCACCACCGCTCATAGACATCGGCGTTGTAAGAAATATCAACCATTCCTTACATCAACAATGCGCCACCAACCTTGAGAACTAAGATGTTACATCCCTTGTGCCTGTAGTTACACTGGCTCAATCACCCTTTAAAATGGAACACAACAATACTGAGTACTGCTGTTTGGCGGTAGAATATCTGATGAATGGGTGGTATCTACCCAGACGGGCTTGCACAACCAAGTTAAGCGGTAAAGTCATATAAGCGGTAAGCGAGAATAAGGATCTTGATCGCCACGTTTGTCTAATGGCTACATATGAGGTCGTAGTTCCTAAAGTCCTAGGCTCACAGTAATAGCTCGGAATCTGGAAGTTGGAACGTCCATCCGTACCTCGTAAAATATGTAAAGGTCTCGCTCCTGAGTCTAAGTTCTTTCCGATCGTATCGAATTTACCATTCCATCTGATTATGAGAATAAGGGAATTGGGAGTGCTCCTGTGTTTGCATACACGCTTTTGCATATATTGTGTCTTGCGCAGTTGCCTAATATCTCTTGAGATTGTCCACCGTTATCAAAATCGGTTAAGACGATATCATCATCAATATGCAACTAGTAGATAGTCCATTTGCCAATATAGCCAAATAGGCATATGCATCGAACATGTCTATCATTGAATAATAAGTCTTATTGTTATATTATATAGATGATAAAGAAGCGTGGACTACCTAAATTTTATTGTATTTAGTAACATACCTACGTAAATAAAATCAGCTCGTTTTTGGAGAGAGTCACCAATATTTGGAACGACCTGTCTGGGTCTATTTTTCCTGATAAGTTGGACTCTGGAGCCTTTAAGAGTAGAGTGAACAGGTTTGTTTTGGATGGGCGTGTACCATCTTCGTCTACATCTACACTTTCCGTCAGGTGAGATGGAAGACAAACGCCTGTTCCATTACAACTATAAAAAAAAATAGGCGGAAAAGATTAACAACAGCGTGTTTTAGCGGTTATTCTCGATAAAATTTACATTACGAACCGGTCGTAGCTTTAATTCAATTATGTCAAATGACGATTCAAACGAGCCTCTATGAAGTTTGAATAAAGAATATTTTGATTGTGTATGTGAACCTCAAATCGGGCATAGAAAGGCTTTTCCTTTTTCACTCAATCAATTCTTAGTCAGAACACAAAGCTGCGTAAAGCCGTTGCTCCTTTGTGATGTTGTACACAGTTGGTTAGTCTCTGATGAGAAAGGCCGTAATAAGTCAAGTTGACGTCACAATATCTAAACATGTTATTATTCGTCATTATTCTAATAAAAAACAAATATTAAAGAATTTAAAAAAAACTGCTATTTTCCTTTACTCCTCGTCGATTGATAGCAAAATGTAATTATTAATTTTAGACAACACCAATTAACAAAGACATTTTTTTTTAATGTAATTTGTTACCGAATCTTCTCAGTGTTTTTTGGTAGATATTTTACTACTTGAATGCCGCTAAACAGCTATATTTATTATGGATGTGTTTTTGGAGGCTCGAGGGACATAACATCATCATCAGGTGGCGCATTGGCGGTGTAAGCTTAGAATTAAGGTGGTGCATATTTACAGCACCATACTTAAGTAGCCTGTAAATATCCCACTGCTGGGCTAAGCCTCCTCTCCCTCTAAGGAGAAGGTTTGGAGTATATTCCACCACGCTGCTCCAATGCGGGTTGGTGGAATGCACATGTGGCAGAATTTCGTTGAAATTAGACACATGCATGTTTTCTCACAATGTTTTCCTTCACCGCCGAGCACGAGATGAATTATAAACACAAATTAAGCACATGAAAATTCAGCGATGCTTGCCTGGGTTTGAATTTGAAATTATCGGTTAAGATGCACGCGTTCTAACCACTGGGCCATCTCGGCTACAGCACCAATATCTATGTATATATAGGCGGTAGTAACCATATAACATCAGGTGACCCATTTTCCTGTCGGCTTACCTTTATCATAAAAAAGTATATTAAAGATTAACAATATTAGTAACATATTAATGTTTAAAATTAGGAATTAAATCCTCAATACACCTTCAAATAACAACATCGCAGCTACTAAAACCTCTTACCTCCATTTGAAATCCCATTTTGTATTCTTCTCCTTCGAACATCATTTATCTTGAACTTTATCAGTTAAAGAACTTTTCTTTCGTGACACTTCAAACACTTGGTAAAAAAATATTTTTGGCAGTTTTTCCTTTGAGGATATTTTCTGTGAGTAATTAAATTTAGTTCCTTTTGTGATAGTAATATTTCTTAACAAGAAGCGGTTTTTATAAGGAAAAAGAATTTAGTCTACTGTGGCTGAAAAATAAAAACTATTTTTATATCAATTTAAAATCGCTACCTAATTAAAAACATATATCAATTTAAATGATTGCAAGTTAATAAACTCAGCTTGAACGAAAACAGACCTATAAATAATTTCCTATTCAAAGAATTTGCATAGAAATTTACTATCAGTTTAATTTTATTTATCGTCGAAGAGAAACTGCTTCTTGCGATCATCTGCGTCCTTATTTTCAGTTATTACTCAATAAAGTTCATTTCTTTATACATTATTTTATCTTTAGCAATAAATTAATGTTAGCTACTTAAAAGAAAATTAATCGATAAAATCATTTGTCATAGGTTTTGTTTAATTATATTTTTGATGCAAGTTACCACGGCTGTTTTTCTTTTCTAGGCAAATAGGCAAAGATGTATCTGACATTATATATGTACATAGTACATGAGGATAAAACACTGTCAGAATACATGGATACGAACAGTTACAACAGTTGAAAAACTAAACGGGTATATTGTTAAATTTGACAGGACACAACTAGAGATAAAAGTGTATTTGAAACCGCAAATTGTTGTACAAAATTCGACGCCGCTTGGGAATATGAATAATTCATATATGGTTACAGATAAAATACATTTAAACGATAAAATAAATAGGTATATTTAAAACGCAATCGAGCGTGATGTGGTCGACCTATGTACTCGTACGTACGGATTTTGTAGTATATACGAACTTAATAGTATTCGTAAGTCGATTGTTGCCGAATTTAATTGCAATTTTTTTTTATTGTTATTTGATTATATCTTAACAAAGTGTTACTGCTAACAGACCGATATGTTTAGTATAATTATATGTGAATAAGCGCACGATAAGAAAAAAATAGAGCGAGCTTTAATATGTATGTAAATACAACGTAGAGCTGAGGTACCGATGATAATTTGGGCGTTGAACCCGACAGAACTACTTTTTATGTGCTCGGTTTGGTTGGTTGTTTCTAACGAATGCTCGGCTGTAAACAAGGACATTGTTTCAGATGAAATTGTACCACTTGTGTGACCAGCAATAGGATCGGCGTTATAAAATAAACTCAAAATATTTTGCTTAGCAGGAGATTTGCCCAGTTGTGAGCTATTCATATGCTGGTTATGTTTTTCAAGCCGACATATTGTTATATATAGTATCTTCGTAATAAATTACTTAAAGTTGGGCTAAGCTAATTGTTCACGACGGCGTGAAATGCTTAAAAGCAAATTAACTAGGAACTGTAGTTTTTAATATTGATATAAATGAGAGTATCGAGACGCACAAAGTCCTACAAGTAGAAGTATAGATTTTGATGACTATGATTTCACAAGTTATACTTTATTGTTTACGATTTTATCTACCTTAATATCAATCTACCGATAAATATCACTTTTGTACTGGACATAGTTTTTGTAAGATCCGTTGCTCAAAGTTCGTGATTGATTGAAAAACTTATTACAATATACGACGTCATATCAGTTTTATGTCCTCAGTTTTATCTAATATAATACGAATAAAATATAGCTAACAATAAGAACTCAATGTGATGGTGTCCACAAAAGAAGTATTTTTGAAGGACTGACCAATGAAATAACTTCTAAATAGAAAATAATTGAAGTATTCACTTGGTTTTGCAGGAACATCTAGGTAGGTACCATCAAATCATCACATCATATATTCATCTGCCAAACGTCAAAACTTTATATTTTTCAATTTAGGTTTGAAGGGTGAAGCAGTGTTAACAGGCACAAGGGACAACACTTCGTAATTTCCAAAGTTGGTGGAAGGAACGGTTAATATGTTTTAATGCCCCATCGACTAAACATACCATAAAAAAATAATTACCGATTCAATAGAATTCCTAATTGTATTAAGAGGACAGTCCTTGTGGAACGCTAAAATAGCGCTTACTATTTTCAAAATATCTTAAAACTGGAGCATTGATTATGGATAAAAAAATACATTAATTATCTTAATAGATATATCTCAAGTTTCACCAGATCATATTTATAAAATATATATCAATAACTTAGTAAATTCATCGTCAACATCACTCCAAATACTGAAATCGACCTTATCTATTAACATTTTTAAGCTATTTAGCGGCTAGTTTATTCATATATTTTTGGTTAAATGGGGACACAAAAGTGTAAATAATAAATTCACCATGTTCAATTTCTATTATATCACACAATATTATAGTAATTTTTATTTAAATATTGCTTACTTTTTGGCATTTGTCGTCCATACTTTTTAGTATGGAGAAAATAATTTGACGGTTTTGACTTATTATTCGACATTTCTGTTAATAAATTTTCAGTCCCACCCCAGAGCCCAAGGCGAGAGCACTTAATTTTTACTTTTTATAATAGTTTTGGACTTTTTTGTAACAAGCTATAATATATTTGTTACACTTAAGTACATAAACTAAGTAAATACGAAAATTAATCGAAATTTATAATACGAAGGGTAACCTTTTTCCCCTAATGTCAAATTAAAAATACAAAATTGTAAGGATGAACATAGTGAATACCTGAATATACCTGAATGTAATGTAATGTCTGCACTATCCTGCTTATTTTTTTTTCTAAATTCGAAATTTAAAACAAACACAACTCATACCATTACTCATGTCATTTAGTTTGTCTGGTTAATTTCTAATTATTTAAATGCTTTATTAAAATAGTGCATAGTGCTAAGAAAAAACGGTTGATATACATTCCATTAAGTATTGATGCTATACTTAGTTAGTACCTTTCATGACCAGATACCGTCAACGGCCCACCCCCCTGATTTTAGTGTAATATAAAATAATTTTAATTTAATTATTTCATAAAAATACTTTTTTTTTAATAAAGATTTGTTTAACCAAGAAAAAGTATTTTGTCTTTAGTTTTTTGTTAGTTAAAAAAAATATTTGATTAATATTTACCTATTTTTATTTATAAAATTTATATACTTTACGCCCTAATTTGGTATACCTACCAACCTTAAAATATCCAGAAAATAATAATAATTATTTAGTTAGACGAATGCGGTTGAAACATTAAAAATCATAATGTATATTAAGCATCTTAATGCACTCTGACCGCACCCTATGCTAACAAATAATTTATAATTGTGTTTGCGAGTGACAACCTTATAGCTAATACATTACTCGTAATTAAATGTATTTTAATAAATCCTACGTTATGAAAGCGCAATGAAAATTTAATTTATTCATTGCACCTAAAACAAGCAACTAATTGTCTCCGGGGATGCGTACGATACACTGCATAATGCAACTGTATTATTAGAAAGTACCTATGTGTGTGTTCTAAAATAAATTCCCACGCTTACAAACTACGCTCTTAAGTCATCTTACTTGGTATGAATATCGAAAACTTTTTTGGTCTGGTTGATTCGGAAAAAATTTAATTATTACAAACGGGCTGACATTTTCAGATTACCCAACGACAGCGTCATATGAAAATAATATCGATCATTCGTCATGACTGATATGACGTTCTGTAGGTGCAAGTTTAGGTAAGAAAATGTAATAAATAGGTTTTATAAAATTTAATAAGTAGTAATCATAATTGATAAAACATTAACAAGTATAATTATCACAGCTTCCATATTCACTAATTTAGTTTGTGCCACGCTCTTGTTGTGGTTCGAAACCAAAGAGAGTGCGGTGTGAATAGGCAGTTTCAATTTATACCCCGTTTAGAAAATGTGGAGATATTTTAACTATAGTAACTTTTTTTGTCGTTAACTTTGTGTCTCCACAGACATTTTGCTCGTGCCTTAGTTGTATCTATCTTTAATTTGTTTTTGTGTGACTGCATTTTTTTATTACGAGGCAGCATTACAATTTAAGTTTGAGGATTTTCCTTATCTACATTTTGTATTCATAAATATAAATGCTTAAATTATCCAATGAGTAAATATTTCGCTTGTTTTCTAAAAATGTTGATAACTAAGATCCACTTGATGATTCTCAAAATATCTGAACCATCTTATATGAATATTAATTCAAATGTTACTATTTCTGTTTGTTGCCCTTTCATGGCCATTCCACTGAAACAATGAAATAAGACCATGGCCTACTTTTTGTACGCAATGCCTAACGATCAACCCCTAAAACGCGAGCGAAGTTGCAGGTGTCGACTAGTTTGTCAGAAGTAAATATTCTTTGTCATGCGATTTTCGCGTGCAAATCGCAAGTTATTGTGTAAAGTAAACACATGTTAAACAGTTAAAGCAATCCTTTGTTATAACTGTTTATTTCTCGCTATAAAAAAAAAAAACAACACGAAAATAAAATTTATTAAGTGCTATCCGTGAAAAATGAAATGAACTGTACACGTAATATTTCAAATATATTCATATTTATTCCACATAAGATATTTATGAACATTACAAGGGGCAATTTGGCTTTGTTACCCCAGGAAGTCAACATCAGCGATTGCGGATGAGTATCCTTCTTTGGACATCCATGTTCAGGACGTATACCATCTGAACAGGGATGTTAAAAAAAGGTAACCGTTCAGACCCGTCCAATTATAAGCCTATATCCATCACCATTTTCCAAGATAATGGAGGTCATTTTAAGCTGCCAGCTCCAGCGATACCTAGAGGAGCGCTAGCTGATTGGCGACCGACAGTATAGTTTTCATCGGGGTCGCTAAGCCGGTGATCTTCTAGTTTACCTGAGACATAGATGGGTGGAAGCAGTTGAGTGCACGGAGCACTATGTTTATCACTAGCAGTCAGTTTGGACATAAAACTTGGTCGCATAGTATGCATATAGCAATACCCGTGAATCGGACGTATATTAATTTATTTATAAGTTTATAGAAATATTTTCCGGTGAAAGCGCAACGTTACCTTGCAATGGCAGTTTGATAAATATAATATTATTATATGTGCGGAATGTGGCTAGTCACTTAATAAAACTTTCGTTCTATAAACATTCAGGAAAGATTCCGCTTTATATTTAGTTTATTTTTATAGCATTGGTAGGCAGGCGGGGTTATAGAGGTAGGGGACGATCAAAGAACGATGGATGGAGTGTTCGAAAGACGTTATGGCTGCAAATAATGTTACTTGTGAGATGACGTCAGACAGGGAAGTATGGAAGAAAAAGACATGCTGCGCCGACCCCGATTAAATTGGAATAAGGCCAGGAGTATTAGGATGATTATATGGTAGCTTCACTTAATTTAGTTTGTTAAATGACGTTTAAAAAGTACTTGTAAACACATACTCGAATAAAGTATGTTAGCCGTATAGTAGACGGGCTAATGGGTCACCTGATGGTAAGTGGTCATCGCTGTCTATAGACAAAGAAGCGGTAAGAAATTTGAACAATTTCTTAAATGCCCAATGCACCACGATATGTTATGTCCCAGTAATAATAATAATCAATAATATGACCATAATGAAAACCATTTTTTGTCAATATCTATTTTATGAAAAAATCTGATTTTATAAAGAAACCTGATTCGATGGTGTATGTAACAAATATATGACTGATTTTATTTTTAAATTAATACAATTTATTTTCCTTCTACGATCATTTTGTTATAGCTCAATTAATTATCATTGTAAAATTAATGAATATACAATGGTAATAATAATTAAAACAATTTCAATATAATTAATGAACGGGTTACACATATTTGCATGTATCTTTAATGTATTGACATAAATAATTATAATTCGAGTAATACATTACACTCAAATACAAACAAGATTATCCTCGAAATTCTCTATAACCGACAGTTAACGTATAAATCTCAGCCAGCTAGCGTTACACCGTTCTCAGCGGAGTTCAACCGCGAACTCGACAAAGTGAATTTGTGAATAACGAAAACTGGTAGTCCAGATTTCGTTATACTATATCAGTTATAGTAACTTCTAGGTAACTTCTAGTTTTGTAAATTCTAGGTGCATTATGCGTACAGTATGTATGTGAAATAAGAAGTGCAATGGAATGGATACGCATGGAATTTCTTACATTAGGTGATGCCTGACGAATTAACCTGAACGAGAAACGAAAGGACAGAATTTGGGCGATTTTACGTACTTTCAGGGGTATGGAAGTATAAGAATTGCCTAGTGCCAGACTTTAACGATGACAATTCCTCAGCAAAACATCAATTGCGTTGCTTGGATGAAACCCATTATTTTTTCTTGTTATATTTATATCTCCGTAGACATTTAAGCCTTTTGTGCCTGCATGTGTCAAGCAGCAAAACTCGGTATTTAAACTCGGGTCTTCGGGATCTTAGGCCTTATAAACTAGCCAATAAACCAACTTGGTAATTAATGACGTAATTATTAAGTATGCTTGTAAATAATAAGTGACATTAATCATTTTAAATTAGCATTTTTATTTAATAAATGACGCTCGACCACAGTTAAAGCATTTGCAAAGTGAATTTGTGAACTGACTTTGTACTCTGGTAACTTCAATTAGGTAAGTACGAATGTGTTCTTTAGTTTATATATATTTTCTAATATTTTGTACTTGAATATTTATGTTTTAAAATTAATAAAATATCGCGTATTTAAAACTACCGGTTCACAAACATATAAAATTAAACATTATACGTAATTATAATGTTAATTTCTTTGTAAGATATTGTGGGTTATTAGTAATTCAACGTATTCCCGTTAGGAATTGGTAGAGGTGACTATCCGCGATAATTTTAACCCTACCTACCTATGCATAATGCAAAAGTGAACAAGTATTAACTTATCAGGTGTTTTAGCTTTTTTCAAAATAAATTAAAAACGCAACTACAAGAACTTATTTAAAAAAGTATCAATCTCAATCTATTTTTTTGCTGATTTATAAAAACGATTAAACACTGGTTATATATCAATATTAAAACAATAATTATCGGTCCAAATTTAAAAAAGCGAGATGGAAAACGATATTATCTCAGTATTGTTTTGAATTTCCAAAAAGGCCTCTTTTAAAAACATAACCGTTTTCTTAGCTCTCTGATAATGTATAACAACTAGGAACTTATTTCAAAGAAACAGAAAAAAATGACAAGTTCGGAATAATCACTGGCGAGAGTTTGGGCCACAGAGTTGTGTGGATTGTGTGTTGCATTGGATTCAATAACATGACTATATTTATGTTTTCATAAATATAATTGTATTTTTCACAATAATTATAATATTAATTATAATTTATACTAATAATAATTAATATTATTTTATTGAAATTAATTAATGAATATTTTTAATTATACCGATGAAGAAGAACTTCTCACGCGCACACATAAGTATACACGCGCCTTATTATGATGTGTTAAGATTTGTTTGAATGTGTATCGTCGGCTTTCCTCTTCTGTGATTTCTGTTATTTCGAAAAAAAAAAATGTCAATGTTCTAAATTCAAAGTCATCTCTAAACTCATCATGAAATAATTATTTTGTTTGTCGCTTTGATAACTATCACAATTTTAAACTTTGATATTGAATTTTTAGTATTAATACGGGACTGGTATTTTGAGGCGCAAGAAAATGAAGATCGTTGTTCGTTACACATTGTCAAGGGACTTGTAAGGTTGAGATGTGCCTGATTCCTAATTCCTATCGAACATGATATTTGTAAGCTTTAATTATAATACACGTGTTCCTTCTATTACTATAGATTTTAATTAAAATTTACGCAATCTATGTTCTCTCTGGTATGACATAATATCCGTTGAAATTGTATTATTCTGTTTCAGGAAATTAAATTAAGCTGACATCAGAGTGGATTTTGCCTTTATTACTGATATTCAACTATAGTTATAGCAGAATTTGCCCTATATTTTCTCGAACTTCAGGACTAGTTAGCTCTTAACGATATTATCTCTAAAACTTCAATTTGCAATTTGTGAATGTTATCTGAACTGATTGAAAATTTAAATTACATCGTAATATTATGCCTAGTGACTTATAAAGACTTAAATATAAAAATTCTAATTAAATATGGTACATATTTGAAAAATATTCCTAAAATAGATTTTCAGATAATACCTAGTTTAACAATTTGATACTTATGTAATATAATGTCGAAGAAAACCGGAACAAACTTGTATCTGAAATCGAGTCTTCGTTAAACAAAGTCTCGAACTGGGGTCGGCTAAACCTAGTTCACTTCAACCCCAAAAAGACGCAAGTTTGCGCGTTAACTGCTAAAAAAACACCATTTGTCGTATCTCCACGATTCGAGAACATTCCGTTAGCCGCTACAGCTAGTATCGGAATACTTGGCGTTGATGTTTCGAGTCTCGTTCAGTTCCGCGGTCAATTGGAAGGCAAAGCCAAATTGGCATCAAAAAAGCTTGGTGTGCTCAGCAAAGCAAGACAGTATTTCACGTCGGCCCATCGTCTAAGACTATACAAGGCGCAAATTCGGCCTCACATGGAATACTGCTCTCACCTCTGGGCGGGTGCTCCCCAGTACCAGCTCCTTCCATTTGACCGTATCCAACGTAGAGCGGCTCGAATTATCGACGATCAAGCCCTTTCCGATCTGCTTGATCCTTTGGCTTTGCGTAGAGATGTTGGATCGCTCTGCATCTTCTACAGAATTTATCACGGGGAATGTTCCGAGGAATTGTTCGAATTAATCCCGGCTGCTGAATTTCACCTTCGGACATCTCGTCAAAATTCCAAATATCACCCGCACCACCTAGATGTCCGAAAATCCACAACAGCGCGATTTTTAAGACATTTTCTGCCTCGCACAACCACTCTGTGGAACCAGCTTTCGCCGGCGGTTTTTCCGAACCGATACGACTTGGGAACCTTCAAGAAAAGAGCGTACTCTTTCCTGAAAGGCCGGCAACGCACCTGCAAGCCCCCCGGTGTTGCAGATGTCCATGGGCGGTGGTAGTCACTTTCCATCAGGTGAGCCTCCTGCTCGTTTGCCACCTTATGACATAAAAAAAAAAAAAAAAAAAAAAAAAAAAAAAAAAAAAAAAAAAAAAAAATAATGATTAAATTTTCAATAACAGTTATCTCAATCATATAATAAAAAAGTTAAATCACCTTCAACACAGATAAGATTTTGATTATGTTTGCTTTTGACAATTATACGGCTGGTCACACAGCAATCTAGGCCTAATAATATCACAGGACAGGACGAGAACATACACCACTAGGAATGACCGCTTATTGTTAAGGAGAAGTTTTGATTTAACTTTCTTGAATTATACATTTCATTCTCTCTTTCATTCATTTCATCTCATTCTCGTGCAAAAAATCCTTTACTTTTATTGTTATATACATATAACGTAACACAACTCAAGTACTTACGCAATAAACCTCTTTAATCTCCTAAGCAATCTATAATATTCCATATACATAAACTCTTTAATGAGAGGAATATTAGTTATATAATTGGTTTTATAATTGATTAAACAATTAATTATTAAGCTCCACGCTCCACGTTTACTCATTAGAACTATCTTCAGTTGAGAGGAGATACTCGTTCCGAGCAATATCTACCGAGGTTTCCTCATACGGGAGGAGTTGCGATCTCCTTGACGTATGATTTCAAATCTTCCTTCCGTAATCATGCCGAAATCTCCCAGAAGAGAGAACGATCTAGATATCATTGCACCAGATTGCCAAATTGTAATGCATCCATGGCAACGACTGTATTTATCAATTAACTTGCGATTATTTCAGTAAATAAGAATATGAGGCAAGCACATTAAAAAAAAGTGATAATATATAAATGAAAACATAAAAAATATTATTACTTACGTTGTATTGCTTTCAAATATGTTATAAATTATATATTTAAAAGCAATACATTGGTTATACAATTTTGCTTTTTAATTTATTAAAAAATAAATTTATGGTAATACGTAATTGCCCATGATGAGATATCACAATAACTAAAATAAAACATACGTGAAGAGCTTATTTTTTTGTTTTTATTTTAAAGGTGAATATCATAAAACTTTCTCTCTTTAAGTGAATTTGCTGTGTCTAAGCATTGGTTATGCCAATGATTTATATTATATTTATACATACAAATATTTTTAGCTTTCAAAAATTCAAATCATTTGTAAAAAATACAATAATAAATGAACTTAATAATATATATTATTCTGTGCAAGATTATATAGATAGTAAAAAGCGTGGAGCTTATACTTGTTGATATATTAAATTGTATTGAATTAACATAACTTTGTATTTTAAATATTGGAAAAAGTAACTACTGATTTTGTTGCCGGTTCTTCTCAGTAGAATCTACATTCCGAACTGGTAGCTGTATTTAATGTAGTTTTATAAAATCGTGATTCGAAAGTGCTTATAAAATCCAACTGGAATAAAGTATAATTAGATTTTGATTTTGAATGCTTCCCAATTTAGAAGTGCATTTGACTTTACGTTTACATTCGCAAACGCAAAGTTCAAAAGGATGTACAAAGTACATAATCGTAATTATTTTGATTCATACCAATATATCCTATACCAATAATTTCAACAAAGCATTGGTAAGTTATAGTGAATCTTAGTATAAACAGTATACTTAAGTGATTTTATTCCAGTAAAGTAAAGGTCCTCAAGCTCAAGAAAAATCCAAGAGTACCAGGTTGTAGAGGAAAAGGTCAACGAGAACGTTGTTAAGGGTATAGCTGAGCTAGGTCTTAACTAAAGCGAAACCTTAGAGCATTTTGAATGAATGTCGTAAAGCGAAGATCAAAGTTTGGCGAAATTTTGAATAGCGCGAATTACTGTAGGGAACCAACTCGCTTTATCAACTGAAATTTTATTCAAATTTCAGTTCAGTTCTTTATGTCATACTTTGTTAGACTCTATGACTTTAATTTAAATGCATTAAAAATGTCGAGATCTAGCTTTAACTAGCTTTGTCCGCGGTTTCACGCTTCTCTTATCTTGGATATTTTTTTATTATACGTGTTTTTTATAATATTTGCCATATCGTTTCAAGATTCTAACTACTGTTCTATTTAAAGCAGTAGAACAAAATAGAACATGTCGAAGTAAGAATATATTTTACTCAAGGAGACGCTAATGAGTATTTTAGAATCTTCGTTTTACGAGTAAATTAATTCGTACTGCTACCATTGGTTTGGAGTAAAAATCGATGTCGTTATTTATATGCCGTACTATTTAACTAGATTATAGATTAGGATGGATGAGCATAGCATCTTTCTTAGAGACCGACATTTTAGTTTATCCTTGTTATAGATCATGATCGAGGGCCGTGCAATTTTAAAAATGGTATACAATATAGCAATCATCATTTCGCATTAGCTCAACATTGTTTGGTTTACCTTCATAAAATAAGCACAATATTTTTAACTTTTTCGACATTACTAAATGTATCAGTATCCAGTATCTGAAAATGTTATACTGAATACTTACTGATAATGACTGTGATAATGAATTGTTTAAT
Source organism: Vanessa atalanta (assembly GCF_905147765.1). Classification (NCBI taxonomy): domain Eukaryota; kingdom Metazoa; phylum Arthropoda; class Insecta; order Lepidoptera; family Nymphalidae; genus Vanessa; species Vanessa atalanta. Next base: position 1,194,738 of record NC_061871.1, read on the forward strand.
AAGACAATATATTTTGTTATTATCAGCAAAATATCCTATATCACAAATACTATTATCATAAATCTCACATTTATGTATACTAACAATAGCAAAGGACCTAAAATTGATCCCATTGGGACGCCTGGACGCACAGATCTAAAAGACATTCTCAATTTTATGTAAACTGTTTCTGCTCTTTGACTCAGATATAAAGCAATAAGATTAAGAGCTTTCTCTCTAATCTCACAATTGAATACTTTAGAAAGGTCGAAAGCTTTATCGTATAATATAACATTATGCTACTTCACGCATGTATTATACATACGCCCTAGTGACTTAATTCAGTTATAATACTACTTCTAATGAAAAGAGCGTACTCCTTTCTGAAAGGTCGGCAACGCACCTGCATGCCCCCCGGTGTTGCAGATGTCCATGGGCGGTGGTAGTCACTTTCTATCAGGAGCCTCCTGCTCGTTTGCTACATATAACATTAAATCGAAGTAGTAACATTATCGGATTATTAACCATTCAACAAACAATATTAAGTATTGCTGTTTGGCGACAGAATATTTGATGAGTGGGTGGACGGCTCAGACGGCTAGCACAAAGTAAGGTTATATTTGTGTTGAAATGTCACATGATAAAATTAAACACGAAAATTAAGTTCAATAGATATTCCCGAGGTTTACAAATTATATTATTTCGTACTAATATTAATGAACCTTCGCAAATAGTAACGCCTACGGATATACATATGGACTTGACAAGGTAAAATCTCTTTTGTTAAATTTGACATACTATTTAAGTCAGCATTTAATAATGGATAGAACATGAATTTTATAACATTCCAAAAATAATTCTATTTCGTTTCATTACCACGTACGCCATATAGTATATGATGACGTACGAATTATGTATAATAATTACCTACCTAGCTTAAACTAAAACTAACTACACAGTATAAATCATAATCGCTTTCGAGAGTTCACGATCTCGTGAGATAGATTATAATCTAACGGTATTTACAATTTTTCGTTGATTTATATAAATACATTCTGTAGTAAGCCGAGATGGCCCAGTGGTTAGAACGCATGTATCTTAACCGATGATTTCGGGTTCAAACCCAGGCAGGCACCACTGAAATTTCATGTGCTTAATTTGTGTTTATAATTCATCTCGTGCTCGGCGGCGAAGGAAAACATCGTGAGGAAACCTGCACGTGTCTAATTTCAACGAAATTCAGCCACATGTGTATTCCGCCAACCCGCATTGGAGCAGCGTGGTGGAATATGCTCCAAACCTTCTCCTCAAAGGGAGAGGAGGCCTTTATCCCAGCAGTGGGACATTTACGGGCTGCTAATGTATTCTGTAGTATATTTAGTATCAACATTGCACCCGTGCGAAGCCGAGGCAGGTCGCTAGTTTTTAATATAAGACAAGTAACGTGATCATTCGATAAGGAATCATTTTTCTATATAAAAAGTTGCATAAACACAACACGAATGTTTATTCAATTATAATATTAGGTTTGTTTGTTTATTTGTTTTTGCAGCGTGTCTAATTTTTCATTTAATAATTGTAACTCTCTCTCTGTAAACTAGATATTTGTCCTTGGAGATGGCTTATTTAATTCTCATACATGTACGTATATACATATATTTTTCAATATAATGTCATATGATTTTACGCTGTGGGCTTACAAATAAATGATTGTCTTATATCGTTTACGTACTGACAATTTTATATACTTTCGAAATTATAATATTATATTTTTGTTGTTAATTTATTTGGTGTAATTATATTTTTTAACTCATATACATTTAAATTTTTGAACATATATAGCTTTGGTGACGTCCAGACGTCGTTCTGTCAATCTGACATTAATTGGATTTCAACCAATTCTTCCTCGATCTATATATCATAATGTTTTCTTGCTTAATTTATTTTTTTATTTAATTTCGAATCTCAGAAAGTTTAAATCTCATCTCACTAGTCAAAGGGTTTTGAAAATTTTTTCTACACATATTGAATAAACTCATTGAATTATCACTTTCAGAAAATTCTCTCGAAAAACTACTATATTCAAATCTTTTTTCAAGTAATCTAACCAGCTCACTCTTCAATTTAGTATTATTATTATTTTTTGGAGAGCCGAGATGGCCCAGTGGTTAGAACGCGTGCATCTTAACCGATGATTTCGGGTTCAAACCCAGGCAGGCACCACTGAAATTTCATGTGCTTAATTTGTGTTTATAATTCATGTCGTGCTCGGCGGTGAAGGAAAACATCGTGAGGAAACCTGCATGTGTCTAATTTCAACGAAATTCTGCCACATGTGTATTCCGCCAACCCGCATTGGAGCAGCGTGGTGGAATATGCTCCAAAAACCTTCTCCTCAAAGGGAGAGGAGGCCTTTATCCCAGCAGTGGGACATTTACGGGCTGCTAATGCTAAAAAAAAAAAAGAAATATTTTTTATTTCTTCTGCGCTTTGCTCACGTTCTTTGAGAAATTGCATAACTCCTTTGAGGATTCCTCAAAGGTCAATCTCAATTTAGCCTCTGTATCTTTTCAACATGTATTGCGATACTTGATATGTTTTATTATATTATAATAATAAATATATGGTATATAGTAATTTTAAATATTACTGTTACGCCAAAGTATATTTGAATGCTCTGAATTTCAATTTTTATAAAAATTGATATACATATCCCCCAGAGCAGTTTGACTATAATTTGAATACAAACTACATGTTTAAATCTAGAATATATTTATTTTAAAACGCGTATATTTGAATAGACGTGAAAATAAAAATTTTAATATAATTATGTCACACACATAATTTCGTCCGTCACAGGACACTCATATAATAACAGATTAACATACGTTTATTATAGTTATTGAAAGAAATTATTAATTGCAAACAAATTTTATAAAACCAATGAATTATGTATAGTTTTGGTATATAATATTCAAAAAGTTTCGTTACGTTAACAAGTCTGGTCACGTTTCGCTGTGTGCTATTTGAAATAAATAGGAAAATAATTTAAAGTATTATAGCGTACATTGATTTACTGAGCAAATACATGTTAGCTGTGGTATAATGGAATAAAAGAAAAAGAAAAAAAAAATCCATATAACTTATGAACAATAATACTGTGTGTCTGTTTCCTACATAAATAAAATAATCAGATGGCTCACTGACATTGTAGCGTGTAATGTGTTATTAGCCATCAAATTCATTTTCTAAATTCAAGCCGTATATTTTGGTAAGGTAAAATGCTTCTGAATTTATCGGTTAAGCTTTTACCAAATTCGAGGAAAAGTTCGGAAAGTATTTCAATTTTTGGACCTGTCTAAAGCCGAACGACATTTCTGATGTAATTACGATTGCTCTCTGAGTAGTTCTCAGTCGAATGATACGTTTATAGACCTATTCGGTGCTGTCATTTCAATTTGTTTCGAAAAATAGTCACACATTGCAAGGCAAAAACACTCATCGAAGATAAGCGATTCTTTGTATGTAACAGAATAGTAGTGTTTGTTAGATAAAATAATTGCAAATATTGTGGATGAATCTTCAATTATCTTCGCAATCATTTTACTGGGCTCAACTGTATAAATGATGTTGGACTACAAACGGCTTACTCTTAATCAAACATCTAAATAATTCTCCTTCCACTATGGTTGTTCCTCATTTCACCATTTAGTTACATTTTTGGCACACATTGGAACACACTTATCAGTTTTTCCTTTTGACGGCTGCAAATTGTAATCATGGCGTCTCTTTTTGTCATACAATTTACAATACAAAATGGTGTATACTTGCATAGTTTTTTGCAAGATTTGTGTTTTACCTTAACAAAATTGTGAAATAACTGGCTGACATACCAGTCATAGCTTAAGCCATTCTATCTTGTAGGATAAAATTTTGCACAGGCATTCCTAAAAAAACATAAGAGGGTTCTAAGAAAGTTATTTTTTAATTCTAAGCCTAAATGAGTTATTAAATAGGGTTAGGGGTAGGTAGGGGTAGTAAGTAAGATACTAGAAATATGAAAATCAGTATTTATTATTCTGTTATAAATAAGATTATTAAAGCTTTTCAGAAAATTAACCACCTAAGAGGATGAAGTTAAGGATGACAGTTTGTATATATTTTTTTTTATAAGTCGTTGTCTGCTATTAGTGAGTAAGCTGTAGTAAGTATAACGTTTCATAAAATCCGTTTGCTTCAGTGAACGAGTCACCGATTTACAACAAGGGTATGAGCAATGCAAACCTGCAGCCAAAAATTTCTTATATTAAAAATTGGTCGGTTTCGGAATGAATTCGAATTATTCGAATGAAATGTCATCAAGTTCACGACTAGTATGATATTAGATTTTTACACATAGCCAGTAGATTATGACAAAGCGATGTCACTTATATCATAAAGATAACTGTTTATAAGAGTACTTCCCTACAATATAAACTGTATGTTTGTTATTTTTTATTGAAGCTCTATAATATCTTCTAAATAGTTACAATCATATATTTTGGGATATTATTATTTTATAAGTTTTTTTTAACAAATATTAATGAACGCTTTAATTAATAATTAAAATTAATACTTAAAGAATTATTCTTAATACAATTTTGTCTAAACACTACAATTTGGAATATTCTTCTTCTACCGCAGCGATATTAAATGATGGTTGAACAAACGTAATATAAAAGAAGTCGGTTAAAAATGGCGTAAGGCGTGCGTTTTAATATGTATTATTACTATTCGGTAGGCTTGGCTGTATTAAAATGCAGAGGTTGCTTGATATTCATTTTATTATGTCTTTAATATTACCCGCGCAATAGCAGGAGTAGAACAGATAATAAAACGCCATAACCGCATAAATTCACTTAGCAGAAATATTATTTAATATTCAGTAGACACAAGCAATGTATTAGTGAAGTGTTTCAAATTCGATTTTTTTTTTCTATAATTTAATGTTTATATTATAGTTTTTAATGTATTAAGAAAAAAAATATAAAACATTTATATTATTAGGACGAGTTATAGATTAACGTAATCTACAAAATTAATTGAATCCGATTCCGTTCACCGTTCTACACGTCATGTTGTCATAATAAATTTCATGCTACGTGCGAGCTCGTAGCAGGCTACGAACTATCATTAATTGCTACGCCGTAGATGCAGCTCAGCCATAACGCTACTTGATTCGGATATATGAATATTGAATACAATACATTATTATCTTGGTGTTAAAGAATTATTGCAACAATTTATGTTACTGATATTGGATGTTAGTCATCATTTCATTTAACTTTGAGTTTGGACGCGTAAAAAGTAAAACCTGGAGAGAACTCTGTGAATATGATGCATGACAGGATTATGAGATTTCCAATTATAATATTTATCAATATAGTAATATTTTTTTAGTAAATAATTTTCGTCAGTAATAAGCTGTATACGTTGACAATGTGGCCTTAATTTGGGGAGATGTGTTAATAGGCTACCCCTCCCGACTTATTATTCAACGAAGGCTTACATTGATAGAAAAAAATCTTAATTTCCAAATTTCACCTTACTAAAGTGCGTTGTAGTTAAGATAAAGGTTTAGAGCTAGAGTAAATAACATTATATTAACACCAAAACTAATTGTCTTATACTCGTATACGTTTCTTTGTTCCATTGTTTAATGGCTTAAGTTGTTAAACTTTTGCACTTTATAATGTAATTAATTCAAATAGCCTTCATGTTACAACGTCATTAGTAGTGCAGGCAAGAATGCTGGAACTTCAGTCTAATAGAGTTAGCGACATGTTTTAATCTATTTAACTGTTATAGTTCATTGTTTATAATAAAATTAATGATATTAGAATTACAACTTCGTAACTTTAGTATTCATGGTAGCTCCAGCTTGAGCCGCTAAAAGTTATTAGATCTTTTTGGTGAAAAATTTTCAATAGCAACTCGGGGTTTCGAAGTTAGAAAGTGTCTACACTACCGTCTTGTAATGAACGTTAAGCCGTTAGTCTCTCGTGAGATTATCATTACATTACACGTTACATTAACAGCCTTTAAATTTCCCTTTAAATTTCCCCTGCTGGACTAAGGCCTCCTCTCTCTTTGAGGAGAAAGTTTGGAGCATATTCCAACACGCTGCTCCAATGCGGGTTGGTGGATGCACATGTGACAGAATTTCGTTTAAATTAGACACATGCAGGTTTCCTCACGATGTTTACTTCCACCGCCGAGGACGAGACAAATTATAAACACAAATTAAGCACATGAAAATTCAGTGGTGCTTGCCTGGATTTGAAGCCGCAATCATCGGTTACGATGCACGCCTTTTAATCAATGGGCCATCTCGGCTGAGATTATCAGAGTGAGGGAATAGAGAGTGTAGCTAGATTAGATTAGCTAGTATTAGTGCACGCACTGGTGCACTTTAATGTGTCCTGCGTTGTTGGGTAATCTTCCTCGCCTAGGCTGCCATGGCCGATTTCGATTTAAAAAACATTTGGTTTAGTGGCAAAAATTAAGGTCTTGCTTGAATACTAAGATTTGAATCTAGGACAGGTACCATTTCATAATTAATACAATAATTCTAATTCTTCACTAGGTAACCAAAAGTAATATTGTAATGTTTAGGTGTATTAAATAAAATAGTAATAAAAATATCCTTTGTTAAAACGAATTTATTGGGATCGGGTTGGAAGTCCCTTTTAATTAATTAATTTTAAACTCGCGTAATCCGGCCGCCGCGTTGTCACGAATTGAAAGGCAGGTGGTAAATATTCCGGAATGAAGGTACTCCATTACTGAACCCCAGATTTGGGGAAATATTACTCAAAATGCCAAGAATTATTAATCATGCAAGGAATATATGTATATTAATAATTACGAAGATACTGAATCGAGTATACAGCAGGAAACGCGTGTAAACTGGCTCGTGGCGGGCCACTGACTCGGCGAGCGGTCGTAGTCTAAGTGACCCCTAAACGCAGTTTATATAAAAAGTTTATTTTATTCCATTCAATTGATTCAATAATTTATTAATATTAGTTTTAATTAATTATTGAACATTTGTTTAATAATATATATTTATTATTATTAGTATGTATTACAGAAATTAAATAAATACGTTAATTTGAATAATAAAAATAATAATTCTTATGATATTTAATATATAGTGTTACATTCTTATTGAGTCTCACGATAATAGGCTAGCGTTTGACCGTTGTATTGCCTGATGTTAAGCATCGACACAGTCTACGATGAAACTCGCTTTCCCAGAAGATACCTAGATAGAATACACCCACGTTGTACCTATCGGGAAATATAGACTCAGGCAAAGTATTCCACAGTTTACATGTTTATGTAACTCACTCCAACTTTACAATACTAACTACTTTTTTTTAGTTCATAAAGCATACTAGCAAAGTCCCATATTAATTCAGTAATTACTAATATTCCTATTTACCCCCCCTCCTCCTTTATGTTTATCACTTGTGTTTGGAGTGGGGACGACTATATACGAACAGCCCAAGGGGTCAGGATCGATCGCGCGACTTTTTACATAGCTAGGCGGCTCGTAAACCATTGCGCTATTGATGCTAAAACTGCTTAATTTGTATTTATTATTTATATCATGTTTGACAGCAAACCTATTTGACACGTAAAATCTTTTCTATGCAGCATTAGTGGCAGTTTTACATCTACCTAAAAAAGGAATTTAACAATGAATACCAACACTCTACCTACATCTTAAAGAGAAAGAGTCATTAACCCGAATATAATCTAAATAATAAAATATAGATTTAACAATGAATACTAAATTATTAACTGTGATTATTTTTATTTAATATTCGATTCGGCTAAAAACTTCTTATACTTGGTTCGTTAATAATGTTACGCCCTTAAGAAATGTTAAAGGCGAGAGTTTTAATATTATTATTTTGTAAGAATTTGTAAAAACTTCCGTAGCATAGTTATATTTTTAATGATCACGGCGTATTTATTTTGATATAGCCAGGCAACGTTGTCAAGTTGATTAGCCATATCTTCCACTGTAAGTATAGCGCGAAATAGCGTATTTTAGTTAGTTGTAATTGATTTTTTGACAATTCAAAATTATATTTTCTTGGTCGAATTTCACTCGATATCTTAATCAATTCACCGATTCCGATTGCCACTTTTTATTAAACGCCTATTCAAAATAGTAAAGTTTTTTTATATTACAATCGATAAAATATTCTATTAATAAAAAATCTTCCTTTACATTATCATATTAATATACATAAAATTCAAATCATAACCTAAGCTTTTCTCAAGTTAAACATATTTAAATATTAAATAGTTCAACATAGACTAGTTTGAGTTACCAATTCTGTTGGGCGTATCGAGACGCACTTTTAAATTTATTTTGAACTGTGACATTAATTGTCTTTGAATTGAAAAAAATCATATGAGACTGGTAAGTTCTGAGATTAATTACTTAAAATATCAAACACACACTTTATGTATCAGTATTCACAGATGACAGCTCGCAAAAAAACTACCTGCTTTTTCTTATTTTAAATATTTAAAGGCTCTTGTATACTTAACTTTAACTCAAGTAAGTTATCATATATATGAATAGCGTAAGCCGATTTTTGTCCCAGTGATTATGGGACGACAGCTGCACATAAAAAAAAAAAAACGTTTATGGTCTCATTTTGATGAACTCCAGGATGGATGTGCAGAAAATTAAAGATGAATCTTGATTGTAATTTACTAAAATGTTACAATTTAACAAGAAATAATTTAAGAGAGGTGAATATAGTTACTCGTCGGTTACATAACGGTACGATTGTAAAAGAAACAAAATGAAATACGTGAACAAAATTAAAGTAAATTGTTATCGACATTCTCCAATTCTAATTGAACGAATGTTGACATTAAAGATTTCATTTAAATAAGGTTTCATCATTTTGGCGCCAAATGTAGATGAGTAACTTGCAGTTTACAATGAAATGAAATCAAAACAAAACCTTAAACCATAGGTTTTGAAAATCCTAAAAATTGAATAAACGCGAAGTTTCGCGGAAAACTCACTAGTAGTAATAACTAGTGGATGGTTAGGCTAAAGGAGTTTTCCATCTGCAAGGAAATATGATTTCTGAGTCTATTATATTAAGATATATTTTAGACTAGATTGAAACTAGATTATGCTTTTAGTTGCACAGCTGGAGCGCGTAGAGTAATTGGTATATTTATTTATTCGTAACAGCTTTTTACTCTTAACTCATTAATATAATACACTATTACTGGTTATATTAGAATTAGCCTACAAAACATGACCGCGAAGGATTTTGGCCAGATTGATAACAAGATGTCCTTGTTAAATCTAAATTCTGACACTGAGCGAAAAATGAAACAGTCAATCAGAACAAAAGCCCAGAGATTTTGTAATAACAAAATATTACCTGTGAAAAAATAAACTATTTTTTCCTACCACGAACCAATGGAAAAAAATTATGAATTTATTAAATAAAAATAAAATGTAATTAAAAAGTAGTAGTAGTACATAAAACTTATTACACTCGGTTTTATATTCCTTATATATTTGCCTGCAATAAGAATTACAAGTTTGACAACTTCATTGATATATATTTCTATCTAAAATACGTTTTATTTTTACAATTATTAATACCATTAAATATTTTAACAAAATTCCAATAACAATCATAATGGCTGTATGTACAGTCGTATAAATATAATAAATGTTTGTACAAAAAGTTTGTTTGGGAAACACAATTCTGAATCGCGCTAACGTTTGGCTCACCGCAATATATATAGGCTCTCGACTTCGAAAATATTTTGTTGGTATTCTGGGAACGTTTTGTTTTATTTCAATTACCACGTAGTAGTAACGAGTACGGGGCGTGCGGAGTGTTTGTGTGTAGAAATATTTTATTTGGGTCGTTAGTATACAATGGTAATCTCGCCGTTTCTTCTTGGTATCTCTCTAGTGATATCAAGAAGAAACGGCAAGAATATAACAATGCTTAGTCCTGTTTGGCGGTATAGTATCTGAGTGGGAGGAGACGGACTTGTAAAATGCCCTATTACTGAGTTAAATTAATATCCATCTAACCTTATTTAGTGATGCGTTTGTCATCGCATGTCAAAAAAATACAACTAAATTTATACAACATACATTAGCAGCCTGTAAATTTCCCACTGCTGGGCTAAGGCCTCCTCTCCCTTTGAGCAGAATCTTTGGAGCATATTCCACCACGCTCCAATACGGGTTGGTGGAATACACATGTGGCAGAATTTCGTTGAAATTAGACACATGCAGGTTTCCTCCAATGTTTTCCTTCACCGCCGAGCATGAAATGAATTATAAACACAAATTAAGCAAATGAAATTCAGTGGTGTTTGCCTGGGTTTGAACCCGAAATCATCGGTTCTGATGCACGCGTTCTAACCTAAAACTCCTCGCTTTTGTTATCGTCTATAAAATCTTTTATTGAGTAATATTTCTTATTTCTTTATGTGTTCTTAACAAACTATACATGGTAAATATTTACTATAGTATATAATTGTTTGCGCAAACACGAGAGTACTATCTGTTTCCATACTCATTATCCAAATGGCAAATCCAACATGCTAGAAAGTTCAGCTATACATGCTTAACCGGAGTATTAGGTATTCACCTTCGAAGCTCGCTTTAGGCTTTAGATAGAGAAACCAAATTGACATTTAAATGAGCCGGGTAGGGATTACGGCTAAACTATCTTATTAAATTTTTAAGAAGATAGTTAGGCGGTCGCACCGTTGGAGAACTTGACGGTAAGTGGTCACCACTGCTTATAGATATTGGTACTGTAAATAATATAAATAGCAACTATTCATCATATCACCAATGCGCCACTAGCTATGGGAATGAAGAGTTATGTGTTGTGCCTGTAGTTACACTGGTTCGCACTGAGTTTTGCTGTTTGGTGGTAGAATGTATGACGATTGGATACCTACCCAGAATTGCACAAAGCCAAACCAAGAATACAGGACCTTGGCAGCCGCAGCTAAACAGCCTTATAGCTTTTCAAAAGCAGTCTCGCTTCGCAAACAACAAATATATATCAATTATAGCTAAGACTAACATTGTCCAGTCTTTTAAGGATTGGTCATTGCCTTTTAAGATTTCTAAAGTTAAGAGTAATATTTTGATAAAAGCAGCTTGTCGTAATTTGTATTCATTACAAGAGACTGAGACAGAGACATTAACCAGACTTCTTAGTTTGGGCACAAGCGCAGTAAATCCACATTTAGTAAATTTAACCGATATCAAAAAAATATGTTCTAAGGGTTTTTTAACTACGTAATATGTCAAACGATTTGGGAATTTTTTTATTTTTTGTATGCGATTGCGGCTTAATTTAATTTAATTTGAAGAAAAAAAAATACATCTAAGACAACCGAATAGTAGATGATTTTTATAGTACATTATTTATATTTTATAACAACATACATTCAACATTAATTTATTGCATTTAAGTAGAGCTCTAAAAGCTCTTTCCAGTAGTTAAATCACGTGAAATTTAAGCGAGGATCGCTTTGGTTGTAGTCACTGGATTATAAAATATATTACAAAAAAAAATGGTGTTTATTATTCGTCGCGTGATTAGCGGCAAAGGAAAACATGTGATGTACATGCACATCTTGGAAGAACATCTGCCACATGTGTATAAAAAATAGCCTTGAGATAAATATCAAGCATGCACCTTAAAAACAAGAGAGCAATGGGATTTTATCAGATGGTTAGTTTAATTTTATTATATATTACAGTATAACTTTGACTTTAAAAAGGACAATGGTCATCTATATTAGGTTGACTCGGCGTACATTATTTATAAACTAAAATATAAGCTCAATATATAGCTCATAGTATAAATAAAACTTGTTGACTTTAAGTCTATGGTATATTATATAAATTTAACTAAAATAACTTTGTATCTCAAATGTTTAAAACTACCCTTTTTTCTCGGTAGGTAATACTTATATTTCTATTTTCCAGTTTGAAGTAAGAGTGTGCTTATGTTACAAGCAAGGGTAGGTCCAAATTTAGGGTAGGGCATCCAGGGCTACAACACGGAGCTTTTACAAAGACAAGACGGTCCCCCCAAAATAGAAATTTCTAAAACAAACAAATATCAATTATGAAGAGACAACGCATTTAATGTTCTATTTATATTTTATGTAACTTTGTATTTCAAGTGTTAGAAAATACGCAAACAATGACTTTTACCCAAAAAATAAATATTACATTCGAAAAATCTCTAATCGGTTGTACGAATTAAAACGTTAAGTCAATATTTACATTTCAAATATATCCCGCATATAACAAAATTCAACAGATTCCATTGCTTTATGTCACCTAAATAAATGTTTATTTAATTCAGTATCTTGTCTATTTAGTCATTTTTACTACGAATTTTCCGGTATATAATTATATACAGCGTCAAAATAACTGGGGGACGGACACCAAACCTTAATAATTTAAATTTATTTAACTCTCTCTGTCTTAATCTCTATATAATTATTTGTTTAGTTTATAGTAATGACAATACAATATCCGACTTATGTCACATATGAAGTCAAGTTATTAATTATTTTGTAACATTTCATAAATATGTTTCTGTATTGGAGTTATACCGGCTATCGCTACACCATTGTGTATTTTGAAACAAGTACACAAAACAGAAACGGTAATAAAACGTACGTTTAACGCATGTTCAAAATATACAATGCGTTCGGTAATTGTTTTTTGATGATGAAATTATTGATACTAATCTGTGCTTACGGCTCAATGATTTTAGATACTCATCCGTTTACACGCTTATATTACGCGGGTGTTTACCAACGGCTGTATTAACTGTCTACGGAATTGTGTAAGAAATATTTATGAACGTAATATCTCAAAAGAAAAACATGACGAATTATAAAATTTAATTTGAATTTCGAATAATCAAGACGAGAAAAATAAGTCGGGGTAAACTTCGGGCGCTTTTGCCGTCAGTAGTAGTCGGGCGTTGGAGCCGTTCGCACGTGTTATTTACGATGCGGACACTAATATTCATATACTTCGCGTCTTTAGTGCACTGTGAATTTAAGAGTGATGTGAAACATTTAAGACATGCTCGAACTCTGATCAGGCATGGCAGGTCCAGGGTTCATTTCACGCGGCTGCATACGAGGGCAAGAGATCTGGTCGCTCAGGTCATAGAAGCAGAAACCAGCAGCGAATTAGGTAAAATATTTTGAAATTTCGTTTAACGAAAACAAATTACTTCGGCTATTCATAAACTTTCTCATTTTCAATGTAATTTAAGAGCAAATTTTCCTCATCACGACAAAGCCTTATTTAAGAAAAGATAAATTGATAAAAAGTGGGTAGGTGTAAAAAAATTAACTATTTTGAAATTTTTGTGTTGATATAGAAAGTGTTAGAATTAATTGTTGTTTGCGGTTACAATGAATAAGCGTTATAAAAATTATTTTAAATTCGAAATTCTATAGATATTTTTACATCTAGTTCATAGCGATTATATAAATTTTACTAAAATATATTTAACAATAAATATTTAAGTTCAATTAAAATAGAGTTATTGTTATAAATTATAATACACACACACACACACATAAATACTATAAAAACAAAAATATTTTTGTAATAAAGTTAATTTGACGAAGTTATCAATATCTAATGGATCACTTTAATGGTTCAGTTCATTAGATAAGGACTTTTGTTTTAACCAAACCGATACCGGAAATGGAACAATAACAAAACGTAATTCGTTCCGAAATATTTTAATCTAAATACCCTTACTGAACGCGGAAAAAAACAAAAAAGCGAAGAATCTCTCATTGAATGTGATAATTTGTTCCTTTTTGTCATATTTCAAATAGCTTTCTACTAACGTCATAGGTATGAAATAAATATATTCTATAATTATATTTAATTGCTATTATATTATAAATATTAAATAAAACTATGGTTTTAATAAATCAAAATGTGTGATACTTTATTTGTAATCAATACCGAAGTGCGTATTTACAGTAAGTTTTTGCTTGTGACGCTTCAAAATAGACTATTAATTTATTTAGCTAATAAGGGATTCTAAATCTCTAATAATAAGGTTTCAACAGTGCCTAATTAATCGTATTAATTTTATTATTTTTGGAAAAATTATCGAATTCCGCCAAGTAAAAAAAAATTGTCATTTTTCGATTCTTGGGTATCGATATCTCGAATAGAAAGCGAGCCGTCGAAAAATGTCTTTGTTACTTTTCGTCTTATTTTGTTGAGATCTATACAAATTCAAACGCATTGGGATTTGTACGTTTGCCAGATTATACTAATAATTACTATTTAGTTGAGATTTAAACTTTTATTTACCTGCTGTGGGTTATTCGAACATATTTTTTAAGTTATACGATTTCAATTTTTTTTTAAATATTACAAAGAATCCAAGAATACATTTGAATCATTGTTGCTAAATTTAGATAATAGTAAAATTACGTTTGCATGCAAAATGGCTGTTATACGAATCGTGAGTTTATAAATAATAGCATACTTGGGGTGAAATGATTTCTTCTATAACATTGAAATATATATAAGTATAAGATTTTGTATAAGTGTTCAACATTCAAAATATGTGAGCGCCAAAGGTTGCTCAGAAATTTTTAATATGACTAACTGACACACAACGAAACAGAATAACATACAACAACACATCTGTTGGTCTAACAGGATGAAATTTTGTACCGGATTTCCTTATGGAAAGGAGTTGTAAAGAAAGGATTCTAAAAAAATCATCTCCTAAGAGGGTTGAATGGGGGATGAATTTTTTTATGGAATCTTACATAACATTGGTTTCTGTTTATCAGTGATTGAATTTTTGAAAATTCATGACCCAGTTTGGTGACATTGTTGATTAAAGATTGTATTGAAGATTGCCTTGTTTTCAATGTTTGAAATTTAAAAATCTGTCCCTTATTTCTGAAATTATGGATGAAAGCATTCATGGAATTCGCAATATAAATAATATATATATATATTTTTTGTTAATTCGACATATAATTTCATTTTCAGTTACCAGTGGTACGATTTAATACAAAATACTAAACTCGTATATTTAGATTTTTATATGTACTCCTGTTCCTTATTATTAAAAAATATAAGTTTTGTAAGTGGAATAAACATTTTTTCTAATTATAATGATAATAATATATGTCAACAAAGTATACGCAGTATAGTTGCTCATAAAGTCTATTCCAACCAAGAGGACAAAGCCAAATAAACAGCATTTGACATTAGAGATTGACATAATACAACACTATTTAAGTACAATAGTGTTGTATTATAAATAAAGATATATCAATCACGAACTGTCAGTAGTGCACAATGTTGAAGGGATATTATAAAATCGCGTAGAATACGTAAATCTAAGGTTTGTTTTTCTTTATTCTTCGACTGGACCTACGGCCTACGAGCAGCAGGGCGATTCTGTAAAAATTCTAAATATCTTTCTATCTCACTTATGAAATGTTGACTAACGACTCACGACGATACACTATTTTAATATGTTTATCTTATAAATTTCATAATTTGTATAGCCAATGTCGCTAAAATCAAATTCTGAAATTTCACGCCCGTGTTCTGCGGCGATTTAAATAATTTTATTATTACTCATAAAAATATTCGCACTGGCAACATAGTAAAAAAAAACACAATAATAAAATAGTTATAAACTTCAAGTGACATTTGCTTAAATTATTTAAGCTGATGAAAAAAATAATAATACTTTTTCGAAAGATTCGCAATGTTGACAAACGGTTAAAGCCGCTGTATTTCTCGTTTATAATAACCAATAAGCTATAAATAACTTGGCGTCTAAGGGTTACCGTATTTTTTTACTTGAGGGATGATTTAATGGGCGTTCATTTCATGAGGTTCCAGTTTTGTATAAAAATGTCGATTAGGACGTTTTTATTTTAAACGATTTTATCAATAATAAATATATATACAATTGTCTAGAACTACTTTTTCTTTATTCGTAGTCTTTAGAGACGACTAATTAATAGACAAAAAAAATCTGAAAATAGTATCTTAAGACTCTCAGAGAGTAACTCGTCCTTTATATGGTGGAGTTCGATAATAGTCAGTATGTATGGTTTTACATAAACATTACCAAAACTAAATGGTGTATTTATTACATAATATCAAAATGTATTACATAAAATAGGTTTATCTATAGAGATTGTACTATTGCAATGATTGCATTATATTTACTTTTATAAATATATAATATTTAATATATATTAATTATTTACACTTGATGTTGTTTTTGTTTGGTGTTCTATTTTCAGAATATATTTCATAAACAATTATATTATTAGTTAAATAATTATGTAGTTATTTATTTTTGCTAAAAAAAATTTAATTCATATAATAGACTTTTACATACATTTTCGATACGCCGCTGAGGAACGTGTATAAGAAATTTAGAAATTACGTAGTTTTTTTTTTATGGCATTGTATGGTGGACGAGCATGGGCCACCTGATGTTAAGTGGTCACCACCGCCCATAGACAAAGGCGCTGTACGAAATATTAACCATTCCTTACAACACCTATGCGCCACCAACCTTGGGAACTAAGATGTTATGTCCCTTGTGCCTGTGATTACACTGGCTCACTCACCCTTCTAACCGGAACACAACAATACAGAGTACTGTTATTTGGCGGTAGAATATCTGATGAGTGGGTGGTACCTACCCAGACAGGCTTGCACAAAAGTTTCTGAGGTTTTCTTTATTATAATGCAGGCGGAGGGGGAAATGGGCCACATAATGACCATAGATATTAGCACCAGATAGACCAATCCTAACATCGCCAATGCGCCACTGTAGGATCTAAGATATTATATCCTTATGTCTGTAGTTATACTGGCCAATTTACCCTTGAAACCAGAAAAAAACAACATCCAATATTGCTCAGAAATGTACATAGTCCTACCGCCAAGTAAAGAAAGGTGAAATGTAAAGAATATAATTAAAGCGTTAATATTAACTTATTATCTACTGTAATTAAAATATATATTTATAATGCGTATTTTTATAGAACATCTTGCATTCTAAAAGCTATTTGAATTAATCGAATTAATGAAAAGAAAAATGAATATTTTGTAATTTTACTAATAATTGTGATCGTCCCGTTATAATTGAAACAGATGTAATAATTGTTAATAAGTAATAAAGCATTTGGTAGCGAAATCTCTCAATCAATGTTACTCGTCGTTCGATTCTCACTTGAAACATATATTTATTTAGGTCTGAGATCTTATCCTTGTATATCGTTAACGGCGGAACTCGGATTGTTATCTCATATGTATGTGAGTTTAAATTCATTCCAAGCAAGGAGATCGCTTTAATTTAATGTTAAGTGATTCACCTATAATCAATAACATCGGATAGAAATTGTTCGAAGTCAAACTAGTTATCACCAGTTCAATCTGGATTTGATTGATAAATTTTGGTTAAATTTTTAGCAGTTCCGTTTCGTTACTACAAGAACAGTATGACTGATTAGTAATGAACAGTGGATTGGAGTGGAACAGTTTCACCTTATGCTCATGTGAATGTAGCGAAATGGCCAAGCTTAATATTTTGACTAAGTTAGGCCTTGTAGAGTTAAGGCGAGTAGAATTAGAAGATTGGCTCTACATGAGATCTGATAAATTTTTGATAGTGCGAGGCATGTGGTCTCCTAAAATGTTTTTGGTGGGATATTCTATATCGCTATCCATCAATATAATTTATTGCTATGTTCTTGTTTCATATTTAGTTAGCCACATTGTATTTTAAATGTTGAAAAAGAGTAACTACTGAGTTTCTTGTCGGTTTTTTAGGTAGAATCTATTTTCCGAACCGGTGGTGGTTTCTTTAAATATAGTTTGTAAAATTACGATTCAAAAGTGCAACTTCAATTAAGTATATTTTGATATTGATTTTTTTGAGGGTAGGTTAACGAACAAGATACATAATGACTATATGAAAACCTTGTTCCAATTTCGCATAGTCTAGTTGGATTAGAAGTAAAGTCTACTAAACATCCCACTGCTGGGCTAAGGCTTTCCCTTTGAAGAGAGGGTTTGGAGCTAATTATTCCGCGCTGTCTCAAAGCGGAATGATAGACACACATGTGACAGAATTTCAATGAAATTAGATAGATGGAATCTACATCTGTCCTCACGATATTTTCCTTAACCGTCGAGAATGTGATGAATTATAAACAAATTTAGCAGATGAAAGTGCTTCAGTAGTGCTTGCCTGGGTTCAAACTGAAAATCACCAGTTAAGATGCACGCATTAACCTTGTCATCTCGTCTCGATAGTTGCTTAATTAACGCTTTAAATATATATCTTTGAATATATATATATCTTTTTTCAAATATCATTTTTTCAAATTTCATCTTTGTATATATATATATATCTTTTTTCAAATATTATTCCAAATAATAAAAGTCGACATGTACTGTGGAGATATTAAAGATTATAACGAAAAAAAAATATTTAATTGGATGGAAATTTTCACAACATGATATTAAAAATGAAAACGTAATCGAAATACTAGTTATTCAAGAAGTCTCCTTCTTTTTCAAGCACTTGTATCGTCATTCTGCAAGGTTATAATTAATGTAGAGCTACCGCCAGTTCGGAATCTTGATTAAATGGAGAAAAAACTACGAGGAGCTCATTAGTTATCTTTTATTAATGAGAATAGTCAGCTTAATATAAAATGAAAATAAGTGTCCTGTATTATTAGAAAAATTATGGAAGTAGCATGTAACCTTTGCATATACTATGCAGCTATTGACTCGCGATCCAGAAATGTGCTCCTACCGTCATACAGTTCACCTAGCATAATATTCATCGAACTTGATTTGCTTAGCATTGCTTTAATTAAATTACATTATATTTTTAATAACTTAGAGGTACATTTTCTATGTAAATATTAGCACTAGGCTAAGCTGTTAATGGGTTAAATAAAAAAAAATATCTTAATACAATTTCATTTATATTAATGGAAACCAAAGAATAGTAACTCTATAATTCTCACGTATCCTAATATTTTAAATGAGATAATAACTTTATATATATATGTCTTCATGTTACTCTTTCAAAGCGAAACCACTTCACCGAATTTGATGTAATTTGATATGCAGCAAGCTCGAACTTCAAGGAAGGATATTCGCTACTTTACGCCTTACACCCAACCTAATACGCGAGCGAAGTCGCGGTTGGCAACTAGTAATATATTCTTGTATTTTGCAATACGACTTATCTTTTAATGTTTGTTTTTTCAGAATAAGATTAAGATTTATTAATCAACAAAGTTAAAAATATTTGCGAAATTTGATTATAGAAATGTAAACCTGGCCCCAGGGAGACTATATTGACTTTGTGAAGTCAGAGACTTGGTGTTACTTAAGTTTGCCTATAATATTCGTGTTTATACAATGACTGTCGGTACCTCTATTAAAATTAATCTTTATTATTGTAAATATACATAAGATAAATTAATTTGAACTTTGACTTATAAGGTGTGTTACTCCATAAAATATTACATTCATAATAAAACAAGTTCGAAATCCAATCCCTGCAGACAAATAATAATTAAATTGTATTTAATTAAAAATATATTATATTCTTAAAAGATTAAAATTAAAATAATATTTAAGCTCTTTAATATTTTTATTAAGCTAAGAAGCTCTCGGTTTTACGCGCACTTTAGGGGTTCTAAGGTTTTAGTTATAAAAAAATAGCCTACATCCAAAATAAATAAAAATAAAAATAAATAAATAATACTAAATCTAATCAAGTTTAATTCGAGTGGACTTTTTATCGAATATATAATATTAGTGTAGATTTAAAACGTCTGACAATTGTGTCGATAGACAATGAAGATGTAATACTCCACTTGAATTGAAATCTGTCTGCGGAAAATGAACTAGCCCTCAACGAATTTGCTCTCAACGAAAGCGATCAGACGATTTTCGTTTTTCATTATTTATTTTCTTCTTTGATACACCGCCTAAGCATTTCAATTGAGATGCGAGAACAAAAGCGCAATTTTAAAAGAGGCTCAGGAAATAATCAGCTTAATTTCAAATACTATAGATCGATATTACAGTTAAGATATTTTTTTTAATGATTGATAAATTGATAACAATTACGTACAGCCACGATTATATTGATTACTTTCATGGAAATTGTGACGAATATTTATTAATTTTCTATTTTAGATCAATTCATCCTTCTTTTGGCAAGGTATTCGTAAGATTATTCAATTAATAAATTTTAATCTCATGAACATTTAACATTGATAAATAAGCACTTATAAAAAAACCTTTAATTGTAATATTTACTTATTGAAATAAATGCTTTAAGTTACGTTAATGTATATCTATATTGAAACAAAATTGTAGAAGGTACTTTACATTTGTGTTGTAATATTCAATTATTAGTTAAGAGAAATACATCATTAAATTCTACTTAGAACTAATAATTGCTAAGAGGTTCTATGAAGAGAATACACTTACCTCACGTTCTCAACAAAGTCCTAGAAACTTCATCATAGTGTTCACTATAATCAAATACTATAAATTTAGGCACGTGTATTCATGCTTCTTAAAATATATATTTGTAACGTATCACGAGAATTTGCAAATTGTGACAACATGAAGCTTTGTTCTATTTTTAAATTCAAAACAAGTAAGCTGACAGGCAAATAGTCAACTTAATGGTAAGTTTTCACCGCCCAAAAACATCAACATTGTGAGAAATATTAACCGTCCTTACATCGCCTCACATGCCACTTACTTGGAAAGTAATATGTTGCGCCTATACTGATTCACTCACCCTTCAAACCGGACGGACAATTTGGCGGTAGAATACATATCTTATTTATTTATGTATCTTTTATTTAATAACTGTTGGATATTGATAAGTAATATGACTTTTATTCATATGTCTATATGAGGACGTATCGCACGTAAAGAATTTCTCATATTAAAAGTCTTCAAAGCTAGCACGCTTTAGTGTACGATGTATTACACTTCTTGCTTGAAGTATTTTCAAAGTTGATGTAATAATAAAAACATATATTTTCATAATATAAACACAGATTGCCCGTGTGATTTGAATAAGCACTACTGAATTTTCATGTGCGTAATTTGTGTTTATAATTCATCCCATCCCAATCCATCAAAGGTGAACATAATGAGAAAACCCGCAAGTGTAATTTCAACGATATTCTGCCACATATGTATGTATCTAACTCGCATTGGAGCAGCATAGCGGAATAAGTCCAAACCTTCTAAAAGGGAAAGGAGATCTTAGCCCAGTAGTGGGATATATAGAATATTTTTTTTTACTTTACTGATAACTCTAATGCAAAAGGCAAAATGGAAATATGCGGTGTATTGCATATAAATTATGAGTTATTATGGACTCTAGAAAAATATAATTACTTAGCTTCAAAGCAAACTTCACGCCTTAGCCAATATTTCATACGATATCATGGCATTTTACATTATGGATTGCAAAAGCCATCGAGCGACATAATGTACCAAAATATTGAGATATGTATGTATCAAGTATGATACTACAGAAAATTTACAATACGTCATTTTTATAGTATGTTTAGTGTTATTTAGGGTTCCGTACATCGAAAGGAAAAAGGGACCCTCCTTTGATCATTTCGTTGTCCGTCTTCTGTTTATCTGTCTGTCTGTCTTTTCGTCAAGAACCTTTGTTTAAGGAACGTGTAGTGGTATAAAGTTGAAATTAATAAGAAACACTAAATTTCATGATCCCTTGAAACTGTGCAAAATCAAACCTTTATCAGCTGTAAGTCTACACAATTAAAAGACGTTGTTTGAGTCGCATTTCACGTAGACCTAAAGTTTGGTAATATGTTTTAGCACAAGTATAGAAACAAATATCCGAAAACGGTAAATTTGTTCTTAAGTTCTGTCTATATGTCTGGTAATACGGAACCCTCAGCATTTCTCATAACTTTTCAGGTTTGAACTGAAATGCTTTTCCTTTTT
This sequence comes from Vanessa atalanta, assembly GCF_905147765.1. Lineage (NCBI taxonomy): Eukaryota > Metazoa > Arthropoda > Insecta > Lepidoptera > Nymphalidae > Vanessa > Vanessa atalanta. Next base: position 1,216,885 of record NC_061871.1, read on the forward strand.
GTACAATGATTATATTACATTAAACGTTCAAGGATATTTAAGATAATATGAACTGTACATTATAATAAAGGCTTGCAATTATTTTGCTTTAAGAAAAAGCTTATCTGCTCATTATGTAACTAGTTACAATATTTTATTGAGCTTTCCTTGGGAAGTTTGTAAATCAAATCTTGGAATACAGCTTAAAAACCTATTCTACTGAAGAGCAAAACTTTACACCTCGTTGGCGATGGTGGAGAAACATACTGAATATCATATCGTACTTTGTTCAGAATTGAAAGATATTTGTTTGATAGGTTTCCTCACGACTTTTTCATACACTTCAACTTGCCATTTTTGTTTGGTTTAGTCTCCTGAGTTAGTTATTTTGATATATATATATATATTGTGTATCAGTTATTAGGTCAATGTAATAATACTTTTTATATAGTGTATATTGATTAAATCTCCTCTCGTTTTACGATCTATAGTGACATTAGCTTCACACTTTATTAAGCTAAAATGAAGATTCTAAAGGTTATTTTATTACATATTTTATTTATGGTTAAGGTAATGTAATCAAACACATATAAAACCAAAATTTGTTTAGTGTAATAATATTAAATTTTGAAAAACGATACTTGAAAATACACATTTACGACAATTAAAATTTGTAGAATTAAAATTAATTAATGAATTTCACACAGTCACGTCCTGATCCTGAAATTGTACTAATAAATTTTTGTTCCTAATATATATCCAAGTGTGCAAATGTTCAGTTATAAGCTATTTGAAATTATAAAGTCAGGGCTCAAAATCGTGATCTATCTACGTAGGAATACTAACAGCTTAGTCATAATACTTTTACAATTACCTTAAGTACTTACATTCGCGTAATATAACATTTAGGCTTTAGGTGCGCTCTTAAGCTAAACTTACAAGCTCACAGAATCTCGGTTACACGTGTGTGGCTGTAGCTTTTCATTCCGCTTCGCTTGATTCACGCACAACCAAGCCAGTTGGGTTTAAATCATTTTCACTTTACTTAGAGAGAGATAAAACGCAATTTTTTTAAATACATTTCTTCAATAGAACTTCATAATCTGATAAGATAGATTACAAATCACTTTAAGTACTTTTTTCTAGTCTATAGTATACCTGATTATATGGAACGTGCTTTTGTTGTCAACTAACGCCTGAGCGAAATGGATCGTGTAATGATATCTTTGTTTTTTTTCCCTTTGATACTCTGTCAGTCTTATCGTCCTTCTATTAGCAAATCAGATTCCATTATTTTTATTACGTAGATAAATTAATAAAAATAAGAAAACATTTATTTAGGAAAGAGATAGCTGATACAAGGTTAACATAATAACTTGAAAAAAAAAATCCTTCGGTGCATGAATACATAAATGCAATTATCTTGTTTATATGTCTGCAACTGTGATGTGTCTTGAAAAAGTGTACCATTAAGCTTTTTATGTTGGGTTAGGCCGTACTTAGATTTTCAATGATATCCTTTGTGACTGATGATTTTACAAAAACAAAATACACTGAATGAATGTAATATTAACTCTCCTTGTAAATCTTCGAACTGAAATTGTAATGCTGCCTGGTAATAAAAATATGAAGGCACACAAAAATAAAATAAAAAAATCAAATTAAAGTTACACCAAGATTTGTGAAGATACAAATATATAAAAAAAAAACTGATATTTTTTTTATGAATATTTACTTAAAATACAGATTATTACCAATAAGCCTGTCAAAGGTCCTCAACTTTTCCGCTTAATAGTAGTTGGCGTAGCGTCTTATTTTGTATATAAACCCTTCGCCTAATCGGATTTAACGTGAGAAGTTAAACATCTGCTCGTTGTTCTTTACTTAGAAGGATCAACATGAGCCGTAGTTTTAATCGACACTCTCGAGGTTTACGTACGTCCGACGAATACGTGATAACAGTGGTAGTGTTACAATAATTTTGTATGTGTGGGTAAACGTTTACGAGTACAGTGTCAAAGACGATGAAGATTTATTTACATTGTGTGAATCATTACATAGTATATAATAAAACAAAGTCGCTTACCGCTGTTTGTCCCTATGTATTAACATAATAATAATAATATTATAATAATATTGGACAACATCACATACATTACTCTGATCCCAATGTAAGTAGCTAAAGCACTTGTGTTATGGAAAATCAGAAGTAACGACGGTACCACAAACACCCAGAACCAAGACAACATAGAAAACTAATGAACTTTTTCTACATCGACTCGATGAATCCGCCGGGAATCAAACCCGGTACCTCGGAGTAGTGTACCTATGAAAACTGGTGCATACACTACTCGATCACGGAGGTCGTATGCTTAGATCTTTGAAATTACATCACAGATGTTGATGCGTTTTTTTTAATATATATATTGATTCAAGAGGAAAGTTTATATGTGTTGAGGTTTCTAAAGTGATGTCAACATTGCACCCGTATGTATGTGGTTGAGTACGTGAATATATAGTTGCCTGCTTGGTTGGTCGAGTACAGGTGTCGAGGTTCTGTGAATAAACCTATGCCTGGCCAATAGATAGTTAATAGGTTTTCTCTCAAGAAATTATCTGTAGCAGTGCAGAGTATGAATATTAGCAGTTTTCACGCCCTTGCCCTGAAAAGTTCGCAAAGCCGTTGCTCCTTCGCGGTCGACAATCTAACCAAACAAGTCCAACTTTTTCTATTCGTGTCAGTTTCCTCATTTTCATAATCCGTTGGTTCCAAGCTTAAACTGTCCAGTAGTTACGGAATACCATCAAATTGAACTATAGCAACGAGGGGATAGAGAGTGTACCTCTGTGTGTCTATTTCGCATACATGATCTGTCCTGAGACATAATTATTATGAAATTCTGTACGAGTGACCTGACCGTTTAAGCTATGATCATCTCCTAGCACAAGCATTAAGCTTTAATGGAGGGGTAACCAGGAACATTAGTAATTCCTTAAACATGAGCATCGATAGAAATCTTTAAAAAAATGTTTTTTGTTTTTAAATAATTTGTACGTTTTCGAAGAAATGTCGATAATTTTAACAGCATTACGGCGTTTTAACCGCTTGTTACCATCATCATTCATCATTCCATTTTTCTATAAATTGTTTACAATTTACTTGAACATCACTGATTTATAACTTTAACTGTACATAGGTTGCTGTTAATATTATTTTTTTAATTTATTGACATTACAATATTAACTAAATTAGTAGCAAAGTGTTTCTCGCTTATACTTCTTGGTATATCTACATATCGAATCAGTTTACCTTGCCTTTAATTTGATCTTGCAAAATGACAATTTTGAAAATACTTGTCTACTTCTACATCTACATCTGAAAAGTGAAATTAAGGATCATATTCCAAATCCAAGAAGGACTAGTACTTAATTGAAGATTGCTGATTCATATCATCAAAGTTCTACTGCTAAATTTAAGTATTTTCCTTTCCAGCATTCGATAGACAGTCAAATTGAGAATGTGAATGGCTGTAAGTGTTTTAAGCTCTGAAATATCAAGTTACCAAATATTAGTACGAATTATTTGCTTCAGCAACTAAAATGCCACACAAAGGAATTTATTCGAAGTCAATTTCTTAAATAAATGTAGGGAAAATTTATTCTAACGGCCCATCTCACAATAATAGAGGAGATTTTATCTAGAAATCTTGGAATTTTGCGAATGAAGGTTTTTGTTAGAATACTTACTTATTATAATGTACCACGATAAGATCGTTTACAGAAAGTTGAATGAGATACAACCGTCTGTATCTTTTAGCTCTAGCTTATAAACATTTGAACAAACATTCTCGGCTCTCCAACACTATTGGAGAGCCGAGATGGCCCAGTGGTTAGAACGCGTGCATCTTAACCGATGATTTCGGGTTCAAACCCAGGCAGGCACCACTGAAATTTCATGTGCTTAATTTGTGTTTATAATTCATCTCGTGCTCGGCGGTGAAGGAAAACATCGTGAGGAAACCTGCATGTGTCTAATTTCAACGAAATTCAGCCACATGTGTATTCCGCCAACCCGCATTGGAGCAGCGTGGTGGAAAATGCTCCAAACCTTCTCCTCAAAGGGAGAGGAGGCCTTTATCCCAGCAGTGGGACATTTACGGGCTGCTTATGTATGTATGTTATGTTATAAACATTTGCAACGGTTAGTAAATTTATATTCTAAATATGAAAGCTCAGATTTTGTTCTACGCTCTTCACTCATTTAATAATATATATATTTATATATATCCGTCTCGATATATATATATTGGGAAGGATCACAGCGGATTGTAAGTCACCACTATCGACATACATTGGTACTGTAAGAAATTTTAACCATACCTGTAGCGTATTTAGGTGTATGCGTACGTTGAAACGTCTATGTTTTGTCTATGGAATGATTTGACGTATGACTTACTTGTTTTTTCTCTTCCCTTCTGGTGTGAGCCGCGGTAACGTGTGTTATGTGAGTGCGCCGCGCTTTTGAAATTAGCTTGTGTAACGGACTAATCCTTCTCCTATAATATCACCCATCCCTTTATCTGTGTTCTTCGAGTGTATGAAGACCAAGGGAGCGCTCCCAAGAAGAACGTGTCTTCGCAAGTCAGAGCCCAGAGTTTTAAGGTAACAACCCCTTTTATACCAAAAATACAGTCCACTTTTCTCTCGCGCGTACAATACCTTTCATCGCTAATGCGCCACCAATCTTGGAAATTAAGATGTACCTTGTGACTGTAGTTACACTGACTCACTCATTCTTAAAAACGGAACAACAATACTAAGTATTTCAAGTTGGCGGTATAATGTATATGACCTAACCGCCCTACTACAAAATTAATAATGTTCCTTTGACATATTCGGGTCAAAGTGTCTAATTTCCAAAATTAGCCAACCAAATAGGAAATTCTATAGCACATGAATGTGTATCATAACAGAGACACTCTCTTTATTTCCTCACACTTATGACGAATGACGAATAAACTTACAATTTTAAAGACATGAGAGTACTTTTAAACAGGTGACCTTAAATAAAAAAAATTATATAATATAACCTGAACTGGCATCTCGCTATCTGAAGCCGTATAAGCTGGGTACTGTGCTGTTCATGCACAGACTATAAATTATAAGCTTTATAATACAATATAATCATATCAAATCAAATTCTTTTATTCAATGTAAATCATAACACTTACTTATTGATTGTCGAATTAAAACTGGTCCTCCTGCACCGGATAAATTAAAATACCCTGCCGAGAGAAGAACTCGAAAGAAACTCAGTTTGTTTTTATTTCGTTTATTAATTTTAGATTGTTTATACAAAATAATATATTCGATATAACAAAGAAAAAGCCAAGAGGCGATCGTTTCATTCACAAGGTGTGTCACGAACAAAAGCAATTCCCCCTATTTGCTAATAGCTACGCTGTGCGCGATTGTAGTTCTTGGCTCTCGAATGGCGTAAGATGTTCGTTTACGATCTTGCATCGTTATTGGATGTCTTTGAAGAAAATTTTCATGAAAGAATTTTCTAGATTAAAAAACGAAATATTCATTTGTTAATTGTAGTTTAAGTTGATTGTTTTGTTACTTTTATTAATAATTGAAAAAATTATACTGGTTTTAGAATTACCTTTTTTATTTAAATTTAATTACATTTTAAATTAATATTTTTCATATTATATCATATATGAAATTTCAATTACAAAGTGACTATAGAGAATCATCTCAATAATTGTTTTTAATAAATAATTTAGATTTATTGCTACGTAGAGCACCATTAGTCATAAGAGACATTTGCCATCCCTTATATCAATGCGCTACTAGCCTCGGGAACTAATATTTTATGTATCTTGTGCCATACACTAACTCACTTAACCTTTAAACCAAACTCAACGATACTAATTATTATGGCGATAAGATATTTGATGAATGACGGGCTTGCACAAGCTTTATCACCACGAACAACTATTAAGAGTTCATAGATATTGTATTAAGTATGTAATATATTTTATAATTTACAGATGACTTATTATTTTCCATAACATTCTGAATTATTATACAATATTAATCACAAAGATATATTTTTCGTTTTAATTTTCTCTAACATTATTCTTAACTCTACTTATATTATTATGTATCAACTTAGTTCCTTAGTTGTTCTGCCGATTACACGATCAAGAGATCTCAACGGGTGAATAATTTTACAAATTTTACGTGATCTAAGCGGCGTTAAAGATGGAAATACGAAATCAATATCACTCAAGTCGGGCACGACGTGTATTATAACTGATTAACTTAAATCTGTTCTACCATTTTATGGTAAGCGTTTAATTTTCGACGGCATATCTTGCTTAGCTTAAAATAACGACGAAACGAACGTTCTCAATGTTTAAAGTATATATTCTATATTATCTGCCGCCTGCGGATTTGCTCGCGTTTTATTTTATCATCAGGTCTTAGTCATAGCATAAGTTTCTTTCCTTTCTTGGAGTTTCAGTTTGCTTCATACCATTTTCTATCAAATTTAGTTTAGCTGTTTCGCCATGAAAGAGTAACAGTAGGACACACAGCGAGTTATTTTCGCATTTATAAAATTAGTACAGAATAAAAATAAAGTAAAGTGGAAAATGTATCTTTTTAATTTTTTATGTGAAACAAAAAAAGTTTTGTGTGCGATAAGTGTAAAATTTTAATGTCGGATTTACGTGCCATGAACGTTGCATATTTCACCTTTTAGTAAAAGTTTTGTCACGTTTACCCGTTTGCACGTGTTTTGCTTATTTATATCGCAGTATTAGTATCCCACAATAATATGAAATATTCATCCATTAGAACTTTAAAATCAAATATACTCTCGTAGTAATTGACCAATTTTTACGTTACGACGTCTATTAAAAATATTCATAGCGTGCTTTTAGGAATGTCAATGCTCACTGCTCTACTCTATGTCCTATTAAAGATTTCAGCATTAGCAGCCCGTAAATGTCCCACTGCTGGGATAAAGGCCTCCTCTCCCTTTGAAGAGAAGGTTTGGAGCATATTCCACCACGCTGCTCCAATGCGGGTTGGCGGAATACACATGTGGCAGAATTTCGTTGAAATTAGACACATGCAGGTTTCCTCACGATGTTTTCCTTCACCGCCGAGCACGAGATGAATTATAAACACAAATTAAGCACATGAAATTTCATTGGTGCCTGCCTGGGTTTGAACCCGAAATCATCGGTTAAGATGCACGCGTTCTAACCACTGGGCCATCTCGGATTTCAAAGGAAAGATTTCAGACAATAAAAAAACAATAGTAACTCTAAGCGAATTGTGTGTGAGGTGCCGCTCTATACTGATTTAAAGTTCGAATTCCTTTATTCCAAAGACAAAAGGAGTTTGTGGAGCTCGCACCGAACGATACGATTGCTGTACTAACAATTCTCATTGTAATAATGAGTTCAAGTGATACCTCCTTTAGCCACATTGTTATGTATACATGTATAAATTTAAAAACATTCATAGTTTAAAATATATAATCAAGTCTTAATTTCACCTCGTCTTGCTTATTTAGAAAACACTCTAAAATAGTAAACATTTAAAGTGCACGACTCATAACGCTCAATGTTTCGAAAAAAAATCTACTTATTCTACAAACATAGATATATAAATATACCGACAATAAAAGTCTTTTAGTTTTTAATAATTAGAATAAAACTGAATATAACAGTAATTGTCTATTAACGAATTTATTTATAAAAAAAAACACTCAATTGTGACGTCGGTTTCTTAAACACTCTTAGAATAACACCGACGAGACCATATAGGTATGATCGTATAGATAAAATCGAGAAATAGTTTAACCATTACTAATTATTTCTGCTTTAACAATATTCCTAGCTAGAATTTTCTTAAAATTTTATTTATCAAATCTGACGACCTTCGTGGTCGAGTAGTGTGTACACCGGTTTTCATGGCTACGCTACTCTGAGGTCCCGGGTTCTATGTTGTCTTGGGTCTGGGTGTTTGTGGTACCGTCGTTAGAGTTTTAGAAAAATATTAAAATATAACACAATAATTTGTTATATTTTTCTTTTATTTATTCGATTATTGGGGTAAAAAGATAAATTTTAAATGATTTTTTATTTTCATTTATACGATGAAGTGTGAAAAATTCTAAATGGAAACATTGTCTTGACAAAATTACGATTATCGGAGTTTTTCCTTTGTTTTCTTTCGCTTAGCCTTTAAACTTGAATATATAGTTATTGGATTATCCCCCGGAATAAATTTAGGACTTCATGCCCTAAGGGTGGAACCTTATTACTAAGCCCGTGTTGGAAGTCTGCCTCTGTGTCAGAAGATTGAATCTTAACACATGTAACTTTATACTTAGACTAATATTACTGGCAAACAGTTTTGGCAATTTGGCAATGTAGCTAGCATAAATTGCCAAGCGATTGTGGATCAATTATAAAAAAAATTATCAACACACTCACCTTTTTTAAATGTTATTGTTCAATTTTGACAAATACTTGGAATACATCAATATATTCCGTAGCTATGTCCACTAATTTACGAACAAATCAATGAAATTAATAAATCTTAATTTTATTAAAACAAAAGACAGATGAAGCGCGCTGAATGTTTTATTGAAGCGAGCAATCATCAATAAGGTAACTTCGTTCGTACTGGCGGGAATTCGTATTCGCTTTTGTTGCTTCACTATAATGTTCTGCGCACTCCATCTTAGTTTTATTTTATATTTTGCTCCATTTTAAAAACGAGTGATAAGCAAATAATGCATAAATTAATGCACTAGTGATCACTTACTATATTTCCCACTTGCTTGTATTATTAAAAAAAAAATGTAAATAAACCACGATATATCCGAAAGTTTTCCTTGAATCTCAATTTTTAAATGTATATTTAATATATAAAAAAAAAGATTTACTGTTGAAGAGGGTAAAATACGTGTTTCTTAAGCAAAAATGGTGCGATCTAACCCGAGGACATGCATTAAATTTGTATGTGTTTATTTTGAGTTTATGATTAGGTATATCATATTTGATTGTTACGGAAGATTCCCAATCTGCTACATCCATATCCGAACTGGATCCGCATGGTGGCTTAGGTTCCAACTTCTCTTTCGGTCAGAAGGCGACCTTTTTAAATGGCCTATGCTTAGGGAGCTGGTCGAAACGCGTGATAAGACTGATTGTTTTTCCATGCTTTAAGATATGGAAGTGTAATCTGCGCAAGTTAGGTCAATTCTAAAAATAATTTCCTAACAGAAAAACGTAATAACTTTTAACTGGCCATATTCGGGGATTGAATCCAGTACCTGAAAATATACAGCCTTTTAAAATAGCTACTGATGTACCGAGGCAGTTAATACTCTATAGAGATTAACTGAATCATTAGCTTTAGCTGGAATAAAACTAAATGCTTTTAAGCGATTTTATAGTAAAGCGAACACTGATTTGGACTTCCACTTAAAATATTACGATGTTCCGTTCAATAAATTTTATGTAACGGACGAATATTTTTTGGACAAATATTGTAAAATTGCATCACAATCTCGAGATTAGTGGCAACTTTGGAGTAAAAATAAACAAGCGAGTAATATCGGAAATATAAACAATCTATCTTTTTTTTAAATTAATGTTCATAATATTAAATAAATAAATTTGATTAAATAATATTCAAAAAATAAAGGGATTAAATTTCAAGCAATGGCGCATGTAAAATATTTTGTACAAATGAAATATATTGTTACAAGGGCTCACATTTAGTGAAAGACAGACAATCGCATACAGCGATTATCTTTCAATAATATACCAAAAATGTACCTATATATTCAATTAAATTAAAAACTAATCAAAATAAAAGTCGCGTATTAAAGTGAAAATTGCAGGTTCGATCGATAGCTGGTGCTAAACATTTGTAAGTTTTAACTGTATTAAATCTTAATCTAGCAAATTGAATTTCCTTATAAGCAATGTTTCCTGTAACACATAGACCTTTTCTAGCCGCTTCCATCCATCATTACAGATTCCATGCATCTTGTACAGATTGTCCCTCTTATCTCCTTAATATCATCTATCCATCTTACATACCTCTTGGTGTATTAATTTCGCCCCCTTTCAAAGCTCGTATAAGCTATTAGAAATAGGACTATTGGTAATACTTTGGATACAAGAATTAAAAATACGACTCAAAAAGCAATCTAGTAAATTATTGAGTATAAATCAACTCTTACCAATTTTTCAATGACAATTATAGTGTTTAACTTTTAAAAATAAATTAATACGTCTGATCGAGTTTTGTCTATGTCATGATTTCTTAAAGGCGATCTGGCGCCTATCGTGGAACTCAAGCGTAAGTGCAAACATAAGTGCATTCTCTGTTCCCTCAATCTCATAATCCGATGAGACTGCGAATCCGACACGACCGGAATGAGTTCAAGTGGAAGAACAATGGCCTTATATAGTCTCAGTACGGGAATGTCAACACCATTTCCAGACTAGGAGCTGAGCGAATGTCCTAGCAGAGAAATTTTAATAATCTGATACGAGGTTTGACCCCAAGACTTAGGGATCTGCACCGTTAATAGCCAACCACTACACCAATGAGGTAGTTACATCTTATTAATATGCATCATATATATCTCATCTATCACATATCGCTGTTTCGCGGTAGAATATATGATGAATTGGGTACTCTACTTACCTAACTAGACGGACTTGCACAAACCTACCACAGTTTTTTTTTTATGATATCGGTAGCCTGACGAGCAAATAGGTCACTTGATCGCAAGTGGTCACTACCGCCCGTAGACAATGGCGCTGTAAGAAATATTAAACATTCCTTACATCAACAATGCGCCACCAACCTCGGGAACGATGTGGATGTTATGTCCCTTGTGCCTGTAGTTACATTGGCTCACTCACCCTTCAAACCGAAACAGAACAATACTGAGTACTGCTGTTTGGCGGTAGAATATCTGATGAGTGGGTGATACCTACCCAGACGGGCTTGCACAAAGCCCTACCACCAAGTAAATAATAGTAATATAAGGTCTGATCAAAATCAAAATATACCTTTACCAAGTAGGGTCTTTTACAAGCACCATAGAGTCGTCATTTAATAGGATTAAATCTTTTGTAAAGCTGACGGTTCGGAATGTAGATAATACCCAAAAGGACCAATTGGATAAATTAATTTTGATAAAATAAACGAAATCTTTTTTTATAAAAGGATATCATTCCAGGATATGAAAAGGACCCATAACCGAAGGTTTACAATACGATGTCTATTTATTTAATTACGTCACAAACAAATACTTGAGCATTACAAATAAATAAAATATTAATTAATTCCAGTGGAATTTTATAGGCAGCTTCCAGTTTCTAAATTTCGTGGTGGTAAATATAAATGTAATAACTGAGATTCTATTTATATCAATTAAATGGGAAATGAATGAGAACGTTATATTAAAAAAAATGGATTTTGCTACATTTAAATAACTTCAAAAGCTGGTATAAAAATTGACGTGGAATAAATATATTTCCAATTTTAAATGTTTACTTAATTGCTATATATGTTTCTTATGAAGATGAACAATAAATACAAAATTACAGACTATTGTTATTAGTGATAGGTGTGATATTTAAAATTAAATGTCTTTTAACGTTCCACTGCTGGGCAATGACCTCCTCTTCCTTTTAAGTAGAAAAATTTTCAGCTTACTTCAACACGTCGGTCGAATTATCTTTGGTAAATTAAGATTAAAAATTTTTAAAATACTGAATATTGCTTTCCGAAATACTAAGTGGACAAATGACCGAGTAACTATTAAATGTGTTGAAGATGATGACCACGGCTACGGTTGATAAAATATTATATATGCCATCGCTCTAATAATATTACTCACCACCCCATTTAATATAGTACCTCACCTATGATTTCAATTGACTTAGTGTATTCGCTAACGTTAATGTAGCTGCCATTATTAAATTTTGTAAGTAGCTCAGTACTCAGGCTTAACTAATATAATTGTCACTAAAATAATTATCGCTGTGCAGTGACTTTATTATTATTGGGAAAAATTAGTTTACCTTTAATTTATATATCATCTGGAAAATAATAAGACCAATACAAAAACAAAGGGAAACCTCCTTCATCACTTAAAGTATACCTTACCTATACTATACCTTATATAAGTAGTAAATATATATATAAATGATAAGTAACAATTATGTTTTTTAAACATTTAAAGCGATACAATTCAGTTTTTTTAAATATTATTTTTTAGTGATTTAGGCTATATTTGTAGGCCCATCTGGGTAGGTACCTCCCGCTCATCAGATATTTTATCGCCAAAAAACATTATTCAGTATTGTTGTATTCTTGTTTGAAGGGTGAGTGAGCCAGTGTAACTACATGCACAAAGGATATAACATCCTAGTTCCCAAGGTTGGTAGTGCATTGGCGATGTAAGAAATAGTTGATATTTCTTACAGCGCCATTGTCTATGGGCGGTGGTGACATACTATCTGGTGGTCCAAATAGTATGTCACCACCGCCCATAGAGAACGTATACCAACCTATGTCATACAAAAATACAACGCGTTTTAAAGTATTTTCAACAATCTAGAGCACAAATCGATCTCATTTTTTCATGGAAAGGATGGTTTGTTTTCAACTCATTCGTATTAAATATACATTCGGTACCAAATAATTTACACTCGAGTGGGTTTTCCTCCCCAAACGCCATTAAAACTTCTAACATTGAAGTGACATACTGATTGGAAAATCGCGCCGAAGAAACGTAGATAATACATAAAGATATTTGAATTTTAATAATATACTTGTTATTATATTTTTCCAAATTATGTTTTGGTGTTATATGCCATATAAACGTTTAAATTCACTTTTTGTTTTTGAAATCTGTTCTACCTGTAACTGAATTAAAGTTAATTATTATTATAATGTATATTTTAGAATCAAGTATCGTATCAACAGATCAAAACATAAACTATCTAAACAGATGATTTTGAGACACCAAAAAAACCGTAACACTAGGCTTAAAAGATAATAAAACATTTCCATTTAAATTTATAAATAACCGTAGTGCGCTCATAAATCTGAGTCATGTCGGACATTTCGCTCACTACTAAGAATTTCGGTGAACAAATATCCCCCATTGTCTTACAAATTCCTAATGTAAGTACATAATATACTTACCCTGAAAGCATAACAGTTTTTCCAACGTAAGTTCAACGCGTGAGGCGAATATTAGTTGTGTTACGTAAAACAAAGTGTACATTAAAGTAATCACATCGCATAACGGGCTTACAACAGAAATAATACTTCACACTAGATATAAATTATACACATTTTCATTGTATTCGTTGGAATGATGATTGTAATTTGTTTTAAATATTATTTAACATAAATTCTCATGCAATTTATTTAAAAGTTACATCTGATAGTAAGTGATATTTTTACCCTACAATTTTAAGCTATCATACCAAACTTAGAACGTAACGGCCTTACTCATAAGGACACTTTTAATATAGATTTGTCTCTTTCGGTCATCATCAATTTGTGATACGGACGACAAAGACGAAACTTTGTTTGATTAATCATCAATCTAATAATCTCCTTAACAATATTTTTATATCCATTAGATGATGAATCCTTGTACATATACAATGTTCCCCGTGACAGATTATCTTTTAAAGGAGTCTGCTCACTATACCATCTCATACTATGACCGAGCTAGTAAGAGATTATTTTTATGCATTTACGTACTTAAGAATAGTTTTATTAGCTTCCAAATAATTTATCACAATAAAATCATACTAATCTACTTGTTAATAATAAAAATAATAAATAAACGTAATTTGTCCTGTTTTCATCACTGCGATAACACTCACTGAAAGTATATTTGTAATAAAATAAACATTGTAAATTAAGATAATGAGTGAAGTTGTGATACGTCATGGCATAACGTTCTAGCTTAAAATGTTAAAGTGAGTCAGGTAGTGAAACAGCATTAGAGAAGTTAATTAATATGTTGGAAAAAGAAAATGTTTTGTTACAGTTGTGACAGAAATAATACGAACTCGTCTTTTTAGCCTTTTACCGCCCACTGCTGGACGAAAGTTTTCGATCTTGGGCAACCGACATGTATTTTTTAAATCATCCGTCCAACTACAATAATTTTGCTTAAGCGTGGTCTCCACTCTAGCACGTGTGTGAGTTTAGCTCGTGAATGAATTTAAATATTAGTAACTGCTAAAGTCTCTACTAATTCTTGGGAACCATAAATGTTCAATTAGTTAGTAAATAATCATTTCATACGGTCTATTGGCGTCAACTTTGTTCCAATGATTAGTTAGTCAATATTCTTCGATTTTCAGTTTAGATTATAAGATATTCTACAACCCAAGAGAATAACTTAATATCATTGTATTCCAATTTGAAAAGTGAGTATCAGGCACAAGGTTCCCAAGGTTGGTTAAACATTGGCGATGTAAAGAATAGTTAATATTGCTTACAGCGCCAATGTCTGTGGGACGTGGTCACAAGGTTCCCAAGGTTGGTTAAACATTGGCGATATAAAGAATATTTAATATTTCTTACACCGCCAATGTCTGTGGGAAGTGGTCACAAGGTTCCCAAGGTTGGTTAAACATTGGCGATATAAAGAATATTTAATATTTCTTACACCGCCAATGTCTGTGGGAAGTGGTCACAAGGTTCCCAAGGTTGGTCAAACATTGGCGATGTAAAGAATAGTTAATATTTCTTACAGCGCCAATGTCTGTGGGAAGTGGTCACAAGGTTCCCAAGGTTGGTTAAACATTGGCGATGTAAAGAATAGTTAATATTTCTTACAGCGCCAATGTCTGTGGGAAGTGGTCACAAGGTTCCCAAGGTTGGTCAAACATTGGCGATGTAAAGAATAGTTAATATTTCTTACAGCGCCAATGTCTATGGGAAGTGGTGATCACTTCTACCAGACAGCATTTTTGATAAGATAAAATAACAGTTTATCGAATTCTTTTCTATGCGAGTATATATATTTACATGCTTTAAATTACTTTAATCTTGATGTATGTGTCTAATCTTGCAACTGAAAACAAAAAATTAAAAATCATATAATTTCTTCAATTTTAAATAATTACCATTAATTATTGATTGTAAAAGTAAAAAATATCTAAAAGCGCCTAAAGAAACTCCGGGGATTTTTTTTGTCTATTTTTGCGATTGTTTACAATATTCAATATCATAAAGAAATAGCAAGGAGGTATTAGCCCTCTTTTCAGTATTTGTATATATACCTTTGGCACACAAATATTTTTTTACTTTATTTACAAAGGTAGTTTGTACGCTTTCTGGTCTCCTGACTTTTCTGAGCTATTGACTTTTACAGTGTCATAGCTCTACAATAGTTCACCATATATTTCGTGTTCTCTTTGATACTGGACAACACTATCTAGTTTAGTATAAATTTTATTCATTTCAGTTCATGGATTGGCTAAGAGGTCAGGAACGAACTTATGATCTGAGCATCTGTGATTTGATGTTCGTATACTTTTACGCCATTGACGCTTTGATTAATTAGTCGTTATGATTGAACCAAATCCTGTTATAATCATCAAAAAACTAGAATTTAAGTTTCGATATCATTCAGTATTATTTCATGCTTAATTAGGCTAATACCGAGTATTTAATTTCAACAAGTCTAATTACTATTGAACACGCGTTAAAATCAGTGTCTATATTTTGCTTTGAAATTGTTAATAGGTATAATTAATTGTAATATACTCGTATGTGCGTGTGTAATGAATATAAAATGTTGGTTTAAATAATTATAATTTGTCGACAATTTTTTCATAATTATAGGAATTTAGTGTTGTAAAACTATCGGGTTAGGTATAACCCACTGATCATTTATGCTACCTCTAAACAGCAATAATATTGTTCTATTTCGGTTTTAATGATGAGTTTATTTATTTATTTATTTATTTATTATGTTTTGCTAGCGGATGTTACATAAATTACACACCAATGAAATCATGTACAAAATAAGATACATTATGTACACCCATTCAAAAGCAAAAACTGCATGCATAGCGTTCTTGCTCCGATTACAATTATATAATTAAATATTAAAGTGCTTGATTAACATTAAGTAACAATATTTCGACATTGAAAGGAGAAAAAAAAAAAAGAAAAGTGAAGAACAGAAATAACAAAAACCACATTACAAAGTACTATAAGTTTACATATTTACATTTATATGCTATTGTAACATTCTTTCTGTAATAACTTTACGGAAAGTCTTAGGTGAGTCCGTACTGATATCGAGCAAATCACTAAGCCCATTGTATAGTTTACACAAACGTGGTAGTATTGAGTTTTGAGCAAAAACAGTTCTGCAGAGAGGTGGTACTAACAGCGTAATAGGTTTTCGAGGATATCTGTAAGGCACCCTGAAATTTAATTTAGAGAGTAAGCTTGAGCAATCAATTTTATTATGAAGTAGTTTATATAGAAACGTAAGGTCCAGTAAGTCTCTTCTTTGTTCTAAGCTAATAATTTTAAAATATTTTAGTCTATTTTTATAGGATGTTATAGATTTCTGAATTCTAGCTTGATAGGAAATATGCCATAAAAACCTTTTTTGAATACGTTCAAGTCTAAGACAATGGGCAGAATAGTGAGGTCGCCAGACAACACTACAGTATTCAAGCTGGCTACGAACGAGGCTATTGTATAGGATTATTTTTGTTCTGACTTGTTTAAACGGCTTTGTAGTCCTAATAACGAAACCCAATAATTTCGAAGCTTTCTTAACAATTGCATCATGGTGAGATACAAAGGTTAGCTTGTTATCTAATAAAACTCCCAAATCATTAATGGCATTAACTTCATCTAGATTGTTACCGTACAAATTGTAAGTAGTAGGTATATACTTTAATTTACGTGTGAATTTTATGTGTACGCATTTTTTTGCATTAAACTCCATGCCGTTTGCCTCGCACCAGTCAACCACACTATTCAGGTCCCTCTGAAGAAGAACAGAGTCATGTACAGATGAGACAATCCGGGTAAACTTAAGATCGTCTGCGTACATATATGGAGTTGAATGCATGAAGCACAAAGTTATATCATTTATGAAGATATTAAATAAAATAGGGCCAAGATGGGAACCCTGAGGAACACCTGATAAAATTGTGTGCTTTTCAGATTTGTAACCGTTCATAACTACGAAAAATGTGCGATCTTTTAGGTACGAGGAGAGCCATTTCAGTAATGAACCTGTAAAGCCGTATATCATCAATTTTTTAGTCAGTATATGATGCGGAACTCTGTCAAAAGCCTTTTTGATGTCCGTGTAAATTACGTCCACTTGTTTTTGAGAATCTAGAGCTTCATAAAGGGAATTAGTAAAGCTGATTAAATTTGAGCTTGTAGATCTACCAGGCCAAAAGCCATGTTGATGTTCAGAATTAAAAGGCTTAAAATGAGTTTGAATGAGGGGACAGACTAAGGATTCAAAGACTTTGGCGAAAACTGACAGAATTGAAATAGGTCTGTAGTTTTGCACCACAGAGTCATCATCATTCTTATGGATGGGCACTACCTTCGCCTCTTTCCATTTTATTGGAAAATATCCCGCTTTTAGTGAGGTATTATATATATGGTGTAATGGCTGTGCCAAACAAGGAGCACAATATTTGACAAAAATTGGTGGAATATTGTCCGGGCCCGCACCTTTTGCGGTATCCAGGCTTTCAAGCTTTAATAAAACGTCCCTCATGCTTAGTACTATTGTTGAGAAGTTATCACTGCTGGCATGTATGGCTCTCAAACGCTCATTTAGTTTGGAAATTTCAAATTTTGTGACGCTCTGACAATTAGTATACACAGAAGAATAATAATTTGCGAACATGTTGCAAATTTTATTACCATCCGATGCGGTTTCCATTCCATTCGTCATGGTGGCTGGATATGGTCCTTTGTTATTGTTTTTGGTTTTAAGAAATGTCCAGAATAAATTTGGGTTCTCATAAATTCGGTCTTCGATTTTTCTATGGTAGTTGTTGTAGGCCTCTTTAGTAAGTTTATCACAGCGATCGCTAAGAATTTTTAACGATACTGCATCCATCGGATTTTTATACAGCTTATATCGCTTCAATATTTTGTGCTTCTCGTGTAGCCTTCGCGATACCACACCATTTATCCATCGGGGATGTTTATTTGCGTTTGAGTTTTTTATTAGTGGAACAAATTTCGAGATAACCATGTGCAGTTGTTCATAAAAAATACTGACCATTTGATCAATACTTTTGCCGCTAAACAATTCACACCAATTTATATAACTTAAACTCTGAACAATAGATGAATAATCAGCCTTAAAGAAATTAAATCGGTCAACTGATGCATTAGTCTTTAATTTTTTCACTTTGGTATTATGAAAAGTAATTTCGAGAGGAGGATGAAGTGGATCTATCTTACTTATAGGATTGTGCGAAACACTTACACAGTAGTCAGGTTGGTCAACAAGTACGAGATCAAGAATGTTTCCCATGCTGTTTAGCACTCTGTTACATTGGTACAATGCATTTTCCGACATGAAAGTTCCCACCTATATCTCCGAAAATCCTTTACACTTTCTGTATGTCCATGGCCGGTGGTAGTTACTTTTCATCAAGTGAGCCTCCTACTCGTTTGCCACCCATATCATGAAATAAAGGTCATGTAAGTTAGTTCCCGAAGCTTTGGTGTATTGACGATATAACTTACCATCAGGTGGCTCACTTGTTCAGCCTACATATTTCAAATAACATAAATAATAAAAAACGAATGATGTTGTTAATTTTCTTCAACGCCATTTCAGTTAAAAGTGCAACGGAGAATCAAAATATACAGGAAAAGTTACTGCCCAAGTAATTTTACTTAGTGGTAGGGCTCTTTGTGCAAGCGCATCTGGGTAGGTAACACCCACTTATCAAATATTCTACCGCCAGACATTAGTACTCTGTATTGTCGTATACCGGTTATAAGGGCGGGTAAGCCAGTGTAACTCCAGGCAAAAGAGACGTAACATCTTACTTCCCAAGGTTGGTGGCGCATTAGCCTAAGGAATGAATAATATTTCTTACAGCACCATTGTCTATGGGTAGTGGTGTCCACTACCATCAGGTGACCCAGTTGTTCATTCCCCTACCTTTAAATAAATCATAAAAAAGTATATATGTATGCAATCATGTGTAGTTTTTTGCAGTGGTGAAACTTTTTAAATGGTTCAATGTAACGGGGATTCGACACTTTTAGAGATTCAGGAACAGTATCAATGGTTTTATATCTTTTTCCAAAGAAAGACAATTGTAACACTATCGAATTCCAAATATCGAGCCTTTAATGATAATTTTTAACAGACCAACAAGGCAAATACCTGTCATAGTATTAAAATTTAACATGGCAATGTCTATTATTGAGCTAAAAAAAAGCGCAGCAAGCGATATCCTTTTTTAAAAAAATATATTATATAACGTATAATAAAGTGTTAAATAATTTATATAACAGCTGTCTGCATATAATCATTTGTAGCTTATTTAACATAAAGTATAAGTAAATCTAACTAATCACTTTGACATAAATTTGATTTAGACTAGACTCACGTGTTCCATTAGATGGATTTTATCTCAGTACATATTATAATTAATATTAGTCAAACTCTCACACTATACGATACTTATAAGTAGTCAAACTTCTGTAATTACTGAGTTCATAATAATAGTAGGAATGTTTTTTTTATAATACACAGATAGGGTATGAAGAAGTGCCCTTTTGTTAGCTAAGTTAAGTTAGCATTTTTTGACAAATTTAAATTTCCGCGAAGTAGGGTTTTGTATAAGCCTGCCTGGGCCAACCAACCACCGTTCATCAGATTGCCCAACAGCAACACTTGTTTTTGTTCTGTTCCAATTTGAAGGGAGAGTGAGTCTTCTGGCTCAAGGTACATGACATCTTAGTTCTCAAGGTTGATGGCGCATTGGAGATGTAACTAATGGATAACATTTCTAACAGCTTCAATGTCTATGAGCGGTTGCGAGCACTTATGATGGTAGGTGGCCCATTTGCCTGTGCGCCCACCAATATAGCAAAATATTAATGTTTAAAAAAAAAAATATTTATTTTTATTTTCTTCGATTTTCTCGAATTATTAAGGATTCATGTGGATTTTTTCTCGCATAATAATAATCGTTTAATAAATGACGAATATTTTAAGACGACAGCTGTGATGGAACGGATTTTTTTTGAGTATTCAATCACGGTAAATAAATATACCAAGACTATTTCTGAGCATCGCAATTAATTTTCATCGCTATATTATTTTTTATTACCTTTTATTTTTATACGACCTCACAGCAATCTGTACGCTTTTTTCTTCTTCTCTTCAGTAAATTCAATTATTAAATTAATTACCTTTTTATTACCATATGACCATAGTTCTGCGGTACACGTTACGTAGTAGTGTGGTTAACCTTGGTTTTCTGAGAAATAACTTCGTACTGAATTCAATCCTGAAGAAAAACCCCATTATAACTCTATATATGTATCATTAAAAATATGATACAATTATTTTATTTAGAATATGACTTTTTACGTATAATTTAGCATGGATTGGTCAAATCTTGTATCTCTCTATTAAAATAATACAAATTAATGCAAAAAATAACCAGTTTCCCTTAATACAGACTTAAAACGTAATAATTAATACTAATTTTATATGGCTTAGTACAAATTATCAGTATCAACCCATAATTAAGATCAATCATTCTTATGTGCCTCGAAATGTAGAAGCCCGTTGGTCTCCCGCTTTCCTAATGACAATTCAACGCCATCCTATTTGTCCACAATATAGAGAGTAACGAGAGCAAAGGGAGTGCACTTGTGTTTACATACCCACACGATTTAGCCCTATAATATTCCTGACTGCAAAATAGCTGCCGGGGCTGAAATATCAGGGGCATTTCGTCTTCAAATAAAACACATTTTGTAAAGTATTACAGGAAAAATAGCATAAATTTAAATTCTTAGGTATCTCATAAAGCCTGCGATAATGAATCCCCGTCGACGTGATGATTAACATAAATAATTAGTTGGTTAAGAAACTCGTTAAAACGTTTTAACTTAGTTTTTGGAACACTCAGCTTTTATCAATTTGGTTTTTTTATGTTTTGGTTGAAGCTATTACGGAATTATGTGTTTAATAATTCGGTTAAGTTGATTATAAAATGCTATAAATCAAAAAGAAATATTGAATTTTAAAAGAATAAGCGAAATTCTAGGGAAAAGAAATTCTTGTATGCGAACATAGTTGAAAGACGTCTCTTGATTTAAAGCAAAATGAAACATAATACATTTTACTTAGACACAGTAGAACTAATAATAATACAACTTAACTATATGATCAAAATCAAAATTAAACTCAAATAATTGCTCATGGCTCATAAAAGCACTTTTGAATCATCATGTTATAATGCACAATTAAATGTAAAGCCACCGCGGTGAGGAAGTAGATTCTACCGAGAAGAACCGGCAAGAAACTCAATATTTACTCTATTCCAAAGTTTTTATTACAGAGTATGTAAGAAAACTACATTTAACTTTATAAACATCCTGCCAAGAAATCAACAAATACTAGGTCTACACTTTTTTTATCTTTAATATAACCTTGTATTGAGTAATATGCCTTATTTATATATATTTTTTTGACATTTTTCATAAGCCAAGTTAAAAATAACCGTTGAAACTACTAACTACTTAGTTTATCTTTACTCCTCGTGTTCATACAAAGATTGTCATCGTTTCTTTGAAAAAGATCTATATTATTGTAAATTTACATAATATTGTTGTAAACTTAAAGTGAACCAACTGTAAGTATACCCACTTTATTAAAAACATCCCGAAGGGAGTCTCGAGCTCCAAGGTTATAAATAGACCGGTAAGCTCATGTAATATATTATATACACTACTTGTGATGGATCTTTGTGTGTCTGAAGTTAGCAATTAGTTTATTTTAATTATTATTAAAACAGAAGATATTGATAATCAGATCACGAGGTTTAATAAGTTTTTATTTTTTTCAAATTAGGATTTACATAAGAACAATTGACATGAAGTCCTCAAATACATATTTCTGGAGTAGTAGTGCAAAAATATTTATTAAAAGTATAACAACTCGCCTTATTTCACTGCCTAGTTTTTTGCCCAGGGGATCGGAATTGCGATTCAATGAGGAAATGTAGCACAGTAACTATTTTTAATTCATATTAGTAAAATTAATTAATTAGCCTCAGTGTTGAATTTATTACGAGCACGTGTTGACTTCATCTGCAACTAGCTTCAGTACTGAAAAAGCTTATTCGCATCTATCATTGTTTCGCTCTACGTACAAATAACATAACTGTAAATACCGACGCAATTATCTGCGTTTCCCTGGGTGGTAAAGCAAAATGTGATTTATTAGATAGTGAGACGGAAGCACGAATAATTGAGCGATTTTTCAAGCGTATACTCAGAAATGTATAAGAGTATAGTGCGCGGCGCGTGAAATCCTCGCGAGTGATGTGCATCGACCTTTAAAATGTCGCTAAGTGTTAAAATGTCGCAACGTTAAAATTGATTTAAATAAAAACAAAAATGTTTTAATAAGAATATTTTCTGGGTGAAAATTCTACCCAATATATTTTAAATAGGTGTCAGTCATCTATACTTCCAACTCGAGTATTAACAAGTACTGAATCATTTTACATCTAAATATTTTTTACCATATAAAATATGTTTTGATTTTAATATTGATATTAAAATACTTTATATAGATAGTACATTATAACGTTTTTTGATAGAAAATTGATTCTCAAATCACAATCTCAATTGGACTCAGAGAAAAATTATGTATTTATAATATAATAAAAATTAATGATCGTTATTTCGCAAGCCGGTCTAAAGCCTGAAGCCGAATACCGTTCTATCGAATACAACATTCATGTATAGTGCCCACAAGAGACATCTTCTAAAAATAACGAACCTAAGTCGCAGACACTCCCTAACCGGGACCCTCATTATTTCAAACTTTGAACGCCTTATCTTTTATATTTAGGAAAATAAGCGTAATATAAATATCTATAAGTCTTATGGACGTTCTTTCTTTTACCGCCTCGTTGCGCCTCGTCGCCTCATTTAGCTTTGAAAATATACAAAACAGGTTGTAGCATACATTTTTTTGTATTAGATAAAACAACTTTAATAATCTCATTTTACATTTAGTTTTAAAAAATTTAATCTTATAGCATATGAACTCATGTACAGATTTAATTTAAAGATATACATTTAGTTTACATATGAGCTATCTTGAAAAGAATTGGCCTGTAAATGTTATATCACCGAGAAAAAGTACTCAGCTTACTTCACTTTACAGAGTTTCATTCACAGTTACTTTTGTCAACACGAAAAAAATATTCAATAATGGGTTTTTTGTTTGTGAAATAATTAAAGTCTTTTGCCGGCGGTTTTTCCGAACAGGTACGACTTGGGAACCTTCAAGAAAAGAGCGCACTTATGTCTTAAAGGCCAGCAACGCATCTGCAAGCCCCCCGGTGTTGCATATGTCCATGGGTGGTAGTCACTTTCCATCAGGTGAGCCTCCTGCTCGTTTGCCAACTTTTGACATAAAAAAAAAAAAAAAAAATACAGCTGCAAGATTTATTTACTAATAAAATTAAAATTTATAATTGTACTTTGCTTCAACAATATAATAATTATATTTATGTTATAGTTATTTGTCATAAATAATAATAATAATATATAATCTTAATAATCATAAATGGTTGTCTGTACGTACTGTTCGTTATGGGTAGCACTGATTCTTAAAAACCAGTTAAATCTAGTTTAGAAGTCAGAGTCATATAATATAATTGCATCTATTTTGTTGATATAAATATTATTATTCTAGCCACCATAGTCTATTGTGTGTTTATCAGCATACGGAACCCTGAAAACTACAGCAAATACATTCAATTGAAACTCATCCGACCACACTTCTGAAAAGTAAGTGGAAAACAAGAACCGTTTGAAAACGTATGAAGTTTCTGTTCATGACACATGGAGCGAGAAACTACTGTTACTCTTTATAAAGAAACGTAAATATGAAACTCCTTGAAACGACGCTTAAACAAATCTAGATCTAGTTTCAAATGCAAAATATGTACAATAGCGGAATATGGATTTGTGGAATACAAAAATAGCGATTCATGATAGAAATAAAAAACAATGACTTGTGAAGTCGATAAAAAAGAGCTCATAAGGACATCATAGAACCGAAACGTCAAAAATTCATACAAAACTGCACTCGATTTTTAACTACTTCGTAATCAAATAAGTTTTACTTAGAAGACT
Source organism: Vanessa atalanta (assembly GCF_905147765.1). Taxonomy (NCBI): domain Eukaryota; kingdom Metazoa; phylum Arthropoda; class Insecta; order Lepidoptera; family Nymphalidae; genus Vanessa; species Vanessa atalanta. The sequence goes on from NC_061871.1 coordinate 1,241,374, forward strand.
AAAAATTATTTAATACATATAAAATGAATATTCACATTTTTATTCATTTAGGATTTAATTAAATCGTGTGGAATGGACAAGATCGCAGACGTTCTCAATTTAATTTCATTTCAATTTTTGTCAAAAAAAAAGTACAAGTCCTACTGACCGCAGTAAAGGCTACAAGAAATGGTGTTTTACTTTAGCATATTTTTGCATGAGTAATAACTCCAAGGTCTATGAATTTCAATTGCAATTGCAAAAAGATGAATACTAGCGCCGTTTGTTCGTTTCAGCATTGTCCGCCGCGAGAACGCAGCGAGACGGGGCCAATATGAATTTAGTGCCCTACAACAGAGCCCGTCTCCGTTCCCCAGGAAAAATAGCTTAAAAAGATTACTGACAAAACTTTTTACTACCGTAACACAATGAAATGTTCTAAAGAGATTGATTCGCAGCTGTTGCTTGGTAGATGAAGCTAAGGAATTTTAAACCTAACGATTGCTCCGAGATACCAATATACAAAGAAGAAGTTTACACAAAGCAGATAACTTCGGATAAATTATTCAAATTCAAGATATGACTTTGACTTGATCTTGGTCTTTCAGATCTCAATTCTTTTGGCGTAGTCGTCAACCACTCATATTCTATTATTGATCTTGGCTCCCATATTCTCATTTGTGTTTTTGATGGAAAAACTTATAATATGGTGAAGTTGCACTAATAGTTGACAAATTGGTATTTTAGCTGATACGATTAAGCAGTAATCGTTATTTGTGTCACCTTTAATTGATGCAACACTAAGACTGATAAAATCAATGCTTGGAATCAAAAACAAAATAAGTGGTTTAACATGAAAATTTAGAGTTTATTGACAGGAAACCGCGATTTTAGTTTAGAATTCACTACGAACTTCACTTAATATTTATGAGAGTATTTTTTTACTTAAGCTTCCCGTGCCCCGCAGAGGTAAGACCCTAATCACAGTATATTCCCATACGTACAACGCATTCATTTATTTCTGTTTGTTGTGGGTATTCCCATAGTACGGTGCCCAAGGTCAGCATATAATACTCAGGAAGTAAGCAAATAAAATCACCTTAAAGTTTTTATTTTCGGAAAAATAAAAGATATTATTTCTATCAATGAATTCGCATATTACAGTTTTGAGTTAGGCAGGTCACAGGTTTTTAAACGTAAAGCAAGTAAAGACGATAGACGTTTGATCGCTGGTCAGTTGATTTTATTGTGTGGATAGGGGGTGGGGCAAATAGGCTACCTAATGTAAAGTACTGAAAAATCTCACTCAATGTTATTACTAGAACATAACAATACTAAGCATTGCTGTTCAGCGGTAGAATATATGGTGGTAGCTACCCAGACAGGCTTACATAATGCCATACTACCAATTTCAGTCTCACAGACTGTAACTATGAGGAAATAGATAGCTCAAGTTTGGTAAGCACTGTGCAGATGGCTAGGCATTCGATTCGATTGTGGTTGAAATATTGTCAAATGGTTATTATTAATATCATATATTTCTAATTCGTATTTATTATAAATTAATATAATATGACTTGCTATTTTTACCATTGATATGTCGAGATACATTATTTTTTTAAATTCTTACTTTACTCTGATCCCAGTACTTGTGTTATGGAAAATTAGAAGTAACGACGGTGCCACATACACCCAGACCCAAGACAACATAGAAAACTAATGAACTTTTTCTACATCGACTCTGCCGGGAATCGAGCCGAATATGTGTTATGTATAATTTGATGTTTTCATCTATTTTGTCTGCATTTTTTTTGTAATGCCTTTATGAAAAAAAAAAATATTTATATGAAAATACAAGTTTGCTCCTGCGACCACGATTTTGCGATTCATTGACTCGGAATGTGTGTCAGTTGTCTAATATACTACAGGTTAGGCATTTAGTCTTTGTGATGCTCATTTGTTTTTGCTTCTATTAGATTTTGGTGATTGTCATCTAATACGCGTTTTTATTTTTAGAACATGGTTTTACCTGTGTATAATTTATCGATTAAAATAATTTTATAAATCCTCCGAGAAGGGTTTTATGGAAAATTTTAATCCCTTAGTGGCAGAGTATAAGGATTGAAAAGTTATAAGGAACTTTGAAATTAGAATTACGTGACTCCAAGGTTTTGGTAATGCGTTTCAATAGAAAACAAAAGCTGAAAATTTTATATAAGACTTTTGGTAATGTAAGTAAGACAATGACATATAAAAACATATATATATATATATATTGTAATGGAAGACAAAGTTAACTTGTATATATATATGTAAAAATAATTCCCTTTTTGCCATGGTCACACCACAACTTGAGAGCGACTTTACCGATTTTATTCATCTTCTTTTTAAAGTTATCTAATACTTTGTAGGAGGATCTTACGGGAAGAAAAATGCGCAGAAAATTGGAAATTTTCAGAAAGCTTAAGAGCGTTTGTGCCGCATTAGCAGCTTACACGGGTTTCCTTTTTATGATTATTCATTCCTGTTCGACTTATAAGACGATAAGACATAACTTAGGCAGGGCGCCTGTAAGGTCAGCTAGTGTACAGATATAAGATAAAATAGATTAATAGCTGAACTGTACCATGTTTTCTGGGTAATGATTCCGTTCTGGCCTTTGGTGTCTGGTGAAATCATTTTATTCTACCGGAAATATACAAGAACACTATCTTATTACATATGTGTCATAAGTTATATGATTTATTTAATGTAATATGCAAATATCAATAATAAAGACCATTAGTTTCTCATAAATAATTACTTTTACGAGCATTTGCTTAGCAAATGATTATCAGAACTTATTATACGATTATCTTTTACCATTCATAGCTCTGACTGAAGATAAAAATATAGTATTTCAACAAGACAATGCCCCAATTCATGGTGCCACGTCTACGAAATGATGGCTTCGCGACTTCGGTGTACCAATAATAGAATCGCCAGCATGCAGTCCAGATCTCAACAGAATTGAAAATGCTTGGGGATTTGATAAGAATTGAAAAGTTTATGACCTGGAAAAAAATCACCAATTAATAATATTTTGCGTTATTTATTTGTGACAATGATTTTAATGTACATTCATTTATTTTAAAGAAAAGAACATAATTAGGTATGAGTCTATATTTTTTCACATATTTTTTCTTAAGTCTTAATTGCGTATTGTCGAGACTTAACTAACAAGTAACGGGGATTGCAAATATAAATAAATCTCGATTTAGCTTATTTGTAAGCAAACTCAGATCTTAATTGTCATGTTTGTGTTTATTCGTGAATAACGAAATGACAAGTGAGCTTCATCTAAGAGCTATTTAAACACCCCGTATACAGCGTGTCCTATTCTTTAGACAGAATAATATATTTGTATAATAGCTGACATTTCTGATACATCGTGTTTGCATAAACTTCATTCAGATTCTTAGCGTGAAATAAATTATACTTGAATTATAATCCTATATTTGAAATGATTTGTCCTGTACCCGAATACAATGCTTTTAATAAAATATATATACATGTTTTTACGAGTTTTCGTATGATTATTTTATGTATATATTACGTGAAACATTTCTTTTTTGAGTAAAACTTTTTTGGCTGTGTAAGATTAAAGTTGAAGGTAAGTCAAAACTTTCCTTCGGTAATAAATTTTCATTACTCTCAAATGTATTAAATTGTATGCGTTTTATAAAGTTTTTATTTAGGTTGTATTAAAGCTTGACAATATGTCAATATATATATTTTTTATACTGTATAGAGTCAGTAACTTATTTGTGGAGCAATGTATACGGTTCTACAACAGGATCCCAGAAAGCGTTAAAAATGCCTCTATTGCCAAATTTAAAAAAAAAAAATGTTAAGGAACGCTTGTGTGCGAAAGGTTCAATTAGTGAATTTATAGCACACCTTGGAAATGAAACGATCACCTCTTGGCTATTTCTATGTAAAATAATAAAATGGCAAAAAAAAGACCCGCTGAGCTTGTTTCGCCGGTTCTTCTCAGGTCAGGGTATTTTATTTTCCGAACCGGTGGTAGTGTTTTATTTGACTATAAAAAATTAAGTGTGATGCTTCTATATTGAATAAAGAAATTTGGGTTGAGTTTGAGTTTGATCTGCCTTTTTTTTTTTTGTTTAACGAGGAGGAAATGCATTTACGCATGCCGCCCGGTCGGGGGACCGGGACGGGTATGTGGGACTCAACCGGGAACTAATGCCCCATGCCAGGGCACGCTAGTGCAAATGCCCTATCCTACCCACTAAAACCATCCTCGGGTTTCCACCATGTCGCCGAGTGGTAAGGCCACGGGATCGCCAAGGGCATGCAACGCAATGCCGTAAGGCGGCTGAATATTCATGGAAAGCGCGCCTAGTGCGCGCCTTCCCCCTCATCCTCCACGCGGGAATGTGGCGAAATCCCCCGAGTCCGCCACTGGAGGCCGGGCGTCAATATCTGACGCCCTGCGGCGGATAAGATGGTAGGCTCCGCCGCTGACCGCCGGTGTAAAACACCTAGGAGGCTCGAATAGCGAGCCCTCCCACTCCCTCCTAGCCAACGAGGCCACTCACATGGTCCGCCCTGACGCCGATCAGGGAAGTACCAGGAGCAGCCCCGCGGCATCCCCCCCGCCAGTCTTAGCCGTGGCCGGCGAGCAAGCTCAAGCCGGCCCCGTTGCCCAGGGTACGCCACGAGGAGGCGACTGACATGCACCCCAAGAGTTTGATCTGCCTGCATCAACCGCCAGTCGTAGATTTACATCTTTATTTTATATTTCTGAAGTAAACATTTATCCTGCTCAAAATTATTTAACTTCCCTTTACTTATTAAAATATGATCTTTTTTAAAAGTGAGTTCTTTTACAAAAAGGAAAATATAAGGAGATATCATTGTGTGTTCCAGATCTTCACAACTTTATTACCTCACTACTCTATTACAGAACGGCGATATGCCGTGAGCAATGGTCCCTTTATGTAGTTGACATTCATTCTACTTACACGAAACGCTTCTGATCTACGTTTATGATAAGAAGCGCAAAGATGTGGAAAGCTCTCCCTGTAACCTGCCACGTATAGTTTGGGTATCTTCAAGATAAGAATGAATAACTGAATAGGTATTATATTATACAGATAAATGTACTTCGGTGGGTGTGTTCGGGAACTTTATAAATACGTTTCTTTACCTTTTTTTCTAATTTTAAGGATTATTTTGTTTTTGTCTACGTTTTTGTATGTTTTTAAGGTTTCGTAGTATATAGCTATAACTGAAAATATGTCTATCTCTTTTCGTTCTACCGCGGAACGAGTGCCATCTTTATGGAGTTGATATTAATATACTTGCATACAAAGTTTTTCATCGATATTTCTAACACAATGTATTAAATCTCTACGCTTTTAAAGTTTTATACAATATCAGTTTATAATTTAAATGTCTTCAATGATGTCGCGTCGGCACTCAACAGATTTAGCGAAACCAACTACTCGTAGCGCGTGTGTAATCCCGTCGGTCGCACCCGTGCTATTTATTTAGTACTGCTTAAACTATTTCTCAATACAGACACGTGAGCGGGAACCTGTGTTTCTTTAGCGGACGCCTTAAAAATGAACAGTCATTATCTAGACCAGCGTTTCGTATTTACCTCTTGATTTTTTTATCCGATATGATTGTCGTATACTGGATGATCGTCGAATAATGCATTTATACTGAGATGATCCGCTGTATGGAGTACGGATCAACGGAAGACCACAAGTATCCACCAACCTTCACTGAAACTGCACTGTGAAATAAGATGAAACTCTGATATTAAGTAAATATTACATATATATAGTGAGATGGAATACAAACGCCTATTCCATTTCAACTATAATATATATATATATATATATAATATGCAAATACTCGTAGTCCGAGCCTTAATTTAAACATTTTTACATTCGCTTCGATTTATAATTTTAGTAATATGCGTAATAAATATATGTTACATAAAACAACTAACACCCATTCCAAGTTCTTTTATACTTCACATATCGCCTGCTGATAATTTAAACATTGAAATTTGAAGAGGCAAAAGTAAAAATGTCGGCGATTTAAAAAAAAAACTCGTGTCGATGTATCGATAACTGTCCAAAGCAACGTGATATACGATCGTGATGACGTTATAAATTTTGACTACGGAATCGCACATGCTGTAAATTTATTTTAAAATTTTTCCACTTAAAAAAGTCTTCAATCGTAGAGATATTATAAATATCTCTACGATTATAGTATTACAAGATTTTCGTAAAGAAGTTCTGAATTTAATCTCTCCGATGAACCGGCAATAGGAACCAACAATTATTACAACAACAGTTTCTTTAACCTGTTACGATGAATGTTATCTTGTTTTTTATATATCCGATTTTATGATATAGCTGCATCTGTTGTGGTTACGAGCCAATTGGGATCTGACTGGCAGGACCAAAATTAATTACAAATTTTTTTCATTCATAACATAATAAATAAAATGTTATACAATTATGTTATTACTGTATCATGCTGGGTAAAGAGTTAGTTTTTTCTTAAGAAGGTTCAACTTAGATGGGTTTGCATATGCATTATACATTTTTATACACCGAAAAGCATATGAATTATTGCCAAGAAAAATTAAACATAAAATACGTAATATGGTATATTTTGGAAAATTTATCATCCTTTAATAAGGCATATATCAATTTTATTTTTAAAATACGTGTCATATCCATTTAACCCATTGGCAATCTATACTAACACTTATTATCGGCATGTGTCCGTAACCACAGTTTGAGAGAAACACTAAAATATGAACTAAATTTAAATTTGTTTAATATTGGTGCTTTTAATTCAATCCATCGTAACCCTACGAGTATTTCATCAATTAAAGTCTATGAATTTGTTAGTGATTCTCTCAAACTGATTTAGTCATACTTGTTGAGCTAATTTTGACTTAATTTAGTGTGTAACGATGGGGCCGACATATAGGCTGCCTATAAAGGCCCCTTAAAAATACTAGAATAAAAAACAAAAAATATCTATACTACAACGTGAAACATTGCGTGATTCTCTTGTGATTACTATGTCAAAGTCATTCTTTCAACATAAACACGTGACCCAATGTATTTATATTTGTCGGAGGATTGTACAAAGCCGTATCACCTACCTACCTAGTAAACTGAGTTTAATAACATATTGCGGAAATTTATAAAGTCCAAATCCAATTCTGGACTATATATCATTATGATAATGAAGTATTTGTAATATTTTGTGAATAATTTACGCTATCATCGCCACAGCGATTACAATCTCAATTCTATAAAGTGTAATCATTGACGGATACAGTCCGAACGAACTGCGCGCAAACAATGATTACTATCGGGTGTTTGCGATGATTGCATCCGTAACGGAAACATGTTTGATGTTTGAATGTAAACTTTACGGTTATATTAAAGGTGGTGAATGTAATGTCTGTAATAAAGTATCGAGGTGTGGGTTGACTTAGCATCAAACTTCTATGAGCAAAGTTTTTTCTGGCAATCGATTTTATTATAAATTAAACATTTTAAACGTAAAGGTATTTACGTACCACCCACTCATTATATATTCTACGACCAAGCAACAATATAGGATTGTTGTATTCGAGTTTGAAGGTAAATTGAGCCAATGTAAGAATAGGCAGAAGATATATCACATCTTAATTCCCAAGGTCGGATGTAAGTAATCGTTAAAATTTGTTACGGCACCATTGTCTATGGACAGCAGTGATCACTTACCATCAAATGGCCCATTTCCCAGGCCGCATAAATATGCTATAAAAAAAATTAAAACAAATGGAATAGAAGGAGGTCATCCCTCGGCTTATTAGCATTACATTTTACTAGCAACCCGTCCCGGATTCACACGAATAAGGGTCAACATGAAACGTTTATGTCGTAATAGAAATAACGCTATTGGTATACGCGGTGCACGCCATTAATACTCACAGTCAGCGTGATTTACTCCAAAATCTTTAAAAACCATCATTATATTATACAAAACCTAAATGTATATACATTTTATTCTTCTTCATGAATCATTCGGTCTATTAGTGCTAACTGTATGAAAATTCGTTCGTTACTTTTTGAGTTTAGTCTTTTTTATATAACTTTGGTAGTTGGACAGACAAATGGGCTGTCTGGTGATCACCAATACCCTTAGACATTGGCACTTGAAGAAATTTTAACCATTCCGGACATCGTTGATGTGTCACTAATAATTGGAACTAAGATATCACTTGTGCCTGTACTTACACTGGCTAACTCATACTTCAAACCGGAACAAAACATTACACGAGAACAACAACACTAAGTAAAGTGTTTGGTAAAATACTATATATTTGATGACCTCCGTGATCGAGTAGTGTGTACACCGGTTTTCATGGGTACGCCCCTGAGATGGCACAGTGCCTAGAACACCTCTCCTCGGGGGGGAGGGAATGATCTCGACATTCTGATAACAATTGTATTAATATCTTGACTTGTGATCCTTTCATTAGTAATTTTGCAGATGATAAATCGAGTACAATAATTCTATAACCAAATCTTTTCTTCCAAAACAAAATCAAATGTTATTATTTTTTTAAGAATATATATATATATATAGAATGTACATGTGGCAGAATTTCTGTTAAATTAGACACAGCTCCAAACCTTCTCCTCAAAGGGAGAGTGGGAAAATTTACAATGCTAATATTATGTAATACGTAGACATATATATAATTCATACACATCTAGACAAATTATAAAAATATATTCAGATGAAATTTACAAGTCATTATTTATTTTATCATATCTTGGATTTACTCCTGACGGTATGGTTATGCTTCATATTAAAACTTTATCACACCGACGCGAAACAAATCTCATTTTCTTCGCTAACTTAAATTTTGTTTTAAAACCCATTAAATTATAATCGTTTCGCATGATACAGAATTGTATATTATCAATGTATGTATGTATATTGTTTATATATAGGTATATATATGTAATGTATATTTCGTCGATTTGGTTGTATTGAACAAAATATTTTTTAAACTATAGTAACGTAAAATAGTTATTTTAAAACCTCAACAATTATTGTAAATATATTTTTAAGTAATTTCTTTTACAATAACGATATATCATCTTGTTTGTTAAGCTTTATCTCACCGTTCTAATTAAAGTAAAATTTGCTTATAATTATTTATAAGTAATATAATATGCATTAAGTATAATTAAAGTCTGATTAAAAATAAACAAGACCGCGTGAAATATTAAATTTAGCAACAAAAGCGAATACGAATTACCGGTAGAGCGATACGACGCGTTTTTTTGTTAATACGTCGAAAGTCCCGTAATAATTATCAATGATTATTATTAATAAACAAAAAGAATCAAATTTCTATTTGCTTCAGTATAATGTTTCACACGCTCCATCTACCATTAATTTTATAATCCAAAATTGGAATTTAAACATTATTCGAATGTATATGCTCTAACTTTTTTTTTCTTTTAGTCTGACTACAGTTACACGTTTGTGATCAATTAAAAGCAAATAGACCGCTTTCGTTTATAATTGTATCCATCATTCTAACATCATCCATCTTATGTCGTACATATGTTCTTTACACGCGGCGCAATATAATACAAATAAATAATTTAACACATCACTCATTACGTCAAACTTTATTAATAAATCTGTCCACTAAAAAGTCATTCATTTTCAAAATAAAAGCCGTACCGTAAGGTAATTTTCACGTTATAGGCATAACATGAAAATGACCTTACAGTACGACGGTTTTTTTTGTGGAATTTTTCACTTTAATATTTTAATGAGAAATGTTAAGTGTTCAAAAACTTCTCTGATTCGCCTTTTTCATGTATATGACGTTTGTTAGATTTTTTTTTTTAATATCAAAGTTGAGAGGTCATCTTATAAATTCTGTTTTTTTCATTTGAAACTTTTGACGACGATTCTGGGAAATATATTAGATGTTCTGACTTTGAATTAAATCGTTTGAGTACTTTTTAATTCTTTCTCGTTATTGGCTTTAGAATGTTATAAATATATTATTTTGTAAACTTTTTTATCGGGAACGAAAATTAGTACTATGTTATAATTTGTTTAGTTTCGTGACTAATAAAATATCTACTTAATACAAGTTGTCAAATGTACGGATGTTTCGTTATCTTTAAATTAATTATCAAGTATTCGAAACCCAAAATGTAATAAATTAATTGCCTAAAATCCAACGACGTGATAACGTCTATGATGAGCAAAAAGGTTGTAGGCCAATTTAAAAACGACATCAGCAACTTCCCGGTAATCATTTGTATTTTAAGTATCTAGGCTAAGACTTTTTGAAATAATATATATATATATATATATATATATATATTATTTTATGGCATTGGTTGCGGACTAGCATATGGGCCACCTAATGGTAAGTAATCACCACCGCCCATAGACAAAAGCACTCTAAGAAATATTAACCACTCCTTACATCACCAATGCGCCGCCAACCTTGGGTACTAAGATGTTTTGTCCCTTGTGCCTGTGATTACACTGGCTTACTCACCCTTCTAATCGGAGCACAATAATACAGAGTACTGTTATTTGGCGGTAGAAAATCTGATGAGTGGGTACCACCAAGTAAATTTATTTTGATAGTCAAAACTGTAGAATTATGTTTTTCGGCTAATCAATGGAAGCGTTTCCAATAATATTTACACACACACACATTTATTACACACATGCATATAAACGCACAGATTCACTATAATGAGGTTGCTTGTAAAACTCTTTTTGTATAAAACGGCATATACACTCTTTGTATACTTAATATAATAGTCTATTTCTGTTGAAATATGAGTACTCCACTTTTTTATAATTGTTTTAATTCTACTGGCCATACTAGCTTTAACTTCTCGGTCATTAAAGATACAACATCTTCAATGAGATCGTGACTCGGCTCAAGGCGTGTCCGGGAGCGATGAAAGCGCTTCTCCTCGTAGCACTTCGTACTATTTTTTTTTCTGTTTTTTTAAATGTAGTAAATTTACATTGACCACAGACATTGGTCAAGTACTT